>NC_041821.1:14164506-14764506 GCF_900964775.1 Scleropages formosus | reverse complement strand
CAACAAAGATATGGAAAAGATTGCTTTACTTTGGCGAGATGAACAAATAAAACCCCAAAGGAAATACTTATCAAGAGCAATGAGCAATAACCGATTGTCAGCTATGAATACTGTACCCTTTGAAATAATATTGTCCTGCACCCTTTCTTAAATAAGAAAAATTAATTCCTTCTGAAATTTCTGTGGGCCCTTTCCAGGTGTGGGCACCAAGAATAGTCACCACCATTCTTCCCACTAGCAACCACCCTGCTGACTGGTTACTGCCTTACTTCTGGCGACATAAGAAAACCTTTCCATGTGAGGGATAACAGCAGCAAACCAGTTGTCTGTCTGGTTGCAGGAACCACTCAGGTCTGCAAAGGATTCCTTTAGCTTGTCCAAATAGTCAAAGGCGTAGCTGCTGACACTGTGGTCCGCTATCGTGATCTACACAGGATGCCATCAGGAAAAAAAATACCATGAGGAAAATGACATCCAATAATAGTACAGATAGGAACCTTATCTAAGCAAGAAGAGTAGCATCAATGCCTTTCAGATAGACATAACAAACAGGTAAAATAAAATCAAATTACTCCCCACCTTCCTCAACAGTTTACTTTGGCAAAGTACCAAAGAACAGAAGTTGCTGTTACACCAAGAGTGTTGTGAGAAATTTATGATTTATGCTAATTCACTCCATTGTGATACGATAGGAACACACCATGTACAGGCCAATAATCGAGACAACGGAAGTGCCAATGATTCTGTTGGGGAATTTAAAGTAGGGGTCCCAGTCGTATATCTTCCTCTGAAACCAGTTTTTCATCATTCTCCTGCATGGAGAAAAGCAACAGCAATGAAGGTTTAAACTGGAGAACAGAATAAAAGTGTATTTTAGTATCACCAGAACCACCACTAATAGTGGATTGCAGAAATATCCAGAGCAATGTGCAAAGCAGAGGCAATGTTCATATCCTACACTACAAGCAAAGCTGCTCTCCACTTCACTCATACCGTTCTGGGGAGTTTGACATCAAGGCCTGCACATATTTGGCCTGGTGGGTTTGAATGAGCCCCCCCTGGTCCTGTGGAGAGAAATATAGGTGATACAGCAGGTGAGGAGCTAGAACTCTGACCAAAGGGTAGCTGCTCCATGTCAGTGATGGGGGACTGCTGCCACAGTGACTTTGTTGCCAGTACTCATCCTGGAACACGTGTGTGTGAAGAGATGCCATAAAGTACTTCTGGTTTGTTATGCTGTTTAATTTAGTACTTTTAGAGTTCATCATTTACAAAAATAAAAGGTCTGAGGCTTTTAAGACATTTGCTTTGGCTGCAGAGAGCTGTCAGTCAAATATCCACTGCCTTGTTTTCATTCAAGGCCACTGTCCATATGCAAACTGCCATAATACATCGCAAGTAAAGGTGCACCACGGATAGTCACCTCCTTATTCTCCAGGCCCATGTGAATGCGAACAGCCTTCACCAGCATGTGGACAAAGCGGCCCAGCAGGAAGATGAGACACAGAATACTTGGCCACTGAAATATGGGTTTCTGGTATTGGCCCAGCACCTGGTCAAAGGTAAACACCACAATAGTTTATTGTCTGAAATTACAGCAGGAAAAACATTACATCTATAATACAAATTTTCACCCAGCACCTGGTCAAAGGTAAACACCACATAGGATGCAAGGCAGGATACAGTCCAGATGGGAAGTTATCACTTGACAATTACACACATACACAAAACAGGCCAAATACAGAGTCATCAATTCACCTGAAATGCATGTCTTTGGATTGTGGGAGGAAACCAGAGCACCGGATAAAGCACAGTCGAACTAGGGTAAGTGAAAACTCAGCACAGACTCAAATCCACACCCAAATCACAGTCCAGGTGCTCTGAGGCACCAGCATGACTATAACCCCCTTTTGTAACTTATGTTTAGTTAATTTCATTTTCATTTCATTTACAATGTGCTGACTTTATTTCAGTAGTGCACATTTTAACCACATTATTTAACTACATTATAAGCGGTTCAGATAATGTGTGTGTGTGTGTAGATTATATGTAGGGCTCTGGTGACATTTTTTGAGTTTTTGTGAAGCAGATACCTACTAAACCACCAGGACAGGTGATGGTGTCCCACAGAGTCACAATAACCCTGTAAAAGAAGTCATATTGCAAATTTACATTGACCCTGTGCAAGAAATTTAAACCAAGGACCTGGAACTGAACAGAAAAAAGTCTACAATGATAACATTTCATAGATAAGATAAATAAAAAGAACCTTTATTCATGTTTCAAAGATTTGTTTTACTAAAGTTTAGTCATCTGTTTGTTAAATGATTCACTAGGAAATTTTTCTCTAGGAAATATTTGCTTCCAAACTCATCTGGAGCATAACTTTAGCCAGTCCACTATTATCACCGTAGCCATCAGTATGGTTTCCAACATTATACTGCACAAAAATGAGGTGGCACACCTATCAAGCTGGCTAAATTAGTAAAAATTTAATGTTACATTGGACATGGACGTGATAATAAATGGATTTCTAGTGTGTTTATCTGTTTCCAATGTTCTAAAGTATCAGTGTGGAGGACAGCAAAGAGCACTGACCAGACCACGGTGTAGAGGATTCCCATCACAGCTCCAAAGCCAAGAAAAGGAGTGGACAAGCAGGCAAAGAAGGGATAGTAGGCCAGGCCCACCTCCAGTGCCCCAATGAGGTACACAAAAACTGCAGAGGACACAAAAAGCTTCACGTTCATTTTGTATGACAGTTTCAAGTCACGTTGCCATGTTTATAATGCTGAAAAGATATTTTTGCACATAATTATTCATTCAGCAGATGTTTTATTCTAAAGCAACTTGGAAATTTCCCAGAAAATAACAGAACAAACTTATTGTAGTAAATGCTCTACCAAACTAGACTGGAGAAAACTGATTATCTTGTGTTATCTAAACTGATCGTGTGACATGACTATCGCAAAGTGCTTCCACAGTCTTATTTACATATCATGGAAATGACTAAAAACAATACAGGTGTCACTCTGACTCTCAGGCTCCATTACTATTACTATTAGAAATGACAAATAGATCTGATCAAATGTGTCATCAAATGTAATGTCAAAAAGGTGGAAAAACATGTTTTTTTTTGTTTTTGGAAATGGGCAAATGCTTTTTCATAGCACTGTATTAATAAAAATAAACATTCTGGAACAAGTCCTATAACAACATATAATTACATATTGCTGGGGGGACATAAAAACTAGTAATAGTATTCAGTGGCATTATACAACAAATCTGCTCTGAATGTGTGGCATCTGGACAATATACTGTGTATATATATATATATATATATATGTTGCAGCTAAAAAAAAATAAGAGTCTATTGTCTTAAAAAAATTATACACATTTTGGCCGGACTAGTGTGTGATGGCTTACCTCTTGCCCATGTTGGGAAGTTCACTGGTACGTATGCCTCAGAGAAGAGTAATATTACACTGGAGGACACGGTACCAAAGGCAAAGCCATAAGACCACCTGTTGCTGAAGCTCCCAGTGAAGTCCAGTGGGCTGGCAATAGGAAGCAGAGTACATTTACATGTACTCATTTAGATTAAGTTTTTCTGTAAAGCAACTTAAAATTATTTTCACGTTTACATATACTGCTGGGTAACTTTTACTACTTTCTAGAGCAGGAAATTGGATTTGAAGTTGAGTCCTTCTCAGTAAATGAGAATAACAAAAGCAGCTCTAATCAATATTCCACCTTGTACCCCAGGCAGTCCAGCACATCAGACCTTAATTGGTACCTTATACTGGGGCTTTAAGGCTCTAGCTACACCTTCTTCTGATTTTACTTACCAGTTTCTAACATTAAAACATGAGGCACATGTTGATATATATAAGCATTTTCATATCATACATATTTTCATTAACATTTTTTGTTTACTACAACTGTCATTCTGTTTAGTGCTTTGCCATCTCTTGTTTTAGAAGAGTGATGGTGTTTTATTTTACCTTATTGTCTCTTCTGTTAAATTATATTTTGTTTTATGTTGCATACTATTTTAATACATCTTGTGTTTACTGGAGATATCCAGTTGCAGTCTCTGACGGAAATGTTGAGATGGAAGCAAAACTCACACAACTATCCCAAAACGGCCTTTCAGAATCGAAATTTTCTCATCGATAGGCAGATGTCGGACTCTCCTTTGCAGATATGAGAGCACTGCAGCAATAAACACCTACAACAAATGAAAGGTGTGGATAATTTAATTATTATTCCTTTGCATTAATGGTTGTCAGAAAATATTACATACAAGTAGAAGAAAAACCACGGTGCTCATTATTATCTATGAATGTGTGGGTTATAAAACACGAATATAAACCGTGGTTCCTCTATATTCTGTCTGTAGGTGCAAATCGGAAAGGTGATTTCGTTATCAATAACCTGAGAAAGTGGACACTTACAGCAGGAATAATTGAGTAGTGCAAGAAGATATGCATTGAGATCTCATTGTCACACGTCTTGTTGCCTGAGGTCCTTGAGATAAGATGACACATAATTAACAGGTGAAGGAGGTCAAGCAATTTGCAAAGGCATAACGGCAAACAAAGAATAAGCAGAAGGTATACAGAAAATTGATTGTATTTCTTCCTTCAGATTTGAACCAGGTGCAGTACACCAGGCAGCACTGCTATCTTACAGTGGACAAGCTTTCAAACATAATGAGTATATCTGAACTCACCCCCTTTCAACAAAGAAAAACAGAATCAGAATCAATATCAAAAATCTATGAGGGTAAGCCAAAAAGGATTCCTGATATTAAAAATCTGATCACAGGCAAATAACTGCGGAAGCTTACCCACATATTTTCCTGTTTTACCATGGTAATGTGGTTATTCTTTATGTTTGCCAGTATGCCATTGTTTGTTACATTTACATCACATTGTTACATTTTAAGTACAGTCCATGACATTCTGCGTTTTTCTGTAGCTCATACAAGTTGCACAGTTAACGAATCTTAGGTATCTGGTCCCCAATACCCAAAAGATCTGATCACTCCTGCAGTCCATCCAGACCTATACACTCCTCCACCTTTGCCCGCTTGCTGACCCTACAACACACCAGAGGTCCAAAATCAAAAGGCTGAAGGTTCTCGGGTCTGGTTCCAATGTGGTAGAATTAGTTCCCTTTGTCCTTCAGTATTGCTGAATCCCTCTTAACTTTTCAGCAGACTCTCAAAAGACCTCTTTCAAATACACTTTTCTCACTGATCTGTTATCAGCCACATAAACTTTCGCTAAATTATCCACTTTAAAAAAATTATCAACTCAAACAAATGCAGCTACTTGTGTAATGTATGCTGGTTAAACTGTGCCATTGGACTCAGTGACTGCACCTGGTGAATAATTGTATGTCTGCTTCCGTAGCTCTCTGCTGAAATGCGCCTTTGTTTAGTCCGAGTTGTACTTCGTGTTGGAGAAAAATGTCTGCTAAATCAATAAATGTAGTCATAAATTATGGCACACACATATTGTCACATCTACAGCACCTGACGCTGATCAAGCACACGATGACAATCAGAACACTCGGCTTTAAAAGACCCTCCTCAGCCCCTCCGCACTCGTGGAATCTCACTGACACAACCGTCCCCTTTTGCCCCTATGGCTCGATCTCCTTCAGCCCCCAGCTTCTGATCATTTGCCTCGCCCTCTGACTTCGTCTACAGATCTTCACTCCCACTCTGAGCGCCGATCGACCGACTCTTCACCCGACTCTCGCACAACGAGAACTTGCCGGATCCCTTAGTTCCAGATAAACGATCCTGCGCTTGGGTCCAGCCACCCTCACGTCCTCTGTTCTGCGTGACAATATCGCATATTCTTAGTTCTCCAGAGCTATTTTTCAGTGTTCTACTCACCCACTTCTTACTGTTTCCATTCCTAGTGCCATAATGTTTATAGAAAAAATGAAGTGAGCAAGTGGAGCAGAGTGGTCCTCCTGGTTTCAAGGGTGTTTTCTTCCACCGTTTCTGTCACCCTCTGTAGCTCATTACCCAGCCATATATTCCAAATGACCTTTGGCCATTCTCCCTCTGCAGCCTGGCTGCCATTCAACCTACCGCCATGTTCCAGTGCACCAGTAGCAAAATAAAGCACAGCTTTGTCATTTATTAACTTATCTGCCTTCCGCAAAAATATATTCTTAGTTTACACTCAGTAAGCCCACTTGTAACATTCAGCTTTGCAGTAAAGCGGCCGATTTGTTGTTTTCTGAAAAATATTGATTAGTACGTGGAGTTCAAAAACAATAACCCTAGGCAATGTTTAATATTTTATTATTAATTAACATAAGTTAATGTACATACAATAAACCAACCAATTCAATTCAATTTCTTTTTATAGAGCGCTCTTCTCACGCAATGACACAGAACGCTTGAACACAGGCGTAGAGCAAAGAAACAAATACTTCAGACAAGGAAACAAAAACTACAGAACTAGTGTAATACATAAAAAATGTTTTTATAAAGCTATGTCTACTGACCACGAAGCAAAGGAACAAAAAACTCCCAGCTGAAATTCGAGGGAGAAAAAACCTCCGGGGGTACAAGTGCCAGTGGCTGCTCACCCCTTCTGAACATTCTAGATTAAATAGGACTTCTGAGTCAGATTACAGGTAACAATGGCACTGTTACTGTATGGTAGCTTGATTTACCGGTTCAGCAAGGTACGCCTTGTCCATCACGGCAGTTGATCAGCATGGGGTGCTTCTGTAATGGTCGGTCGGGCCTCTCAGTTCTCATTATAGGGAAACGATGCTTAACAAGAAGAAATTGTTAGTAATTTATAACTTAAAGAAACAAGTTTAATATGTTTTCATAACTGGGAAAAACTGAAACACAGCCAAGTGGAATTAAATTTCCTTGTGTTATGCCCGAGCGAACATGTAAGTCTTTAGTCTGGATTTAAAGGCTGAGATAAAAGGGCATTTCTGACAGTAACTGGTAGACTATTCCAGAGCTTAGGTCCTCTATAGCTGAAAGCATGACTTCCTACAGAGGTCTTATTGATCACAGGTACTTTAAGGTAACCTGCATCCAATGAACATAGATATCGTCCTGGGATATAAGAATCAACAATCTCACAAAGGTAAGCTGGAGCAATGCAGAGACTTCAGTACCGGTGTTATATGGTCATACTTCCTAGTTCTAGTGACAATTCTTAATGCGTTCAAGTTTCAAGTTTATTGTCATAGGTACAAGTACCGTGTACAAGTATCACGAAATTCTTCTTGAATGCTTCTCCACAGACTATGAACAGTAAAACAGCAGAGAATACTGCACAGAACAATAACAGTAAATAAAGGTAACAATAATCACAATAAATAACAATTAACAGCCAGAGATCTTAAAACAGAGAATGCTTCAAGTGACAGTGTAACGTTCCAATGTGCTTGGAAGGAACAGTCCAACTCTAGTTGCAAAAGGTGGCACATTGGTGAGTGTTGTATACTCTTACAGCAGTGGGGTAAAAGCTGTTCCTGTACCTAACAGTGCAGGTTTGAATAGACCTGAGCTGCTTTCCAGACAGCAGAAAAGAGAAAAGTGTCCATGCTGGGTGACTATGATCTTTCATGATGCGCATCATCTTTCTGAGGCAGCCTGTGGTTTAGGTGTCCGGGACTGCTGGCAGCTGTGCGCCGATGATTTCCTCAGCTGTTTTGGCCATCCTCCGCTTTCTTGTCCTGCATGGAGCGGTTGCCACATGAGGATGCAATACACCCTGTGAGGACGGACTCCACAGCACACCTGTGGAAAGTGGTGAGGACTATAGTGGACATCCTGGCTTTCTACAGACGCCTGAGGAAGTGGAGACGTTGATGGGCCTTTTTGATGTTTGATGCTGTGTGCTCAGTCCATGTGAGTTCAGCAGTGAGCGTGACGTCTATGAATCTGAAACTGTTGACCCTCTCTACAATGTCCCCTCCTATGTAGATGGGTGCATGAGCCGTATCCTGTTTCCTGAAGTCGATCACTAGCTCTTTAGTTTTACTGACATTGAAAGACAGGTTTTTGTCCTGGCACCACTCTGCCAGGAGCCTCATCTCCTCTCTGTAGGCCGTCTCATCGTTGTTGGTGATCAGACCCACAATGGTGGTATCGTCAGCAAACTTTATGATGGTGCTGGAGCTGTGCCAGGCCACACAGTCATGTGTGAACAAGGTGTATAGCACCGGGCTCAGGACGCTTCCCTGTGGAGTGCCCGTGTTGAGGATCAGTGGGGAGGAGGTAATTTCTGCCACATGCTGGGGTCTGTTGGTGAGGAAATCCAGGATCCAGCTGCACAATGTGGCACTCAGCCCCAGACCTAGTAGTTTGTGGATCAGCTTGGTTGGGATGACAGTGCTGAATGCCAAGCTATAGTCCATAAATAATAGCCTTGCATAGCAGTTTTTATTGTCCAGGTGAGCCAGTGTGGAAGTGTGTGTGATATTGTGTCTTCAGTGGAGCTGTTGTAGCGGTAGGCAAACTGCAGTGGGTCCACAGTGTCTGGGATGGTGTCCTTAACGTGTCCCGGCACCAGCCTCTCAAAGCATTTCATTGCAATGGGGGTCAGTGCCACTGGGCGATCGTCATTAAGGCAGCTCACTTTTTCTTATGAACAGGGATAATGGTGGTGTTTTTGAACCAGGTGGGTACAGTTGAGCTTTTTAAGGAGGTGTTAAATATGTCCGTGCACACAGCAGCCAGCTGTTCACTGCTTGTTTTTAAAACTCGCCCTGAAATTCCGTCCGGGCCAGCAGCTTTGCGGATGTTGACTCGCCTAAAAGTTTTTCTCACTTGTGCCACAGAGACGGTGAGACTGGAGTCATGCAGGACTGTGGGAGCTCGTACTAGGGGGTCATTGTTTGCGAGCTTGAAACGGCCGTAAAATGCGTTCAGTTCACCAGTGAAACGTAGCGGCACCTGTCAATGTCCGTGTCTGTGGTTTATAGTCTGTTAAAGTTTGGATTCCTTGCCACAACCTACATGCGTCTTGAGTGCAGTTAAACTCCGATTCTACCTTCCTGCTGTATTCATGTGTTGTGCTGGCGATGGCTTTGCGGAGCTCATACTTGCACTTCTTGTATGCGTCCATGTCTCAGGACTGAAACTTGCAGGTACACATGCTGATCTTATTTTTGATTTCGGCGGTAATCCACGGTTTTTGGTTAGGGAATGAGCGGACTGTTTTATGGGGTATGCAGACACCTACCCAGTACCAGATGAAATCCGTGACCACTGTGGCATACTCGTCCAGATTGGAGGTTTAGTTTCTGAACATGTCCCAGTCCACGGAGTCAAAGCAGTCCTGGAGCCTTTCCTCCGCTTCTGGTGTCCAGCACTGCACAGTACACGTCACAGGCTCCTCTTGCTTCAGTTTCTGCTTGTAGACTGGGAGCAGCAGAATCGACATTCCTGAAGTGAGTTCTAACCTTTCTAAATTATACATAAAGCCATTCAGTAAAGTAAATCAATGTAACAACAGGGTATTTGAATTAGAGCAATTTGCCATTACAGTCTTTCTCAAAGACATTACAGCAATGGCAGGAGTAGAATTCAATAGGAAAACTTTAGGCTACAAGTCATTATCCCTATTAGTACAGAACTGACTACCCAATAAAATGAAAACTCAGGTACAAAGCAGCAATATCCAAAAAAAACAACAAATGAATAAGACTATTCAGTTCTGACACTCAAAATCCAAAGGAAGGTAAAACCCTGTAAGGGGCAGTCACATTCTATACTATATTCTATTCTCACCTCTTCACTTGCGTTGTCACTTTTAATTTTTTGGCTATTTGTTGTTATTGGCATTATTGCTTTTTAGTGTAGTACTATCTATTGTGTTGTCTATAGTCTGCGGAGAAGCATTCAAGCAAGAATTCCATTTCTTCGTACACGGTACTTGTACTTACGACAATAAACCTTGAACTTGAACCTTTGCTCTCAATCTTCTATTTTGTTTCACAAGGGGGTGCCATATCCATATAGATGTATTTCAGGTAAAAATAGTCTAGTACAGTGCAGATATCTGCGTTCATACAGTATACATGTACTACATTATTACCTCTTATAGCACTGTTGTCACACCCACCTCTCAGAAGTGAGGCTAGCACACCTGAGCAAACTTCAGATTCGGGGTAAATTGGAAGAAGCCACTGCTGGGAAGTCGCAGTATCTATGCCTTCTCTCCCGCTTTTTCCCCCTTCACTTTTGTGCTGTTTCCCAGAATTGGTACCCAGCTTAGACCCTGCACGTACTCGACCACGATCCAGCCTGTGCCCATGATGAAGATATTGGGCCTGACCTGTAGCCCCATACGACTCCGAGCTGGAACTGCCCTTCTGATGTTAAAACTCTGCATTTGGACCCCTTCCCTGCTCTCTCTCCAAGTCTGTGTGTGGCAATAGTTTTATTTAGCTTCCCCCGCCATATTTCAAAGACACAACTATAGCGCTAATCAAGTTATTACATTGACTTTACATTACATTTAATTAATTTAGCACACCCTTTTCTCCAAAGTGACGTACATCTCAGAGAAAAATACAATATGTGCATTACATCAAAAGAAGGACTATTGTATTACTGTGTAATTCGGTAGAATTTATGGTACGTATCGTATACATTAACAATTTGCACAGGTTCTCGCGAGCCACATTACATCCAACGGTAGGCAACGTGTGGGAGGCACAGTCGGATAACCCTGCTATGCCCAACTACACAATGCTCTTCAGGTACAGCAGGCTCGGCTACAATATTACATGTAAAGGAAAGCAACTTGTAATTTCCTCTAGGTAGAAGCATGGTAGCACAGTGAGAACAGCAAGTACTTCACATGGCCATCGCTAGTTGGGATGAATGTTAGTGACAGTCCTAGGGGCCCAAAAACTTTATTCAAAGGGGGAATGGAGCTTTATTCTTTCAGAGGACCCAGAATTCCAACCCTACACCACGCCCCAGCAAGAAGAGGCTTCCACACCTGCAAGCGGTTAGGGTTAAGTATAAAGGCAGCTGAACCACCCACTCGAGTTGAGGAACTTCATCAAGACCATCCCCTAACCTGTAATAGCGACTACCGCCTGCCACCGGGCACCTACTGCTCCACCAGTTTGATGACATTGGCCCAAACCTTCGACCTGGAACTTAGGTTCACTTCTCGGATGACAATCACACCCTCGGCTTTCATCTTCATTTCGCTCTCTGACGTGGATTTCGGATTAGCCGCACAGAACACGACGACCTCGTTATCTATTCCTCTCAGTAAAACCCGTGCCCTTGGTACAACACAACACCCCAGTGTACAGTGCCTGGAATGCTTCATTTAATATAGCTCATTACATATAGCTTCGGTTCTGCTCAGTTTGTGTGGAGTTTGCATCTTATGAAGAGCAGCTCCTGGTATCATGACTACCTTACCATACCTCCATTCCAGAACCACCCACAAGGTCTCACTCCCAAAGAATGACTGGCTGGTTGCAATTGCTCAAGACTATAGTTACATTTCAAGCAACATTAAATACAGCTTCATCTTGTATATGGGGAAAAATGAACCAGATACAATAATATTAATAATTTTTATCCAAATAAAATGTATTTACATCAAAGCTTACAACATGTTGTACTGAACTGCTGTTTCTCCATGAAAATGTTTCAAGTGAGGGGCCTGACAAGAAGCATTACAAATAACAGACATCTGTGAAAGTTCAAAATATTAACTGGAGTACTTTGCTTCTATCTGAGTTAAGGCAAAGGAAGGCAAGCTTAAGAGTGGTGGATCCTGACATGCACCTGGGGGTTGAGAGTCTGCAAGGAGCAACACTTGTAGGCTCATTGTATGCAAAATGAGGGCTGTGATCTCGACTGGTATCACACCAGCGTTCCCCGGAGAGGGGGGCGTTGGTGAAAAGAATCAAAGTCAAGTCAAAGTCAAGTCAAAGTCAAGTCAAAGTCAACTTTATTGTCATCCTGCCTATATGCGAGGTATGCATACAGGAGAGCAAAATTCCCCAAAATCTCTTTGGACTTCTGTGCCGCACAAAACATATAGTGCACAACATGAAATGAGAAAGAAGAAGAAAACTGACTTCTCTCTCCAAAAAAATCAGGACTTTATTTTGTTTTTGCCTCTAAACAGGTACGCAAAAGGAAGCGCTTTCTAGGTTAAAATGGCAGTTTGATGTTTTGTTGTGGACAATATTGGTGTGCGTTTTTTAAGTGTGTTACAGAATACACACACACTGGCTGAAACCGGTTGTCCCAAGCAAGGCTGTGGCATGCTGGAACCTAAGCCAACAACAAAGGGCATATGGCCAAAGGGGGAAGGGACACACTCAGGACAGGATGCCAGTCCATCACAAGGCATGCCAAGCAGGACTCAAACCTCAGACCCACCAGAAAGCAGAACCTGGCTAAACCTGCTGTGCCACCACACCCCCTGTTACAGGACACTGAAACTATTTACTTTATGAACTTTTATTTGTGTTAGCTTGAGTGGCATCCTGCCTGTTGTTAGTCTTATTGTTTGATAGCAGTTTTAGTTCCACAAAATAAAATAAACCAACAAATGTAGAAAACGGAAATGTTTCAGGGACGAGCGTTGAACTTTAAGACGCCGAGAATTTCTGCAGACCTCGAAATTGAGTACAACTGACACTTGTATTTGTTGTGTTTTGTCACCAGGCACAAAGTTCTTGTTTTGATTCGGCCTGGTCTGTTTAAAGAGGTACTTGGCAGCTAAAAGCAGCCAGTTATTCAGTTTTTTGTCTTTGTTGTGTGTTTTTTTTTTAACCTTTTTAAGAAGAATCAAATGGGTCGGTCCTTGTGATGAACGATGTTGGAACGCTGGCACACGGTGGGAGGCATCGGTGAGCACGCGAGGAAATGGAATTCGAGAAAGTTCAGATGCTTCAGATTTTTTTTAAAGAAAACATTAACACTGTACATCCATTAAAAGATTTCTCAGTTTTTCCCTTCACAAAAAACAGAGAAAAATCACAAAAATGTACAACAAATAGATAAACTAAAGAGTGAATTCATCAGAAGTTGAGCACAGAAATTGTAAGTGTAGCCACATGTAGAACACAGACTTGGGACTTTAAAACCCTATAAATTTGAAAGTGTTTTGACAAATTCATTTTAAAAGTATATAGTATGTGAATGACAGAGAGAGTGTGTTCCACTGATGTATGGATGAGTGACCCAGTGTAAGTAGTGTATCTAGCAGTGTAAGTCACCACGGTGAATAAGGTGTGTGGGCTCATAACACTGCATAGAGTTTATTGGAAGGTGATTTGGGAAAAGCGTCCGCTAAAGAAATAAATCTGTAAAAGTGACGCAAAGAAATAAATCTTTCGAGAATTATTTATTTTTTTCCTTTATCAACTCCAATTTAAAAACACTTACAGACAGAGGGAGGAGTTCGCTCCACGAAACACTTTCCAGAAACATGCTGCTCTGCTTTCGAGAACACCCTTTCCTCAGGGACCTGCACCTTACTTATTTACATTTACACAATTAATTATACTCGACAGACCTCTCTGCGGGTGTGCCAATAACCGCATTCCCACAAACAACTGCATACATCCTACATTTCACACAAAGAACTGCCATTATTTACAATCATTTACAAGAAACATTTGTTCCCGCTCGATTATCAGGGGTCGCGGCTCTTCGCTTCGCTTCGGCAGCGCGGGTGGTGACAGTAATAATAAACTAAAGCAGTACATCATAATACGAGTCGCAGTGGATCATATATAGGCTTCTATTTATGCATGATATAACAGATTGTTTGCGGGGATCATATATTCCAGAGAGAAGGACATTGGGAAACCGCGGCGCTTGTCTGGGATTAAATTAGGGTTTAATTTTTATTCTCCCTTTCAAACGCATTTTCTTCAGTGTTCGGCCATTTTCAAAAACCATGGTATATGTTATGTTGTGTTTCTCGTGTTGAGCAAGGGGGTACGAAATGTTTAACTAAAAAAAAAAACCCAGTTCTGCAGGTCTTGTTATTCAGACTAACTCCTCCCTGCGTAAAAAAAAAATGAGTTCTGTTCAACCTGCCATAGGAATTTGCATCCGTTCAGTACTGCGCTTACCTCATCACTGATAAATTTATCTTTTTATTTTTCGGAATGTAACATATAGTTTTCAATGATCAATTTTCAGTAATATTTTCATTGAATTTATGTGAACGTTTTAGTCTAAACATACCATGAGAGACTCGACTAATTTCTCTGCTGTGCAACAAATATGCACACTGGTCGTGGTTCTCAGCTTTGTTCACATTGCGTTTATTTCTATTTATTACCTGAGGAATGTAGATATAAGCGTTTCGTTTCTGCAGTTCCAGCAAGAGCAGCCGTCCGTCCCCGACCAAACGGAGCGGACTTCCAGCAGCAGCAGCAGAGGAGCTGCAGCAGAGCTCGGAACCCCGGACCCCTCCGTCACGGTCACGCCGGCGCCAGTAGAAAAGCTCTCCGCTCTTAACAAAAGCGCTCCGCCGACTGACGCCAAACTGGACAGGTGTCCGGACCCGCCGCCTGCTCTTGGTAAAAATAACATGATTAGTCGCTTTTGATTCTTCTCACGCTTACAGTTATTATTTCTTCATTTGTGCAGTCGGACTGAATAGCTCGCGACACTTCGCAGTAATTTACTGCACATGATGATGACGTACGCGCATTATTTTTCAAAGTCAAGATTTACCTAAAGCACTGCATGTTTTCTTGGAACATGATCATCATCATCATCATGTTCCATTTCGAATTAGAGTTAGCTCTTTCAGTCCCTAAAATTTCACTTTTGATTAGAATGGCTGAAATTTGGGTTGTGAAGCTGTTACATGTACTAAGTCTTAGACCGGCGTACAAAATTAAAAGGTACGAAACATTAAGAAATTAGCCAAAACTGCTAGGTTGCTGGGAAGTGTGTATTGCCCTTCAAAATAAATGCTTTAATACTATTTGAAATGGATTTATACATTGAATTACGTTTTAGTTGAAATTATTATGTTCCTAGGTGATGTTTCCGGAAAAAATCTGATACTACTAGTATTTGCTGAACCCTGCTATAGCAACAGAGGGTTACAATTACATTTTTTTTTTTTTGCATCCATTGTACTTTCATTTTACCTTGACAACAGTCGGGGGGGGGGGGGGCGGGGTGCCTATGCTACTTACAGTATACTGGAGTCATCCCCCCTCTGGAGGAAGTCTTCCCTAAACATGTGTCTGTCCAGAATGAATGAAAGAATTATGGTTTATCGCTACAGGTTCAGTTTTTCATTTTTTACACAACTGTACACCTCTTTCAGCAATGATAGCTCAGTGTTTATCCAGTGTCAAGTTTCCTGGTTTCAGTCCTGATGCTTACATTTACATTACGTTTAGCCACTACTGTAATTAGCGAAATCCTTCTCTATCCAAATTTTGCAGGTTTGAATGCCCCCTTTAGCTGTAATACCCTCGAGCAAGGTATTTATGATAAATTGCCCTAGCAAAAATTGCCTGTCTGTGTAAATGGGTAAAGGATTTTAAGCAGCTTAACATTGTTATGTCACTTCTTTTTTCCACCATATGCACCAGTGTTCATCACACAAGTACCTGCATAAAACTCAGAATATCAATGATTCTTGATCACCTTCCTACAATTTATGTTTTTTTTTTTTTTTGAGATACACAAACATTTACATATATTACAGGAGTAGCGGCTGTGTAAAGGCTTATCCGGGCACGATCATAAAGTTATGGTGCATGAACATTTACACCTTACTTGAATTTAAGAGATCATGGGCAAAGTGAGTTTGGAAGAAGTGAGTTTTCAGATCCTTCTTAAATGTAGACAGAGTTTCAGCAGTTCTGAGTGAGAGGGCGAGGTCGTTCCACCACAACGGAGCCAGAACCGAGAACCTCCATGCTTTACCTTTCATGTGCGGGACCACCAAGCAGGCAGAAGTAGATGAGCGAAGTGGTCTGGATAGGGTGTAGCAGTCAATCAAGTCTTGTAGATAGTTGGGAGCAGTTCTATTGATGCATCTGTAGGCACACAAAGGTCCCAGGCTGAAATTTCACTTCTTGCTCTAGGAAGCACACCTCAGTACAGCTAATGGGTAAATAGTTGTAAATACCTTAACATTCTAAGTCACTTTGGAGAAAAGCATCAGCTAAATTAATAAATGTAAATTTACTGCCAGAAGAAACATTGTCATTAACCAAACAAGTCTGGCAGAATGGCTCGAATTGCTGTATCCACAGCATCTTGTCACTACCCCTTCCATGTTCCCTTTATTTGTTAATG
The DNA here is from genome assembly GCF_900964775.1 of Scleropages formosus. Taxonomy (NCBI): domain Eukaryota; kingdom Metazoa; phylum Chordata; class Actinopteri; order Osteoglossiformes; family Osteoglossidae; genus Scleropages; species Scleropages formosus. The sequence goes on along the minus strand of NC_041821.1, from coordinate 14,748,176 downwards.
TTTTTAATCAATGTTACAGAACTCACCAGTGTGTTCCACTTTTAAAAGTGTAAGGTGGACTTCTTGTCTCTGTGTCACGTTATAGAAATGTGAAGGCTTTCATTACCAGCTTGTTGTGCGTAGTATTTTTTTTTTTTTTTTTTTGTGCGCTTTTGTTTACAGTGGGTCCACTAAGGATTGAGTTTTCGGATCCAGTCAGCATGGATACCATCAGAGCAGAGAACCCCAACTTGCGGGAAGGGGGCCGCTACAAGCCCAAAGACTGCATCGCCCTGCAGAAGGTGGCCATCATCATCCCCTTCCGTAATCGCGATGAGCACCTCAAGTTCTGGCTTTACTACCTCCATCCCATCCTGCAGCGCCAACAGCTGGATTACGGCGTGTACGTCATCAACCAGGTAAAGATAGAAATCTCTACGCTTGCTTGGTGCCAGGATGTTTATAGTTTGTTTCTGAATAAGACACGGTCTCTGTACCTTTAGGAAAGCCCCAGATACTGCATGCTTTACACAACGATAAACATTTAATATGTAAGTTCATGCAAACAGGTAAGATTTCAGTAACATGCAAGTATTTATTCTTTCGCAATATGCAGGCCTGGGTTCCAGATACTTTAGAAATATGTTTATGACAAAAATATGTGCGTGACAAAGCAGATATAAGCAAATTTTTCACGACCGTCACCCTCTCTGTATCTTCCTCTTCTTTCCCAGCTTTTCTGAGTATACAGTTTCTTCCTGTTTTCCTGTTGTGGCATTTGGGCACAAGTTTCAGCGCTTGGGTACTTCAGCTTTTTCCACATTAACAGTACGTGTATTATCATAGATTTGCTTCCTTGTCATCATTCTAGATGTCAGATTTAAAGAAAACATGCAGAGCATTTGCATAGCTCTGAGTTGCACATCGCACTGGAGAAAAGCATATGCCAAAGCATAACTGTAATCTAAATGTAACGTTCCAGGTTAGCAGCGTGTCCACACTGAAGTGGTATTAGAATTCAAGCTAAAAGAACAAAAATCTAAGTAGGCTCCAGAGGATTTGCAGGACATTTTTTAGACTGTTCTGCCGCATTATACTGTTCCACCTTCTTTTACATTATAGTGTCTTGTTAAGAAACAATATATTGTAAAGGAATTAAATACAGTTGTGGACACTTGGTGAGGTTCAACATTAAGAAAGGACATTTCTGAAGATGACCTTCAAAGAAAAGCCATAAATGTTTGTTCTATTAAGGTATGTCACATAAAGTTATGAAACTATATCCAATTTTTGAATGGGACTCACACAATTACAGAAGGATCACAGAAAGTTTTTATTGCTGAAATTGTGATACAGTCAGTGTTTCAAATGACCCCCACTTCCCCATGCAGGATGGAGAATTAACATTCAACCGAGCTAAGCTCTTCAACATTGGCTATGTGGAAGCACTGAAAGACTATGACTATGAGTGCTTCATCTTCAGCGATGTGGACCTGATACCCATGGATGATCATAACATCTACAAGTGCTCCAGCCAACCCCGTCACCTCTCTGTTGCTGTAGACAAATTTGGCTTCAGGTTTGTTCCTGGTCCTTGTTCCATTTCCACAGTTTTATCCTATCGCATAACTTTTAGCTACTATGCCAGTGGTTATTTTGTGCTGTCTATGGCCTTAATGAATCAGCCTTAATATGTTACTGAACTTGCTGTATTATGCTACTGCAATTAAACTCACTGCAAAAAAGTATTATGCGAAATAGGAATGCTGCCAACGTTGTGTAACATCAGGAAAATGCAACGGAAAATGGATTCTGGTTACCTCTACCTTTGAGAACTAGTATGCAGTGTATGTCACGCCCTCATGCCAAATGGCCGCACCTGCCCCGAATCAGAGTGGCAGGACATAAGAGAAACCGTGTCGGCACATCTAGTTGAGTGAACCCACAGAACCCCACTTACCTCCTCGTCCTTCTAGTCTCTCGTCCTTTGCACTTCATTCCCTGTTCCCTGCTTTCCTAGTTCCTGATCTTCTGCTTCGTCTGATCAACTTGGATTCCCGTCTTGTCCCTAGAACATCATCGCTTGAAATGACCCACGCCTGTCCCCGACTTCGATCCTCGCTTGCCCCTTGCTTGTTACCGCATCTAAAGAAACAGCGATTGGGTCCACCACCAACTCCTCGGTCTCCCACCCTCGCCCCATGAGAGTGACTCACTTTTGATTCCATCTTGAGAAGCTTTAGAATGGTTCTGATATGCTCTACATTTTCTAGGCGCTTAGGAGCTTAGTTGTATGTATTGGCCACTGAATCTATTTGCCATCCATGTGTGCTCAAACTCATGAGAATTGCAGCTTTTTTTACAGCTAAGTTACAGTATTAAAACCCGTAGGCTTCTGCGGTTGATGTCAACTGACTGGGAGTTTTGTATTTCTGGATTAAGCGGTGCCGTGACCACGACATCATACCGGTCTGTTGCAAACTTCGTCACCATAACCACTCAACATACACCAAGAAGATTCTCCATCTAGCTAGCACCAGACTTTTACATAAAGAGATTCAAGTTCACTGGCGTCTCCTGGACCAGCTAAACTGAAAGACCTACAATCTACACCTCCGCCTTTCTCACACATTATCTCCAGAAAACTGGGAAAAGGTAGACAGAACAACCGCAATAGAAGCGACCCACGTGTGGCATAAGATCCCATACAACCGCACACGGAAATCTGAACGACTGCATAAGAACAAACCCCAGGACACTCTGGACCCTAAGAAGGTAATCATCAACCTAACACAGAAGACACTGGACAAACCTACAGAAGAGGTACTGAAGAAGGACTTCAACTTCACAATTGCCCCAAGGAAGATCCCAATAGAAAAGATAATTTGCGGTATAGAATCAGCGATCACTGGTCTCCCGCTCAAGATTGCAGAAGAAATAAGACGAGACGTCTCAGTCTTAGTACATCAAGCAAAACCACCTACCAGTAACATTAGCAAAGAGGAGTTAAAAGCACTAAAACAACTACGAGAAGACCTAGAAATCGTTGTTCTCCCAGCGTGCAAAGGTAACGCAACGGTTATCTTGGACACGAGAACGTATAAGAACAAAATGAGGGATCTACTGGAAGACAGCTCTTACTGCAAAATATGCAACCCGACCAGCAGCATTAAAACGAAACTGCATGGACTGATCAAGAAGTTATCCATTGATGAGACCACAAAAAAGGAATTACTTTCAATCGACCCTCCCCCGCCGCTCCTCTGCGGGTTACCTAAAATACAGTACATAAACCAGGGATACCGATGAGACCCATTGCCCATTGTCAGCGCTATCAGCTCCATCACTCATGAAACCACCCGTTTCCTAGCACAAGCTCTCCAGCCATTCACCGGTCACATTCTGAGCTATATCAAGAATTCCATGCACTTTATAGAAAAGCTGAGCTCAGTGAAAACCTAAGACGGTGGCATTTTGGTCAGTTTTGATGTCGTTTCCCTTTTCACCAACATCCCCATCAATGACACGGTTTCCCTAATACAAGAAAAACTGCCAGAGAACTTAGCCGCTCTCGCAGCTTTCTGCTTCCATTCTACCTATTTCTTATTCGATGGAACATATTACAAGCAAAGGGAAGGTTCACCAATGGGCAGCCCTCTATCACCCGTCGTCGCCAACTTGTTCATGGAGGACTTCGAGGAACGGGCACTCCAATCAGCAGCACAAAAACCCATCTGCTGGTGGAGATACGTCGACGATATCTTCTTGATTTGGAAACATGGAGCGACCGCCTTGGATGATTTTTTTTACATCACATGAACTCAAGACACGCAAACATCCAGTTCACGATGGAGAAAGAGGAGAACAGAAGCCTCCCCTTCATGACATAGATGTTCTCGTAACGAGGAGAAGTGACGGCAGCCTCGGCCACAGGGTTTATTGTAAACCAACCCATACAAACCGGTACCTCCACACAGCCTCCCACCACCATCCGGTGCAAAAGAACGCGGTCGTTAACACCCTGATCACGAGAGGCATCTGACTGAGCGATGAAGGTTCCTGGGAGGAGGAAAAAACGGAAACTTCTGAAAGCGCTCTCAGAGAACGGTTATGAGCGCAACCATGTCATGAAAATCATTCGTCGGCACAAAAACTGGAAAACTCCAGATAACGCGAAACATACTACGATCGAACCAGCCAGAATTGCCTACCTTCCATACATAAAAGGCACGACCGACAAAATAAGCAAACTACTCATAGAGCACGGCATCAAAACCACTTTCACTATCGGTTCCACTACAAGAAGACTTCTCGGTACAGTTAAAGATAACCTGCCAGTGAAGACCAGCGGAGTGTACCAAATACCCTGCAGCTGTGGAAAAACATACATTGGGCAGACAGGTCGACTTATCTCCACACATCTCCAAGAACACATAAGAGCAACGAAGAACAACAACATAGACTCAGCAGTGGCTGAACACTCACTGCAGACCGGTCACGAGATTCGCTTTGAGGAGACCACAGTTCTCACACCTGTCCCCGGATACAGGAGCCGCATAATAAGAGAGGCGATCAAAATAGAGAAGCACCCCGACAATTTCAATCGGGAGGAGGGCTTCAATTTATCTAGAACCTGGACACCTCTCATCTTGAGTCTCTGCGCCAGTTCCGCAACAACCCGACCGCCTCTCATTAAAACTCAGTTCAGCGAGCCGACCTGTAATATGAAAGTAACAGCGCAAGTGGAAAACACAGCAGGGGCACCACCTATCAGGACCACCCACTACGACCTCCGACCCCATTCCCCCCCATAAATACACCCTCCTCAAACACTCCATTCCACATCTAACTTTTATGAGATGTCGCAGCTCTTTGACGATGCTTCCAACAAGAAGAGAAGCAAAACGTTGGAACCAATGTCCCAGAAGTACAAAACTCCCAGTAAGTTACAGTATGTAGAGAATACTATAACCATTAATCCACTGTTAATTTTTGTCATCAGTTACCTTAGTGGTTTTCTTGATCACTGAAGCATTCTGGAGAGCACTGAGTACAGTGCTGTTGTTGACCATTAGCTATGACAGGAATTAATTTTCAGATCTTAAAGTCCTATAATCATTTATTTTACTGGGGGTGAGTCATTAGTGCAAACACTTTTTAAATCATGAACATTTTCTATTATGTGTGAAGTTATCTTTTACATCCTTATATTTTCCAAAATGACAACCTGGTGTGCACTTGAGAACCCTTCTCATGGTACATCCATATGTCAGAACCACATAAAATGGTTCCTCTGAATGTTGAAGAGCAGCAGTTATACTCCATAGGTGTACTTTATCACTGACCATCTCTCCCTGGGCCAGAGCATGAACCCACCCTTCAGGAACCTTAATTCTCTCAGTTTTATCCACAAGCTCATCTTTTTGATCACCACTCTGAATTTATGGTTATAAGTAACATTGGGCATGGAGATTTGTTGCAAAATTCAAAGCTTTGGGAACTCGGCTGTTGCATACTTAGCCCTTTTTTACTCAAAAGTCACCATGGTCTATGTGGTGTTCTTCCGTTGGCATACTGCTAGTTGGCGTTCATTGTTTGCAATGCGATTAGGGAGTTAGTAGAGGTGAGAACAAGAAGAGAGAGAATGTGTGTGCACTTGGTAATGTTTACTTGGTGTGTTCCATGCTTGTTTGTTATCTTTATTAAAATCTTTGAATGGTAATTCTCCTGTATCCCTTACTTACTGACAACACAAGAGTCTGGTTTAGCATACATCATACTCAAAGACCCAAGGAGCTTGAACTTCGCCACCTAAGGCAGTTCTACCTGTACCTGGTAAAAATTAGCAACCTTTTTTCGGAGTGATCCATAACCCCAGATCTGACGACAAACTCTTCTTTTTCATACGAAATGCTGAGGTCCAGTGGAGCCAACATTACCACATCATCTGCTTGTTATGAATGAATGAATGTTAACACAATCCTTCTTCTCTAAGTACAGTAACCAAATGTTATGTAAAAGTTGGTTTGTCACCTATGCTCCCCCAAGGACACCTGAGAGCACATGCAAAATGTTGATCCACTGTTCACTGTCTAGGACAGAATCCTTTTGGTTCTTGAATTTTAACCTTGACTGTTTACAATAGCATCCTTTCCAGCACTTTGGGACCACTTTCTTGGCGAAGGTGGTCATGTGTGATATCCCCATAGATAGGACACATTCTCCATTCTTTCTTTTCAAATATGGAAACAACTGGTGGTATTCCAGAGGATAATTTCTCAAACTTTTGTGTAGCATTCAACATTAGCCAACAGTCCTACAATTTCCAGCACTTTGAACACTGTAAGACAAATCTTATTTACCTTTGCTGCTCAGCTGCGGAGTTGTCTTTGCATGGTGCTAAGATTTTTTATCAGTTTTAACAAAATAAAACATCCCTTGGCATTTAGAAATCCTGTCTCTCTTTCACTCAGAGGCAAATTTTTAATAGGACAACCAGGTGAAGTTATTTTCTATTCAAAAGTATCAAGTTGTGGGAGACAAACACACAGACCTTGTGACCCTCATGATTGTCTACTTATGCTGTAGAAAATATTCCAAAACTAAATCAAAACTAAGAAATGCTTTGACAGAAAAGTTTGACTTTGCAGCTGGCAATATTGGCTATACTGGGGCAATTTGAAATCATTAAACACACGATTAAATTCATAAAAATGTTTAGTCTCTTTGTTGATGTATGGTTTTCATATTGTCATAGTGATTAATTGCAACTTGTCTTGGAATCTCATAGCTTGCCCTATACCCAGATTTTTGGAGGAGTCTCAGCTCTCACTAAAGAGCAGTACCTGCATATCAATGGCTTCTCCAATAACTACTGGGGCTGGGGTGGTGAGGATGATGACATCTACAAAAGGTACTGATTTTCTTACCATCATATAGTGTCTCACTCGAGGTCAAATCCAGAGAAGTGAATAATGCACTTTGTCTTGTGAATTAGATGCTGCAGTGATCTAAGTGATCTATCAGTCTGCTGTTACCAGTAGCATAAGCTTATTAAAGGAGAAGGAAATCAACACCAAAGTATGCTTCCTTGAGTTTCACAATGGAACATTTTGTCGAACTTTTGTTAAAGGAAACTACTTTGAAAATAAATAATCACCTTTGATAAAAGCAACAGGTAAGCAATTAAATAATGAAAATAGCATACATTTCAGCATACGCTCATATCTTGCTTATTGGAGTTGATTTCTTTCATGAAATCACCTGGTTATGTGAATGTTGTAAGGGGATCTGGGAAAGTTGAAAAAAGTTGCCTAAGACAATTACCAGGGAAAACTGAAAAAAGTGTCATCCTTTCTACAATCATCAAACAGCTTTAATAACATCAGTACCAATGCATAAGGGTATTCCCATAAATATATAAAATCCATACAAAAATTGCTTTACTAAGACAAATACCCCAAAATAAAGCTTCAATCTTGTGATCAAATGAAGATTATCTAGCGTCAAAGGTATGTTTATAATGCTATACAGTCTCTAAATTTCATGCAGAAAGATATATTTATCTTGTTGTTGTAATTACAGGTGACTCATTTTTTGTCCTGGAACTAATGATATTTTCCACAAGAATTCATGTCAATTTGATTGCTTGCAGCAGGAGTTTGCTTATAAGAGATTTCAGAGAACAAATCGATGGCTGTGATGGTTGTCAGTGTATTCGAGAGGAAGCTCTGCCCTCTGTACCATCATGCCACTATTAAAAAAAAAGTTAAAAACAAAAATGCACTGAAAATTTCTTGTAACAAACATTTCTGAGGCATATTGTGCACTGATAATGTTACCTGGAATGGTGATGAAACGTTTGCAGTCTAAATGCATAGCTCGGCGAATACCTGGACATCTGGACAATTCTAATGTAGCCTGCTCTTGCAGGTCTTTTTCTCATTTTTTTCCCACACTCAAAGCAGTTTTGTAGCTAACACTGTTCCATGCTCGTGATTGAAATGTTAGTAATGGGCTTCTGTTCCAGCAGTTCCATACAATTTTTAATTTTATATGCAGTAACGTTGTACAAATATTATAGTATTTTAGCAAATCTAGGTTGTTCCAAGTTACAGACAACTCTTGGAACTCTTGATCTGAGTTGAAGTTTCATTCTTTTAGCTGCCTGAATTTGTCCCCTTTTATACTTTTATGTGGACTGGTCCAACAGGTTGGCTTTCAAGGAGATGTCCATCTCCCGGCCTGATAGCATAGTGGGAAGATACCGAATGATCGTCCATCACAGAGATGAGAAGAATGAACCCAATCCTGAGAGGTAGGGTATGAATTTTACCAATGAAAATGAATGTTTGTGAAGAGTTTCAGTGTTGTTAAAGTGTTCCTCATGTCTGAACTCCTGGATTGAAACCTTCCAAGCATTTGTAGCACTTATTTCTATACTTCTTTTTAGATTGAATACATTATTAAAGTCATGAACTGTATGGAATAAACTGCAGTTATAAATAAACTGCAGATGGTTGCGGATACTTGTGCAAGAGGACATACTCCTCTGTAGGTCTTCATTAAAATCCTGTCCACTTTGCAGAAATTCCTTGAGATCCATTGTTGCGTTCAGTCCTGCTCAGTTGTGCTTCTGTTTTCCTTTTTTTTCAGGTTTAATAGACTCGGGCGCACCATAGAAACAATGAACGAGGATGGCGCCAACAGTTTGGTGTACCAAGTTGTCAGAGTGGAGAAAGACCAACTGTACACCAAAGTTACAGTGGATGTGGGGAAGCCTGCATACTAGGTAAATTCCTGTTTTGTTCAGAGGTTTATTTTTTAGGAACCAAATATGCCTTGACACGTGATATATGAATTTGTGTTGGACTTTTTAGCTTGTAAAGGCACCAGTTCCATGGTTAAATGTCTTTGTCTATAGAAATGGAATAGGTCACCTGTTCATATTGCAAATTATTCACTTGTTTCACATGAAATTGTGCACTGTGACAATAACCATAATCTACCAAATCAGTGTCCTGCCTAACTGATTTTCCTGCTTATTTTCAGCACATTACATTGTAAAAAACATCCTCACCTCAACCATTGATAACCTATGGACAGGGTTTGCGCCATAGCATTTCCCTTTTACATTGTGATATTTGCAACAAACAAGCTGTATAAACTCCACTTCTACTTCGGTGACATCAAGTTACACTGATAGTAGTGCCTTTTTACAACTGGTAATAGGGTCATAAAGTGTAAAAAGATGACTTATAATGACACTTACTCATTCATGTGAGGGTTGCAATCAACCACAGCCTATCTTGGAATCACAGGAACTAGGGTAGGAGGAGAATACCCTGGACAGGATCCTAGCCCATTGCAGGACAGCCACACACAGCCACAGCCACAGCCACAGCCACAGCCACACACACACACACACACACACACACACACTATGAGCAATACAGAGTCACCAGTTAACATGAGACACAGCTCTCTGGACGGTGGGAGCAAACCCAGGCAGACTCGGGAAGAACATGCAAAATCCACAGACTGAGCTGGATTCAAACCTACACCCAATAGAGGCCTGGTGCTGCGAGGGAGCATCGCTACTCACTGCATCATCGTGCCACTTCAAATATAATAATAAAGCAAGAATAATAATAGCCTTAGAATAATGTTATTATGGTTGTTCAGAAGTTTTCCCTTTAGAAATAATGCACATTGCATCTTTCATGTACAAACTCCTGCTTTACAAAAAGATTTTCATAAACAAAATAGGTTCCACTACCAGGGAAGAGTTTGTGTGTCTGAATGATTAGTGATTAAATAGTAATAAAAAATTCTTGTTGTGAACTGTATCTTTTTGCAGTCAATACAAGGTTCTTTGGAGTCTCAGAAATTCTGTTCTACAGAATTTCACCAGATGTTGTCCATTAGAAACATACACACACACACACATTTTCAGAGCCGCTTGTCCCATATGGGGTCACGGGGAACCGGAGCCAAACCCGGCAACACAGGGCGGAAGGGGACACACCCAGGACGGGACACCAGTCCATCACAAGGCACCCCAAGCGGGACTCGAACCCCAGACCCACCGGAGAGCAGGACTGCAGTCCAACCCACTGCGCCACCGCACCCCCACCAGAAATGTACACTGTACACCTATTCTGAAACTTACTTATCAATATGTTATTAAAACAAAGCTAGCCAAGGCCTGTTAGCCGCTTGGTCTGAGGAAAATAATGAATTTGCACGAGAATTCTATATTCTGGAACTCTCTACAACATACTAAAAAGTAAAGGAAAATAGTACAAAACATATGATGAATAACATGATGTAGACTAGTAAATAAAGTAAAATAATAAAGCAGGTACACTCTAACAAGAGAGAGAAATGATCAATTATAAACAGAGTTTTTCATCCTGAAAAGTGTCTAACCAAGTGTTGTGTCGGTTCTGTTTTAGCTGTAGCACAATATTTCATCCTGGATTATTACTGTATGATAGTTGCCCTGTAAATGTATACGTAGCAGGGGAGGCAGACCTCTTCAGCTCTGGTCAGCAGTCTGCCTAGGAGAGGGAAACTCCAATATAAAACCTATGGTCTAAGGACCATTTGTCATGGTCGCGTCAGAGGGAAGCGGCGGACCCAAGTGCAGAGCGGTAATCGTGGTGTCTTCGGGGAAATCCAAGAGAGGAGGTCAGAGGACGGGCAAAGGGTCTTCGAGGTGCGAACGTCGTAACAGGGAGGATCCAAAAGGCGAGGTCAGTGTGCAGGCAAGAGGTTGATAATCCGAAGGAGGCAGTAGATCGGGGGAACAAGGGACGGGTTCGGGGAAGGCGTTCGGGAACAGGAAATGGCTGGAGAAGGTCGCTAACGAGGAGGCAGATCAAGGTTCCGCATCAGCTGGTTGTCCGACGCAGCCTTTTATGCTGCGGTCTGCGTTGGGTCACAGGTGTTCCGTGTTGGTCCGAAGGTGCGGGCGTGGCAGTACCCCCCCCGAGGATCGGTCCCGAACACTCGAGGGCGACCAGGGGGACGGCCTCGAGGCCGAGGTGCGGGCCGATCCAGATGACTGCTGTGGAAGTCGGCAATGAGGCTTGGATCAAGGATGTCTCGTGCCGCTACCCAGCACCGTTCCTCAGGTCCGTATCCTTCCCAATCCACCAGATACTGGAGTACCCCTCCACGACGGCGGGAATCCAGGAGCGCCCATACCGCATACGCTGGTGCACCACCGTCAGGCAGGAGAATTGGGTCTGGAGGCGTGCTTGCGGGCTGGTGTAGGGAGGTGGCCAAGGGTTTGAGGAAGGATACGTGGAACGTCGGGTGTGTGCGTAGGTGTTGGGGCAGTTGCAGGCGATAAGAGACCGGGGTAACTCTGCGGATAATCTTAAAGGGTCCTATGTACCTTGGGCTGAGTTTCTTAGACATATACGGTCCTTGGAGACCCCGGGTTGACAGCCACACCCTCTGTCCGAGTGCAAGGGAGAGGTGCCGCCGATGTCGATCGGCTTGATGTTTGATACGGGTTTGTGATTCTTGGAGATGTCGTCTGACAGCTGCCCATACCTCGCCGCTGGTTCGGTACCAAGAGTCCACAGCCGGCACATCGCTGGATCCCGGTTGCCATGGGAACAATGGTGGCTGGTACCCCAAGATGCACTGAAAAGGAGAGACACCTGTAGAGGTATGGGTGAGCGTATTGTGGGCGTACTCTGCCCACGGAAGGTATTGAACCCAGTGAGTTGGGTGTTCAAGACAATAGCTTCTGAGGTACCGACCGATGTCTTGCTGTAGCCGTTCAACCTGCCCATTGGCTTGAGGGTGGTACCCCGATGTCATACTCACTGTGACCCCGAGTTTCTTCCAAAAGGCCCTCCACACACGCGATGTGAACTGAGGACCCCTGTCGGACACTATGTCTTCGGGTATACTGTAGAGCCGGAATACATGCTGAAACAGCAACTCTGCTGTCTCCAAGGCAGAGGGGAGCTTGGGCAAAGGAATCAAGCGACAGCCCTTGGAAAAACGATCGATCACGGTCAAGATGGTGGTCTTACCATCTGACAATGGGAGGTCCACTAAGAAATCTAACGCTAGGTGCGTCCAGGGACGGTTGGGTACCGGCAGGGGTTCCAGGAGGCCGGCTGGACTCTGATTTGAAGCCTTGGACTGAGCACAGACTGGACACGCCCGGATGTAGTCCTGTACGTCCTCCCGGAGGGACGGCCACCAGTAGAGCTGCTGGATCCTAGCCTGAGTCTTCCCAAACCCTGGGTGCCCTGCCGCTGGATGGTCATGGGCCCATTGTAGGAGAGTCGTCCTCAGACCTGGTGGAACATATTGTTTTCCAGAAGGTTTACCTGGTGGTTCGGGGTCCCCTTGTTGGGCTTGGGCCAGGTCCTGGGTGAAGTCCCACTGAACGGGTGCTACAAAGCAGGACCTGGGCAGGATGTAGTCTGCTTCCGTTACCTCCGGCGTTTCGTCATGCAGCCGGGAAAGGGCGTCCGCCTTGATGTTCTTGGGACCTGGTCTGTAAGTGACAGTAAAGTTGAACCAAGAAAAGAACAGCACCCACCTGGCCTGACGCGCGTTGAGGCGCCGGGCTGTCTGCAGATATTGTAAATTCTTATGATCCGTGAATACCAAAAAAGGGTGTTGTGCCCCTTCTAGCCAATGCCTCCACTCTTCTAGGGCTAACTTAATTGCCAGGAGCTCTCTATTTCTTATGTCGTAGTTTCGTTCAGCCTCAGGCAGTTTCCTGGAAAAGAATGCGCAAGGGTATAATTTCACGGGCTTACCTTGCCTCTGAGAAAGGACAGCACCTACCCCTGACTCAGAGGCGTCAACCTCCACCACGAATGGCAACTCAGGGTCGGGTTGATGCAGAATGGGGGCTGTAGAGAACTTGGATTTGAGGTTCTCGAAGGCTCGTTGGGCTTCTGGGTTCCACGGGAGACGAGGGGTTTTACTCGCTGTAAGTGCTGTCAATGGTGCGACGATCGTGCTGAAGTTCCTGATGAATCGGCGGTAAAAATTGGAGAACCCCAAAAATCGCTGGAGAGCCTTAGTGGTGGTTGGGCGAGGCCATTGCTGGATGGTCTGGACCTTACCCGGATCCATAGCAATGCCGTCTCGGGTAAGTATGAACCCCAAGAAGGAGACCTTCTGCTTGTGGAATTCACATTTCTCCAACTTCACATATAATCTGTTCTGCAATAGTCTCTGGAGCACCTGTCGGACAGTCAATACATGCTTGGCCAACGTATCAGAATAAATCAGGATATCGTCAAGATATACCAGGACGCCTTTGTGGATCATGTCCCCGAGCACATGATTCACAAACGCCTGGAAACGCCTGGAATACACTGGGTGCGTTCGCAAGACCAAAAGGCATAACCAGGTATTCGTAATGACCCAGGGTGGTACTGAAAGCAGTCTTCCATTCATCACCCTGCTGGATACGGACTAGATTGTACGCACTTCTCAGGTCTAGCTTTGTGAACCATTGCGCCTGCTGAATGTTCTCAAGCGCGGCTGAGATCAAGGGCAGAGGATGTGGATATTTCACACAAATATTATTCAACCCCCGATAGTCAATACAGGGGCGTAACCCCCATCCTTTTTCTCGATGAAAAAAAACCCGGCAGACGCGGGGGACGTGGATGGTCGAATAATTCCTGTCTTTAAGGCTTCGGTGATATAAGTCTGGAGGGCGGATTGTTCGGGTCTGGACAACGGGTAAATGCGACTACGCGGAGGCGTGGTACCTGGCAAGAGATCAATTGCACAGTCCCACGGGCGATGCGGTGGGAGCTCGGATGCGCGTTTCTTGCTAAAAACCTCCGCTAGATCCTGATACTCGGGAGGAACTGGGACCTGCAGTGCCGATTCTGAGCCTTCTATAGACGTAGCTCGACAGGGTAGCTGTAAGCAGGTTCTCTCACATTGGGGTCCCCAAGCCACCAACTCCCCAGTACTCCACTGAAACACTGGGTCATGCTTGGAGAGCCAAGGGAACCCGAGAATCAGGGGCAACTCCGGAGACGAAATCAAATAAAAACTCAACATTTCCTGGTGACATACACCTACTCTCACAGTTACAGGGGCTGTCTGGTGGTCCACAAAACCCTTACCGAGGGGCTGGCCATCTAGGGCGGTCACTTTAAGATGCCCCCCAATGGGTTTGGAGGGAATGCTATGAGACCGAGCAAACCCAATGTCCATGAAGCACCCTGCTGCTCCCGAATCCACCAGTGCTTGCGTCTGTACCTGTCCTGCTCCCCAGGATAACATTACAGGTACCGCGAGGCGGTTACAACAGAGGGTGCCACTCACCTTGATCTCAGGGCGGACCGGGCACTGGAGACGGAAGTGACTAGGGTCACCACAGTAAAGACAGAGGCGATTTTGTAGTCTTCGCTGTCGTTCGGGGAGGGGCAGGCGCCCCAGCCCCAGCTGCATTGGCTTTGCTTCCTCCTGTTTAGGACCGCATCTTTCTGGAGCCGGTTCTGAGGCTGGTCCCTGGGTTCTGATCTGATTATCTAAGGTTACCGCGGTTTCTATGAACTGATCAAGGGTCCATCTTTCTCCTCAGAACACCATTTCACCACGGATGCGTGGGTTTAGACCACGGCGAAAACTAGCCAACAAGGCTTTCTCTCCCCAATCGCTGCGTGCTGCGAGAACACGAAATTCTAGGGCGTAATCTGCCACGGGTCGGTTACCTTGCTGTAGATTCAGGAGTCTTTCACTTAGCTGTTCCTCCGGTTGAACCAGTCCGAAAACGGCGAGGAACCGGATCTTGAACTGCGCATAAGTGCTGGGGAGGCCATTTGTCCAGACTGCTGTCGCCCACTCAAGTGCTTTGCCCGTGAGCAGAGAGAGGACGTAGGCGATCCGGCTTTATTCTGTGCTGTAAACTGGGGGCATACTGGAAAAAACGAGCTCACATAGAAGCAAGAAGCCTTCACATTGTGCTGGGGTCCCGTCAAAGCGGGTCGGGGGAGACAAGTGGAAACCGCGTGAAGGAGAAGGAGTGGCGTTCGACGAGTCAGGCGCTGCAGGACCGGCTGCGCGTTTCTCAATGGGTTGTGTGGGTGCACGCGACGTATTCAGCACGCTTACCACCTGCTTGTAAGAGGCGATGAGGTTGTGCAGCGTCTGTTCCATACCTGCCAAGCGTGCTTCACGCGAGTCCAACTCCGCTTGGAGATGGTTCAGCTCCGCTGGATCCGTATAACAGGCGGAACCTTCTGTCATGGTCGCGTCAGAGGGAAGCGGCGGACCCAAGTGCAGAGCGGTAATCGTGGTGTCTTCGGGGAAATCCAAGAGAGGAGGTCAGAGGACGGGCAAAGGGTCTTCGAGGTGCGAACGTCGTAACAGGGAGGATCCAAAAGGCGAGGTCAGTGTGCAGGCAAGAGGTTGATAATCCGAAGGAGGCAGTAGATCGGGGGAACAAGGGACGGGTTCGGGAACAGGAAATGGCTGGAGAAGGTCGCTAACGAGGAGGCAGATGAAGGTTCCGCATCAGCTGGTTGTCCGACGCAGCCTTTTATGCTGCGGTCTGCGTTGGGTCACAGGTGTTCCGTGTTGGTCCGAAGGTGCGGGCGTGGCACCATTGCCACCGTCCCAGCCTGCTTGACTATGGCAGATGAACCTCAGGCTTAAAGGGTGGGATCATCTCCGCACATACTGTATTCCAACTTAAAGCTCCTTTGCGCAGGCTTTAGGATACATCCATGACTCCTTTAATCAGGTCCTGTAGTGATGGGAAAGAGGCAAAAATGGCAGGTGGAAGATGTCACTAGAAGCCGCAGTCTCAATCCTGCATGCAGGCAGCTCAGGTGTACGGGCCGTCTGGTGTTGACCCGGAGATGACATCACCACCCAGTAGCACCCTGAGCGACCAAGCAGCCCTCCTTAGGGACAGCGCTGCTTGCTCCACACGGAGATGGACCTAGAAAAGGTGGTCCAAACAAAGCTCTTCTAGCTAGTTTACCGGTGGCCAACGGGCATCATAAACTGTGGTCGAAACACAAAAATGTATACTCATTTTTAATGTTGCAGTTTTGTCTTGTACAAACCTAGCGGTGTAAGTTACCTTGATCAAAGGCTTTGTTAGAAAAAAAGAATAAAAATGTCATTTTGCTAAGGTTTAGGATGTGATTAGACAAATCAATTGGAGTCTAAACTGTGTCGTACTTTACGACTTTTAAGAAATCTGTTTCATTGCTGTATTCTGTGGGGTATAATATTACACACACACGGGGAACCAGAGCCTACCCGGTAACACAGGGTATAAGGCCAGAGAGGGAGGGGACACACCCAGGACAGGACACCAGTCCGGCACAAGGCACCCCAAGCGGGACTCAAACCCCAGACCCACCAGAAAGCAGGACTGTGGTCCAACCCACTGCGCCACCGCACCCCAGGGTATAATGTTAAGTACAGAAAATTATTTCATTGACATTTTCAGGTTTTTTATACTTCTAGGTGGCAAAATATCATTTTAATTCTGCTTTTAAAAGAATGCATTCAGGAAAGTTCTGCCAAAACTTTACATGTTTCAGTGAAATGACAAATGTTTTAATGAATATAGCAAGAAGCTGAAGAAATGAAAAGACAATCATTTTGACTCAGTACATCCAGACTCCTCCATTTTAGTTTAACTGACTTCACTATACAAGTATTTTACAATGTATTTTTATAAAATATGACATCTCATTGTATTTTGGAAGCCTTGTCAGCGCACAACTGAAATTATGCCCCATTTCTTCTAACCAGTTATATGTAAGAACTTACAGGTCCCCTCACAACGTGTGTCTGATCCTCTGACTGCCATCCAACTGAAATTGATAATTCTGATCCGATAATCTAAATTTCCTGAAGTGTATGTAAGTTTTGTACAAAACCTTGGGTACACCTGGCCAAACTACACACACCCACCCACCCACCGGCTGAACCTGTTTGTCCCAGGCAGGATCGTTGCAAGCCGGAGCCTAACCCAGCAACACAGGGCATAAGGCTAGAGGAAGAAGAGATACAGCCAGGATGGGACACCAGTCCATCACAGGGAACCCCAAGCAGGACTTGAACCCCAGAGCCACCAAAGAGGAGAACCCCACCAAACCCACTCCACCAACACAGCTGCCACCATGCCCCCTACCAAATTACATATTTCATTAATTTTGTAAGTGAAAAGTAGTAGGGGAGAACAGGGTAACATGAGCCACTTGTTACATTTGATGATTTTACTGCAGAATAAAAATGTATTTGTTTTGAATAATAGGTAGTATATTTACCTCAGGTTGTTGTGTACATAATAATTTCCCTTGTGGGATCAATAAAGTATATCTATCTATCTATCTATCTATCTATCTATCTATCTATCTATCTATCTATCTATCTATCTACCCAAGGAAATTTAAACAAGTTATCTAATTATTATGGTTTCACAACAATGACCATCAAAAAAGTTAGTCCAAAGACACAATTTACAGGGGTAAAATGAGCCCTCTAAGGGTAACTAGTGCCACTGTTAAATACTGTTATAAAGATGGCACAAAATCAAACAATTCTAAGATAATTTTGAATTTTATTAATGCCATCAATTTAAGTGAGGCAAAAACTCATAGTCTTTCATAAAACCATATGTTTGTGTCTTGTTCTTCAACAGGTTACCTATCATTTTGAGTAAAGATGAAACTGTAATCGTTGTGTCTTAGCTACAGAAGGAATGTATATGTAAATGTGCTTTTGTGTATATGTACAATATCTTTGTGTGTGGCTTAAATTTAACATTAGTTAATTTATTACATCAAGATTGTAACACTTGTGTAACACTCCCCCAAGAAGCTGGGCCTCGATTTGTCTTTCTTTTGTACTGCCTTGCCATCTTGATCTTATCTGTAGAATATCAGATAAAACTTAAATGCAAAGGTTACTCTGTACATCTGTAGCCTACTTAAACTTGGGGGGTAAACTGAGCCATTGACTCAACTTGCGCCAACGTCACTGGCACGTTTTACCCCACAACCTTCATGTTGACAAAAGTGTTTCACACGGGGGGTGTGGTGGCGGAATAGGTTTGGCCGGGTTCTGCCCTCTGGTGGGTCTGGGGTTTGGGTCCTGCTTGGGGTGCCCTACGATGGACTGGTGTCCCATCCTGAGTGTGTCCCCTCCCCACCCAGTCCCACGCCCTGTGTTGCCGGGTCAGGGTCCGGTTCACCACGACCTCGCTCAGGAGAAGCAGTTTCACTCATTATGTGTTTGTGTTTTACACAGTGGCTCAGATCCACAATTACGTTACGTTTATTACCTTGTCTTGTAGCTTACACTTACTTCAGTTAACATGTAACAATGTCACTAAAAAACTTATCTATTTTAATTAAGATTCAGGACTGATAACCTGAGCAACATGATAAATTCACCTGGCATGACAAAAATCAGTTTTTTTTGCTCTGGTTTGCTTACCACTCTCTCCATGTGCTTGAGTCCAATATGTACCGAGTAATGTGAGCTATACTTCATTAATTTGTGGTCAAATGATTACTTTTGTTTATGGTTACTTAGATACAGGGGGTGGCTCATTTTACCAACTGGCTCGACTTACCCCATTCTCCTCTACACAACTGCTGCAGGAAACAGTGTGTTAAAAAACAAAATATTTGAAAATGTTATTGCAGTTTTTATTTTAGTTTGTTATTGCTCAGAATTGTATTTCATGAACTTTAAAACATAGCTGAACCTTGGATTGAGGAGGAACCATGCAGACTCCGTCCTGGCCGCGGAACAGTGGACCAGCTTTTTACCCTCTCGCAGATAATTGAGGGGGCATGAGTTCACTAATCCAGTCTACATGTGTTTTGTGGACTTGGAGAAGGCCTATGACCGTATTCCCCAAGAAATTCTGTGGGAGGTGCTTAGGGAATATGGGGTGCCAGGACCACTGCTGCAAGCCATTCGGTCTCTGAAACACAGAACGAGAGCAGTGTCTGCATGTTCGGCATTAAGTCAAGCCCGTTCAATGTGGGTGTTGGACTCCACCAAGGTTGTGCCTTGTCTCTACTCCTGTTTGGGGTTTTCATGGACAGGATATCAAGGTGCAGTCGAGGTCAGAAGGGTATTCTCTGTGAGGGCCAGAAGGTGATGTCTCTGCTTTTTGCAGATGATGTTATCCTTTTGGCACCGTCACATGGTTGCCTCCAACATGCACTGGAACTGTTTGCCGCCGAGAGTGAAGCAGTTGGGATGACGATTAGCACCTCAAAGTCTGAATGCATGGTTCTCTCACAGAAAAGGATGGTATGCCCCCTATGCCCCAATCCAGGTAAGGGGAGAGAATTTGTCCCAGGTGGAGGAGTTTAAGTATCTTGGGGCCTTGTTCACGAGTGAGGGGAGAAGGAAGCGTGAGATCGGCCGCAGACTGGGAGCAGCAGCAGCAGTAATGCGGTCACTGTACCAGACTGCAGTGGTGAAAGGGGAGCTGAGCCATAAGGCAAAACTCTCTATTTACTGGTCAGTCTACGTCCCTACCCTCACCTATGGTCATGAACTCTGGGTAATGACCAAAAGAATAAGATCACGAATACAAGTGGCTGAAATGAGTTTCCTCCGCAGGGTGTTGGAACTCACTCTCTGTAACAGGGTGAGGATTTCGGACATCCGAGAGGAACTCAGAGTAGAGCCGCTTCTCCTTCACATTGAGAGGAGACAGTTGAGGTGGTTCGGGCATCAGATAAGGATGCCCCCTGGGTGCCTTCCTTTGGACATATACCAGTCACAGCCAATTGGGACGAGGCCCCGAGGTCGGTCCAGGACCCACTGGAGGGATTACGGTGAGTAGGGAAACCTATTGTATAAAACGACCTAGGTTTCTGTCAAATCAGCTTTAATTTGAGGGTTTCACACAGAAACCCAGGCTACAGAATTTCTCAAGATCAGGGTTGAGAGGCACCATTCCAAGACAAGTCAGTGTGTATGCAGTGCTCTGTATAACTCCTCATTGTGTGCAGAACACAAGGCAAGTGCTGCTGTGGCAAGTCTAATTCAACAGTCATTTGTGTCTCCATATTTTAAATTTGTATTATCTCTATTAAACAGTCTAAAATTTAAGATTACAAATAACATTTGACAGTTACTTTTAAATGTCTGAGGAAACAAACTGGGTAGACAGGATTTGTCATAATTCCATGATGTACTCGTACACGTCATCAATGATGTAAGCAGAACTCTGAAGGTTTCGAGTCTTTCAGGATCAGACACCTTTGCCCAGGTGACCCAACAAGGGTAAGTATCAGACCTTTCTTCACTTCCAAGTAGCATTACCTTGAACCCATAGCTCACCTCTCATCATCCAGCCATCTAGATGACTTGTTCGCATATTCTTCTGTTTCACACACCTCTTCCTCATTCAGCTTTTGCCTCTCCTCACCCTGGACCCAGTCATTTACATTTATTCTCATTTAGCTGTCATTACTGATATAGAGAACTGACCTAACCACCTTTTTTCCATATTCTGTTTCATCACGCTATGCACAGCACTGTGAGGCAGGACTCTACATGCCCTTCTGCAGCCAGCACAGCCTGTTATCTGCATGTCCTCACCTAAAGGTTGTCATACAGACAGGCTGGAGTCAGGAGGTCAGGTAATGGACCCAAGTAACGGACGGGTTCGCTGGGACAGACAAAAACCGTGGTCAGGGACAGGAGAGGGTCGTTCTAGGCACAGACGTCGGTGAACGGGTGAAGCAGGACTCAGTAATCAGGCGAACATGCAAGGGTTAGAAGCCAGGAGGTCAGAACATGAAGCATGAACAAAGATAGATAGATAGATAGATAGATAGATAGATAGATATACTTTATTGATCTCACAAGGGAAATTATTATGTTATAGGCAAGGCAAGGAGTAAACGCTGATTCTGCACAAACCACACAAGGAGGTGTTTACAAGAATCCGCAGCGTTATGTGGTCACAAAGCTCCCTTTATACCGGACCGGGTTAACAACGTGCAGGTGTGGTCGCTTGGCTGGATCCTGGGGGCGTGACAGCATCCCCCACCCTACGGGCACCAAGGCCGAAGGGGGCGCCCCCTGGACCGAGGCGCCGAGCAATCCGGAGGGTCTCGGTGGTACATGGTGATCAGATTTGGGTCCAGGACGTCCTTCGCTGGAACCCAGCTGCGCTCCTCCGGGCTATATCCCTCCCAGTGCACCAGATACTGCAGGCGGCCCCAGTGCCTTCGGGAGTCCAGGAGCTCCCGCACGTGGTACGCCGGGGTCCCATCTACCTGTATTGGCGGAGGTGGTGCTGCACCTCTCGGAGCCTGGAGGTGAGAAACTGTATATGGTTTGAGGAGGGAGACATGGAAGGAAGGATGGACTCGGAGAGACGGAGGCAGACGCAGGCAATAAGTGACGGGAGTGACCTGGCGGATGATCTGATAGGAACCTATGTACCGGGGACTGAGTTTTCAGGACGGGAGACGCAGCTCCAGGTCCTTTAGTTGACAACCAGAACCACTGGCTAGGACAGAAGGCGATGGGGCAGTGGTGGCGATCGGCCTGCTGCTTATACCGGCGCTTGCAACAGCGAAGCTGGGCTGCTACCAACCTCCAGGTTTCCTCACTCTCCTGGTACCAGGTGTCGACAGCGGGGGGCTCAGTTCATTCTGGGTGCCAAGGGAACAGGGGAGGCTGATACCCTAGGACACACTGAAACGGGGTAAGTCCAGCGGATGAGTGAGGCAGAGAATTGTGAGCATATTCAGCCCATGGGAGAAAGCGGGCCCACTGGTGTTGTTTTTCGCTGCAATAACAACGCAGGAAGCTGCCTAGGTCACGGTGTAATCTGTCCACCTGTCCGTTGGCCTGCAGGTGATGCCCGGACATTAGGCTCACCGAGACCCCCAGTTTACGCCAAAATGCCTTCCACAGCCATGAGGGGAATTGCGGGCCTCTGTCGGAAACGATGTCCTCCAGGAGGCTGTATTGGCGGAAGACGTTCTGGAAGAGGGCCTCCGCAGTTTCCATGGCTGAAGGGAGTTGCGGCAAGGGTGCAAGCGACAGGACTTAGAAAACCGGTCAAGGACAGTGAGGATAACCAAGAAGTCGATTGACACATGCCATCAGAGCTGAGCCAGAACAGGAAGGGGCTCGAGCAGACCTGTGGGCTTCTGAGAGGGCGTCCAGGTCTGGACGCAGCTCTCACAGGCCTCCACATACTCCTGCACGTTCTCTTGGATGGACAGCCACCAATAGCATCCCTGGAGGAGGGCTAAGGTCCGGCGGTGGCCCAGATGCCCTGCCTCTGGGGAGTCGTGCGCCCACTGCAGAAGGGAGGGTCGGAGCCGGACCGGCACATATTCCTTACCTTCCAGTTTATTGGTGGGTCCGCAGTCCTCTTCTTGGGCCGTCTGGAGCTCCTGCTGGAACTGCCATCTTACCAGAGCCACCACGCAATGTTCCAGTAAGCTGGGAGAGGGCAAAGCCCTTTCCGGTTCTCAGCCATGTACTCGGGACAGGGCGTCTGCTTTAATGTTCTTGGACCCCAGCCTGAAAGTCACTTTAAACCAAAACCGGGTAAAAAACAAGGCCCAGCGTGCCTGACGAGGGTTCAGCCGCCGTGCCTTTTGCAGGTACTTGAGATTCCTGTGGTCCGTCAGAACAAGGAACAGGTGTGCAGCACCCTCTAGCCAACATCGCCATTCCTCCAATGCCAATTTAATGGTCAACAGTTCCTGGTCCCCAGTGTCATAATTCCACTCAGCTGGAGTGAGCTTCCTCAAATAGAATGAACAAGGGTGGAGTTTCGGGGGATTACCCTGTCTTTATGAGAGGATAGCACCAACCCCTACCTCCAAAGCATCCACCTCCACCATGAACAGGAGCGACAGATCTGGGTCTCGCAGGATCAGTGCCTCCTTGGTCCACGCCAGCTTTGTTCCTTTTCCCCGCTGCAGTGCTTCAGCAAGGCTGCCATGGAGCTAAAGCCCCTGGTGAACCTACAATAAAAGTTAGCGCACCCAAAAAGCACTGCAAGGCTTTGACAGTCGTAGGCCGGGGCCAGTCTAGTACTGCCTGGACCTTGTCTGGGTCCATAGCCACGCCGTCAGTCTTCAACACAAACCCGAGGAAGAAGACCTGTTTCTGATGGAACACGCATTTCTCTCCCTTGATATACAGACGGTTTTCTAACAACCTCCATAAAACCTGCCTCATCAGGCGGACATGCTGGTCCACCGTCTGGGAGTATATGAGGATGTCGTCAAGGTACACAAGCACTCCCTTGTTTACCAGGTCCCCCAAAACATGATTAACAAAAGCCTGGAACACGGATGGCGCACTGGCTAGGCCGAAAGGCATGACCAGGTACTCGTAATGGCCTAAGGAGGTGCTAAACACGGTCTTCCACTCACCACCTTTCCGAATCCAGATGAGGTTGTAGGCGCTGCGCAAGTCCAGCTTGATGAACACTTGAGCCCCGTGGACCTGTTCCAAAACAGCAGTGATGAGTGGCAAGGGGTGTGGGTATTTTACTGTGACCGCGTTCAGCCCTCCGTCTTTCTTTGTAATAAAAAAGAATCTGGTGGTTGTTCAACGATTCGCTACGGTGCGTTCATTTTTACTGACAGGATGGGTGAAGTTTTCCAGCTCTGCTGTTATAGTCCGAACAATGGGAGCAGTGTCACTGGCAGCAATGTAATAAAAGACAAGCTCTGTTACCATAGTGTCAAAACCGTGACAGTAGTCCATAGTGTATTGTGCACACAGCCTCTCAGAAGCTACAGGGTATAGCGTTTATTATACACACAAGCAATGGGGGTGGATGACATGTGGACTGTCCATCTCGCATAAAGTTCTAGTTTGGATGAAAAACAAGTTCCCTGTGTTCTAACAGTAACCGCCCCCCCCAAGATCGAAATTAAGATTTCCTTTGGTGTCATTATATGCAAGAATACAGTGAAATTTTGTGTACAACCATCAAAAGAACAGCAGCACAAAGAACAGAATTTTATCCAATGTCACCGCATACATGACACAGGCAGTTTCAGAGGGGCATAGAATTGGTGGCGATGTTTTAAAAATTAAAGATGAGAACACTGACAGCAGCTTGACATAGTAGCAGTATACATAAGTGACATAATGTGCAGCAAACGTACGCTGGAGATCGGGAGAGAAGCAAGTGAACGAGCGGGAAAAAGCGCCTGGAAAAAAGCATTTTGAGAGCCTTCTTCAGCGTGGAACTTGATTCAGCAATTCTACGTGACATGATGGTTCACCACAGTAACACTTTGGGCTTCTGATTTAGAAAAGAATTAAAAATTGACTTTCCTCCACTTTTCCATCAAATCCCTACAGTTAACAAATGTTTCTTTGTTTTTTTTTTCGCTATCAGTGCTGGACCCTTTGTATTATTGCCAATAACCTTTGTATTATTGTTAAAATTCAAAAACTTTATTTGGGCTTTGACGTTATTTTTGTGTAAACATATATATAAATAATATATATATTTATACAAGGGGTGCGGTGGCGCAGTGGGTTGGACCGCAGTCCTGCTCTCCCGTGGGTCTGGGGTTCGAGTCCCGCTTGAGGTGCCTTGCGACGGACTGGCATCCTGTCCTGGGTGTGTCCCCTCCCCCTCCGGCCTTACGCCCTGTGTTACCGGGTAGGCTCCGGTTCCCCGTGACCCCGTATGGGACAGGCGGTTCTGAAACTGTATGTGTGTGTATATATTTATACAAAATGTTTTTAAATAACGGGACGGCGCGGTGGAGCACTGGGTTGGACCGGGTACTCCCGTCTGGGGTTCGAGTCCCACTTGGGGTGCCTTGCGGCGGACTGGTGTCCCGTTCTGGGTGTGTCCCCTCCCTCTCTGGCCTTATGCCCTGTGTTGCCGGGTAGGCTCTGGTTCCCCACGACCCCGTATGGGACAAGCGGTTCAGGAAATATGTGTGTGTGTTTTTAAATGCTATATATTGCAGAGAACACTCATGCCTATCGAAAATTAACTTTAACAACTGTGGTTAAGTGTAAAATATATTTTACCATAGTGTGTTGCCTATCGGGGGGTGCGGTGGCGCAGTGGGTTGGACCACAGCCCTGCTCTCTGGTGGGTCTGGGGTTCGAGTCCCGCTTGGGGTGCCTTGTGACGGACTGGCGTCCCGTCCTGGGTGTGTCCCCTCCCCCTCCGGCCTTATGCCCTGTGTTGCCGGGTAGGCTCCGGATCCCCGCGACCCCGTATGGGACAAGCGGTTCTGAAAATGTGTGTGTGTGTGTGTGTGTGTGTTGCCTATCGTATAAAGAGCAGCAACATATATATATTAATGAACACAGGCAAGCGAACATAAGCTTGGGTTTTTTTTTTTTTAAACAATTCAAACATTCATACTACAAGAACATTAATCCAGAACAATCAAACCTAGCCAGGGGAAATAAACAAAATAAATAAATACAAAGAAATAAATACATGAAAAATTACAAAACACTCCAATAATCAGACATTACATCAACACCTTAAAAATATTACAATAATGAACTGTTTTAAAGGCCTTCTTATTATTACACTCCTCGACAGTTTTTATGTGCTGCTTAATATCTTTAAGAAAAATGCAATATATAGGTTTTTATTAGCAAATTTTGATCTGTGTATATGATATTTGGCTAAAATGATTAATAAATTAATGATATATGCCGGTTTAGCTGTACTTTTATCAAAATGTAAGAATCCAAACAGTACATTCATAGTGCAAAGCAAAATCCTTAGAGGGTGTATTAATAAGAAATTTAGAGATATCCCTCCATAGCGTTTTGGTATAACAACAGTGCCAAAAGAGATGAGGCACACTCTCTGGGTGCAGGTTGCAAAAAGAACAGTTTACATCTATCCCATGCTAGAATTTTCTGAGAAAATGCTTTATAGGGCCCGTCCTGGGTGTGTCCCCTCTCTCTCTGGCCTTGCGCCCTGTGTTGCCGGGTAGGCTCCGGTTCCCCGTGACCCCGTATGGGACAAGCGGTTCTGAAAGTGTGTGTGTGTGTGTGTGCTTTATAGGGTAGAATTTGTGTATAATCTTGAAAGAGGTTTCCTTAACCTTGTTTGTTAAAGAAGTATTTGTGAGTCATCAGCCAAACTTTCTCACATGGGACATTGTTATCCAAAGGTATTCCAATAAGCAGTAACATAAGATAAAGTGGCAACTTCTTTCTGAAACAAAGAATGAACAGCGCTGTTATTATTTCTAAAATACAATGAGAAACAGATTCTACAAGGAGTATTGACCGGATTCGCTACAGAGACAACAGTAAGGTAAGAGACCTCATTAAGTAGAGTCACAGAAGCATTAGGAATAGCCTTCATTACCAGGTCAAACTCTTCCTTTGTAACACACACACACACACACACACATTTTCAGAGCCGCTTGTCCCATACGGGGTCACGGGGGAACCGGAGCCTACCCGGCAACACAGGGCGTAAGGCCGGAGGGGGAGGGGACACACCCAGGACGGGACGCCAGTCCGTCGCAAGGTACCCCAAGCAGGATTCGAACCCCAGACCCACCAGACAGCAGGACTGTGGTCCAACCCACTGCGCCACCGCACACCCTTTCCTTTGTAACATGAAACCCAAAATATGACACGAATTCAGTGTAACTCATAAGAACTCTGTAAGAGACGAGGCAGGAGACAAGAGGTGCAGTTGCCCGTTGGTGAAGGCTTTTATTTGCCCTTACAGCAGGGAGAAGGAAGGGGATGGAAAAGGGGGACCAGGGAACAGGTAGGATGAGGTTTCGTGCAGGTCAGGGGGGCTGGGAGATTCGGGTCGGTCGGGACGCGGACGTCGTCTCTGGGATCGGGTTCGAGCTCGGGTTCGTCTTGTCCTCCTCCTCGGTCTCTCCTCTCTGCTGCTGGGCACCGGGGAAGAAATTGGGAGTGTAATCAGCCCCAGCTGTGGCTGCTTTGCCCCCGTCGCTGCCCCCTCCCCAGGCGACCTCGGCGTGCTACAAACTCCTCGTAAGGTCATCAGCTGGCCCATCAGAAGAATACTTCTGTCAGACCAGCTCCTTAAAAAGAGACTCCTACCCTTACACAGGATCTCACCATTGTTCCAAATATAATACTGATGTGGAGAAAAATTGTACTTGTAGATTAATTTCCATGCCAACAGTTTGTTAGTGAGTGGGCTGACAACTAGTAACTTCTCTATTTTGTAATTGAACATCAGAAGAAATGAGAGACCACCGATTTGGTAAAAAATAAATTTCAGAATGAAATTCCAGATGGAGGCATCATTTCTCAGAAATTGTTTCATCCACTTAATTTGAAGAGTCAAATTCAAGGTAGAAAAGTAGAAGAAATCAAAGCCACCATTCTTATATGGGTTAGTAACCACAGACTTCTGGATATAGTGGACTTGGTTTTTCCACAGAACCCAAGCTGTGAGTGGAAGTGAGCCCGACTATATCTAGACGGTATCTCTCAACTTCCCGCACCAGCTCAGGCTCCTCTGGAACCACTCTACTCGATCGAGGGTGGACTCTCCACTATTCTGGCGTTGCCCAAGGTGAGAGGCGGCGGGCTGGTGTGGGCTTATTAATAGCCCCCCAGTTCAGCCGCCATGTGTTGGAGTCTACCCCGGTGAATGAGAGGGTCATCTCCCTACGCCTTCGGGTCAGGGAACGGTCTCTCACTGTCGTTTGTGCTTATGCGCCTAGCGGCAGTGTAGAGTACCCGGCCTTTTTAGAGTCCCTGGGGGGCGTGCTGGAAAGCGCTCCCACTGGGGACTCTGTCGTTCTACTGGGGGACTTTAACGCCCACGTGGGCAGCGACAGTGATACCTGGAGGGGCGTGATTGGGAGGAACGGCCTCCCTGATCTGAACCCGAGCGGTGAGTTGTTATTGGATTTCTGTGCTAGTCGCGGTTTATCCATAACGAACACCATGTTCATGCATAAGGGTGTCCACCAGTGCACTTGGCACCAGGACACCCTAGGTCGGAGGTCGATGATCGACTTTGTAGTCGTTTCTTCTGACCTTCGGCCATATGTCTTGGACACTCGGGTGAAGAGAGGGGCTGAGCTGTCAACTGATCACCACCTTTAGAAGTGAGTTCTAACCTTTCTAAATTATACATAAAGTGTTTCAATAAGGTCGGGGGGCGCGGTGGTGCAGTGGTGCAGTGGCACAGTGGGTTGGACAAGGTCCTGCTCTCCAATGGGTCTGGGGTTCGAGTCCCGCTTGGGGTGCCTTGAGACGGACTGGCGTCCCGTCCTGGGTGTGTCCCCTCCCCCTCCGGCCTTATGCCCTGTGTTGCCGGGTAGGCTCCGGTTCCCTGCGACCCCGTATGGGACAAGCGGTTCCGAAAATGTGCGTGTGTGTGTTTTAATAAAGTAAATCAATGTAACAACAGGGTATTTGAATGAGAGCAATTTGGCATAACAGTCTTTCTCAAAGACATTACAGCAATGGCAGGAGTAGAATTCAATAGGAAAACTTTAGGCTACAAGTCATTATCCCTATTAGTACAGAACTGACTACCCAATAAAATGAAAACTCAGGTACAAAGCAGCAATATCCAAAAAAAACAACAAATGAATAAGACTATTCAGTTCTGACACTCAAAATCCAAAGGAAGGTAAAACCCTGTAAGGGGCAGTCACATTCTATACTATATTCTATTCTCACCTCTTCACTTGCGTTGTCACTTTTAATTTTTTGGCTATTTGTTGTTATTGGCATTATTGCTTTTTAGTGTAGTACTATCTATTGTGTTGTCTATAGTCTGCGGAGAAGCATTCAAGCAAGAATTCCATTTCTTCGTACACGGTACTTGTACTTACGACAATAAACCTTGAACTTGAACCTTTGCTCTCAATCTTCTATTTTGTTTCACAAGGGGGTGCCATATCCATATAGATGTATTTCAGGTAAAAATAGTCTAGTACAGTGCAGATATCTGCGTTCATACAGTATACATGTACTACATTATTACCTCTTATAGCACTGTTGTCACACCCACCTCTCAGAAGTGAGGCTAGCACACCTGAGCAAACTTCAGATTCGGGGTAAATTGGAAGAAGCCACTGCTGGGAAGTCGCAGTATCTATGCCTTCTCTCCCGCTTTTTCCCCCTTCACTTTTGTGCTGTTTCCCAGAATTGGTACCCAGCTTAGACCCTGCACGTACTCGACCACGATCCAGCCTGTGCCCATGATGAAGATATTGGGCCTGACCTGTAGCCCCATACGACTCCGAGCTGGAACTGCCCTTCTGATGTTAAAACTCTGCATTTGGACCCCTTCCCTGCTCTCTCTCCAAGTCTGTGTGTGGCAATAGTTTTATTTAGCTTCCCCCGCCATATTTCAAAGACACAACTATAGCGCTAATCAAGTTATTACATTTACTTTAAATTACATTTAATTAATTTAGCACAAGGGGAGCGCGGTGGCGCAGTGGGTTGGACCGGGTCCTGCTCTCCGGTGGGCCTGGGGTTCGAGTCCCACTTGGGGTGCCTTGTGGCGAACTGGCGTCCCGTCCTGGGTGTGTCCCCTCCCCATCTGGCCATACGCCCTGTGTTACCGGGTAGGCTTCGGTTCCCCGTATGGGACAAGCGGTTCCGAAAATGTGTGTGTGTAATTTAGCACACGCTTTTCTCCAAACCGACGTACATCTCAGAGAAAAATACAATATGTGCATTACATCAAAAGAAGGACTATTGTATTACTGTGTAATTCGGTAGAATTTATGGTACGTATCGTATACATTAACAATTTGCACAGGTTCTCGCGAGCCACATTACATCCAACGGTAGGCAACATGTGGGAGGCACAGTCGGATAACCCTGCTATGCCCAACTACACAATGCTCTTCAGGTACAGCAGGCTCGGCTACAATATTACATGTAAAGGAAAGCAACTTGTAATTTCCTCTAGGTAGAAGCATGGTAGCACAGTGAGAACAGCAAGTACTTCACATGGCCATCGCTAGTTGGGATGAATGTTAGTGACAGTCCTAGGGGCCCAAAAACTTTATTCAAAGGGGGAATGGAGCTTTATTCTTTCAGAGGACCCAGAATTCCAACCCTACACCACGCCCCAGCAAGAAGAGGCTTCCACACCTGCAAGCGGTTAGGGTTAAGTATAAAGGCAGCTGAACCACCCACTCGAGTTGTGGAATCTCATCAAGACCATCCCCTAACCTGTAATAGCGCCTACCGCCTGCCACCGGGCACCTACTGCTCCACCAGTTTGATGACATTGGCCCAAACCTTCGACCTGGAACTTAGGTTCACTTCTCGGATAACAATCACACCCTCGGCTTTCATCTTCATTTCGCTCTCTGACGTGGATTTCGGATTAGCCGCACAGAACACGACGACCTCGTTATCTATTCCTCTCAGTAAAACCCGTGCCCTTGGTACAACACAACACCCCAGTGTACAGTGCCTGGAATGCTTCATTTAATATAGCTCATTACATATAGCTTCGGTTCTGCTCAGTTTGTGTGGAGTTTGCATCTTATGAAGAGCAGCTCCTGGTATCATGACTACCTTACCATACCTCCATTCCAGAACCACCCACAAGGTCTCACTCCCAAAGAATGACTGGCTGGTTGCAATTGCTCAAGACTATAGTTACATTTCAAGCAACATTAAATACAGCTTCATCTTGTATATGAGGAAAAATGAACCAGATACAATAATATTAATAATTTTTATCCAAATAAAATGTATTTACATCAAAGCTTACAACATGTTGTACTGAACTGCTGTTTCTCCATGAAAATGTTTCAAGTGAGGGGCCTGACAAGAAGCATTACAAATAACAGACACCTGCGAAAGTTCAAAATATTAACTGGAGTACTTTGCTTCTATCTGAGTTAAGGCAAAGGAAGGCAAGCTTAAGAGTGGTGGATCCTGACATGCACCTGGGGGTTGAGAGTCTGCAAGGCGCAACACTTGTAGGCTCATTGTATGCAAAATGAGGGCTGTGATCTCGACTGGTATCACACCAGCGTTCCCCGGAGAGGGGGGCGTTGGTGAAAAGAATCAAAGTCAAGTCAAAGTCAACTTTATTGTCATCCTGCCTATATGCAAGTTTTGCATACAGGAGAACGAAATTCCATTTCCATTCCAAATTCCACCTCTGTACCGCACAAAACATACAGTGCACTTTCTAAAAAAGGTAAATACAACAGACGAGTGCAGAAACAAGACAAGACAGTGTAGTACACAGGCCAAAATCTGGCGACAACGAACACAATATATGATATCCTCAATGGATGTAAAATATATATGTAAGTAAAAATGAGGACCAGGTGAGATCCTCAGCAATGTCCACTCCCAGGAACTTTGAGTTGCTCACTCTCTTCACAGTTGATGGTAAGTGGAGGGTGGGCAGAGCGAGCCTTTCTGAAGTCGACAGTGATCTCCTTTGGGAACATGGAATCAAAGTATGAATATTTTTTGCCATTTCTTGTCAAGTTCAAGTGGTTTTTATTGTCATTCCTCTATATAGCTTGTAAACAGTGGAATGAAATGTGGGAACAAACTGTTGCGGAGTCTGCTGGCGGTGGCACGGATGCTGCTGTACCTTCTACCAGATGACAAGAGGGCAAAGAGTCAATGAGAGGGGTGAGAAGGGTTGTCCACAGTACTGGTGGCTATGCGGATGCAGCGGTTGTTGTATGAGGTGTCGATGGTGAGTAGAGAGACTCAGATGATCTTTTCAGCTGTTCTCACAATTTGCTGTAGGGTCTTGTGGTCAGAGGCTGTGCAGTTCCCGTACCACACGGTGAGAGGTCTGATCAGGACGCTCTCTATCGTCCCTCTGTAAAACGTAGTGAGGATGGGAGAGGGGGAGTTTGGCTTTCTTCAGCCTCCATAGGAAGTGGAGGCGCTGCTGGGCTTTCTTGGCTAGGCAGGTGGTGTTGAGAGTCCAGGAGCGCTCCTCCATCATGTGGACACCAAGAAACTTGGAGCTTTTGACTCTCTCCTAGTTGTTCAGAGAAAAAAATCTCTGGATTCAGTTTAGCCAGTGGATTGCTCTCCGCTTCATGAGAGGTGCATGGAGGGCTGACATGTGTACTGCTGTCATGATAACGCCTGCACCTCAACCAGCAGCACCTGGCTCAGAGTAAGCACCTGGCTTCAATCGGAGCACTCAGCCATAAAAACACTTCCCAGCCTCCTCCCAGTTGTGGAATCTCACTTGAAACAACTGTCTTTTCTGCACTGTCCAACTCACCTTGCGTTGTGGTTTCCAAGCCCTGTCCCTCATCATTCCCCAGTCCTGCTCCACATCTCTGGTAAACAATCGGCCCCCTTGTTCCCCGACCAAGACTTCAGATCCTCACCTCTGTTCTGTTCGCTGATTGACCGACCATTCCCCTGTCCCCGATCACAAGAACACATCTACTCCTTTGGCTCTGAATAAACAATCCTGCAGCTCGGTTCAGCCTTCTCCGCCTCGTCTGTGTGCCATGACAACTATGGTGCCTTTGGTATTCCCACTGAACATGCATTACAACAATGAAGATTGTGTGAAGAAACACTGAAATATTGAGTGTTTCTGCAGTGGTCTATATGGAAATTAGGACTATCAATAACTGTTGGAATACTGGACCAATTCATCTGAAATCTGTTTTATAAAGAAGCATCTGGAATCAACTGGAAATCACATCATGTACTGAACAATTTCTTCCAGCTGAATACCTTGGGTTCAGATCACTCCTCACACACCACGGAAAGTTCAGAGTTGCCGTTGCACCTGAAACGCACACCGACACACCCCACACACACCGAGCATGAATTCGAAACTTGGCTCGAATTGCCCGGCTGCCTTGCGGCTACACGCAACCCACTTGGACTTCCCGCCAAAACTAAAGCGAAGAATAACGCGTGGCACCCAGTATACTGACGTACATTGCAACCGAAATATTGGCGGGAATAATGTCAAACTGATTTTTACTACCTCAACTTACATTAAAACACAGGACAAGGAGTATTAACTATAAATTCAGCTTTGAAAATGACTTGAATACTAGTTTGTACAGGAAAGCGTCTAGAAATGAGAAAGAAGAAGAAAACTGACATCGCTCTCCAAAAAAATCAGGAGTTTATTTTGCTTTTGCCCGTAAACAGGTTCACAAAAGGAAGCGCTTCCTAGGTTAAAATGGCAGTTTGATGTTTTATTATTGTGGACAGTATTGGTGTGTGTTTAAGTGTGTTACGGAATCCACACACGCTGGCTGAAAACGCTTGTGCCAAGCAAGGTAACAGCGAGCCGGAGCTTAACCCAACAACAAAGAGAACAAGGCCAAAGAGGGAAGGGACACACTCAGGACGGGATGCCAGTCCGTCACAAGGTACCCCAAGTGGAACTCGAACCCCAGAACCACCAGAGAGCAGGACCTGGTTAAACCTGCTGCGTTATTTTTTGTATTTTGTTTTTTTTTTTTTTTTTTTTTTTTACATTTTTAAGAAGAACCAAAAGGGTTAAAATTAGATCCAACAAGAATCGCAGCCACACCAGTTTAGGAAAATATTCTGAGTTGTCTGAGACGTCAGAGTTCTTCGTTATTGCGATTCACTGTCTATCTTGACAAACCTGAAAACCCGATGATTGAGACAACTGATAAAGTTTTACCTGCCAGAAAAGTTTTACTTTATCAGTTGCTGCCCATCTCTCACTCTATTAATCTTTTGAAACTCCATCAACAAAATATGAGAATCTGCAGAGGATCAATGAAAATTTCGCATAACTTAGCTACAGAGTATGAAGGGTTAGTGACAAGTCTATTCTTATGTATTGTTCATTTATTTAGCTAATGCCTTTGTTCTTACTGTATCATTTCACTGTTATTACTTTGATCCACATGCTGAGATTTCAACCAACCAATTTTCAAAATTACAAACATTTACATTTATTCAACTCGCAGATGCTTTTCTCTAAGCGACGTACATTATTCTCTTAGAGAATGATGCAGCAAGTTCATGACATAAACGAAAGGAGAGATTTAGGTGCAGACGTGATTCTTGAGAACAGTCAATTTTTCACATACCTCCGCTCCACTTGTGCAGCGTGCAAGGGTTGGGCGCTAAAATAAAGACGCGCCGGGTTGGTCCGTGAGATGAACGCTGCTGGAACACAATAGTGGGAAGCATCGGTGAGCACGCGAGGAAATGGAATTCGAGAAAGTTCAGATGCTTCAGATTAAAAAAAAAAAAAAAAAAAAAAAAAACACTAACTCTACACATTCTCATTATACAGTCATTAAAACATTTCTCAGTCCTTTCACCAAAACAAGAAAAATCACAAAAATGTACAACAAATAGATAAACTAAAGAGTGAATTCATCAGAAGTTGAGCACAGAAATTGTAAGTGTAGCCACATGTAGAACACAGACTTGGGACTTTAAAACCCTATAAATTTGAAAGTGTTTTGACAAATTCATTTTAAAAGTATATAGTGTGTGAATGACAGAGAGAGTGTGTTCCACTGATGTATGGATGAGTGACCCAGTGTAAGTAGTGTATCTAGCAGTGTAAGTCACCACGGCTTATAATAAGGTGTGTGGGCTGATAACACTACATAGAGCTTGTTGGAAGCTGCTTTGGGAAAAGCGTCCGCTAAAGAAATAAATCTGTAAAAGTGACGCAAAGAAATAAATCTTTCGAGAATTATTTATTTTTTTCCTTTATCAACTCCAATTTAAAAACACTTACAGACAGAGGGAGGAGTTCGCTCCACGAAACACTTTCCAGAAACATGCTGCTCTGCTTTCGAGAACACCCTTTTTCCTCAAGGACCTGCACCTCACTTATTTACATTTACACAATTAATTATACTCGACAGACCTCTCTGCGGGTGTGTCAATAACCGCATTCCCACAAACAACTGCATACATCCTACATTTCACACAAACAACTGCCATTATTTACAATCATTTACAAGAAACATTTGTTCCCGCTCGATTATCAGGGGTCGCGGCTCTTCGCTTCGCTTCGGCAGCGCGGGTGGTGACAGTAATAATAAACTAAAGCAGTACATCATTAGACGAGTCGCAGCGGATCATATGATATGGGGTCCGAAATGTTTAACTAAAAAAACTCATACAGCCAGTTCTGCAGGTCTTGTTATTCAGACTAACTGTAACTCCTCCCTGTGTAAAAAATGAGTTCTGTTCAACCTGCCATAGGAATTTGCATCCGTTCAGTACTGCGCTCACCTGCTTATCATTGATGAATTTTATTTTTTTTATTTGTCGGAATATAACATACAGTTGTCAATTTCAATTTTCAGTAATCTTTTCATTGAATTATGTGAACGTTTTAGTCTAAACATACCATGAGAGACTCGACTAATTTCACTGCGCAACAAATATGCACCCTGGTGGTCGTGGTTCTCAGCTTTGTTCACATTTCCTTTATTTTTATTTATTACCTGAGGAATCTAGATATAAGCGCTTCGTTTCTGCAGTTCCAGCAAGAGCAGCCGTCCGTCCCCGACCAAACGGAGCGGACTTCCAGCAGCAGCAGCAGAGGAGCTGCAGCAGCAGAGCTCGGAACCCCGGACCCCTCCGTCACGGTCACGCCGGCGCCAGTAGAAAAGCTCTCCGCTCTTAACAAAAGCGCTCCGCCGACTGACGCCAAACTGGACAGGTGTCCGGACCCGCCGCCTGCTCTTGGTAAAAATAACATGATTAGTCGCTTTTGATTCTTCTCACGCTTACAGTTATTATTTCTTCATTTGTGCAGTCGGACTGAATAGCTCGCGACACTTCGCAGTAATTTACTGCACATGATGATGACGTACGCGCATTATTTTTCAAAGTCAAGATTTACCTAAAGCACTGCATGTTTTCTTGGAACATGATCATCATCATCATCATGTTCCATTTCGAATTAGAGTTAGCTCTTTCAGTCCCTAAAATTTCACTTTTGATTAGAATGGCTGAAATTTGGGTTGTGAAGTTGTTACATGTACTAAGACCGGCGTACAAAATTAAAAGGTACGAAACATTAAGAAATTGGCCAAAACTGCTAGGTTGCTGGGAAGTGTGTATTGCCCTTCAAAATAAATGCTTTAATACTATTTGAAATGGATTTATACATTGAATTACATTTTAGTTGAAATTATTATGTTCCTAGGTGATGTTTCCGGAAAAAATCTGATACTAGTATTTGCTGAACCCTACTATAACAACAGAGGGTTACAATTACATTTTTTCTTTTTTTTTTTTTTTTTGCATTCATTGTACTTTCATCTAGGGGGTGCGGTGGCGCAGTGGGTTGGACCACGGTCCTGCTCTCCGGTGGGTCTGGGGTTTGAGTCCCGCTTGGGGTGCCTTGTGGTGGACTGGCATCCTGTCCTGGGTGTGTCCCCTCCCCCTCCGGCCTTACGCCCTGTGTTACCGGGTAGGCTCCGGTTCTCTGCGACCCCGTATGGGACAAGCGGTTCTGAAAATGTGTGTGTGTGTGTGTGTGTGTGTGTGTGTGTACTTTAATTTTACCTTGACAACAGTCGGGGGGGGGGGGGGGGGGTGCCTATGCTACTTACAGTATACTGGAGTCATCCCCCCTTTCTCTGGAGGAAGTCTTCCCTAAACATGTGTCTGTCCAGAATGAATGAAAGAATTATGGTTTATCGCTACAGGTTCAGTTTTTCATTTTTTACACAACTGTACACCTCTTTCAGCAATGATAGCTCAGTGTTTATCCAGTGTCAAGTTTCCTGGTTTCAGTCCTGATGCTTACATTTACATTACGTTTAGCCACTACTGTAATTAGCAAAATCCTTCTCTATCCAAATTTTGCAGGTTTGAATGCCCCCTTTAGCTGTAATACCCTCGAGCAAGGTATTTATGATAAATTGCCCCAGCAAAAATTGCCTGTCTGTGTAAATGGGTAAAGGATTTTAGGCAGCTTAACATTGTTATGTCACTTCTTTTTTCCACCATACGCACCAGTGTTCATCACACAAGTACCTGCATAAAACTCAGAATATCAACGATTCTTGATCACCTTCCTACAATTTATGTTTTTTTTTTTTTTTGAGATACACAAACATTTACATATATTACAGGAGTAGCGGCTGTGTAAAGGGTTATCCGGGCATGATCATAAAGTGTGTAAAGGCTTATCCGGGCACGATCATAAAGTTATGGTGCATGAACATTTACACCTTACTTGAATTTAAGAGATCATGGGCAAAGTGAGTTTGGAAGAAGTGAGTTTTCAGATCCTTCTTAAATGTAGACAGAGTTTCAGCAGTTCTGAGTGAGAGGGCGAGGTCGTTCCACCACAACGGAGCCAGAACCGAGAACCTCCATGCTTTACCTTTCATGTGCGGGACCACCAAGCGGGCAGAAGTAGATGAGCGAAGTGGTCTGGATAGGGTGTAGCAGTCGATCAAGTCTTGTAGATAGTTGGGAGCAGTTCTATTGATGCATCTGTAGGCACACAAAGGTCCCAGGCTGAAATTTCACTTCTTGCTCTAGGAAGCACACCTCAGTACAGCTAATGGGTAAATAGTTGTAAATACCTTAACATTCTAAGTCACTTTGGAGAAAAGCATCAGCTAAATTAATAAATGTAAATTTACTGCCAGAATAAACATTGTCATTAACCAAACAAGTCTGGCAGAATGGCTCGAATTGCTGTATCCACAGCATCTTGTCACTACCCCTTCCATGTTCCCTTTATTTGTTAATGTTTTTAATCAATGTTACAGAACTCACCAGTGTGTTCCACTTTTAAAAGTGTAAGGTGGACTTCTTGTCTCTGTGTCACGTTATAGAAATGTGAAGGCTTTCATTTCCAGCTTGTTGTGCGTAGTATTTTTTTTTTTTTTTTTTTGTGCGCTTTTGTTTACAGTGGGTCCACTAAGGATTGAGTTTTCGGATCCAGTCAGCATGGATACCATCAGAGCAGAGAACCCCAACTTGCGGGAAGGGGGCCGCTACAAGCCCAAAGACTGCATCGCCCTGCAGAAGGTGGCCATCATCATCCCCTTCCGTAATCGCGATGAGCACCTCAAGTTCTGGCTTTACTACCTCCATCCCATCCTGCAGCGCCAACAGCTGGATTACGGCGTGTACGTCATCAACCAGGTAAAGATAGAAATCTCTACGCTTGCTTGGTGCCAGGATGTTTATAGTCTGTTTCTGAATAAGACACGGTCTCTGTACCTTTAGGAAAGCCCCAGATACTGCATGCTTTACACAACGATAAACATTTAATATGTAAGTTCATGCAAACAGGTAAGATTTCAGTAACATGCAAGTATTTATTCTTTCGCAATATGCAGGCCTGGGTTCCAGATACTTTAGAAATATGTTTATGACAAAAATATGTGCGTGACAAAGCAGATATAAGCAAATTTTTCACGACCGTCACCCTCTCTGTATCTTCCTCTTCTTTCCCAGCTTTTCTGAGTATACAGTTTCTTCCTGTTTTCCTGTTGTGGCATTTGGGCACAAGTTTCAGCGCTTGGGTACTTCAGCTTTTTCCACATTAACAGTACGTGTATTATCATAGATTTGCTTCCTTGTCATCATTCTAGATGTCAGATTTAAAGAAAACATGCAGAGCATTTGCATAGCTCTGAGTTGCACATCGCACTGGAGAAAAGCATATGCCAAAGCATAACTGTAATCTAAATGTAACGTTCCAGGTTAGCAGCGTGTCCACACTGAAGTGGTATTAGAATTCAAGCTAAAAGAACAAAAATCTAAGTAGGCTCCAGAGGATTTGCAGGACATTTTTTAGACTGTTCTGCCGCATTATACTGTTCCACCTTCTTTTACATTATAGTGTCTTGTTAAGAAACAATATATTGTAAAGGAATTAAATACAGTTGTGGACACTTGGTGAGGTTCAACATTAAGAAAGGACATTTCTGAAGATGACCTTCAAAGAAAAGCCATAAATGTTTGTTCTATTAAGGTATGTCACATAAAGTTATGAAACTATATCCAATTTTTGAATGGGACTCACACAATTACAGAAGGATCACAGAAAGTTTTTATTGCTGAAATTGTGATACGGTCAGTGTTTCAAATGACCCCCACTCCCCCCTGCAGGATGGAGAATTCAGATTCAACCGAGCTAAGCTCCTCAACATTGGCTATGTGGAAGCACTGAAAGACTATGACTATGAGTGCTTCATCTTCAGCGATGTGGACCTGATACCCATGGATGATCGTAACATCTACAAGTGCTCCAGCCAACCCCGTCACCTCTCTGTTGCTATAGACAAATTTGGCTTCAGGTTTGTTCCTGGTCCTTGTTCCATTTTCACTGCTTTATCCTATCATATAACTTTTAGCTACTATGCCAATGGTTATTTTGTGCTGTCTATGGCCTTAATGAATCAGCCTTAATATGTTACTGAACTTGCTGTACTATACTACTGCAATTAAACTCACTGCAAAAAAGTATTACATATGTATTAAATAGGAATGCTGCCAACGTTGTGTAACGTCAGGAAAATGCAAACCTTTTTTCGGAGTGATCCATAACCCGAGATCTGACCACAAACTCTTCTTCTTCATACGAAATGCTGAGGTCCAGTGGAGCCAACATTACCAAATCACCTGCTTACAATATTGACATCCTCAAACCAGAGGATATCCTCCAAATTCTGTTCTATTAATTTCAAACATGAGACGAGACACAAAACACCTTTCATAGATGTGCATCTAGTGTCCAGACAAAATCAGTTTAACACTAGAAATGTTAACACAATCCTTCTTCTCTAAGTACAGTAACCAAATGTTATGTAAAAGTTGGTCTGTCACCTATACTCCCCCAGGGACATAAATGCAAAATGTTGATCCACTGTCCACTGTCTAGGACAGAATCTTTATGGTTCTTCTTGAATTTTAACCTTGATTGTTTACCATAGCATCCTTTCCAGCACTTTGGGACCACTTTCTTGGGGAAGGTGGTCATGTGTGATATCCCCATAGATAGAACACATTCTCCACTCCCTCTTTCAAATATCGGAACAACTGGTGGTATTCCAGAGGATAATTTCTCAAACTTTTGTGTAGCATTCAACATTAGCCAACAGTCCTACAATTTCCAGCACTTTGAACACTGTAAGACAAATCTTATTTACCTTTGCTGCTCAGCTGCGGAGTTGTCTTTGCATGGTGCTAAGATTTTTTATCAGTTGTAACAAAATAAAACATCCCTTGGCATTTAGAAATCCTGTCTCTCTTTCACTCAGAGGCAAATTTTTAAGAGGACAACCAGGTGAAGTTATTTTCTATTCAAAAGTATCAAGTTGTGGGAGACAAACACACAGACCTTGTGACCCTCATGATTGTCTACTTATGCTGTAGAAAATATTCCAAAACTAAATCAAAACTAAGAAATGCTTTGACAGAAAAGTTTCACTTTGCAGCTGGCAATATTGGCTATACTGGGGCAATTTGAAATCATTAAACACACATGATTAAATTCATAAAAATCTTTAGTCTCTTTGTTGATGTATGGTTTTCATATTGTCATAGTGATTAATTGCAACTCATCTTGGAATCTCATAGGTTGCCTTATACCCAGATTTTTGGAGGAGTCTCAGCTCTCACTAAAGAGCAGTACCTGCATATCAATGGCTTCTCCAATAACTACTGGGGCTGGGGTGGTGAGGATGATGACATCTACAAAAGGTACTGTTTGTCTTACCATCATATAGTGTCTCACTCGAGGTCAAATCCAGAGAAGTGAATAATGCACTTTGTCTTGTGAATTAGATGCTGCAGTGATCTAAGTGATCTATCAGTCTGCTGTTACCAGTAGCATAAGCTTATTAAAGGAGAAGGAAATCAACACCAAAGTATGCTTCCTTGAGTTTCACAATGGAACATTTTGTCGAACTTTTGTTAAAGGAAACTACTTTGAAAATAAATAATCACCTTTGATAAAAGCAACAGGTAAGCAATTAAATAATGAAAATAGCATACATTTCAGCATACGCTCATATCTTGCTTATTGGAGTTGATTTCTTTCATGAAATCACCTGGTTATGTGAATGTTGTAAGGGGATCTGGGAAAGTTGAAAAAAGTTGCCTAAGACAATTACCTGGGAAAACTGAAAAAAAGTGTCATCCTTTCTACAATCATCAAACAGCTTTAATAACATCAGTACCAATGCATAAGGGTATTCCCATAAATATATAAAATCCATACAAAAATTGCTTTACTAAGACAAATACCCCAAAAATAAAGCTTCAATCTTGTGATCAAATGAAGATTATCTAGCATTAAAGGTATGTTTATAATGCTATACAGTCTCTAAATTTCCTGCACAAAAATATATTTATCTTGTTGTAATTAATTACAGGTGACTCATTTTTTGTCCTGGAGCTGATATTTTCCACAAGAATTCATGTCAATTTGGTTGCTTGCAGCAGGAGTTTGCTTATAAGAGATTTCAGAGAACAAATCGATGGCTGTGATGGTTGTCAGTGTATTCGAGAGGAAGCTCTGCTCTCTGTACCATCATGCCACTATTAAAAAAAAAAGTTAAAAACAAAAATGCACTGAAAATTTCTTGTAACAAACATTTCTGAGGCATATTGTGCACTGATAATGTTACCTGGAATGGTGATGAAACGTTTGCAGTCTAAATGCATAGCTCGGCGAATACCTGGACATCTGGACAATTCTAATGTAGCCTGCTCTTGCAGGTCTTTTTCTCATTTTTTTCCCACACTCAAAGCAGTTTTGTAGCTAACACTGTTCCATGCTCGTGATTGAAATGTTAGTAATGGGCTCCTGTTCCAGCAGTTCCATACAATTTTTAATTTTATATACAGTAACGTTGTACAAATATTATAGTATTTTAGCAAATCTAGGTTGTTCCAAGTTACAGACAACTCTTGGAACTCTTGATCTGAGTTGAAGTTTCATTCTTTTAGCTGCCTGAATTTGTCCCTTTTTATACTTTTATGTGGACTGGTCCAACAGGTTGGCTTTCAAGAGGATGTTTATCTCTCGGCCTAATAGCATAGTGGGAAGATACCGCATGATCGTCCATCACAGAGATGAGAAGAATGAACCCAATCCTGAGAGGTAGGGTATGGTTTTTACAAAATGAATGTCTGTGAAGAGTTTCAGTGTTGTTAAAGTGTTCCTCACGTCTGGACTCCTGGATTGAAACCCTCTGAGCATTTGTGGCACTTATTTCTATACTTCTTTTTAGATTGAATACATTATTAAAGTCATGAACTGTATGGAATAAACTGCAGTTATAAATAAACTGCAGATGGTTGCGGATACTTGTGCAAGAGGACATACTCCTCTGTAGGTCTTCATTAAAATCCTGTCCACTTTGCAGCAATTCCTTGAGATCCATTGTTGCGTTCAGTCCTGCTCAGATGTGCAGTTGTGCTGCTGTTTTCCTTTTTTTTTTTTAGCTTTAACAATCTCATGCGCACCTTACAAACAATGAACAAGGATGGCGCCAACAGTTTGGTGTACCAAATTGTCAGAGTGGAGAAAGACCAACTGTACACAAAAGTTACAGTGGATGTGGGGAAGCCTGCATACTAGGTAAATTCCTGATTTGTTCAGAGGTTTATTTTTTAGGAACCAAATATGCCTTGACACGTGATATATGAATTTGTGTTGGACTTTTTAGCTTGTAAAGGCACCAGTTCCATGGTTAAATGTCTTTGTCTATAGAAATGGAATAGGCCAAATGTTCATATTTAAAATTATTCACTTGTATCACATGAAATTGTGCACTGTGACAATAACCATAATCTACCAAATCAGTGTCCTGCCTAACTGATTTTCCTGCTTATTTTCAGCATGTAACATTGTGGAAAACATCCTCACCTCAACCATTGATCACCTATGGACAGGGTTTGCTCCATAGCATTTCCCTTTTACATTGTGATATTTGCAACAAACAAGCTGTATAAACTCCACTTCTACTTCGGTGACATCAAGTTACACTGATAGTAGTGCCTTTTTACAACTGGTAATAGGGTCATAAAGTGTAAAAAGATGACTTATAATGACACTTACTCATTCATGTGAGGGTTGCAATCAAACACAGCCTATCTTGGAATCACAGGAACTAGGGTAGGAGGAGAATACCCTGGACAAGATCCTAGCCCATTGCAGGACAGCCACACACACACACACACACACACACACACACACACACACACACACACACACACACACACACACTATGAGCAATACAGAGTCACCAGTTAACATGAGACACAGCTCTCTGGACGGTGGGAGCAAACCCAGGCAGACTCGGGAAGAACATGCAAAATCCACAGACTGAGCTGGATTCAAACCTACACCCAAAAGAGGCCTGGTGCTACGAAGGAGCGTCACTACTCATTGCATCATCGTGCCACTTCAAAAATAATAATAAAACAAGAATAATAGTACACACACACACACACACATTTTCAGAACCGCTTGTCCCGTACGGGGTCACGGGGAACCGGAGCCTACCCGGCAACAGTAGCCTTAGAATAATGTTATTATGGTTGTTCAGGAGTTTTCCCTTTAGAAATAATGCACATTGCATCTTTCATGTACAAACTCCTGCTTTACAAAAAGATTTTCATAAACAAAATAGGTTCCACTACCAGGGAAGAGTCTGTGTGTCTGAATGATTGATTAAATAATAATAAAAATTTCTTGTTGTGAACTGTGGACTGTGTTGGAATGTATCTTTTTTCAGTCAGTATGAGGTTCTTTGGAGTCTCAGTGGTGAGTCACAATGATGTTTAAAAAGGTTTTATTGCTGTTCTACAGAATTTCACCAGATGTTATCCATCAGAAATGTACACTGTACACCTATTCTGAAACTTACTTATAAGTATGTTATTGAAACAAAGCTAGCCAAGGCCTGTTAGCCACTTGGTCTGAGGAAAATATTGAATTTGCATGAGAATTCTGTATTCTGAAACTCTACAACATACTAAAAAGTAAAGGAAAATAATACAAACGATATGATGAATAACAGGATGAAGACTAGAAAATAAAGTAAAATAATAAAGTAGGTACACTCTAACAACAGAGATAAATGATCCATTATAAATAGTTTTTCATCGTGTAAAGTGTCTAACCAAGTCCTGTGTCGGTTCTGTTTTATCTGTAGCACAATATTTCATCCTGGATTATTACTGTATGATAGTTGCCCTGTAAATGCATTTTAAATATTGCACTTTTGTCTTGTACAAACCTAACAGTGTAAATTACTTTGGTCAAAGGCTTTGCTGGGAAAAAAATTGTAAAAATATCATTTTTGCTAAGATTTAGGATG
This sequence comes from Scleropages formosus, assembly GCF_900964775.1. Lineage (NCBI taxonomy): Eukaryota > Metazoa > Chordata > Actinopteri > Osteoglossiformes > Osteoglossidae > Scleropages > Scleropages formosus. The sequence continues at coordinate 14,703,900 of NC_041821.1, read as the reverse complement.
TGATTAGCCATTGGTTCTCAACGGGGGGGCACGGAGAGATCGGAGGGGGGCGCAAATTGTTTCCAAGAAAAAAGCACAGAGACAGGCCATCAAATGATTTGGGCACTCTATATAAATCTATGTAAAAATATCTTCATTATTTAAAAAATATAATTAAAAAATATTTAAAAATAATTATAATTAAAAATATTTTAAAAATGCATTCCTTCTCCCTCTGCATTTTCTTTCTGAGTTGGAGAGGCGGAGCTTAAGCCCGCCTTTTATGTATAGCTGGCAGTGTAGACACGAGTCAGAACCTCAGAGATTCCATTCAAACTAATCCTTGGTTATAAGTTGGTATGGTTAAGTTCATCACACGTGCTAAAAGGAGTTGTGGCGATGGTCCGTCGTCAGCACCTCCAGCAATAGTCTATAGCTCTTGCTCTCTGCCTTCGCTTCCTCTTGGTTCACTGTGATGGCTGAATATCCTCAGTTGTCTGACGCCGCTGTTAAATTGCTGCTTCCATTCGCCTCAACTTATTTGTGCGAGGCCGGGTTTTCAAGATTGACTGCATTGAAAACAAAATACCGAAATCGCCTGCAGGTGGAGGATGACCTCTGGCTTGCGCTGTCCAACGTTGAACCGCGCATTGTTTCCCACCAATTTATAATGGAATGGCTAGCGAAACGCACCCTACGTCCCAGTTTGAATATCACATTATATAGACGTAATGTTTCAAATTAGTTCTATATTGTTCAAAAACATTTTTGACAAATTAAGGGCGTGTTCCACTATTGCCCTTCATATAGTTTTAAAAGGAAAAAAAACATAAAATTCAAAAAAAGTAAAAAAGTACAAAAAACAAAAAAATCTAAAAAAAAATATCTATCTATCTATGTATCTATCTAGTCATGGGGGGCGTGCCACATCATAGGAGAGGTTTGGGGGGGGCTTTAGTTCCAAAAGGTTGAGAACCACTGGATTAGACAAATCAGTTGGAGTCTAAACTAAAAGTGTTAGTTTTTTTTCTAAACTATTGTTTCGCAATTTACGACTTTTAAGAAATCTGTTTAATTTCTGTATTCTGTGGAGTATAATATTAAGTACAGAAAATTATTTCATTGTCATTTTCAAGGTTTTTACACTTCTAGGTGGCAAAATATCATTTTAATTCTGCTTTTAAAGGAATGTATTCAGGAAAGTTCTGCCAAAACTTTACATATTTCAGTGAAATGACAAATAATGCTTTAATGAATATAACAAGAAGCTGAAGAAATGAAAAGACAATCATTTTGACTCAGTACGTCCAGACTCCTCCATTTTAGTTAAACTGACTTCACTATACAAATATTTTACAATGTGTTTTTATAAAATATGAAATCCAATTGTATTCTGGAAGCCTTTTCAGCACACAATTAAAACTATGCCCCATTTATTCTAACCAGTTATATGTAAGAACTTACAGGTCCCCTCACAACGTGTCTGATCCTCTGACTGCCATCCTACTGAAATTAATAATTCTGATCCAATATTCTAAATTTCCTGTAGTGTATATAACAGTTTTATGCAAAAGTTTGGGTACACCATATTTAGTTTATTTTGTAAGTGAAAAGTAGGGGAGAACAGGGTAATATGAGGCACTTTTTACATTTGATGATTTTACTGCAAAATAAAAGTGTATTTGTCTGAAATAATAGCTAGTATATATACCTCAGGTTGCTGCATACCCAAGAAAATTAAAACAAGTTATCTAATTATTATGGTTTTACAACAATGACCCATCAAAAACAGTTAGTCCAAAGACACAATTTGCCCCAAGGTAGGGGTAAAATGAGCCCTCTAAGGGCAAATAGTGCCACTGTTAAATACTGATATAAAGATGACACAAAATCAAACAATTCTGAGATAATTTTGAACTTCATTGATGCCATCAATTTAACAGAGGCAAAAACTCATACTTTTAAGTAAAACTATATGTTTGTGTCCTGTTGTTCAACATGTTACCTATCATTTTGAGAAAGATTTAACTGTAATCTTTGTGTGGTAGCTACAGAAAGAATTTTTGTGTAAATGTGCTTTTGTGCACTGTATATGTACAATATCTTTGTGTGTGGCTTAAACTTAACATTAGTTAATCAGTTATTTATTACATCAACACTGTAACTCTTGTGATCAAATATTAACATGAACTTGTAACAGTGACACACAGTGTGTGTGCGTGCGTGCATGTGCAAGTGCATGCGTACGTAAGTGTGTATGCAGTAAACGATGACTGACACTTTCAATGTGACAGCGCCTCTGTGCCACTTTTCAAGACCGCATGGAAAGACAAGCTGTTTTTCCCCTCTAGTTGTTACACTTAATGTTATTGGGCTTGGCAACTTTTTCACAACAACCTGTCCTGGAAAGCTTCCTTCAACCATTGATTTGAATGTTAAAGTTGGCTTCTCGAGCACAGGGCACACTCTGCCGCTCTTCAGGAATCTTGCCTCAAACTCATCCCCAAAACTTTCTCAAGTAACCCAGTGTAGTGGTATATTTTGGATTTAGCCCTACCACACAATTTGACCACAACAAAATCACCTACAGCAAGCGTTGTCAAATCATCATCAATCAATTCTTCCGGACTTTCATAATCTGTGCAGTCATTTAGGACAACAGTCATGTCACTACCATTTGAGCTGCTTTCCTCTTCAGTTGTTTGCTTTCTGCCCTTTTTCCTCCCCCCTTTCACAAAATAATAATTTTGCAAGAAAAATAACCTAGGATTGTAATTGTGTAATATAAAAATAACTTATTTAAAAAGAACTAACCTGCTTTCTTTTGCTCAGCCCAGTTTTCGGGAATACAAATGCCATTCTTTCTTGCCAACTCAAATGCAAGTTCTCGGCATTTTAAGGGTGTTAGTCCATGAAACTGGTATGCAAGTTTCTTAAAGTGACTAACAAGTTCAAACTCCATGTTATCATCAAAAATCCGGTGAGTTTCAGTTAATCTGATATAACCTGTTCTGGGAAATTCTTCTTTACTTGTTTTGTTGACATTATCTCTTCAGTGTCCTTCTATGTACCTTGCAATCCTTTACCATAGACCGAATGGACCTCCTCTGCAACACTTGCCTTGCTCTCTTTAGATCAACCAAGGAAGCTGGGCATCAATTTGTATTTCTTTTGTACTGCCTTGCCATCTTGATCTTATCTGTAGAATACAAGAAAAATCTTAAATGCAAAGGTTACTCTGTACGTAGCCTATTTAAATTTTGCGGGGTAAATTGAGCCATTGACTCAACTTGCGCCAACATCACTGGCACGTTTTACCCCACAACCTTCATGTTGACAAAAGTGTTTCACACGGGGGGTGCGGTGGCGGAATAGGTTTGGCCGGGCCCTGCCCTCTGGTGGGTCTGGGGTTTGGGTCCTGCTTGGGGTGCCCTGCAATGGACTGGTGTCCCATCCTGGGTGTGTCCCCTCCCCACCCAGTCCCACACCCTGTGTTGCCGAGTCAGGGTCCGGTTCACCACGACCCCACTCAGGAGAAGCAGTTTCAGTTATTATGTGTTTGTGTTTTGATTAAATGACGAATTCACTTGGCATGACAAAAATCTGTTTTTTTGCTCTGGTTTGCTTACCACTCTCTCCATGCGCTTGAGTCCAAGATGGACTGAGTAATATGAGCCTTCCTTAATTTGTGGTCAAATGATTACTTTTGTTTATGGTTACCTAGATACAGGGGGTGGCTCGACTTACCCCATTCTCCTCTACACAACTGCTGCAGGAAACAGTGTGTTAAAAAACAAAATATTTGAAAATGTTATTGCAGTTTTTATTTTAGTTTGTTATTGCTCAGAATTGTATTTCATGAACTTTAAAACATAGCTGAATCTCGAATTGAGGAGGAACCATGCGGACTCCGCCCTGGCCGTGGAACAGTGGACCAGCTTTTTACCCTCTCGCAGATAATTGAGGGGGCATGAGTTCACTAATCCAGTCTACATGTGTTTTGTGGACTTGGAGAAGGCCTATAATCGTGTTCCCCGAGAAATTCTGTGGGAGGTGCTTAGGGAACATGGGGTGCCAGGGCCACTACTGCAAGACATTCGGTCTCTGTACACACAGAATGAGAACTGTGTCTGCACACTCGGCATTAAGTCAAGCCCGTTCAATGTGGGTGTTGGACTCCGCCAAGGTTGTGCCTTGTCTCCACTCCTGTTTGGGGTTTTCATGGACAGGATATCAAGGTGCAGTCGAGGTCAGAAGGGTATTCTCTGTGAGGGCCAGAAGGTGATGTCTCTGCTTTTTGCAGATGATGTTATCCTTTTGGCACCGTCACATGGTTGCCTCCAACATGCACTGGAACTGTTTGCCGCCGAGAGTGAAGCAGTTGAGATGACGATTAGCACCTCAAAGTCTGAATGCATGGTTCTCTCACGGAAAAGGATGGTATGCCCCCTATGCCCCAATCCAGGTAAGGGGAGAGAATTTGTCCCAGGTGGAGGAGTTTAAGTATCTTAGGGTCATGTTCACAAGTGAGGGGAGAAGGGAGCGTGAGATCGGCCGCAGACTGGGAGCAGCGGCAGCAGTAATGTGATCACTGTACTGGACTGCAGTGCTGAAAGGGGAGCTGAACCATAAGGCAAAGCTCTCTGTTTACCGGTCAGCCTACGTCCCTACCCTCACCTATGGTCATGAACTCTGGGTAATGACCGAAAGAATAAGGTTGCGAATAGAAGCGGCTAAAATTAGTTTCCTCTGCAGGGTGTTGGAACTCACTCTCCGTCACAGGGTGAAGAGTTTGGACATCCGAGAGGAACTCAGAGTAGAGCCGCTACTCCTTCGAATTGAGAGGAGACAGTTGAGGTGGTTTGGGCATCTGATAAAGATGCCCCCTGGGCACCTTCCTTTGAACATATACAATTGGGATGAGGCCCCGAGGTCAGACCAGGACCCACTGGAGGGATTATGGTGAGTGGGGAAACCTATTGTATAAAACGACCTGGGTTTTTGTCAAATCAGCTTTAATTTGAGGGTTTCACAGAGAAACCCAGCATACAGAATATGCCAAGATCAGAGTTGAGAGGCACCATTCCAAGACAAGTCAGTGTGTATGCAGTGCTCTGTATAACTCCTCATTGTGTGCAGAACACAAGGCAAGTGCTGCTGTGGCAGGTCTAATTCAACAGCCATTTGTGTTTCCATATTTTAAACTTATAATATCTCTATTAAACAGTCTCAAATTTCAGATTAGAAATCACAAATCCTCTCCTGTATCTCCATGACTCCCTGGCTTACCACGACTCCTTGCCTGTTTACCGGATTACGACTCTCGGATTCTCCTTTTGGATTTCGTCCGCACATCGGTTACCCTTTCTCTGTTTTCCAACCATGTTTTCTGGATTGTCTCTTGAAAGATCTTCCTGTGCTCTGCGCTTGGGTCCGGCACTCCCACCCCGGGGAAACTCTGTGACACAAACTGTGGGTAGACAGGATTTGTCATTAATTTCATGATGCACTTGCACATGTCATCAGTGATGTAAGCAGAACTCTGAAGATTTTGAGTCTTTCAGGATCAGATACCTTTGCCCAGGTGACCCAACAAGGGTAAATATCAGACCTCTCTCCACGTCCAGGTAGCATTACTTTGAACCCATAGCTCTCCTCTCATCATCCAGCCATCCAGATGACATGTTCACATGTTCTTCTGCTTCACACACCTCTTCCTCATTCAGCTTTTGCCTCTCCTCACCCTGGACCCAGTCATTTACATTTATTCTCATTTAGCTGTCATTACTGATATAGAGAACTGACCTAACCACCTTTTTTCCATATTCCGTCAGGAAGGACTCTACATGCCCTTCTGCAGCCAGCATGGCCTGTTTTCTGCATGTCCTCACCTAAAGGCTGTCATACAGACAGGTTGGAGACAAGAGGTCAGGTAATGGACCCAAGTAACGGACGAGTTCGCTGGGACAGACAAAAACCGTGGTCAAGGACAGGCGAGGGTCGTTCTAGGCACAGACGTCGGTGAACGGGCGAAGCAGGACTCAGTAATCAGGCAAACATGTGAGGGTCAGAAGCCAGGAGATCAGAACATGAAGCATGAACAAAGGCAAAGAGTAAACGCTGATTCTGCACAAACCACACAAGGAGGTGTTTACAAGAATCCGCAGCGTTGTGCGGTCACGAAGCTCCCTTTATACCGGGCTGGGTTAACAACATGCAGGTGCGGTCGCTTGGCTGGATCCTGGGGGTGTGACAGCACCCCCATCCTACAGGCACCAAGGCCGAGAAGGGCGCCCCCTGGGCCGAGGCACCAAGCGATCCGGATGGTCCCGGTGGTACGTAGTGATAAGATTTGGGTCCAGGACATCCTTCGCTAGAACCCAGCTGCGCTCCTCCGGGCTATATCCCTCCTAGTCCACCACATACTGCAGGCGGCCGCAGTGCCTTCGGGAGTCCAGGAGCTCCCGCACGTGGTACGCCAAGGAACCATCTACCTGTATTGGCGGAGATGGCGCTGCAGTTCTCGGGGCCTGGAGATGAGACACTGTATACGGTTTGGGGAGGGAGACATGGAAGGAAGGATGGAGTCGGAGAGACGAGGCAGACACAGGCGATAAGTGACGGGAGTGACCTGGTGGATGATCCAATAGGGACCTATGTACCGGGGACTGAGTTTCCGGGACAGGAGACGCAGCTTCAAGTCTTTAGTTGACAACCAGACCCACTGGCCAGGACGGAAGGTGATGGGGCAACAGTGGTGATCGGCCTGCTGCTTATACCGGCGCTTGCTGTGGCGGAGCTGGGCTGCTACTGACCTCCAGGTTTCCTCACTGTCACGGTACCAGGTGTCGACAGCGGGGACTTCGGTGCATTCTGGGTGCCAAGGGAACAGGGGAGGCTGATACCCTAGGACACATTGAAACGGGCTAAGTCCAGTGGATGAGTGAGGCAGAGAATTGTGAGCATATTCAGCCCATGGGAGGAAGCGGGCCCACTGGTGTTGTTTTTCGCTGCAATAACAACGCAGGAAGCGGCCTAGGTCATGGGGTGTAATCTGTCCACCTGTCCAGTGGCCTGTGGATGATGCCTAGACATTAGACTCACCGAGCCCCCCCGTTTATGCCAGAACGCCTTCCACAGCCCTGAGGTGAATTGCGGGCCTCTGTCGGAGACGATGTCCTCCGGAAGGCCGTATAGGCGGAAGAGTTGTAGCGAGGGTAGCAAACAACAGGACTTAGAAAACCAGTCAAGGACAGTGAGGATAACGGTGTTACCTTGGGACACCGCGAGGTCCACCAAGAAGTCGATTGACACGTGCCACCAGGGCCGAGCCGGAACAGGCAGGGGCTCGAGCAGACCTGCGGGCTTCTGAGTGGGCGTCCAGACCTGGATGCAACTCTCACAGGACTCCATATACTCCTGCACGTCCTCTCGGATGGACGGCCACCAATAGCGTCCCTGGAGGAGGTCTAAGGTCCAGTACTGCCTGGACCTTGTCTGGGTCCATAGCTACGCCGTCAGCCTTCAACACAAACCCGAGGAAGGAGACCTGTTTCTGATGGAACACGCATTTCTCTCCCTTGATGTACAGACGGTTTTCCAACAACCTCCGTAAAACCTGCCTCATCAGGCGGACATGCTGGTCCATCATCTGGGAGTATATGAGGATGTCGTCAAGGGACACAAGCACTCCCTTGTTTACCAGGTCCCCAGAACATGATTAACAAAAGCCCGGAACACCAATGGCGCACTGGCTAGGCCAAACGGCATGACCAGGTACTCGTAATGGCCCAAGGAGGTGCTAAACGCGGTCTTCTATTCATCACCTTTCCAAATCCAGATGAGGTTGTAGGCGCTGTGCAAGTCCAGCCTGGTGAACACTCGAGCCCTGTGGACCTGTTCCAAAACAGCGGTGATGAGTGGCAAGGGGTGTTAGGGTTAGGGTTAGGGTATTTTACTGTGACCACGTAGCCCTCGATAGTCAATAAATGGCCGCAGCCATCCGTCCTTCTTTGTGGTTGTTCCATGATTCGCTAAAGTGCCTTCATTGTTACTGATGGGCAGCAAGACAGAATGAGTGAAGTTTTCCAGCTCTGCTGTTATAGTCCGACCAATGGGAGCAGTGTCACTGGCAGCAATGTAATAGAAGACAAGCCCTGTTACCACAGTGTCAAAACCATGACAGTAGTCCATAGTGTATTGTGCACACAGCCTCTCAGAAGCTACACGGAATAGTGTTTATTATACACACAAGCAATGGGTGTGGATGACATGTGGGCTGTCCGTCTCGCATGAAGTTCTAGTCTGGAGGAAAAACAAGTTCCCTGTGTTCGAACTGTAAACCCCCCCCCCCCCAAGATCGAAATTAAGATTTCCTTTGGTGTCATTATATGCAAGAATGCAGTGAAATTTTTTGTACAACCATCAGAAGAACAGCAGCAGAAAGAACAGAATTTTATCCGATGTCACCGCATACATGACACAGGCAGCTTCAGAGGGGCATAGAATTGGTGACGATGTTTTAAAAATTAAAGATGAGAACACTGACAGCAGCATGACATAGTAGCAGTATACATAAGTGACAGATAATGTGCAGCAAAAGTACGCTGGAGATCGGGAGAGAAGCAAGTGAACGAGCGGGAAAAAGCGCCTGGAAAAAAGCATTTTGAGAGCCTTCTTCAGCGTGGAACTTGATTCAGCAATTCTACGTGACATGATGGTTCACCACAGTAACACTTTGGGCTTCTGATTTAGAAAAGAATTAAAAATTGACTTTCCTCCATTTTTCCATCAAATCCCTACAGTTAACAAATGTTTTTTTTTTTTTTTTTGCTATCGGTGCTGGAACCTTTATATTATTGCCAATAACCTTTATATTACAAATACAAAAACTTTATCTGGGCTTTGAGGTTATTTTTGTGTAAACATATATATATAAATAATATATATGTTTACACAAAATGTTTTTAAATACTATATATTGCAGAGAACACTCATGCCTATCGAAAATTAACTTTAACAATTGGTGGTTAAGTGTAAAATATATTTTACCATAGTGTGCTGCCTATCGTGTAAAGAGGAGCAACATATATTAATGAACACAGGCAAGCGCACTTCGGCTTGGGTTTTTTTTTTTTAAACAATTCAAACACTCACACTAGAAGAACATTAATCCAGAACAATCAAACCTAGCCAGGGGAAATAAACAAAATAAATAAATACAAAGAAATAAATACACAAAAAATTATAAAAAACTCCAATAACCAGACATTACATCAACACCTTAAAAATATTATGATAATGTACTGTTTTAAAGGCCTTATTATTATTACACTCCGCAACAGTGTTTATGTACTGCTTAATTTCGTTATGAAAAATGCAATATGTAGGTTTTTTATTAGCAAATTTTGATCCGATTTTGATATTTGGTTAAAATGATTAATAAATTAATGATATATGCAGCAGCTAAACTTTCTCACATGGGACATTGTTAACAAAGGTATTCCAATAAGCAGTAACATAAGGTAAGGTGGCAACTTCTTTCTAAAACAAAGAACGAAGAGCGCTGTTATTATTTCTAAAAGACAATGAGAAACAGATTCCACAAGGAGTATTGACCGGATTCGCTACAGAGACAACAGTAAGGTAAGAGACCTCATTAAGTAGAGTCACAGAAGCATTAGGAATAGCCTTCATTACCAGGTCAGACTCTTCCTTTGTAACATGAAACCCAAAATATGACACAAACTCAGTGTAACTCATAAGAACTCTGTAAGAGACGAGGCAGGAGACAAGAGGTGCAGTTGCCCGTTGGTGAAGGCTTTTATTTGCCCTTACAGCGGGGAGAAGGAAGGGGATGGAAAAGGGGGACCAGGGAACAGGTAGGATGAGGTTTCGTGCAGGTCAGGGGGGCTGGGAGATTCGGGTCGGTCGGGACGCGGGCGTCGTCTCTGGGATCGGGTTCGAGCTCGGGTTCGTCTCGTCCTCCTCCTCGGTCTCTCCTCTCTGCTGCTGGGCACCGGGGAAGAAATTGGGAGTGTAATCAGCCCCAGCTGTGGCTGCTTTGCCCCCGTCGCCGCCCCCTCCCCGGGCAGCCTCGGCGTGCTACAAACTCCTCGTAAGGTCATCAGCTGGCCCATCAGAAGAATACTTCTGTCAGACCAGCTCCTTAAAAAGAGACTCCTACCCTTACACAGGATCTCACCATTGTTCCAAATATAATACTGATGTGGAGAAAAATTGTACTTGTAGATTAATTTCCATGCCAGCAGAGCCTGTTAGTTAGTGGGCTGACAACTAATAACTTCTCTATTTTGTAATTGAACATCAGAAGAAATGAGAGACCCCCGATAAATTTCAGAATGAAATTCCAGATGGAGGCATCATTTCTCAGAAATTGTTTCATCCAGTTAATTTGAAGAGTCAAATTCAAGGTAGAAAAGTAGAAAAAAATCAAAGCCACCATTCTTATATGAGTTAGTAACCACAGACTTCTGGAGATAGTGTACTTGGTTTTTCCACAGAAAACTGAAGAGCATCTGTTCTATTGTTTTAGCAGTTTTGCTGTCGAAATGCACTGAAGAGGCAACATAAGTGAGCCTGGAAATACCTTCTGCTTTGGACAAAAGGACCCACCCTTTTAAAGAGAAATCCCTTTGTAACCAGAGATCAAATTAGTTTTTTGTCTTATCACTCATGAAGTTAAGAGCAATTCTGGCCAGTTGATCCAGTTATCTGAATTCCTGAATAAGTTTCTCTTTAACAGGGATGCCACTAATTGATGTTATAGGACAAACATTCAAGGCAAGCAGATCACATTTTTTATGGTTAAGGCACAAACCTGAGGCCTTAGAAAAGGCACACACTTTCAGAACCGCTTGTCTCATATGGGGGTCACAGGGAACCGGAGCCTACCCAGCAACACAGGGCGTAAGACTGGAGGGGACACACCCAGGACAAGACACCAGTCCATCGCAAGGCACCGCAAGCGGGACTCGAACCCCAGACCCACCGGACAGCAGGACCCAGTCCAACCCACTGCGCCACCGCACCCCCCCTTAGAAAACACTTCAATTAATTCAACAGCAGGTTGTATCTGCAAAACATCTCTCAAATAAAGTTGTATCATCTGCTACCTCACATTGTCTGAAGCTGCTCGTGGCGAGCGGGAGCCTAACTCAGCAACACAGGGTGCAAGGCTGAAGGGAAAGGGGACACACCCAGGACAGGACGCCAGTCCATCGCAAGGCACTCCAAGCAGAACTCGCACCCCAGATGCGTCAGGGAGCAGGACCTGGCATAGCCTGCCACACCACCATGCCCCTTTTTCATCCACCAACTGACTTATAATAATACTTCTGCCAGTAATGGAAACACCTTCCAGACTACTTAACTTAATAAAATGACAAAAGACTTTACCAAAAAGGAGGAAGAGGTACACAGAAACTGGACAACCCTGCCTAATCCCTATTTTGAGAGAGGACCTTTGGGAGGTGCCATGACTTAACTTCACAGAGCTGTTACCATTTGCGTAGAGGGTTTTCATTGCACTACAAAAGTAACTCCTGAATCTAAAACTCCCAGCAGTTTCAAATTCTGCCATATCATGTAATTTTCAAGATCCTCCAACCTCCTCCGCATCAATCTGACAGGCTGCTCCACTTTCAACACGCTGCTCGAGGTTATAAACTTCACAGTGACAGCCTTGAAGCCTTGAGGTCAGTAACAACAGCTTCCGCTTTCTCATTCAAGTTGGAGACCTCAGATCTCAAGTCGGAGATTCGCCTCTCAGTTGCATCGGACCTGCTTCTGTTTATCAGCTTTGTGACACTGCATGAACTGACACGTGATCTCAACAGCAGGTATCATAACATCTAACACCGGCGATTTCTTTTTGGTTGCAGGCGACTTGTTCGGAGTGGCGGGCAGTGGGGGGAACTTCTCCTCCTACTCCTCCTCCTCCTGGCACTTTGCTGCTTAACAATATGGTCACTGTTGAATTAGAAGCCTTTTTCACTATTCTTTTCCAAATCTTGGTGCAAGAGCTCAAAATATGAGTCCAGTTAGGCAGCCATCATGGTCCCCCCCACTTGGCCTTGGGTGACAGGCTTCTCACCAAACACATCTCTTACTTTCAGGTTATTGAACTTGTTTGAAGTGTGTTGCACAAACCCAGGAACCTGCTTGTTCCCACACATGATGGCAGGTTTTCTCATTTTAAACTAATCGTTAATCATGAAGAATTTCGCACAGAAGCATTCCACGATGATATTTATTGCTCCCTACGGCCGCACATTTACGTACATTTCATTCTCTACGCCATTACAACTTTTACTGTTATTAACCATTCCTGTTCCAGAGTAGCGCCCAATAGTGTAGGTCTCTAATATTTACACTGGTGCTGGAGGAAGAGCGACAGCACGACATGTTGGGTATGTATGGGTGACACAGCAGGTAGCGCCGCTGTCTCACAGTGCCTGTGTGGTGTGAGAGGATGTGGGTTCGATCCCCACTCGGTCTCTGTGGAGCTTGCATGTTCTCCCCATGCTGTTCAGGTTCACCCATAGTGTGTGAGTGACACAGAGAGAGTGTGTTCCACTGATGTATGGATGAATGACCCATTGTAAGTAGTGTATGATCTAGCAGTGTAAGTCACCTTGGTGAATAAGGTGTGTGGGCTCATAACACTACGTAGAGTTCATTGGAAGTTGCTTAGGAGGAAAGTGTCTGCTGAATAAATAAGTGTAAAGTTCCCGTGAGTGGCGCCACCTGCTGGTTAGACTATTACACAGCTCCTCCTCGACGGACTTCGTAAGGGCGTGACTGTGCCAGTGAAATGGTGGGTAACTGGAAGCGCAGGATGCGTCTCGTAAAGATGAGCGCCAGTGTGCAGCGTGAAAGCAGATGAAGAGCCACTCGGCCGAGAAAGCAGCTGAACAGACCACGGAGCGGACCATGCAGAACCAAAGGAAACCAGGTACGGGATTGCCGTTCCAAAGAAAACGAGCAGGAAATTTAGCCGCAGGATGAAGGAAGAGAACGAGTGTAAGCAAAGTGGTGACAGAGTGAAAATACACCCGCCTAGTAACATCTCATCGCCGTGGCAGAGCTTAGAAAAAAATAAATGAGAAATTTAAAAATGTTCATTTTATTAAAAAAAACCGCATAATTTAAAAATACATTTGTTTTATTCAAATTTTCTCCAAAGCGACTTCCAATGATCACTATAGGCTATAGCGTCAGCGCACACTTTTATTCACCCAAAGTGACTTACGCTGCTACATACACTACTTACAAATGAGTCACTCATCCATCTACCAGTGAAACACACTTTGTGTCTCTCTCTCTGTCTCACACACACACGCACGCACACTATGGGTCATTTTATAGCTTAAAATCGGTTAAGGTGAGAGATACAGCAATAAGAGTCTCTTGTTATTTGCTCTCGTGCTTCTGTGTGTTTTACACCGTGAGAAAAAAAGGCTCTGTATTGTATTATGTAATGTACAGCTCCCTTCTCAAGAAATTAATCCCGTGCGACTGTACCCACATAATCTCCTCCCTTGTCCGGGCCACAGTAGCCCACAAAGTGCACTTTTTGCTAATGAGCTGCTGTGTACTCGTAATTAATCGATAAAACACGCGCAGCGCTATCACGCGTAAGATGATGAAAGAACAGAAGGCGACGCTGTAAAAACTCCACGAATAATATAAAAACGTGGTGTCGCATTACATAAGTTCGTTCGTAATCATATTGCCTTGAGGAGAACATGGTCTAAGATCTATCTAGACCCCTTCGCTCGTCTACTTCTGCTCGCTTGGTGGTCCCGCCCCGCGCACGCAAAGTTGGTAAAGTGCGGAGGTTCTCGGTTCTGGCGCAGTTGTGAAATGGCCTTCCCCTCTCACTTAGAACTGCAGAAACTCTGTCTATATTCAAGAAGGGTCTGAAAACTCACCTTTTTCCAGACCCATTTCAAATCATTTCGTCCAAGATACGGTGTAAAATGTTCACGCACCGTAACTTCATGAGCATCACCACATAAAGCCTTTATTCAGCCACTACTCCGGCATTCATTGTATTTGCTTGTTTGTGCATCTTCTAATATTTTTTTAAAAAATCAATGGTAGGAGGGTATCAGGATTTGTCTATCTTGTGTTTTATGCACCTACTCGAACGATGAACCTCGGTGCAGCAAGTGGTAGGGAACAAATTAGGTTTGCTTGAATCACATGACATGTCTGCAGCTCTGTCTCTTTCTCTTATGTAATGCATAAATTGTACTTTTTCTGAGATGTACGTCGCTTTGGACAAAAGCGTCTGCTAAATCAAATGAATAAATGTAGTGTTACTAGCCCACACACCTTATTTACCAAGATGACTTACACTGCTAGATACACTACACTTATCCATACATGGGCCATCAGGGCTCCATCCTCGTGTAGACATTTCATTTAGCTGACGCAAATTTCATTTCATTTAGCAAATTAAAAGTATTTACCCATTTACACAACTGGGTAATGTTACTGGCGCAATTTAGGGTACGTACCTTGCTCACAAGTACTACAGCCAGAGGTGAGATTCGAACCTATGACCGTTGCAAGTAGAATTGCACTGCCCCCTCCAAGCACACCGGCACATGACTTGGATTGCCACTTTTAAGTATAATGGCTATCTATTGTTATTTATTGTTGTTTTTATTTTTACTGGCATTATTTATTTTTTATTGTTTTGTTTTTTTTGTGCGGTACTATGACTATGTATTGTTTTTGTCCATTTTTGGACTCCGGTGTGTTTTGGTGCTAAATTTTGGTGCTGCTGCCAACTTTTTTCCTTGATAACCATTTACCAAAATGTATCGGGGCAATCCGTAATGGAGAGATTTTGACAGGGTGAATATTATTTTTAAATATCAGTTGGATATCCATGTCTGTAGTCCTCATACGGTGGAGAAAAGCGCAATGCCAATGTATTAGAAATCAGTGTATATCTTAAGGCAGATTTGTATTTAAAAAACAGGGATACATACAAGTGGACGATTTTTATTTTTTTTTTTAACAAGAAATGCAAATAATGACTTAGTTTTACGTACAAGACTTTACTGATGCACAAATTCCCAAAGTATTAAATCAATCTAAGTTATAAATCTATTAAAAACGAAGACAAGCAAAAAAGTACAGTAGTAAAAACGTCTGGAGCGTTAACTGTCAGTTAGATAACAGTCACTTTGCTAATAGGCAAATGGAGCCGGTTTAACCCACCGAAACAGACGGTTTGAACGATGTTTGTGTTCAGCCAATCAGAAAGCAGCACAGACAACCGAGGGGGAAAAAAAAAAACTCAAGTAAAGACATGCGGGGCTGTTCACGCGCAATCAGTAGATAAAACACACGCGGCGCGCGCGCTCCCCCGTGCGGCGCTATCACGCTTAGCGCGAGTGAGGTAAAGGACCAAAAGCGACGCTGTAAAAACTCCACGAACAAAAAAGTGTCCCCGTTGACTGTCATTAGTTTATCTATTACTTTGCCTCTTGGTGTGTATTGAGTGTAGTTGCTGTGTGACACAGCGGTGTGTATGGAGAGCTCTTGTTCCCCTGGTTTCTTCCCACCGTCCAGTAAACTCGAGATGTTTTATATTTACATATTTACTGAGTGAATGAGTGTGTCCTGAGTGTGCTCTTACAGTACAGATGGGTGAGTAATGACGAGTGACTTTGGTCACTTTACTGTGTCCAGTAGTGTACATCAACTTGGACAGAACTGTCAGTTTATGTGCATCGCTAGTATGGACAAAAGCGTCTGCTAGATGAATAAATATAAACCACATTACATTTTTATTAAATTTTATTTTATCTAGCAGACGCTTTTCTCCAAAGCGACGTACATCTCAGAGAAAATATCATTTTTGCATCGAGAAAAAGAGACATAGTTGCAGACATGTGATTCTTAAGTAAACCTGGTTCGTTTCTTTCCACTTAATCATGCACCGATGTTCATCGCACGACTAAGGAGCACAAAACTCAGGACAGACTAATCCTGATCACCTTCCTAGAATTTTTTTTTTTAACATTACACAAGGTCATTCGTACTTATATTGCCTTTCTGGACAATTCTGTGCGTTTTATATCTCCAGGTTTAAAATGCATACGTTTCTTAGCAACTCACATGTACATTTATAGACGCTTCTTGAGTTACGTAAACGTTCCGTCCTCTTGGACGTGTGATTTCACGTAAGTCGAAAATTACCCCACCCATTAATGACACCACTAGGCTATACATACATGCCCACATCGCCGTGTCAGGAAGTTCCTTGTTCTGCAGAATATTTTTCGTTGATGCACATACAAATAATTAAGCTCTATAGGTTATATTACTTCATTTAGCAGACGCTTTTCTCCCCAAGCGACTTCCAGTAAACTCTATGTAGTGTTATCAGCCCACACATCTTATTCACCAAGGTGACTTACACTGGTAGTGTTGTACATTATTTACAATGGGTCACTTAACCATACATCAGTAGAACACATTCTGTCACTCACGCGCTATGGGTGAACCTGAACAGCATGCCTTTGGACTGTGGGAGGAAACCGGAGCACCCGGAGGAAACCCATGCAGACACGGAGAACATGCAAACGCCACACAGACTGAGCGGGAATCCAACCGCCGCCCCCTCGCTGTGCCACCCAAATACATAAGGATGTAATGCAGTTTAAAATATTGTAACGACCCGCGTTACTGCGAGTTTCAACAGGGAATGCGTTTATTGTAAATAGTTGTATTATGGGAAAAATGTGAAGAAACTGTGTAACCACTGGCGGGATTTACGGGCAAAATAAACGGGTGACCGTATTGGCCAGGAAAAGGGAGAAAACCCTAGAGGAGGTAAGGAGGCTGGCTGGAGGCGCAGGAAACCGGGTCCTCTGAGAGCATCATTTCTCGGTGTTCTAATAAAACGCTCGAGATGAACGCTGCCTGTGCACAGTCCTTCTTCGTCCCAACCAAAAGCGCCGCAATATTAAAGCTAAAGAAACTTTTAACTTACTCAAGTTCTGCGACAGACTGGCGCACCTTTCCGAAAAAAAAACACATCCCCCCATTTTTAAATACACACACACACACATTTTCAGAACCGCTTGCCCCTTACGGGGTCACGGGGAACCGGAGCCTACCCGGCAACACAGGGCGTAAGGCCGGAGGGGGAGGGGACACACCCAGGACGGGACGCCAGTCCGCCACAAGGCACCCCAAGTGGGACTTGAACCCCAGACCCACCGGAGAGCAGGACTGCGGTCCAACCCACTGCGCCCATTTTTAAATAGTTTTTAAATAGTTTTTCTTTTTTTTTTTTTTTAAATCCCCTAAATTTTTGCCCACCCACCGTTCCCTCCAAACCCTTGCCGCCGCAATGAGTAACTACTATAAAAAATACTAGGGTGTACGTTCACGAGCTACTGCTCCGGGATGAGCTCCATCAGCAGTGTACAATGTTACATTGAATGTATTCAGTGCGCGAGCCTCGAAATGCTTTCTGTTCGCAGGCTGACAGCGAGTGACCCCGAAATGTTTGACTTTTTCTTTCCAGCCACTGGATGGCGCTCATGACTCTATTAAGTTCAGAGGTGAATTAACCTTACCGCTGTCAAGATGCGGATGGGGGGGGGGGCTAAAATTCATGAGCTAATTCCAGATTTACATCTTATGTGTCGTCATATATGTAGCTAACGCGCCGAAGACAAACACGAGAGGCGCTTTAAAGCTTCAGCTGTCACGCCGTGTCGCGTCAAACTGCAGCAGCGTAAGAACTTTTTAGGGGCTAGAAGAAGTGGCACTGGAGTTCCGCAAACGCGCCTCCCCCCCTCCCAGCCCAACGGTACTGTGCCGTGGCTGCGAGCAGTCAGCTGCGGCCGGAAGACGCGCTCTCACCCAGCCAGCTTTCAGCGACAAAGGAAGCGTCGCTCGGACCCCCGCGTCTTTAGCATCAGGTTACGAAGAGCGCTTCCGGGATGAGTACCGTTAATTTTAATACAACTCCTCGGATATACAGCTATAGTCCCGAGTAAGAGTCTGAGTCTGAGTCTGACCTCAAGGCACGCGGTTGACCCGTTCGTGGAAGTTCTCCCGAGTATAACGGAGCCATGTGGTGTAGGAAGAGAGGTGTGGACCGAGGGAGGAGAAGGGTGCGATCGGCTGCTGCCTGTACCGAGGTGTAAAAAAGACGCACCTTGGAGGATATGGACGTTGGGGTTACCGCGGCGGAAGTTACACTCGCGTCTGTCTTCTAGTCCGCGACAAACTCTCTCCACCGTCCCTGTGCGCGCCCGCGCGTGTGGGCAGCAGCAGCACTGCCTTTCGCAGAACTTCCACGAAGTTTGGAATCAACTTTTTTTTTCTTCTTTCTTTTTTTGGTCCAGTGTGAAACATGGGGGAGTCAACTTTAAATTTCGGCTGCCTGCACAGAGTGTGCACACTGGTCGTGTGTCTCTGCTTGCTTCACATTTCCTTTATTTTTATTTATTACCTGAGGAATCTAGATATAAGCGCTTCGTTTCTGCAGTTCCAGCAAGAGCAGCCGTCCGTCCCCGACCAAACGGAGCGGACTTCCAGCAGCAGCAGCAGAGGAGCTGCAGCAGCAGAGCTCGGAACCCCGGACCCCTCCGTCACGGTCACGCCGGCGCCAGTAGAAAAGCTCTCCGCTCTTAACAAAAGCGCTCCGCCGACTGACGCCAAACTGGACAGGTGTCCGGACCCGTCGCCCCTCCTGGGTAAGCACAGTCATCATCTATTATTATTATTATTATTATTATTATTATTTATTAACTATTAGGTACAAATATGAGTGACACATAGTTCTTATTAAACTTATATACTGCTTCTGTATTACGAACATCTCATAGAAAACATAGTGTGTGCATTACATTATGATAAAGGGAGAGTAAAATTGTATGAAACTGTATTATATACGATACAGAGGATGGGTACCGACAGTAAAACCTAATGTGATTGTTAGTTAGTGTTATCAAGCTTTTCAGGAGGAATGCAAAAATAGCTCCTGGCCCCAGATTCTGTCTTCCCATCTCTGTAGATTGTAAAGCAAGTTGGAGTCATTCACTTAACCATTCAGATATGTCAGAAATGTGTTTTTTTTTTAACACACGCTACCTGTGGAGTGTTAGTGAGATTTATTCTAAACTGTCAGATTTTTATGAAATTTGTTTCTAAATTTGTGAAACTGAATGCGTTATTGGTCACCCAGAGCAGGTTTTTTTTTGTTTTGTTCGTATCACCATATTGAAGTGCTAATAGCAGAAGCAGCGTTTTGGGTTTTTCGTCTATTATTGATTTATTTCACAAGTTCAGGTATAGTTTTGTGTACCGAGGTTACTTCCTCTTTACTGGAAGCTGGAGAACCCACACTTAACATTGCACCGCCAGGGTGATATCTTCACAACCCTGCGGTGTTGATGTCTCATGGCAAATCCTTGCACCATTTAGGTAAACAAAGACAGGCCCTTGGGTGGTGAGACAGGGCATTGCAGGGAAACAAGAAGTTGAGGCGACATTTAATTCAACTAGACTAGGAAACACGTCATCATTTTAGGCTCCCTGAGAGTTATTCACTTGGCAGCCTATCATTTGACCCCATAAAAGGTTAATGGCATGTTGGACTTTGGTGCTGTTGACCCAGCCCTTCTTATCATCTTCGTCAAGGTCAGCAGGAATGCTAGCTGGTCCTAATGTGGCCTTTTGGATGTGCCTCTCCAAAAACAACAAGGAAGTAATGTGGTTGCTTACCACACTAGCAGACTGCTTTCTACTTTTAAAAATACTGGTGGTTCTCAAAGCACAGTCCCTCTCTTTCCTTGAGAGACATTTCACTCTTACTGTACAACTACTTTTTTTCCAATTTACTTAATTATTTGGGTGGTCTTCCTACAGTGGGCCCTCTGAGGATTGAATTTTCACATCCAGTCAGCATGGATACCATCAGAGCAGAGAACCCCAACTTGCGGGAAGGGGGCCGCTACAAGCCCAAAGACTGCATTGCCCTGCAGAAGGTGGCCATCATCATCCCCTTCCGTAATCGCGATGAGCACCTCAAGTTCTGGCTTTACTACCTCCACCCCATCCTGCAACGCCAGCAGCTGGACTACGGCGTGTACGTCATCAACCAGGTAGGGACCTGGACTGATGGTTTGTTGATTGTGAGTTTAAATCCCTCAGGTCTTACATGCTTTCAGCTGATTAACAGGTATTGCATTTTCATGATTTCACATGGAGCAATGACAACGCAAGCGCAGAGCTGTGTTAGCAGTATTTGCACGAACAGCCGAGGCGGGTAGGTGAAGAGGCGCAGTGTGACTTGAGAGTGTCTGTCATGGAGGGGAACACAGTCCAGGTGGGGTTTGTTGGAGTGGGTCCTAATTTTCATCCAGGTTGTAGTCCGAATTGCGTGGTAGTGGTTCGGGAAGTGAGAGTCAAGATCTGCAAGGTTCTTATCCGAAATGCAAGGGGCTTGATGCGAATGTCATGGTCCGAAGAGCAACAGCCTTAATCCAGAAATCAAGGAGTGATGAACAACAAGCAAAGTGAGAGGAAGGGAGTGTGGTCTCGCAGAGATTCCCCTAGTGGTTGTGATCAGAGATCCTGTTTTTTTATATATAGAATTTTTTTTTTAAATGTGGCACCAGTGTGTGTAATGAGCTTATGAGGGGGAGAGAAATCTGCGCTGCACTACCTGGCCAGGCTATTGCCCTGAGATCATGACATTCATACAGTATTTGTTGATTTAAAACATCAAGTTTTCAGTAGCGAGGGGGCGTGTGATGCAGCGGGTCTGGGGTTTGAGTCCTGCTTGGGGTGCCTTGCGACAGACTGGCATCCTGTCCTGGGTGTGTCCCCACCTCTCCAGTCTTGCGCCCTGTGTTGCCGGGTTAGGCTCCGGTTTGCTGTGACCCCACTCGGGACAAGCGGTTTCAGCCAGTGCGCGCGCTTGTGTGTGTGTGTGTGTGTGTGTGTGTGTGTGTGTGTGTGTGTGTGTGTGTGTGTGTGTGTGTGTGGGGGAGGGGAATGAAATTTGTTTGGAAAATCCAGAAAACACCGTAGACTGCCCCCCTCCCCACCTGTCCATCCACATGCCCTTAAGTGGATTTTACAGATAGCTACTGGCAGAAGGGAAATGTGGGCCAGTTAAACAAGACATTTTAGAAAATGGAATGGTGTAGAAAATCCAGTAAAAAATATACTTAAATGTTCTGATTTTAGAATCAGAAACCGATTTATTTCGCCAAGTATACACACACATATAAGGAATTTGAATTCGGCTCCCAATGGCTTATAGTGTAGAGTAAACCAAAAAATAAAACACAACATACATATACACACATACATACAGGGATTAATTTTGGGGGGAGAAATAAATAACGAGGGAGGGAATAAGTAAGAGGGAGAAAGTATTGCACAGATTAACAGCAATCAGCTGTTCATAAACATGAGTGTGGGGAAAGAAACTGTTTTTCTATCTGGTTGTTTTGACGCACAGTGATCTGAAGCACCCGCTGGATGGGAAAAGTTTTAAAAAGCTGTGGCCCGGATGAGAGGGGTCTGTCACGATTTTCCCTGCCCGTCTCCTGATTCCGGAGCAGTACAAGTCCTGGAGACAGGGCCGTACGGAGCCAATGACCTTTTCTGCAGACCTGGCTATACGGTGCAGCCTGTTCTTTTCTTGTGTGGTTGCTGATCCAAACCAGACTGTGATGGAGGGGCTGAGTACAGACTCAAGGACTGCTGTGTAGAACTGGATCAGCAGCTTCTCTGGCAGGTTGAGTTTTCTCAGCTGGGCCTCTGCTGAGCAAAAAGGCCTCCGCCGGGCCTTTTTGTGATGGACACCGTGTTGGCTTTCCACTTTAGGTCCCAGGAAATTGTAATTCCTAGGAACTTAAAGGTATCCACCACTGATATGGCATTATTAAAAATAAAGAGGGGGCAGTATTGGGGGGGGGGGGGGGGGTTCCTCCTGAAATGCACTGTCATCTCCACTGCACCAAACGACCAGCTGTTCCACCTCCCGTCTCTATGCACACTCGGCACCATTTCCGATGAGTCTTACTGGAGTTGTGTCGTCTGCATAGTTGAGGAGCTTGACAGAGGAGTCCCTTGAAGTGCAATCACTGGTGTAGAGGGAGAAGAGCAGTGAGGAGACACACACATCCCTGGGGACCACCAGTGCTGATTGTGCAGGAGTTGGATGTGAATTTCCCCAATTTCACCTGCTGCCTCCTGTTTTTCAGGAAGTTAGTGATCCACTCACAGGTGGAGGCAGGCACAGTGAGCTGAGCAAATTTACCATGGAGGAGTCCTGGGATGATGCTGTTAAATACGGAGCTGAAATCTACAGACAGGATCCTTGCATACGTTCCTGGATTTTCCAGGTGCTGCAGGATATAGTGGAGACCCATGTTGACTGCGTCATCCACTGACCTGTTCGCTCGATACGCGAATCGAAAGGGATCTATTAGGGGACCTGGGATGTCCTTTTAGATTGGCCAGGACCAGACTTTCCAAGGTCTTCATGACCACAGATGTCAAAGTAAGCATTTTCACAAATATGCAGCACACATGTTTGTAAGATAAGGTGCAAGTGTA
Organism: Scleropages formosus; assembly: GCF_900964775.1. Lineage (NCBI taxonomy): Eukaryota > Metazoa > Chordata > Actinopteri > Osteoglossiformes > Osteoglossidae > Scleropages > Scleropages formosus. The sequence goes on along the minus strand of NC_041821.1, from coordinate 14,681,283 downwards.
GAAAAATCCAGAAAATATCGGGGAAAAAAATTAAATATTTATGTCAGAGTTGGGTTTGTTAAAGTATCGTTAATGAATTGAGAGCTGGGTTGCAGTGTGAAGCAGCACACATTGTGGCTCCCTGTGAGAAGGTCTAAGAAACCGTTGAGTGTATGTTTCTCCTTTCCTGGAGCTCACCAAGTAGTGAAACAGAATAAATGATCACTGGCTCACTGCTGTAGATAAAATGGAACCAACTGCTTATTCCTGGAATCTATCTTAAAGGCAGTGATATGAGACAGCACTCCCTCGAATTTAGGCAGAAGCCAGTGTCTGTTGTGGAATAGATAGCATTTCACATGGCCACGTGTACAAGCTCATGCTCTCCGTGCCTGTGGTAATACCCCTTTGTAGCTTCACCTTAAAAGTTGTGCAATAGTACATTTTATGGACTGTGTAATTTCCAAAGGGGGGAATGCAGCCATCCAGCTGAGCTGAGTCTCAAACTCAGGGTGAACTATATACTCAGTTTTCTGAGCTTAGTAAAGTAGAAATTACTTTCAGTTGGTGCTCCCGAGATACCATATGGCACCTATTGTTCTCATTTATCCATAGCTGCCATATATAGTTTGGGTCCTACCCCTATTTTCTCATCGCCGTTGATGGTGCACCACTCAATTACTTGATAGAGAAAAAGCTAAAGCTGTTGAATTTCTAATTTTTCCATTAGGCCACCTCTTACTGGAGACTGCTTTCCGGAAAGATGGCACTGCACCAAGTGGCTGTCGCGTTCGACTGAATTTCCTGTCGGCATTAATGAAGTTTAATTCTCATTCATTCGTATATTACTCTACTTGTATGAGTTACTTAGCCCCCGAATGTTCCCCATGATGGTCGGTCCTTTTGTTTTATCTGAAATACTTTAGTTTTCAGCCTCACTTCCTTCAAGTCACAGCGGAGAGATGTTTTATTAAACTTGTGCCAAAACTGGAAAAGAAAGGCCTGTGTTTTCAAGGGAAGACACCCTGGTTCAGTTGAGATAGAGTTCAGTGCATAGTGGTTTTCCTGTTTGAATGACAGTGCGTGAGCAGTAATAAGGGATTGTTGGACAAAGTACTAAGTTGTTTTTTTTTTTTAAATTAGCATCTTCTGGATTTTTGAGTGATGGAATAAGTGTCCAGTTTATAGCTTAAACCGGCAGATTCTTGCTGGTTATTGTTTTTAGAAGAGGTTGAAAAGTGGTAGCAGTACGAAAACAAGGCAGAAGCGTTGGAGCAAAGATTGTTTTAGCAGTATTGTTTTGTTAATGTATTTGTATCGTTGTAGCCCACGTGTTCCTCTTTCAAATGGGAAGATAGTAACTTATTCAAAATGTACCTTACTCAAGGAATGGCAGCCTGTTTGTAGTATTTGTTGCGCATTGCTGTTTCCTCTTGCACAGATTGGTGAAAAATTGTTGTTCAGTCTGGGCATCAGCTGATATTCCCAGTATCCCTTAAATATGTGCTAAAGAAAAAAGAAGAATCCAAGTCCAGACTCTTCTATTAAACATGGCATAGAGGCATGACCTGAGAGCTTTACAGACATACGTGTGTCCCTGTTCTTCAAGATCTGGATGCATTATTTAAATATATTAATTTTCCTGCTCTCAGGCAAACTTTAGAGCATGTATTAAGATGTCAAATATTTGTGTTTACACAGGCCTCTGTTATGATTTCCTGGCAAAGTCCATTGACGTGACTCTTTCTGATAAAACAATTATTTCCTGAGATTTAGCATACAGTCATGTGCTTTGCTGTGATATTTTTTTTTTTTTTTTCCTCCTTCCCCCAAATTGCCTGAGATTCAGCACATGCTTGTTTTAATGTGAAAGAGTCAGCTCAAATATTAGAGGACATGTGCTCTATTGTGGGGTAAAATTTAACAGAAGCCTTTTCACAGCTCATGTTTGCGTTTTGGAATGGCTGACCTTTCTAGTCAGACTAGTTCTTTGTCAAATACAGAGCAGTAGGTTGTCGTGTGGTTAAGGATAAACAACTTCAACCTAAGAGATGAGTGTGGTTTTAAACTAAACCTCTCCAGAGAAATGTGCTGCTTATTAAAAGGGTAAAATTGGGTGAAAACATCCCAGTGAGTAAAAAATTTGTACGGATTTATTTTGCAGCACCTCAAGAGCAGTAGGTAAGTTTTGATGAATGTACAGCGGTGAGCAGTAGAGAGCTTTGAAAATAACCACCGCCCTCTTTGCCCGTACAGGACGAAGAGGAAACGTTCAACCGGGCCAAACTCCTGAACATCGGCTACATGGAAGCGTTGAAAGAATACGACTACGAATGCTTTGTCTTCAGCGATGTGGACCTCATTCCTATGGATGATCGCAACACCTACAAGTGCTACAGCCAGCCGCGGCACCTCGCCGTGTCCATGGACAAGTTTGGCTTCAAGTACGTAACCCTTCGCCCTCCGTCTATACAGCTCGTGTGGCCATCGAGACACACCGCTCTGCATATTGTGCATTGAGGTGATGAGCCTCAGTGAAAATGCTAGTCCAGTGTGTCTATTACTTTGGGCTGGAATTCAGTTGCGTTTTCACTGCTTCAGGCTTCAGCACATCTGTGCAACCAAGTGTTGGAATCATAACTCTACACTTAGTGACAGCGCAGGTGAACTTCTCAAGGCATCCTTTAGTTTCCTTTGAGAACAGTTTTTTCCAGGGCTATTTTCATCTCCGTATAATGTTAAGTTTTGCTTAGAGACAGGAAAATGAGGCTTGTATTCTTCCCAGAACTCAACAGATACACTGGTTGTGGATGAACGATGTTACTCCTGTGAACAAGAGACTTTAGTGTAAAGGTGTCACTGCAACAGGTTGACTCATCTTGCATTGTTGCTCAGGCAGGCACAACTAGTTTTACAGCTTTTGCGTCACGTGTTTCCGATTGTTGCAGGACTAGGTCGTGATGTCTTTACACGGGCAGAATAAAATGCTGTATCGTCCTGTTCTGTGCAAATGGTGCTATTCTGCATTCTGAAGGCGTTAAACTCCCTTTATCCTCACTGTTCCTTATTTATAGACTCTTGGTCTAGATTATGTTCAGCACTATGAAGGTTCTGTTGAGGTGAGACAAGCAGGGAAAGCACTTAGCCTTAAATGGCATGGCACTGGAAGGTCTCTTACTGAGGATGGTTAATGATCCATTTCCTGCTTTTGATGCCTGGAGTGCTAGTGAAGCCCAGTCTGGATGGTGTGGAGCCATTTTCACAGAGCCTCACTTGTATGCACTGCACACGCAGCAAGGGATCTCGTGTTCTTGCCCTCAGCAGCAGAATCATTGAGCAGTTTCAATCGTCAAAACTGAGAAAGCTTGATCACCCCCATCACGATACAGTAGGAGACGAGGGATCGTACGTGACACGGGGGAGCGCTGTCACGTGCCCCTACAGCCAGCCTCAACAGTGTTTGTTCTCAACGAAGCAGTTGACACCATTTGGATTCACAGCAGTTAAATTAACAAATCATTTGAATAAAATGAATTTATGACAGATTCATTCATAGGCCCACTTTGGACTTAGCGGGTAACTTCACCTGGTTTCTCTTACTAAAATGGGCTTCCATTAAGATGAAAGCTTCAGATGAGCAGTGAAGTTGTAGGACAGAGCACAAACCTTTAGTGCCTCTTGCATAAGGCATGATGGCCCAACCCTGGTGTAGAACCGAAAAGTTTTCTTAACAAAAAGCGCTTTGGCGCCTTGGCCTCACATCTGGTAAGGGAGGGCCAAGCCATGACCAGCATGCTTGCAATGTGGACTGGAATGTTCAGGGACTAGGAGCTCGTTTCACTCAAGTCTTGTCCGACGAGGTTAATTCGTTTTGTGTAATCGCCCCAGTCTGTGTGTTCGCTTTATGAGCACATCAAACTGACTTTATCTCTCTTGGAAAAAATATGAATGAATGAGCGAGCTTTTATTGCCAAATATGTTTACACATACAAGGAATTCGTCTTGGTGACAGAAACTTCCACAGCACAGACAGAATGACAGTGACAAGACACAGATAATAAAAGTAGAGTGGGCTGATAAAGGTTAAAAGAAATAAATAAATAAATGGAGTACACAATATACAAAATAGACACTAGACATTATGTGTTTGTACAGGTATGTTATATACAATGCAAGGGAAAGTAAATAAGAGATATGATGTGGGGGAAAAAAAATATAAATAGCATTGTTTATTGCACCAGTTTACTCCCTAGGGGGCATTTAGCTGTTCATGAGGTAGATGGCCTGAGGAAAGAAACTTATCCTGTGCCTGGCTGTCCTGGTGCTCAGTGCTCTGTGGCGCTGGCCAGACGACAAGAGTTCAAAGAGGAAGTGGCATGGGTGCGGAGGGTCTAGGACGATTTTACCAGCCCTTTTTCTCACTCTGGACGAGTACAGATCTTGGGGGGGGGGGGGGGGGGGCTGTGCGCCGATGATTCCTCCAGCCGTCCGGACTATCCACTGTAATCTTCTGAGGTCTGATATTCGGGTCTTTATGAGAAATGTCACCGAAAAGTAATAATAAAAAACGGGTGTTTTTTTAATGTAGGACAATAGTGCTTTAATTGTCCTTTTAAGATGAATTTTGCACTTTTGCATTTTGGAAACAAGACCTTGTGGCAGATTCAGACCTACATGGCTCATGTACTCACTTCCAGCTAAGAAACACATCCTCAAAATATGACGATCCAGTGTTGTACCGACACTACATAGCCATTAGCCGAGCGCTCAGGATTCAGTTTTGGCTGTACCAATTCAGAAATAACTCCCCTAAATTTGGAATTTTGGTGTGTGTGTGTGTGTGTGAGTGAGAGAGAGAAAGAGAGACATAGCAGGCAGTTTTGCAGTGCACTTAGACAAAACTTGGTCAGAACGCAACTGTCCCACCACCATCTCTCCCAAGGGCCGCTCACCTATTGAAAAATAATTATTTCTGTCTTACCATTTAATGTCACACTTGCATTCGTTATCAATAACTGCTTCTCCAGTACAGTTTGGTGGTGGACCAGAGTCTACCCCGCAGACAAAGGGTGTGAGACATGGTACACTGGACAGAGACCTTTGGTAATTTGGCTCAGGGATGTTTATGATGCAAAGAAATAAAAGTTCCCAAGGATGCTTTTTGTGTCACTCTCCACACAGCACACAGACCCTATGTTGTGAGAGGCGCCATGAAGCATTACTAACAAATATTTAACGCTACATTTTCATTCGATTCTGATCTTAAAGCTTTGTTCATGCTAGCGTGAAGGTATTTATGGTACTGAAGTGCTTATGTGTTCGTTTAGCATGGCTGTGCCTATAATAACAATGATGATGATGATAACGAATCTGAATTTCGAGCGGTGTCGTGCCGGGTCCTACAACTTTTCCAGGGTTATGTGAGACGGGTGTACATTACAGTGCTGTGTTTCCCTCCGTGCTCATCTTCGTGTCTTTCATCAGACTGCCCTACGTCCAGTACTTTGGAGGAGTCTCGGCTCTCAGCAAGGAGCAGTACCTGAAAATTAATGGCTTCCCCAACAACTACTGGGGCTGGGGAGGTGAGGATGATGACATCTACAACAGGTACCAAAAATATGAAGTAACTATATTCTTATTTACATTTATTTACATAAGTTGAATGGTACGTGCTAAATTGCAGTATTTATAGCTTCTGTAAAACTGATAATTTTGCTCGTGTTTCTAACTGTTGCTCTTCGCTGAAGCTTCATCCATTCCACGTGTTTTATGTGAAGTGCAGAGTAGTGTTTCCTCAGCTTTAGATCTTCCCCATTGGAACTCCTAACAGTATACAGGTGGTCCCCGATTTACGATGGTTAGAGTTGCGCCTTTTTTTTTTTTTTTTTTTTGACTTTACGATGGTGAGCTCGCAATAGAGATTCAGTGGAAACCGTACTTCGAATTTTGATTTTTATTTATTTCCCCCCCCCCCCCCCCCGGGTTAGCGATATGCGGCACAATACTCTTTTAATGCTGGGCAGGGACAGCAACCCACATCTCCCAGTCTGTCACACAGAAGTGTGTATTGGGTGTGTAAACATAGATTTAAGGGCATGGATTTCTAAAGCGAAGGTTACAAAGTCATGTCCCATGATGGCCCATGCTGCAGTACCTTTGAGCAGTATGCATAGCCATGGAGTATTGAGGAAATCTGACTATAAGTGGCTAAATAGTGTAATTGTGAACAAGTTTTTCTCTAAAAATGTCTGGCACAGCCTGTCTCTTTCTGGGCTGCACTGTGTATGGCTCTGTGTAATTTAGGAAACTTCTTTTTTTTTTTTTTTTTTTTTTTTTTTTTTTTTTTTTTTTTAATAACTCCCTAAGACAGGTTTTTGAACTTTCTAAGATGCCTTTGTAATACCTAAGTAACACATGACATCAAAATAACAGGTCAGGGGAGCATCTGAGACCTGCTGCAGGCCTTTCTCGCTCACTTTTTCAGTGAGCCCATAGAGAATGAAGCATGGCGTTAACACTAGGGCTCAACTTTTTTTTGTTGTTGTTGTTGTCCGTGGGACAGGAATTTTTGTGATGTTAGCTGTCGCGTGAAACTTTACAGTGTCCAATTTCAGAACATATTGGAAAGACCAAAATAAGTAGATGTCTAGGTTTAATTTGTCCCTGTGAGACAGTCTATGAAAGGAAGTACACTTAAAAAAGGCTACAGCATTAAAAAAGGTGCCAAGAAAATGGCAAGATATAGGGGCTTTTGACAAATTTGGACTATTTAGCAAGAAATGATCTTGAGAAAGAAAATGCTGATGATGCACTAAGTGACATCACATGGTTTCTTCATTATTATGTCATCTTTCTGCATCAGTCCAGTTTCCATCTGCTTTTTCCAGTGAGGGTGGGGGTCTTTTTTAATCAGATTTTTAGACATTGTTCCTTAATTTGTCGACTTGTCGGTCCTACGCTTCCACTTGTCTGACTAGGAGACTGTTAGTAATTTACCTGCCCCAGACAACTGGGCAACCATTGATGTCAAGCCCTGAACGTGTACAAAAAAGGATCCCTAATTTTTAAGTTAACTTTCCATGTGACAAACCACCCCCCCCACCAACCAACTCCCCTGCCGGGATGCCCTCGTAAAGTGTGTGCACTGTTCCAACAGGGTAGCTTCAAGGGGAATGTCGATCTCCCGGCCAGACAGTGAAGTGGGAAAATGCCGAATGATCCGCCATCAAAGGGATGAGAAGAACGAAGCCAATCCTCAGAGGTGACCTGACACTTTTCTAGGGGTGGGCAGGTGTAGTGCTCTGTTAACTGGTCAGTGGCTGAAGGCCAAATAGTGTAAAATGCTTTTTACCCTCTCCATTGTTCTAAACACCAAAAGGGAAAGGAACTTTCTTTTTAAATGTACAAATGTACGCTTACACATGGAAATACTTGTACCAGCCAGTGCTTTCCCTAAGAATTTTTTACAGATTGAATTATAGCGTTATCTCCTCCATGCATTGAGTCCTTAAACAGACAAATAAGCTCACTTGTGTTCCAGTGTAACTGAAAACTTTTGTAAAACTTTGCTCCTGAAGCAACGTTAGTAATGGTGATACCTTACAAAACATGACGATGGGGCGATTAGTCCAATAAGGAGAATGTTCTTCATAATTCTTTAAGTGTGTATTTTTGGGTGAACTTTCTGTGGACTTGTGTTCATTCAGGAATGGGCTAGTGTTTTTTATGTTTTTTTTTTTTAAGAACTAATGGGAATGTCTTGTATTCCAGTCAGTTTCTAAAATATAGATTTTTAGGAACAAGTCTGGTTTGGGTGCTGGGGAAGGGTATATTTAAATTCCTAGAAAAAAAAAATGTGAGGCTTGATAAGGTATTTTCTACCAATTATATCCCCATAGTCATTTCTTAGTGTCCTTTAGTGTCACCTGATTAACTCTTGTGTTGTTTCCGGTGTCACAGGTTTGACCGACTTGCCCACACCAGAGAAACGATGAACACGGATGGCATCAACAGCTTGGTGTACAAAGTCATCCGAATTGAGAAGGACAAGCTATATACAAAAATTACTGTGGATGTGGGCAAGCCTTCTAGGTAACTTTGACTTGATCAGGGGGATTTTGTTTGTTTTATGCAGTAGCCAAAATGTGCCTTGATATGGTGTGAATGTGTGTTGGACTTTTTCATAATCCTGAAATGAAAGAGTTGAGGACAGATCTGTAAACCTCAGAGATCTCATTGTGAGATGTTTGCACTTCCGACTGTGAATTGTATGTCGTTTTTGATCTTGTTTTGTTTAGGGGTATTTTGAGGATAACTTTAGAATTATCTTGGAACCGTTTACAGCAGTACTGCAGTAAATGCAAGGATTATCGAAAAATACACGTTTATATATTATATTTCTGGGAAATTAAATTCTGAGCCTTCCGTCAAATTGGAATTCTTTCACCAATGCTTTGGTTTCATTTGGTCAACTTCTCATGTATGACTTTTCCATCATATTTTCTGTATTACTCAGTGGTATCACTGTAAGGTATTTATTTGTTGGCATTGTAGTTTTGATGTTCCATTTCTTCAGATGCAGGAAAACTAAGTGTTGTGAAAACTTGTCGTATCTCACTGATAAAGGTGAAGATAATGATAACCCAAAAGAATACAGCAGGACAGTTTTCAAGACAAAGGAAATAAGCAGGACCTGATTCTCAGTACTCCCACTGGTTTTATATTAATTGATGTAACTGCAGAGCCTAGTTGAGGCACATGAGGAAACTGGTCTGCGTAGTGGTGTATAATTTGTGCTCCGAACAACTTATGTTGATGAGAGATTGGTGGGTTAAAACAGACGCTCCAAATTTCTCTGACAGCTGTATCCGGCTTGCACATTTTGTCAGACTTCCTGCATAATGACTTTCCTGCAAAATATTTTTACGACGAACTTCAGTACAGTTCAGGTTTTCGGAAGGTTTTTGGTCGAAGTTTTTGAGCTGCGGTCCACTTCCTGTAACCTATAATGAGGGACCTGTCCGCATACCAACCATGGTAATTCCCCCACGGTGCGGTAAATGATGTTGAGCCATTCATTCATTCACAGTGGAGCCAAATATTTGGTATCGGTGCCTTTTGTTTCATTGTTTTCTGCACCTGTAACGAAACTGCTTTGATCTATATCACTGTTTAGTAACTGTATTGTGTAATTGTTACAAGGTGATGGGGCATTCAAGCAACTTTTTTTTGGGGGGGGGGTTAAGAAAGCATACCAAAATATGATTCATGTGTAGAAAGTTGTTTTACATTTTGTTTTATGGAGGTCATTACATATATAGAATACATTTTTTAAACTGTATGCACACTTGGATTTGAATAAAAATATTCTTACTTTTGTTGCCAATGCTTTAAAAGAAAAGTATTGAAGTGGTTTATTTATATAATCCAGCTGAATTACAACCATCTCTTTATTTCTTCTGGTATTTTGCTAATGTCCCTTTTGAGAGAGTTAACTATAATCGTTGGAGTTGAACACCATCTGTTTGAATGATGTAATAGAAATTTTCATACCGGAAGTTTCAAGTTGCATGACTCAGGTTAGCAGATTTTTTTTTTTAACTTGTGGATTTCCTCTAACGTTTTCATGCAAATCTCCTACTGGGGATAAACATGAAGACAGAAATGTAAAGGTTTAAATTCACCTAATTAACGAAAGATTTACCTAATTAACAGAAGTCTGCCACCTACATGTTTTACACACTCAATGATATTTAATGGACATTATTCTGTGTGGTGGTTGTTCGTGTTAGCCATGGTATCTGTGCTCGCAGCAGTAGCTATTCAACTTGGGTTGTTACACTTTAATGGTTAGTTTTCAGGACCTCTGTAGTCTGACCCTGTAGACCTTTCCTAACTCATTTTTAGTCATAACTAGGCCTTCTGACCAGACTGAAACCTAACATAAAGCAGAACCACAACTTCATTCTCAGTTTCAGAAGCCTGCAACGTTGCAATGTTTTAGGGTTGCTTAGAATATGTGTCGCTACAAGTGCTGGAACACAAGGTCTCCTGGGAAGAGTTTCGTAGAGGAAAGAGTTAGCTAGGTAAAGAACGTGGTTGTCTAAGATACGCTTTTCTCCTGGGAGAGGAAAAAAAGATTCTCCATCATCCCTATACTGTCTAAGAAGAGGGACACAGGAGCACATCCTTAGGTGATCAGGGTTAAAGTGGGATGGACAGGCTTTGCAGGAAAGTCACCGTATAGGGCCGACCCTGTGCTGGGTACCAGAGTCAATGAGAGTGGGCACACTATAAAAGCTGGTAGTGAGGCTGCAGAGGGGGCATCTAGATGACTAGGGATCAGGAGAGGTGATTTTAGGTTTAAGGTAGTGCGACCCGGACGCACACCGGGCTTCGATCAACCCTGCTTGGGTCACCAGGCTGAGGGGGTTTGTTGACCCAAGATTAGATCAACAATGACGTGCGCAGGTGTGTTGCAAGATGTGTGCAGTAAATGTGCATCATGATGAGGAAAAGTACATCAGTGATGTAATTGCTGACAGATTTAAGAGCGAAAAGTACTTTGGGGGGCAATGCGATAGAACCCAGATATAGAAAATCAAGGCTGAAACAAGACACAAGTTCAATCTGTTGAGAGAGGGGTGTATTTCCAGTACCTTTTTTCATATGACAAATTATGCTCTTTAGATCTTTAGTGAATTGTATGGTAACATTTTTATAGGTCATTAATTTTATTTTTTTATTTCTTCCTGGTGGCCTTTAAATATTCTGAATGACTCAGCCTGTAAAGCAGGGTGACACTGGGGCATCAATATTTTTATTTTATTCAGGTAAGACCACAGGAGGCAGTTTTTATTGTCTTTATAGGAGCAGAAAATTTGGAAATATTCTAAGTCACCAATCAGGCTTGTAGGCCGCAATTAAAAACCTTTGCATACGTTCAAGTAATTTTGAAAAAATGGTATATAATAGAATTCAATAGTCTATTGAGGTCAGATCTTTAAAACATAATCAGTACCTAATTTAAATGCTTTCCAGGTTTCAAGTTAGTAATGTGACTGTTTAACATTGTCAGGACTAAATGTACTCTAACCACAATATACAAACGCCGTCAGTTTACACAATACACCTAGCTGCCACGGGGTAATATGGATGAATTTCCTCTTTCTTTCTTGGGCCGGGCTTACAAATATTTATTAATTTATCAGACATTTTTCTACAAAGCAGCTTACCATGTGAGGTTTGTATGCTAACCTACTTACAGTTATTTGTCAATTTATACGGCTCAGTAATTTCTCCTGGAAAGATCAGAGCAGGTATCTTGCTTCAGGGTACAACAGCACGGTTAACCAAACATGGAAGTTTCAGTTGCAAGACATGGCACTTCCATAAGGCATTATGACGCCTTCTGACCCCAACACCTGGAGCGGGATGTTGTACACCAAGCCCTCATAATAATCTGAAATGAGGAAAAATAAACTGTCATCACTTGATACTTCCCCTTACCAGTCTGTACCGCTCCCACTCGTCACCTGAATGTGGCTCAAAATGATGTGACATTTAGATAATGGTAAGCAGGTCGAAACATAGAGGACCTGCTCAGCATCGCAGTGCAGCTGGAACCGGCCGAACTGGAAGATCCTGTGTGCCGTGAAAAGAGATTGCGCATAAACAAACGAGTTCACCAAAGCTTTTGAGAACCGAATTTGTCACGTCACAGAAGGTGGCATCAGAGTTACGGTGCATTTAGATGTGTGCTTCGTTTTGAGAAAAATAATGGGCTTTTTTACGCAAAGGTTCCAGTCACAGTTTTGAGATGACGATTTCCTCACCGCAATACGTGCTGGACGGAGTCCAAACAACCTGCATCTGTGAGCGCAGGTGCTGCTCCGAGCTACAACTGGCCGAGAATGCCAGCCATCTCACGTACGCGTTACAACACGCCCGAGCGATTCCGGGATCCGCTGCCACGCGGGGCATGTGTCGTAACGCTTGCACTCCAACGTGAGGCCCGGCTTTGAAGCAGTAAGCTTGCGTGCTGCTGGGTAGTTCTGAAATAATGAATCGGCATAGAAGGGGCCCATCAACTGATGGGGGCCTCAATGTACGTGTACTTTTAACTAGTGAATGTGTACAAATCTGTGAATAAGAGCACATATTTATAGCCTAGACAGATGATAAACATAAATTGTTAAATTCTCCAGTGTAGCACACTGTTCCATAAATTGTCGCCGGATACTGATTCCTCAGTTATGTTTTCTTGTTGCTATGTGCATATGTGTGACACCTGGCACAGGTGTTCTCATAGCGCAGCCATCTCTCCTCGCCAGGGACTATCTTTCATACTGAGGATATCCATTGTGTACATCTTAGAAACAAAACTTTGTAACATAACTTGTGTGTGTATGGCAGCCAATGGCCTGGTTTTATATTTTATATTGTCATGTGGGCGCAACACTCATATTACTCGAGACTATAAATCAATCAACAGTACATTTTCAGTAGCAAATAAACTGGATTTGCCAGTAGTCTGTGAGAAATACTGAAAAGCATCCCTATAAGAAGAGATCAAATATGATGAGGGAAATGTCCTGAAAAAACTGTCCAGATCAAATATTAATTTGCAGGAGCAAATATTGCAGCACCTGAAACCAGTTTACTACAGAAAGCTAACACTGTCTGCCTGACCACAGACTTACAGTTTTTCTTTATACAAATATTGGATTGGTGTCATCGCCCTCGTACAACGAAATTAGAGTTTAACATAGAATTAATGACCTGTTTAATGAATAAGCATCATATTCATTGGCAAATATCTGGGATGTGGGTATGTTCTTTATTTGTCATGGTAGTAAAGACAGGCATCGCTGTCTTTCCTTTCTGTGCAGTCCACAGTTGTCCTCTGCATCCAGAATAAGCAGCGGGTTTGACCAATTAAATGTTTGTAAAATTTTCTTAGTCATCACCAGAAATACCAGAAAACATGTTATCACCACCCTACAGATTTGCGCTCTTTCACACTTGTTATAACGTTTAACGTGGAACGTTTCAGAAAAGGCACAGAGTTCTTTACCTGTAGTGAAAATGGCACACCAAAAAAGACACCAAACTTTTTTTTTCAAAGGGTGCAGCTGGTTCCACAGTGGTTAAAGCGGCTGCCTTTGGACTGCAATGCGCAGATTTGAATGTACACCTCTGGCTGTAGTACCCTTGAGCAAGGTACTTACCCTGAATTTCTCCAGTAAAATTACCCAGTTGTACAAATGGGTAAATAATTTTAAGTACCTTAATGTTGTAAGTTATTTGGAGAAAAGCATCAGCTATAAATGAATAAATGTAAACACGCACAGCAGTAATTTAGTAGCCATGTTGTTTCGGGAAGTAAGTTTTACTAGATGATGAGGTGTGGGAATTATACTTTATGACAGGAAACAAACATTACTTATGAACCCTTCTACAATAAAATAGGTGCAAACTCCAGCACTTTTAAAGCAACCCGTAACCTGCAGTCCTTAATGACGTGTTCAAATGCTCCATCACTGGAAAATAACATGAGCAAGAGCTATGGTAATCTCACCGTGAACATTTAACATGTTTACATTTATTCATTTAGTTGAACTTAAAACATTAGTCTACCTAGAATTAGTTCCCATTTATACAGCTGGGTAATTTTAGGGTAAGGACCTTGCTCCAGGGTACTACAGCTGGAGAGCAAACCTGCAACCTTGGGGGCCCAAAGACAACAGCTCTAACCACTACACTACCAGCTGTCCCTTTTGAGTTTCAGAAGGGCATTTGAAAATAAAGCCTTTGAAAGAATCCATGGTCTACACATAAAAACACAAATGAAGACACAAACGGTCTTTGCTACCGTACAGGACTCAGAATATGACCTTGGTATACAGCATCTGTCGGAATTCTGAGTAAACCTCAGCAACGTCAGCAGTACTGGGATGAACTGGAAGGAAGAGTGAAAGCGAAGTAACTTCAAGGTGTCCTACACCTCTGAGAAGTGCTGCAGAAGGACTGGGACAATGTATCACCTAATTTCCTTATCAAACTTGTTAACTAAACACCTTGAGAAACCAAAGTTGTTTCCCGTGTACTCAAACTTTTGACTGGTATTGTATTTTACCTTGATATTATTTAAATGGTAATTTTTCATGGACCTTTCCTTAAACCCGGTCATAAAATAATTCTCTGGTTCAGTAACGAACGCATGCAATGATATATTCGCTGTACTAGTACATTATTTCAAACTATTAGATGTTTAAAACAACACTGAAAACTACTGTAAATGAAAGTAAAAACAGTTCTTTTCTGTAATCTGTTCAAAGTGCTGTGTTGTTAAAGACGATGGTATGATAACAGGAGAATCAGGCAGTAGAGTAAAAGGGGGGTGAATTATGGCATAACGGAGACATGGAGGTTAATGTATTAAAAAGTGTTTCACCTTAAATACTGACTGCGTGTCTCAGTAAACTTGATAAAACTGGCCCCGAGAAGCGACAGATGCATAACATAAGCATGTTTGTCATGTTTATTCTGGAACCTCAGGAAGCAGGGTACATCCGTGGCAGGACACCTTCATGTTCCCGCAGTCACAGCAGGCAGCACATGTGACGGCACCTGTTTTTCACAGTTAATATAGAAATTGTGTTCACGTTGCACGACTGTGACAAATAGACCGAAAATAGATTGCTTGTTACTATTTCCATTACTGCATGTATTCTGTCCAAACTGTGCGCATATATATATTTATATACATATATATATACTGTATGTGTATATGTGTGTATATATATTATTAACTGTATATATATATATATGTATGTATATGTATATAGAACACAAATCTATTCAGTTTCCTTAGTCTGACCTGGCTACTACTTTATTTCTTTAGAGTCCAGAGCGAACTGCTTTGCCATTGAGTGTCGTTAAGGTCAATCCTGGTGGAAAGGGCCTAAAACTGATGTTCTGCCCAGTTAGGAGCGGTGTGTGTTTTTCCCCTTTCATAGCACAGAATGTACTAGAGCTGCTGTTCACGGCACTGCTAAGGTCATAATCAGGAACTCAAGGGTGTTTAGTCCAGGAGTTGGTGACTTCCTGCTGGAGACAAGTTGTAGCTGGTATCCGGGACACTTGGTAGTGTAGTGGTTGGAGCTACTGCCTTTATATCTGAAGATTGTAGGTTTGATACCCCCTTCTAACTATAGTACCCTTGAGCAAGGTACTGACCCTAAACTGCTCTGGTAAAATTACCCAACTGTAAAAATGGGTGAATAATTGTAAGCTTATAGTAATTTTAACACGGTAAGTTACTTTGGAGAAAAGCATCGGCTAAATGAATAAATTTAAAAGGTGTTGCTAGACAGGAGAAAGTTACGAGTGTGCACAAATTGCCAACAGCTACACATATTTCCATGAAGGAGGTTTTTGAAATCACAGCAAATAAGTCTTTTAAAAAAAAAAATCAGTCAAGTGTCCCTGTGAGTTTCTTTCTCCCAAATTTTTTATGTCTTTTTAAAAATTGATTTTTAAAATCTTTCCCCCCTCTCTTTCCCATTTATTTGTGCTTTGAAATTTATACCCAAACACAATACAAAGCAAGCTCACAGGTGAAAAGTTTTTATTCTGCAAATAAGTAACAAGACAAGTAAGAGACTTTCAAAGTCCTTTATAATACTTCAAATGTAAACAGTTATTAAAACACAAAACACAGACCACGGGAGATCTTTTTTTTCTTTCTTCTATTAATGAAACACAAAATGTTTAAAACGCTTGCTGATAACAGTGCAAAAAAAAAAAAGACCCCGATAAAGATGGCAAATAAAGTGCTTGGAATGAAATCTTCCTCCGCTGTGTCCAATGAGAAGCGAACTCTCAGCCAGGAGTCACTCTGACCTCCCCCAGAGGCCGTCTCGACTAGCTGTTGGCACTACGGCCCACGGATCACGGTTCCTGCACCACGGAGGCAGATAAATTGCAGTGGCAAGCATACCCATCAGACGGTGGCATCGGTGCATGTGGCTGCAGCAGTGCGGCACAGCAGCGGCACACTGAGCGCAGGCGTTTCCATTCAGGCACGCGTTACGTGCGAACCCGACGTGTTTCCAACGAGCTCTAATATGACCCGAGCATCTCGTTTGGTTGCGGTGGCGGCGGTTTTCCTCCGGATGACTTTACTTACGAACTCGGCTCACAGGTACTACGAGAACATCAACAGGAGGCGCTTTTGGGGGGAGACCCGTGGCAGCCGCGCATGAGCGGCGCTGCAGACGAACGACACGGCCCGACAATGACACAACGTCACTACACCTCTTGCCCACTGCAGCTTACACGTGCAGCCCAAATGAAAAGAAGCATGCAAAACATTCCTGCCGAGAGCCGTTCGCACCCGCTACCGTTACAACTATATTCACATACGCTGTTTTTTAACTGACGGCTGGTACGGTGTTCATCTGCAAAGAAACACCGGACTTGTGCGTCATCTGTAATTTGAACGTCTAAGCGGATCTCCTGAGGTGTTGTGACAAACTCTGCAACCGAACCTTGTCCTGCCGAGTCGAAAAGACGTACTTTAAAAATAAGAGCTCTAGATCCTTTAACTGTCCAGTACATTCCACGCTATTTAGTGGTTGCAATGTTTCTGACTGGAGTGTTAAAAAGTCAAATTATATTGTAGATACTGGACCAAAAAACTGTAAAATATACTGTTGACCAAATTGTAAAATATATTGCTTTGCTTATAAATGGACAACAAAACTGTATATTTTGAAAAAGAAATCAAATTACTAACTTTAAAAATTGCATTATTTTGTGAGAAAGCTTATGATTCTTCAGTATGAAAGTCTGTACTGTATGAAAAAGAGAGTCTGTCCTGAATGGCATTTACAACAGTTGGCAGTGAAGGACAGGAATAATGCGCACGGTAGAAAACCCTCGTCTACCCACCCTATGGCGCTACAGCCTTGTGCCATAGCTGAGGAACAAATAAAGTGTATTCAAGTTTCACACTTGCTGTCTCTTCAAACTGGCGAGGGGCTCCAGGCTCATCCCCGCTAACACTAAAGAGGAATTTTGCATTGATTTGCATTGAGTTTCATTTCAGTGGCATGTCCGAGTTGTCGCTCCCGCGCCTAGGCACGCGACTCCACTGAAAGACGATAAAGAAAGGAAAAAAAAAAATACACTTGCTCATTTCCAAGAGTTCGGGAAAGACTGAGCTCAAACAAGGCTTTCTTTCATCTTGCCATCTTTGAGGAAGGAATTCAGCTGTGTGATATCCACAACCGTGTCTTTCCTGGTAAGTGAAATGTCTTTTGAATGGTCCTCATCACTTTGGTCCTTGGCAAAATTAACAAATACCTGGAAAAGACGACAAGAGGAAAAGGGGCGTTAATACATGAAGAAAGACCCCCTTTGACATCACGGATCAACTTACTACACTCGAGCACAAAATCACAATTAAAGCTCTAACTTTTTTTTTTTTTTTTTTTTAAATCTCCCACATTAATTAAAAATACCCACGAGCTCCTTGTTTAAGAAGCCTTTTGACTGTCTGCACACACCGAAAGCATACGTGTCATCAAATCATCTTTAAGAGCCATCAACTCGGGATCTAATAAAGCACAGTCGTGGTGCTGACGTTCGCACACTTTTCTGAGCAATAAGTAATGCACCCAAGTTTACAACAACTGAAGCCCAGGGACGTGTGGATCGGCCCGGTGTGAGCAGCACCATCACGGAGCCTTACTTGGTCCAGTGTGGTCTGAGACACAGAGTAGTCCTCTATCTGCAGCCGCTGCTTGTGCTTGGCAAGCATGCTGAAGATGCGCGCCAGAGAGGTGAGGGAGGAGGGCAGCTGATACTGCAGCATGTTGCGATGTCGCTCCTTCAGCGTGCTGCCCGGGAGCTCCGCCTCGATGAACTCCATGACGGGTAGCAGTTCCGGATCAGGTCCGGCCACCCTAAGGATGATGGTGTACCCGTCTCCAAACCTACAAGGACAGAAAAACACGAAGAGATGAGGAAGAGACAGGTGATGCAGTTGTGTTCATGACACAGAAAGGGGGTTACTGCAGTTCTTGATGGGATACTAACTCCCTTTCACTCAGAAAAATATGGTATTTCTGGCCAGTATTTTTATTAACTTTTATTTAGCTGATGAAATTCTCCAAGGTATTTTATAATGATGGATAAGCACCTTACATTGTGCCAATTGACACAGAAAGCTGTTATTACGGGACCAATTCAGGATAAGTAACTTGCTTAACGGTACTGTAGCAGGATGCAAACCAGGGCCTTGAGATTGTAAATCTAAAGCAGTAATCCTTACACTGCCTACTGCTCCAGATACCTTGTCACTTAACTGACGCAGCGAAGAAAGGAATCGTTTGCAGCTGCAAGTTGTACTACAGCAACCTAGTTTGATCAACCTACTCAAGGTCACTCGAGCAGAGGCTATTCTGGGACTCCGAAGGCCTGAACACAACAGACCTAAGTCTAAGTGCACCTAAATGCCACAGTCTTCAGCCAAAGAATCTTCCTGCCCTCACCTGTTCTTCAAGTGTTGGACGCTGCCAAGGCAGCGGAACCGCCCATTGACCATGATGGCCATCCGAGTGCACAGGGCCTCACACTCCTCCATGCTGTGGGTAGAACATGACTGTTATTCATATGATGCAGGACATCACCACATATGGACACAGCAGAGTGAACTAGCCTTACTGCAAACTTTTTTCAGTCCTACACTCTGCAGGTAGCCTGATTTTCTTTATTCTTGCACTATCATAATGACACACTCAAAGAAGAGTGTGTCGCTGCTGTTTGCACTGTTCATAGAGCAGCTGACAATGCCCAGCTTGGCTGCAGAAACCCGCCACACCTACCTGTGTGAGGTGAGGACGACCGAACGGCCTTCCTTGATGATGCTGAGTACGCAGTTCCACAGGGCCCGACGAGCCTTGGGGTCCATGCCCGTGGTGGGCTCGTCCTGTCACCAGCAACACAGCCAGGTTAACAGTTACCCAAAGGTTCAGCAGGAAGCACAGGCAAAATACCAGGAAGAGAGGTAACAAGGGCATTGTCAGCGCGAGAGTGACCAACAACAGCCGGAACCCCCAGTTTTTTCATTGTAAGCACTCTAAGAAAAGCCTTTTACCCATGTGAGAAGCCCTCTGTTGAACTGAATGAAACTCAACAAATAACTCTCAGGGTAAAAACAACAAAGAGTCATCACGCGTTCCCATAATCCCCTTCAGGGGGAGGCCACTGGCCAGCCATTAGCATTTAATCTTGGGGTTGGTTGCACAACTGCCCTGAAATCCCACTGTGTGAAAGCAAAGTGCAGCTGAGAACTTGGTGTATTATGGTTTCCAATGAAGTTGATTCTTGGTCCAAAAAGCTGCTGAAGTGACAGTGCAAGGGCAGAATACGAAACGGGTCAGTGCATCAGCTGGGTAACCAGCAGCACTGACTTCTCCAGGACCATGGAGGAAGGCAGATGCGCAGCTTTTACGCAACATGGTGGAAACGTGATCAGTTTTTTGACATGAGGAAAACCTCTTGAACATTGAGTGAAGGTAGTGGGCAGGAAGCACCTCTCCAAGGACCTACCAGAAACACTACAGGCGGCCCTCCAATCAGAGCCATGGCAGTGGAGAGCTTCCGCATGTTTCCCCCGCTGTAGCTCCCAGCCGCTTTGTCCGCATACTTGACGAGGCCCAGCTTGCGGATCCCCCATTCGGCAACCTGCACCAAGACAGCCAGACATGAAACAGGCAGGCAGAACACAAGGGCACATCCCAAAGTTTCATACTTTGTTCTGCCACACAGCACAAGGGGGGGCTCTGAACTTTGGCAAAACTCAATAGAAGAGGATAAATAAAACATCAGGAAATCATAAATGAATCAAGAGTAGAGTAAACCACGGTGAATTAATGCGTCTTCCGGAATGCTGATCGTGTAACCTGCGGAAGTTCAAATTCACCTGGCAGACTTCTTTCTCTGGTACCCCACGCAAGATGGCGTAGAACTCCAGGTGCTCCCGCCCTGTGAGCAGCTCATTGATGGCGTCGAACTGAGGGCAATAGCCCATGTTCTGGTGGACCTCATCAATCTCAGTCAGCACACTATTAAACAGATACAACAAGCTATTTATCTTATGCTCGTTGGACTAGAAGCGTGAAAAGTAAGTTTTTGCTAAGATCTACATTTATTCACAAGATAATTAAAAGAAATAAGTGATCACCAGCCTAAGAAATTAATGTGTTTCTTAGGTGTTGTGTAATTTCACATCTAATTTTCACCTCTTTCCAGCCAGGTAAGCTTCTCCACTCGTGACGATCGAGTCTCCAGTCAGCATCTTGAAGGTGCTTGTTTTTCCGGCTCCGTTTACACCAAGCAGACCAAAGCACTAGAAAAAGAAAAAAAAAAAAAAAAAACAAAAAGACACTTTGTGTAAACTAAGGAAAAACACTTGAACAAACAGAGCTTCCACAGTAGCTGAAGCTAAACTAAGGATGCAAAAAAAGTACCTCTCGAGGTGGGATGCCCACACACAGACGGTCCACAGCTGGCTTCTGTTTCATTTTGTACACCTGCACAAGCAGCAACATGTGCTGTCAGGTCCTCCGTAACACGACGTGAAGTTCAACATGCAAAAATTTAATAACCACTGTCATTTGTGGAAGTCTTTCTCACTTTAGTCAGCTCTTTCAGCTCCAAGATATCTGCATGTCCTCCTCCGCATAGTATCCTCTGCCTCTCCCTTGCTACATCTTCATCCTCCTCTCCAAGCGCTTTCAGTTTGGTGTGGAACGGCCTGCACAGCAAAGGTTGAGTTAGCACGGTAAGCCAAGAGCAGGTTGAACGACTAAGGGGTGAAGAACACGTGGCACCAACAAAACGAGCAACTAGGGAAGCCCATAACTGTACTGAGAATGACAAGATGTAAGGTGGTAATTTGAGTGGTACAGAAGAGAAACAAATGGAACTGTGTTATACGCAGCCGACAGACACTGCAGTTTCCCCCTTCTGCTCAGTTCTGCATATAATACAGCAATCCCTCATTTTTTCAGAGAGCTCTTCTAGCTGTGCTCTTCATATTTGCATGAGACTGATCCTCTTAAGTTTCAGTCAGACAATAGAGAACCCAGGCTTCGCAGCTGATGAGACAACCACATCTCCTGCCTTGCCACTTCCATTTTTTGACACATTCGCAGTCCTGTGCATCACCGGGCAGCCCTGATCTCAACCCTTCTGTTCACAAGGTGCGCTCACCTGGCTTTAATGAAGAACCTGTACTGGATAAGCACAGTGATGCAGAAGAAGACGACACCCTCCACGGCCATAGCAAAGAGATTCTTGCCCACCATGTCCCAGTCCAGTGGGGAACGGAAGCGGTTCTCACCTGGAAGTAGGGCAGTTCAAAGTCAGACAAAAGGCATGATGGAAATACAATAAGGGCCCTCGAGGCAAATAAATGCCTCATGTATTTATTAGGACCTGTTGGTGAAAGAAGAGTTTGTAAAACCGCATTAGGTCTCTTACCAAATCTCTCCAGAGCATCTGACATTGCTTGGTTCTTCACCATGTCAATCAGACCTCGGCCGAGGCAGAAGTGCGGAAAAATGAGGAACACGTTCTTCAGGATGTCATTAATGCCCCCGATTTCCTGCCACAGTCAAACACAGATTGGAAAGGTAAGGCTGAGGTCAAGTCCTTGGAAAGTAAGTTTCTGTTGTGGGTACAAGCGAAAACAGGCGACTTACATTGTTGCCAAAGAGCTCTAGGACAAAAGTAGAAACGCTGCCATTGATTCCGATTAGGATGTTGACGCTAGTGAGGACCACATATGCGGTACTGGGGATCTTGAAGAAGAACGAAGCTGGATACATCAGTGGTGTGATGGACCACCTGGAATACAGCATGCAGCCTTTTACCCCTGAATATGTTACTGTACACTGCACTGCCAGTCCAAAAGAACTTGTTCTTTGTGAACCAACCCCATGTGGCCTTGTGAGACAAACTCACCCGTAAAGCAGCAGCAGAAGAGCCAACACAGGCAGGTTGGTCGAGGACACGTAGGCCTCTTGTTGGAAGCACACAAAGATAATTATGACGAGGGTCGCAGGGACAACGTAATTACACTGGAAGATAAGACAGATCAGAGAGCCGAACGTAAGTTCCTGTAATAACAACACAAGAGGTCTGCCCATCTAGAGTGCAGGACTCCAGGCTCTGAGGGACCCACCATATCCCAAATGAAGTTGGCCAACCAGTAGAGGAAGGGCTGTACGCCACTAATGAACTGCATGTGCTTGGCCTTGCTGACACGCTCCTGGATGAGGAAGACCACAAAGCTGGCAGGAACGAAAGACATGGCAAAGATCACGCAGATGGACACCAGCACATCCACGGACGTCGTCATCCTAAAAGAAAGGGGATAATGGCTCATTGGTGGAGGGACAACTGCTTGCCAGTATAATCAATTTTTTGGACAGAGGAGAAATGTGGGTCTTGTAGATGTGTGTGTTGTAGTTCACTCACAGTGCCACCTGGGACAGCTGCTCCTTAGTCAGGTTGAGCGGGTGGTTGAAGGCAGTCATGCCAAACTTGCTTGGGTCTTTGTCGTCAGGCAAGCTGGCCCGCAGGATGCCGTTGTTCATCACATTAAGGAAGGCGCTGACGCTGTGCCAGCCTTTGTTGTTGAACCATACCTAGTTCACACGTGAGCAGCAGAAAGGTGTTGTGTCTCAGTAGTTGTACTCATGATTTAGTGTGCTTGCAAATTTGAAATTAAACTATTTGTTGTGCAAAACAATCACTGCTTTTTCATTTTCTGCTTAAAGACACAACTCTCCTGCATTAGCTCTGGCGTAGCTAAATATCTCCGACAGTGGACATTATTGGACAGAAAACATGATGCAAGCTTGTGTACTGTATCATCGACACACAACGAACGTCTTATTTGTAACAGAAAACCTGATGCGATGTTTCAGTTCTAGGCTGTTGATTCCCTTGAAAGCACTTATGAAATAAAGAAGTTATGCAACAAATCACAAGGAAGCCCCTGGAGGTGATAAGGACAACAGCTAACTGAAATGAGAAGAGAAACAGAAATCCTAGGAAAGGAATAAGGCTCCAGAAAGGACATTGTGGACTAACCTTGACGTTATCCTTGGTATCGAGTCCTTTGATGAAGCTGGACAAGCGGCCGAGGAAACGGTCCGCTGCGGCGCCCTGCCAGGAAAGGAAACACCATTTAAGTACGAGGACCCCATTATGTGACTGTGCTTAGTTAAAAGAGGAAAGACAAGTCATTAAGAACACCTTTTCGAGACTGAAGAGGCTCCTGATCTTTGAGATGGACTGGTTAATCTCATCACCAGAGGGAAGGACCTGTGAGCTTCTGGCGCCCAGTGAGAAACCCCCGTACCTGCACAAAACAGAACATTAACAGCCTGAAATGAAAGGTCCGCTAACATGCAGATGTTACCTGGACTATAACAGCTCAGACAAAGACCTTGAGTAGATTTTCATTTTACAGTAGATGAAGTATTCAAATGGTCAACTTGCAGGTAAAAGACAATAAATCGTACCTGAACTCATTGACCCAGAGCTTGTTTTTCAGACTGGAAAAAACACAAACAAAATTAGTGTACTTTCAGTTTAGAACAGTTCCAGTGGTCCTACATGAACATGTTCTCTAAACCGTCAAAGAGGGCGAAAAAAAAGCAAAGAACCGACCGCAGACAGATGCATTTCCACTTGAGCGACGTACCTTTTTCCGATGATCTGAGCATACGTTTTCACCAGGTAGTCCGAAATGTTTCTGCCTGTCAGATTCTGCAAGGTATCTGTCACGGTGAGCTTCAGCTGCAGGGCGAAGGACACGGGGCCAGAACACAAACACTGGTTTAAAAACCAGCACCGAAGAGCACAGACACGTTGTGGCCTGGCATGACTAAATGGAGCCAGGACAGTGCAGCTAATAAGGTCTCATCATCAGAAACTAATTTTTGTCAATGTGATGAACAACACCTCCAGCAGACCACAATCTTTCCTGCTCACGTTTTCTTGGTAAAAGAGTCACAAGACTTACTAAGCCTTACTATGGTTTTCTGAGGAGGGGGCATGGGGCAACTCTGTATACCACAGAGGTAAAACAGGGGATGCGGTGCCAATACCTGAGGAGGTGGGAGGCCCCCAGCTCCGGCAGGACACTCGGGCAGCATCTTCTTCCGGCCTTCGCAGCTACACTCGCAGATTGGGGAGGGGTTCTCCAAGCTCCAGTTCCCCTTAGCGAAAATGTTTCGCACGCTCTCTGGCACACTTGGCACAGTCCAGCTGTCCTCTGCTCCCTCGCAGGGTGCATCCCTGTGGTGACAACATACACTTCCTCAGCTGTTGTCCTAGCGTGGGCAAGTCACATAGCCTACAGGGGCAGGGGGATTGACTTACATGATGAGGCTTCCTTCCACACATCGCGTTCCAAAGCCAGGGGGGCTGGTCAGCGCGTTTAATAGCGTCTGTGTATTCGCATCTGCAGGAGCATCATTGCTGCAGGGAGGTCGAGACCACAGTGCTTAACAGCTACAATTCAGCATGCGGAGGAAATTAAACTCTGATCGTTCGCTTCTCTGACACCGTTGTGTTCAAATATTTTATTTACTGAATCGTAATTCACACGAGTTTAATGTTGTCACGCCTTATGACCCACAGCTATACTATGCAAATTCCTGCCATTTGCTTGTACCTGATGAAGCTGAACTGCTCGTCATACATCCAGGGATGAAGAGCCAGGCTGGGGTACTTCCCGAAGGGGGGAACAATGAGGCTGAAGACCAGGGCGATGCACACGAACACAGCTGGCAGCACAATCTGGGAACAAAACAATGTCCTTGATTCAAAGCATATGCAAATATGCCAAATACAGCTCCTAAATATTAATTTTCAATTTAGTTCCTCTGGATGATAAAATTTATCATATTAGGTTTATACACCAGCTACTTCCAAATATGGACCCATTTATACAGCTGTGCAACTTTTACTGTATCACTTAAGAGTAAGCACCATGCTCAGGAGTTTTATGGCAGAAGGGGGATGTGCACCCCCAGCTTGCAAGGGGACACCCCTAACTCTACATACTGTACGCGGCTGCTGCCTTCAGTGTTCAGGTAGCTTTTTACCTGAGCAAAGAAGCCTTTCCTGGAGCGGCGAGCGTACAGGAGCCTCTTCCACAGCAGAGCCACAAACTGCTGTCTCTTCAGGCTCCATCCCTTCACCTGGTGTGAACCCTTTCCATCCATTCCACTCAACCAGTCTGTTTCGCGGGACTCTGCACATATCACACGGAAGCATTGGCGACTCGAACAGACCCAGTGAGAATTCAGAAACTTCTCAAACCTTCTTCTTGCGCATTAATCAAAAGCCATCAAATGCTATTGAAATTTATGAAAAGCAAAATGAAAAATACACACAGACCTGTTAATACAAAATAACTCACTGATAATTATCAAAACTGATGTGCTTTACTGTTGAGGAGAAAATAAAAGAAACAAAATCTTTATATGGAGGCGTTACCTGGATCTCCCTCAGAGTCATTGCAGTCAAAGCCATCATCCTCAGTGAAGGGCCTGAGGCAGCTCTGGTGGTCTCCAAAAGCATGCCTGCGGTTCCTGCGGGTCGGGATGGTGCCATCTGTGCAAAAATGTGTCAAATGTTCACGTGCGGTTTGTCACACAGATCACAAAGCAGACGAAAGACGAGCTACGTGCTTGCGGCTTTCACGCATCATCTCACCTGAAATCATCTCAGCATCCACTCCACTGTCCTCAGCCACTTTAAGGAAGATCTACAGAAAGGGGAAACCATTAAAATAACAAATCACCAAATGGACAGAACAACATTTTTTACAGATCTGCATGGTATCTTAACAACTGTCTCTGACAACAGAGGGATGCTGTGGGCGTACCTCCTCCAGAGTGGTGTCGGAGATGCCGTAACTAGAGATGCCCAGGTCAAACAAACGGTCGTCCAGCTCGTGGAAGAGCTCCACAAAGGCACCATCCTTGGCTGACTCATAGGGCAGCACGTAGGAAAGCTCGTGGCCCAAGTCCTCCACGAGGCGTGCGGCTGGGACATGCTTGAATATCACATTGGAGATGAGGGAGACATCTGGTGAAAGGGCGTGGGAGGAGACGGGATGGTCAGGATGACAACGAAAGTCATGTCAGCAGCTGTCATATTGAACCGCTCGGTCGGAAAATCTGCACATAAATCCTGGGTTTGCCATTCCTCACATTAGGGGGTGTTTTGCCATCTTACCAATGGTAGTGGTTTCGCTCTCGTGGTCGCTGCCGAGTCCAGCATCCGAGCTGCTTTCAGAGACACTATCCTCCTAGAACGGAAATATTCGCATTCATGTTTGCGAAACTGCAGCTCTTCTTCTCTTCGTCACCATTAACTACACTGCAAACACAATCGTGCTCAAAAAAAAAAAAAAAACGCTTTGGGCTGTTGCAGTAGCACTACACTGACTGTAGAAGAGCACAGTGAAAAGCGAGAAGCCAGAACTAGCACTTCTCTGTGCAGTGGTACCTCACCTTCTTTGTGTAGGAGACTGTACTGCTGGAGTTCCGGTAGGAGCTGATTGAGAGGTCCAAGTCCCTCTTGACCAGAGTAAGGTAGTAGCCAGTGCCCAGCTGGGTCTTCAGGAAAAGCGAGGAGCCCACACAGCACAGCTTGCCGTGAGAAATGATGGCAATGCGATCGCCCAGGATGTCAGCTTCATCCATGTGGTGGGTGGACAGGATGATGGTACGACCTGGGAAAACCATTGAAAAAACAAAACTTGTATAAACAAAGATCCTTTTAAGCTTTTGGATATTTTGACTGGCAAACTGATGCACTTTTACAGTCCAGTAGGGTTTACCTTGGCGATACTTCAGCAGGAGGTCCCAGATGCCTCTGCGGGCGTAAGGGTCAACACCAGCGGTGGGTTCATCGAGGATGACGACCTTGGATCCTCCGACAAACGCCAAAGCCACGGACAGTTTCCTCTGCATGCCACCTGTGAGCATTTTTGCACATCGCTACCGATTCACTGCCGCTCCTCCAATGGTGCATTTGCACAGTGCTGACGTTTTCATAATCTTTATGGTTAGAAATGTACATGCAGCAAGCAGAAAGGAACATCTTACCAGACAGCTGGCTCGTTCTGGATTTGCGCTTGTGCGGCAAACCAATGTCATTGACAATCTGCTCCATCTCAGCTTTCACCTCCTCCTCCGACAGGCCCTTCAGGCGAGCGTAGAACCAGATGTGTTCCTCCACAGTCAGCCTGGTCAAATGAAGGTTCACACATGATCACCATAAAGAGGACAGCCTTGATGTGTCAATGTTCACGTTTATGACTTTGAGGATTATAACAGGAATTTGGCACCTACATGCTAAAAAGTACATTGTGCTGTGGACACACGCCTAGGTTCCGTCGTATTGTGCTCAGCTCGGATTGGATATCCTTGCCCATGATGTAGGCAGTGCCAGATGTAGGGGGGAAAAGCCCAGTAAGTATGGACCTGTGCACAAAAATACACTCAGTCACACATCACGCCTGCTGTAATCCCATGTTGTGGCTCACAGACCTGATCCTTAGCACTTACATGGTGGTGGTCTTGCCAGCGCCATTGTGGCCCAAAAAAGAGGTAATCTGGCCCTCGTAGAAGCCCAGCGTCAGGCCATCCACAGCCAGCTTATTCCCGTGGCTGTAAACCTTCACCAGTTTCTTGATGTAGACTCCGAGCCGCAGGTGGGTCGGTTCCTCTTCCATGCACACAGCTGGAAGATGTAAAATCACGATGCAAATGTTACATCGCAGTTCACGCCTCAATACTCTGCTGCAGAGAAGTCAAGCTAGAGAATTCACTCTAACCTTCTGAATTTCCATTCTTTTTAGGAAGAGCTGATGCCGCATTTCCCTCGCTCTCTCCAAACCAGTAGGACTTGGTGACGGGGAAGTACCAGGGTCTGGGGATCCCATACTGACCTAAAGAAGACAATAAGATATGTTAGAAATGAAATACCATAAGCCTGATGCAGGACAAGCTTTGTCAGTCCCACGAGCCCGTGTGGGAACATGCCCATTTACCTGGGAAAACTGCCTCAATGTACCAGGTCATGACCCCATAGAGAAAGGAATCAAAGAACATAAGGACAATGGAGGTGGTGAGGCTGTAGCTGTCCTCCTCCAGAGGGCTGGACAGAAGATTGCTCCACTGAATTCCCACTCCTTGCTCCTCAAACAGGGCAAAGTACTCACAGCCGAACCCAAAGGCGACCGGGGACAGCAAGCTCTGGGAACAGACAGAAAGGGACACACAGCAACTTCAGGAACATGTAATATTCTGTCAGTGAAAAAAATAATGAATGTTAGCAAATTTTGTATTTATTATAATTTCATCTCATGTTTTTAACAGAACCCGACTGATAAGAGGAATTAAGCCATACTGTTAAGCTTTTATTCATTTCAACATTCCTAGTTAGAAGCAGACTTCCAGTACATTCAGGGAAACATAAACTCTCTATTCAAGGATTCATAAAAACATCCTTGGAATGTGACTTACAACAACAACTTTGGCACCGAAGCCCACGTAGTCCTGCCAGGCCACGCATAGCACATAAGGGAGGTACAAGGTGAAATAGATTATGCCTCCGCAGGCAGCCGCCAGGTTGGCACGGGAAAAGAGGGTGCTGATCAGGAAGCACTGCATGATTGTCACCACAGCAAAGGACCCCAGGAAGAGGAACACCACCCCTGGGTCACTATAGGGAAGCAGATTCCCCATCTGTGGACAGACACAGAGCGAACCATTAGCAGGATTTCAGTTGTAAAAGCAACAGTCAGTTGGAAACTGCAACTCATGACAATTAACCAATGACATACCGATCTATATGATAATACACGTTTTATACCTTGAGGATGAGAACCAGGAAGGAGGCACTAATGAGTAGTGGTATGAGGCTGCTGATGAACCAACTGAGCCACAGGATACTGTTGTTCAATCCCATGATCCTCATGGTTTCCTTCAGGCGGGCCTCCTTCTCGTAGACCACGCCCTTGATGATAATGGCCACAGAGTACATCCAGGCTAAGGTCATGAAGAGAGGCATAGAGCGGCTCATCACCCGCAGGAACCTAAGGACAGGAGAAAGCGGGCACCTGGCCTGGTCAGCCAACAGACCAACCTACTCAAGGTTTATTGTGTTACGATCAGCATTCATCAGACTATGAACCAACACCACATTAGAACCAGTGTGACACTGGAAAAAGACCACACATGAAATACTGATCGTACTTCCAGGACTATATGGTTTAAACTATATGTGTGTCCATTTTAAGAAGACACATTCTATGAAACCTTTTACACTTTGAGCTAATCGGTTCACTCACTCCTGCATGGAGAAGGACACAGGAGAGTGGCATAGAAGCTGAGGACTTGAACAAGCTCTCACTACTCACACATCATCCACGTAGCAAGGGTAGGGCATCTGTTGGATGTAAACACCTGTCTTCTCCTTGCTACCGGTGATTACACGAATGATGCTGTGCTCAACAATGTCCTGGAGGTAGGAGAACCCGCCCCAGATGTAGCGCAGGTCTTCAAACGGGTCAGCCCGGGGACCAGGATCCCAGTAACTGCCGGGGACAGAAGCACTTGACATTAGCCAAACTCCAGAAGAGCTAAAGTCCTACACTCATCTAGTGTGAAAGGCCCAGAGAACAAGCATGCTTCTACACACCCATCTTTGATCTTGTTGGTCCGTTCCACATTGTCGATGTCCATGCGGATCTTGTAGTTGACGTTGGGTGGCAGTTCTGAGCTGTTGGACTCAATGTCTGGGAACACAATCCCTGCCCAGAACTTCCTATCATCCAGCAGTTGCATGGATTTGTTCACCAGCCTCTCTTCATTTGCAACTGGCTCCAGCTTGTCTAAGTTGATGCACTTTGGGAGGAAAAAAATGGGCAAAAGTCTGAGTCGCGCTAGTATGACGCACCCTTCTTTGACGTTCTGTTCTTTCACAGCCCTTCTTTGGTGGTCAGAGACAAAACATCGCAGTTATTCGGTTTACGTCAAAACATGGAGAAGTTCACATTAGATGAGTTAGAACAAAGTGCACTTTATCAAGTCACAAGGTTCCCTGTCAGATCACTGTACCACGGTACATAACATGTACCCATTGGTTTCTTACGTAGACTTTGTCCATAAAGGTGATACACCAGTAAATGCAGGGCATATTAGCTTTGTGTCTTTCTAGTTTTAATCTTTCTGTCTTAAACAAAAAACACCACACTTCCAAAAATAAATGATTATCGCAAGAAAAAAAATCCAAATTAAGTCAAAAGCTGTTTGACTTAACAGTCCTTCCCCCCACTCTCTTCTCCTTTTTAGAAACACTCTTGTTGTAAACAAGTGTGCATGACATGAGGCGTACATAAACTGCCAAGATATGAAACTGCTGCTCCCAGATGCGGCCTCTCCCAGTAGAACGAGTCACTTTCACTTCTACATTTCCTTCACGAGATGCGATGAGTTCGTTGCGGGGTAAAAGTTAAAGCCCTAAACAAGGAGCCCACGACAACTTGCGACATCCCTACCTGACATTGCAAGAGTGCAAAGAATAATATCGAATAACAAGTATAAAACAAGTGTGTACATGTGTCTATATTTGTGTGTTTTACAGGGTTTACTTCATGATTTCATGTCTGTCGTAATTTTAATGGGACCACCATTCGACACATTTTTTTCGGAGGGGTTACAATTCAGCGCAATAAATGCGTATCGATTTGAAGTTTCCATAAAAACAAACACACTCCGTGCGAGACACCCACCTCCATAAAGCGAGAGATTGTCTGCACAGCCTGGTCCGTCTCGTTGAAGACCTCTCGCCAGGTGAAGGCAGTGCCTTGGGGTCGCTTGTCCTCGGAGAGCTTGGACAAAAAATTGGACACATCCTCCACCCTCCAGTCTGTCCCACTCAGCTGGCTGTTGAAAATGTGGGCGCTGGCATTGTTCTGCAGAAGGGTCTGTGGAATACAGAACCATGCTCAGCTCAGTCACTCCAATATTATGATTCTGATTTTCCCACTAAATGGTACATTCTCAAGAAACTACACTGGATTTAATTCACAATACATAAGGGGTAAAATACATAAAAGTTGTACTTCAAGGTGCATAGCTGTAAAATTAATATTATGTCATTTATTATGATTACAGGACAGTAGCGCTGCTGTCTCACAGCACCTGGGTGGTGTGAGAAGATGTGGGTTCGATCCCTGCTCAGTCTGTGTGGAGTTTGCATGTCTGCGTGGGTTTCCTTCGGGTGCTCTGGTTTCCTCCCTCAGTCCAAAGACATGCCAATCAGGTTCACCCATAGTGTGTGAGTGTCAGAGAGAGAGTGTGTGTGTGTGTGTGTTTCACTGATGTATGGATGAGAGACCCAGTGTAAGTAGTGTACCTAGCAGTGTAAGTCACTGTGGTGAATAAGGTGTGTGGGCTGATAACACTACGTAGAGTTCATTGGAAGTTGCTTTGGAGAAAAGCATCTGCTAGGTGAATAAATGTAAATGTCAATGTAAACATACTATGACTTACCGTGAACTTAAATGTGATGGTGACAAGTATCATCACCATCAGGGGGCACTATAGCACTTTGACGATTCAGTGATTTGCGCAATAGCAAAAAAACAATTGCAAGTCCACAAAGTTCATTTATTCATTTAGCTGATCATTTTCTCTAAAGTGACTTGGTGTCAAGCTACTTGGAATGATTTGCTCACACTTTCAGTTTTAGCTGCTTTTACCGTATTAATTCAAGGTAAGGACCTTGCTCAAGGGTACTACAGGAGGAAGCGGCATTCAAACCCGGGATCAATCGGCCAAAGGCAGCAGTGCCGACCACTACGGTATCTGCTGCCCTTCATTTAACATAAATATTTCGCATTAGGGCGCAAAAAACATCTGTGATCGGACGGGTGCGTATCACACCCTTTTCTACAGAACGTGCCATCCAACTGTTCTATGTATACATGTTATGTAATATATTTACCAAATGATACGAGTTTATTTTTAAAAGCAAGCTGTGTGTACAGCTGGGGGATGTTTGTTTCATATCATACTGACATATCTATGGGAAAACAAAGCAACAAATGTGCACAGACTACATCTGTATATCCAAACCCTTTAAAGCTTGCAGACAAGGGCTGCTTTGTTCATGATGGACTAACGCATTCTTGCCAGCCCACAGGAACAATCGATGAAAACGGCTCTTTTAATAATCATTACCTCTCTCATCATCATAGGCGCAACAGTTCACAGTGATTTATAGGCCACTTTTACATTACACATGACATCAGCCGCAGGAGGGAGAGTGTCTAGGGCTGTTGGCTTGAGGTCTCCAGTTTGAATCCCGCTGTAGTTCCCCTAAACTGACGGAGTAAGACTACCTCCTGGATAAACGTGTAAATTGCCGTTAAGGTGCTTCTACACCACTGCAATGCCCTGTAATGCTACAACGATGTTAAATGAGCTGCAGGATGGGTCCCGCTTTGCTCTTCTGATCAAAAAATGCTGTACGTGAAGACACCTTCAAGTGTACCAAGAGTGAGGGAGTCCTTTCAGGTATGTCACTGTGGAGGAGCGAAGGCGTGGACCTACCCGGACCAAGTCCATCTCCTCGCTGTTCTCCATGAAGTTCCACACCTTCGGCTTGATCTCCTCCCACATGCCACCCAGGTCCCGCAGGATGCCGAAATCTTGGAAAGTCTTGTTGACCTGCAAAAGCAGAACAGAAGCTGGTTATCACGCGATCCAGCCCTCCACCCCCCGCCCCCCATGTGTCTACACAGCACTCAAGTTCTCATGAATACATGCACCGCCATCAGCTGTTGCCTTACTACAATCATTCTAGTTTCCCCGCTTAGGTGATGTGTCAAAAGCTCTCGTCTCTCAACAATCACAGTACGTGAAACCATGAAGATCAACCATTAGATATCTGCTCTCCTTCGAACAGAGCAATAAATTATCTTATTACTGCTAAAACTGTACTGAGGGGCTTAATTAAATATAGCTCTGCTATTATATGTGTTTTTGAGGCACTGTCCACCCCGCTGGCAGTCAAGCCTACCTCCTGAATGATTCTCTGAGTGGCTGGCGTGTGAGGGGTGTACAAGATCTTCCCCATGAGCAGGGGCTTCAGAGCCCTCCAGATCATGCGTGAGATGGGGCTCGACTCCAGGTTCTTCATCAGGTTGTTGCAGTAGGGGGCTGTTGAGAGCACGGTACACAGTGTCACACACCACCCAGACACACCTAGTGCTCTTAGGAATACCTCTGACCCCGCTGTGGTTCCACACAGGAACCCCCAACTCTGCAAAATTTCTACATGGCTATGGCTGGGCAGCAGGCAGGAGAACGGCTGACGTTTCAGTTTCAAATTTATTTTAATGCCCTGTTTTACCGTGCAAGAGCAGGCAATACATACTCCGCTATCGTTAAGCATATTAAAGTCTTCTGTCATATGAAAACATTTTCCTTTTTGGTGCCAACGACCTATTTATGAGCATGCTACAGAGCTGATACTGTGAGCTTGTAACAAATGACTCCTGATTTTTTGGGCCTGTATTTAGCAGCAGTTTCCTGCAGCGAAGACTGGCATGGTAATACCTCAATTAGTGCTCTTGATGCATTCTTGAGAAATGAGGCATTCATGAAACAGCCCTATAAAAGGTAATTAATTTGGTCATTTTGAATTTTCTTTGTACTTTTTTAAATGTGGTAAATTACATGATAGATTACACAAAGGTCTTAAGTAACAGGGTGCTACAAGCAAAACAGTGCCATAGGAGGTGGTGCTAATCAAGCTGGTGGTGAATAAGCGCACTTCTAAGAGATTCGTTTGGAGACATGCCCCAACACGAAGCTGGACTCACTGGAAGAGTTGTCGTAGGCGGACAAGGGCTCTTCTTCGCTGCCGTTGTGGCTGCCAAAGAGAGCCTTGTAGTTGTTGTCTTCATACCAGTTGAGGGACTTGATCTTGAGGCCACCGCCTTCGGGATGTCCGCAGACGATGCGTGACACGGCCTGGTACATGAGCTTGGGGGAGCTGGTGGCATTCTGCGTCAGGTACAGGATCTCCTGGCGCAGGTCTCTCCAGCTCTTCATGCTGGCTAGCTGTAAAGGGCAGGGTGGAGGTGGGCATGACATCCATTACCGAACGCTCTACAGCGGGGCAGTATGCTGTTCAGATAATAGCAATAATACTCATCACTCATTCGTCATTGTGTTGTTGAGCTGATGCTTTTATCCAAAAGGTACCGAAGCATTTAAGAAAGTGGAACAATGCAAGATATGTGGGGTCAGTGGAACAACCCAGCTTTGGAAGTGACGTGAGGCTCCAGGTCCACACCGTTCTCCATCCCGCTACTGGTCGCCTCATAATGAAACGCGCTGCGACTGAGCGGAACTACCCTGCCTGCATTGTCCAAGAATACTGTACATCTGACTGAAGCGAATGTAACGCATGAGTGACATTTATACGCTACTAACTGCAAGTTATGCAGCTGGCAAGAAGCCGTTTTGACCGCCTGCGTCCAAACATTGTGCCCGCAACACCTCTGCTGTTTTTACATGACTATATTTACATAAACTGCATTGCTTGTGGGGGGCGTGGTGGCGTGGTGGGTTGGACCGGGTCCTGCTCTCTGGTGGGGCTGGGGTTCAAATCCCTCTTGGAGTGCCTTGTGACAGACTGGCGTCCCGTCCTGGGTGTGTCCCCTCCCCCTCCGACCTTTTGCCCTGTGTTGCCGGGTTGGGCTCCGGCTTCCCGCGACCTCGTTTGGGCAGCGTGCATTGTTTGTATCCTCCTTCATGGGTCATTTGGGCAGGGGTTTGAATTCGGGACTCAAGATTGTTACCAATAAGCTATTGCATTTTCAGCGCCCCTCACGGACATACGATCAAAACCGAGCAACCTATTCCTTGATAAATAATCATTTGCTTTCTTTGGATTTACTGGAAGTGGCCAAAACATTCCCCCCCCCCAGGAACCGCTTGTCCCATACGGGGTCGCGGGGAACCGGAGCCTACCCGGTAACACAGGGCGTAAGGCCGGAGGGGGAGGGGACATAACCAGGACGGGACGCCAGTCCATCGCAAGGCACCCAAAGCGGGACCCGAACCCCAGACCCACTGGAGAGCAGAACCTGGTCCAACCCACTGCGCCACCGCACCCCCTCGTGGCCAAAACAGTTTTTGCAATGTAAAATGCTAGCTGTATCCTTAAACGCGACAAAAAACCGCAGCAAGTTTGTCAAAGAGTGAATCACGATGCCTTGAGCAGTATGACAGAAGCGACCAGGAAACTGCTGGGTGTGGCCCAGACTCATTTCACATTTGGGAAATCAGCAGCGATTAAGCCTGAAAATCTTGTCCCAAAAACTAGACGAGGTTCAAACGGAAACCACACGCAGCGTAATTGGTATATTCCTGTCCTCTGTTGCTGCACTTGCGAGATCTGGCTTTCTGTGCCGCTGGGCCATCGGTATTCCTGGCACCGAACGCAAGGTGGGAGGAAAAGTTACTCTCTCGGGTGAAAAAAGGGACAGCGAAAAGAACCATTTCAACAGACATTTTTTTCCATCCTTTTTTTTTTTTATGTAATTCAGAATTTAAAACGGAACTTTTACATACATTTTTCCCTTGAGACCCATCCTCTGGTACTATCTAATGTTATCCAAGAGTTTGCCCAGAGTATTTTCTGTAAACCCTTCACATGCCGTTTTAATATGGCTTTATCGAGAGTGAGACTGCCATGCGTATCCGTGCAGTCATATCTGAGGGCGTGAGGGAGCAACGCCACGCTGCACGAGTTGCATGCCGTGAGGTCTTCGGTCCCTTTCGGCCACATCAGCAAATCTGCAGTCACACGTCGACCGCTGCGAGAACTGGAGGCAAAGAAGAGGCACAGCCCAGCTCCGCACGGGGCACGCTCCCTCCGAGGGAACGCGGAGCCTCCGCGCCTTTCCCCGCACGCTCTTAAAAGAATGGAGGCAGTCAGTCGACGGCCCCGACCACGGTAACGGCAGAGTAACTCGAGAAAGGGGGAGTGACCTCAAGTGGCTTTCTCCTTTCCATCCCAGAGGGGTTACTGCAGTTCAACGCAGAAGCAGCGCGCCGCTGCCAGGGAACAAACGGCTCACAGCAACGGGGTGCGGCGGTGGGGGTAAAAGACAGCTCTTAATCTACTTTTCCCTTTAAAAGCCTCGTCAACGCCACTGCAACGGAACTTAAAAAGCAGGCTGAAATGAGGCCTGGCCCCCTACCAACATTTTCTTTCTTTTTTGCCTTCTCAGCTGAAGTTCGCCGCTAATCTGTAATCTGCTCAGGAGCGCCGGGTGCCGAGGCTACGCGACACTCGGCTCCCCAGCCTCTATCTCCCAACGAGCTTAGATAAACCACCCGCCTCTGGTCGGGGAGATAGACTCCGATTGGCACGGTTACATCAGTTCAAGCGAAAGCTCCACCGTCGGTGGGCCCCTCCGTCTGCCCACACGCATACTGAGCTCCCAAGCGACTATCAAGCGAGCAGAGCATGGCAGCTAATATAAAACTTTCAAACGTGTGCGTACGCTGATAAAGAAAGAGTACAGATTCTGACATGAAAAGAATCATTTATCGGAAAACACTCCAAATTACAAAATGCAAAGCGATGTAAGAATCTGAAAAGCGGACTTCGCCATAAAAACGGAGAACCCCGCAAGGGCTTTCGGAGCAGGCCTACCTCCACCGCCAGGGAACCCAGGCTCTTCAAGAGGCTTTCCGCGGCTTCCGAAACCTCGTGGACCACCCGCGGGTCTGACTTCATGTCCCTCTGCAGGGAGAGAAAAAGACACAAACTATATGTATATGAGGCATCTTTTCAGGGGACGCACGCTCACACGTCGCCTGAAACCGCTTGTCCCAAGTGGGGTCACGGCAAACCGGAGCCTAACCCGGAAACACAGGGAACAAGGCTGGAGGGGGTGGGAGGGAACACACTCAGGATGGGACACCAGTCTGTTACAAGGCGGCCCAAGCAGGACTCGAACCCCAGACCTACCAGAAAGCAGGACCTGAAAAAGCCCGTTGCACCTCCGCAGCCCCCACTCTTTTCAGGGAACACTTCCCCATATTTACGTTACATTAATTAACTTACCTAATGCTTTTCTCTAAATCAGTTTACGATTATTTACCCATTTGTACAACAGGGTAATGTTTTCCACTGAAGCAATTTATGCAAATAATTTGCTCAAGGGTGTTACAGCATGATGTGGTATTCAAACCTGCAACCCCTGAGTCCCGAGGCAGCACCTCTACTCTTAGGTCAGGTGAGTGTCAAAATAAATAAATAAATAAATAAATAAATAAATAAATAAATAAATAAATAAATGTCGTGACAGCTGGTAGCATAGTGATTAGAGCTACAATCTTTGGACCCAAAGGTTGCAGGCTTGGTTCCCACCTTGAGCAAGCTTCTTACCCTAAAAAACTGCTCCGGTAAGAATCACTTACCTGCATAAACGGGTAAATAACCGTAAATAGTTTGACATTCCAAGACGCTTTGGAAACAGCGTCAGCGAAATGAATCAGTTAGTGTGCTTAAAGAACGCCTGCCGAACTCAAATCCTGATCGATGGCATGTCCGTTCTTTCCCACGTTTACCCATCCTCCTGGCTTAATTAGTACAAGTAGCACTTCATTTACTCAATGTCAGAAACATTCAAATCAATTAATATTTAAGATTGTAGAGCAAAAAAGGGCATATGCATGGTACATGTTAAATTTTAGACACATGTTTTAAAGTGGATGGTTCACAGCGGAGCCTTGGACTCTGGGCCTTTGACCCATAATAAGAGAACCCATTTTTTGGAGGTTCTTGTGAGAAGGCACACGTTTTCCCCATTCGTAATCTGGGCAAGGTTACATTCAGACAGCTGTAACAGGTCCTCGATTTTCTCGAAGCTCAGCAGAGAACAACAGAGCCTTTCACGGCAGCACGGCCGGCAATCTTGGGGTCAAAGGAAAGACTGACGAGACAAAGCGGCACTTTCATACACCCATAGACTACCGACCTCACTGAGGTTTTGTCATGGAAATTAGCACAGTTCTGCATGGACTACTATGCTTCGCGGATTTCGGCGTCCTCAGAAACCGGGAGTACGGGAGAAAGATTCGTTTATATGTATAGGTATTCCTCGACTTAGGACATATCGGCTTACTACAGCTGTCCTGTCAACCTTATGACACTGTGTTAGTCCCGAGTCCCGACGTTTGGTCGAAACGTTTAAGGACGAGTTTAAGCGCTCCGTCTGCTCTACGGTAAGAACGTCCGGCCGAGAACCGAAAGGCACCGTATTTCTTATTGACTCAGTCAGAGTGTCAGTGTGTCCATCGGCACTGAGTTTTATTCACGGAAATGTTGCTGTATTTAAGGAACATCTCGTTTGTGATTCTATTCAACCTACTTGTGTTTAAAGTACTTGGCAAGAGAAAACATTCTGGTGGTGCTGAAAGGAAAAGTAAACCTGAACAGATTCAGAAATAAAAGAGAAAGTAATAGTAGAGCACAAAAATATAATACTGTACCAAATTCATATTATTATTCTATATTAGTAATACTTCATTATGAATAACTTGTGAAAAAAATACAACAAAACCCTTTTATGGAATTTGATTTTTGATTTATATGGGGGGGGTGCGGTGGCGCAGTGGGTTGGACCAGTCCTGCTCTCCGGTGGGTCTGGGGTTCGAGTCCCACTTGGGGTGCCTTGCGACGGACTGGCGTCCCGTCCTGGGTGTGTCTCCTCCCCCTCCGGCCTTACGCCCTGTGTTACCGGGTAGGCTCCGTGACCCCGTATGGGACAAGAGGTTCTGAAAATGTGAAATGTGTGATTTATATAATACAACACAATGGGGTTTGCAATTTACGAAGAGGTATTCGGCACCGAACCCCCGTCATAAGTCAAAGATAACCTGGATTTATTGATGCTTCTCTCCAAAACGCCTCACAATGTTCAGCAACAATTATTTACCCATACATACAGCGGGGTATTTTTTACCGGAGCAATTCAGGGCAAGATCCTCGTTCAAGGGTACTACAGCAGGAGGTGGGTATCGATCCTCCGTGCTACAGGCCCAAAGGAAAGAGCTCTGACCACTACGCCACCTGCTGCCCCATCACCCAGCTTTCATAAAATTTCAGTTTATGTCAATTATAAGAGGTTGCCATTTATACACAGTAAACTACAGACGTAACTGTCTTATGTTGCATGCAAACAGATATCGTTGGCTTTAACTACTGCTGGAGGATACTGTAACTAAATCCATCTGTGCAGCGATAAGAAGTGTGACTGAGCGATCGAGAGGGAGCGCGCACACACACACACACACACACACACACACACACACAGCACTTAAAGGATGAATGGGAAATAAACCGTCAGCAAACAACGGAGGTCAGCAACGAGTCAGAGCAACCTAACCCATCCAAAAAGTCATCTTAACATTGTGCAAGTCTAAAATTCCCGAGGGAAACTTCCGACCGGATTTCACGTTATTTTATCTGGAAATGACACACGGAACCGCCGACTTCCAGGGATCGCAGCCGCCCGTTTTCACGCTTAGGTCGCGCGATTGAGCCGGTTTCGTGCGGACGGGCGAGCTCACCCAGATAGGTTTGAGGAAGTCGAGGTTGGACAGGAAGTGAGATTCGGCTCGGTCGAGCCACGCGGCGGGAGAGCTGCAGAGGACGTCTTGAGCCAGCAGCGACACGTTCCCGTCTGCGATGGTCACGAAGTCTTCGAGAGAGCTGCCGTTGCACATGTCTCTCAGGTGTACGCCGAACCCTTGCATCAGTACCTGCAAAGCAAACCTCGCAGTGAGAAGAGCGTCTCCCCACGCAGAAGTCCACAAGTAACCGTCACGCTCAGATTGAACTCTTTTTCTCTACGTCATTTTGAGGGCACGAACAAACACGAATGTAAGATGGGACTCCGTGTGAAATTTTCCAGAGCTGTTTTGGAGAAAAGTGCCAACCGCATTAATAAAGTTAAACGCAAGCGTTGATTGACGGCACAACGATCACACCGCGGGGGAACATCTCCACCAGGAACGTGGCCGTAGACTGTGAATGAGGCGTTTTGAGATATTACTCTCATCAAGTCCAAGAAACGCTCCGTAGCCTGAGCTCAAGGCATCAATAACACGCCTCAGCGGAGACCTCGAGTCGCGCGATGGAACACAGAAGCAGCGCGTCAACAACTTCACGGGTTTCTGCCTCAGCTTCACCTTCTGCAG
Organism: Scleropages formosus; assembly: GCF_900964775.1. Lineage (NCBI taxonomy): Eukaryota > Metazoa > Chordata > Actinopteri > Osteoglossiformes > Osteoglossidae > Scleropages > Scleropages formosus. The sequence goes on along the minus strand of NC_041821.1, from coordinate 14,640,901 downwards.
GTTGACCTTGGCTTCCACAATCTCCCGCACGGCGTACGGCGGGAGCGACGCGTTGTGCTGCAGGAAGGCCGATAAGGTCTCGTCGTCGCGGAGAAAATCCTTCAGCTTGAAGCCTGCAGGCGCAAAATTACACGAAGTGGTTAACCGTAGTGACGCTCCGCCGCGGTCAGATTAACGGGATCCAGATAAAGGAGGAGAACAATTGCAAAACAGAACATGTCAGCAACAGTGGGCTGCGTGAAAGAAGGAGTCACTGTTTGTTCATCAGATGTCCTCTGCTCTTTTCTTTTTTTCCAAATATCACTGTAGTGTTACATCTGACCACAGGAAGGGACTGGGTTCGAGCCAGGAGGTTCATGAGGTCCAAGCAGCTGACTGGTTGACAAGTGTGGGCCAACTGACTCCACGGCACAGAACACTGACACCTCTACAAACTGTCCCCGGGCCGGAGCCAGCGGGGGCCAGGAGACCAGAGGGCAGCCGGCTCCCTCAGGAAGTCCTTTGTTTGCCGCTCAGCGGGAACATTCCAGAAGCACGCTTCCCCCGCGGCACCAGTATGACGCTCGTCGCGTCCGAGGTTACTGCAGATCGTTTCCCTTTCGCACACATCGCCGACTAGAAACCTGGGCTTCGCTCTGCCTACCGAGACTCTGTTCTTGCTGCTCTTTTGTGCCCATTTGCGGCCCCCCGGTTCCCCCAGGCTGACAAGTAGCCGTTTCCCGCACAAACGCGCTGCTGATGCGTCTAGGAACAGCAGGTGGCGCAGCGGTTAGAGCTGCTGTGCTGGGACTCAAGGGAGCTACGTTCAAGGCCCACCTCTAGCTATAATACTCTTAGTCAAGGGACTTACCCTGAACTGATAGAGTGAAAATGGTCCTCTTGTATAAATAAGGACATAACTGGGTTGGTTAATATTTGTGTGATGTACACTGGACTATTCGATGATAATGAGACAAATGGACTGTATGGTAGAAACATCTATATCTGTTGGTGTCATACACTCCTGTATGGTTCTCTGAGATGCATGACACTCTGGAGAAAAGTGTTGATGAATAAATGTAAATGTAGCAGCCAGGAAATGAACTCAGACTCTCGCAGACAGCGGAGCATCACGGTAAATGAAGCGGTACAGAGGGCGGCGAGGAACCCTGTGGACCGGAGCCCTGTAACGAGGACGGCGGGGCAGACGCGCGACGCTCCGGCACGGCCGGGCCAGCGATAGCACGGTGCGGACACGTGAGGGTGTCATCGTTGCCGAGCAAACGCGCAGGCTCTACGCACGCAAAAAAGTACAGCAGTCGTGCGCAACAGGCTTCTCCTGGCACCGGCAAGAGCAGCGCTTCCAGCAGAGAGCTGCTCCTGTTCTAGCAGCTCTAAATTCGGCACAAGGCAGGTTACGCGCCATATTTAAAACACACGCCACCAATTTGAGGCTCAAACTGATTTTCCACCGTTGCATTTCCAGCTGATTTAATACATTTTGTATGCATATACAGTATAAGTTACATATATAAAATTTAACGCATTCATTGTGAAACACCAGCAACCCATTCTGTAACGTGAACAAATACATACACAGACATGAAAAAATGTCAAAATATACTCCTTTGATGTTTTAGTTTATTCCTCTTCTCTAAAAAATATGGGTAGATAAGGAAACACACACAGTCTGAACCACTTGTCCCATTCGGGGTCACAGGGAGCCGGAGCCTAACCCAGCAACACAGGGCGTAGGGCTGGGGTGGGGGGCACACCCAGGACGGGACGCCAGTCCGTCACAAGGCACCCCAAGCGGGACTCGAACCCCAGACACACCAGAGAGCAGGACCCGGTCCAACCCACTGTACCACTGCGCCCCCCATGAGGAAACACTTACTTTAATATATGCTGAAGCTAAACTACCGTTTATCTAATCTACTATGTGCTTAATAGATCATTAAAAATGATCCAGGTGCCTGTAAAAGATTAATATAATCATCCGGAGCACAAGAGCAGCTTTTCTCAGGTAAGAGCACCATAGGGTGTTGTTTGCAGAGCGCTACGCACACTCATTTGAACGAATTAACTGATATTAACACAAGCATCATTTACTGACAAAACACACACATCGCTCATGCTAGGCTGATGACAAACAGAAGTACATTTCATTTCCCTTTCATCTATATTTCACCAAAGTATGCCATTTTATCAATAGGAAATCTGGTATTTCCATCCAGAAACGTATTGCCTAAGTAGGGGAAGTGAGTGCAATCGCGACGTCAGAAATGAAGTATGACTTTATTCAATGCATCTCGTGACTCCAAAACTTGTCTTTCTCAAGAGGCAGCCCACTCGGGGACTGAGTCACGTCTGACCCGCTCATCATCCACAAATTATAAAGCACAGAGAACATGCTTATTTTCACACAGCTTGTGTTTATATAAAATAAAGGGGTGTATTTACACAAGGCTTTTTTGCAGGTTACAAAATCTAGTTTCATGTTAACCTACTAATTTGAACAACTTAAATGTATCCCCCCCCAAAAAAAAAAGTTCTTTACAGTGCCCCCAGAATTATACGTGTGCTTCTTTTCCGCAGTAATTCATAGTGCTGAAGGGATTCTGTTTTTTTGCGTTTTGGCAGACCGGACTCTCGCCTCTTCAGACTGGGATTAAAGTTTGGGAAAACATGCCGACACAGAGAAGATGACATTCTTCGGCACGTTGTGCCGGCGAGAGCAGCGCATCTCACCCAAACCCGAACGAAAGGGCCCCGTGGGGGGTCTGCTGCTGAGCCCCACTCTTAGTGACAAGGCAGAACCACTACAGGCAGTGTGAGACTCCTGCTTCTCTCACCTTGTCTTTATGAGCCGCTTTCCGTTTCGTTACGATTTTACGTTTGCAGACAGCTTCATTGCCTAGAGGGTCTGCTGCGGGGATTATGAACTTTTTTCACCCTCAGAGCTCAACTGAGAGCGAACATCACATTTACGCCTCCCATCCTTCCATAATCTAATCACCGAAGCGATCGAGACAATTTTCCCCGAGAGGTACCTCCCGCCTCCCCTGTAACCCCTTCGCACCTCTCCTGGGGCGACACACCTCACCACTTGAAAAGCCCTGATTTCTAAACTACAATCATCTGACTGTGTTAAATGTTGTGATTTTTTCTCATCAAACTCTTACACTGTTGAGCCTACAGGTGCTGGTCCCTTACCAAACTTTGTTAAAATATTTGCCTCACGAGTCAACGAACGTTCTAAACTTCACTACGCGGTTTCGATAAAGCCATTGGACCCATCTGGCTGACAATATGTAAACTGATATAATAAGTCTGACATAAAGAGTATGCAACAGGGGAGACGCATGGCAATTTCAACATTCTTCCGTCAGACTCTGTCAAAGCTCTAAGAACAAATCTCAGCCAGAATGAGATCAGTTCGAGCAGTGAAAGGTACAGCGAAGCTCCATATCCTGTTAGGAGGGCGTCTGCTGGGATGCTTTCCTGTTCTATATCGGTCCATCTGCCTTTGGCAGTCACCTCCGTGCAGCGCATGCTGTGAGGCCACCAGAAAGCAGCGCATCCGGTCAGCTGCTCGTCTCGCACCAAGACCTGCGGGCGCCACCCTTTCCCGAGATACACAGACCCACGGTGTCGTCTCTCCCTAGCCTGTGTCCCATGGCCCGGGTCCAAAGACAACAGGCACCAGTGCAGAAACATGAGTTCAAAATTAAATGAAACTTCTACTCTTTAAATTAAACTTTAGTTCGTGCATAAATTAATATCACCTGGCACACATGAATATTTGCCGAGTTGGTCACCGGGTTTCTGCACTGCACCCACCTGCAGCACGGCTCTGCATGTTCCTCAAGGCTCGCACCAGGCCCTTGAAGGCATCGATGCTCCGGTCATTCTGACTATACATCAGGATCTTCTTCACATCCGTGACCAGGCGGGAGATGCTGGAGTTTACAGGGAAAGCAAAAAAAAAAATAAATAAATAATTCACACACTTCATTCTAAACACATACTTTGCCTAAAGAACGGTCAAGCGAATGTACCAAAACATACTCGTGTACATTTTTAATATCCATCGTGTAAAGCTGCAAAAGGCAGATTTTAAAAAAAAAAAAAAAAAAAAAAAAAAAAAAAAAAAAAAAAAAATCAAGACACACTCACAAATTGGAGTCAGTATTTTGAATCTAGGGGGCACAGATTATGCCTAAATAAATGCCACAAGAAATGTTATTTTCCGATGGTTCCAAAGTCAAAGATGAAGCTTTGCACGTTTAAAAAAAAAAAAAAAAAAAAAAGAAAAAGTTTAAGTACAGAAGTACTAGGTGAAGCTTGGAAGTGGGCTTACATGGAGTCGTTGAAGTTGCCCACCACACCGGGGGACTCGCCGGGCGTGGGGTAGCGGAAGCAGGGGTTGTTGGCATTGCAGATGATCCCCTGGACCCAAGGCAGGGTGCCCGCCGAGGGCATGGCCTTGTTCGGGAAGTGGCCTAACAATAAAACGGGCACATTTTTAGTTGGCCAAGCACCAACACAGAGACGCCACCCAAGGAGACGTTACACATCCCAGGACTTGTGCAAGTCTTCCTTTTTAAATCCTCTTTTCTTAATATTATCTTTCATAGGGATGTGTACCAGGGGGTGTGGTGGTGCAGTAGGATTGGCCTGTGCCTGCTCTCTGGTGGGTCTGGGGTTCGAGTCCTGCCGGGGTGCCTTGCAACGGATGGGTGTCCCGCTCTGGATGCGTCCCCTCCCCCCTCCAGCCTTGTGCCCTGCCTTACCGGGTTAGACTCCAGTTCACCGCAACCACGCTCGGGACGAGCGGTTTCAGCCTGTGCGCATGTATGTACAGTATGTGTACCTACACTTTACTCTAATGATACAGTGTTTCCAGGTTCTACACGGGAACACCAAGTACAACTTATCTCCACAGGGCGAAGGGTCATGGTGTTGGAATACGGCTCCAGAAACAGGAAATGATTCGGCAGAAAGCGTGACACTTGTACCCCTGCCTAGAACTCATCTACGCGAAGGCAGAGTGCTGTCTGTTTGCTACTCGGCAACCTTCGCGTTGCCAACTGGCCCGCAGCTTGGTTAAACACAGAGTGATAACATAAACAGCCGATTCAGGGGTTTATACCTGTTTTCCAGTAAATGACAAGCATTAGACTCTGTAACTTGTAGCGAAATGCAAATATGACATTGGATTACACTACTGTGGGTGTCGTGAATATGAGGACACAAAAATATAAATGATGCTTGAAAATGAACAGATACCAAATGGCTTTCTGTAAATTTAACGCGGCTTTCAGCTGATATTTCACTGTGGAGTGTTTACGAAATGACGGATGACTTACAGTCAACCAGAGGACCGAGGAAAGTACCATTTTTTTCAACAGTGTCGGCATCCCAAAGCTCTTTCTATAATATTCATGCTGAAAAAACATTTCCTGTTCAAACGCTGAGGCAGAAGTGAAAAAACGGTTTATTCTAGAGAGCTTCCTTTTTCCGCTTGGTAGAGCTAGAAAATTCTACTGCGAAACAGCTTCTTCAACAAACAGAGGAGGACTCCGACTTGAGCAAAACCACAGCCACGCCACCGCAAAGACTTGGCACAAAACAGGATTTGCTAAAATATACAGATTAATCAGTTATTGATATAGTAAAAGTGAAAGAATGAGAAAAATACCACCATGCTTTGGATTTACTTATGTTACTTACTTAAGTGGGTTCTCTTAAATGTCTCCATAGGTCACATAGGGGAAAACACAATATTTTTATTTAGGGAAAGGGTTCTTAGGGAGAGGTTCGCTGCGCAATTAAAGGACATTTTATCTACAATGTCCTCATCCTGTTAAAGGTTCATAAGTGGGAGATTCAGTTACGAGATAAGGCACCAATTACTCACTGTAAAATTACTTTCTTTAGACCTTCAAATACTGGATGTTTTTTCTTAGAAGAAAGACCTGCCTGGGGTGCCTTGTGATGGACCGGTGTCCCGTCCTGGGCGCGTCCCCTCCAGCCTTACTCCCTGTGTTGCCGGGTTAGGCTCTGGCTTGCCCCGAACCCCGCTCGGGACAAGCGGCTCCAGCAAATGTGCGTGGGAGTTATTCCGCTAAACTGCTTAATTATTAAATTGACCCTTCAAAGCAAATTCACTTTTATCTGGAGAATTGTTCCATACTGTCGTGCCCTTACAACTTCCAGGAAGCCAGGCTAATGTAAGGTCCACAGAAAAGCAAACATCCCCTATGTGCTGTTTTAAGGTACACAGAGTGAAGAGATGGCCTTGGGATCTATCTAAACTTGGAATATTTTAAAGGCAAGCATACTCAGTGTACTATACAGCCCACGCCACTATACAAACAAATACACTACCATAGCGGTCGAGCGCATGGGCTGGTACCCTGAAGACTGCCAGCTCAATTTGCACTACCTGCTACCGCACCCTGAACTGCTCCAGCAAAAATTCCTAGGTGTATAAATGAGCTAAACACTGCTTGTCACCATGGATAAAATCATCAACTCATAATCATAATCATCAATGCTTACCTAACATTAATACTTCCTATTCACCCCAACAGGGCCTAACCTGTCCAAATTTGTTTTGGAAAGAAAGAGAATCCCAATTAAAGCACACTAGTCAACAAAACTACACTAGTGTGAATTCAGCGCTAACACGAAGATCCAACGTACGTTTTCTACCACTGTTCAGCCGAAGGGAAAAAAAACTCATTTGTCACACGTGCGCGACAATTTGCCTACCATAGAAACGCAAGTGGAATACTTTAGATTTGCTCGAACGTTTGTGGCGCGAACATAGAATGCATCTTGCGTTGGAGCGGGATGCCTTTGCGTGCAGTTACGAACCCAAAAGAACAAACAGGTGTTTGTGGCATCAGCAGGAAACGCCTGCCTTGTGAGCGGTGCGTCGTGCAACAGGGGATGGCAGCTGGGAACAAAGGAATATGTGGGAGATACCGATGGCGCCCTGCCTGCACCGTCGCTTCCAGAGAGGGAACGCCAGGCGCCACTTACATTCGTGTTGCTCGTAAGGGGGGTAGTGCAGCCGCACGGAGATCAGGATGAAGAATATGAAGAGGGGCCAGACGATCTCGATCAGGAGCTGGATCTGCACACCAAGAGATCGAATGAGAGCAGAAGGGTCTCAGAAGAAGGCTCCCTAACCTTCGCTTGCTCTTGGGGTCTCAGCTTTTTGGCTGGAGAACATCTCAACCCAACCCATCACCCCCATCCCAAGCTGTCTAAGTGCATGCTGCTCCGCTGCTGGCCCTGCACAAACGCACACCCACCGCGTGAGAGCCACATCAAGCTATTTTGTGAAAATATTTATGCAATACAACCAGCGCACAGGTTGTCCAAAATGGTTGGCAGAGGCTGAGCCTGCAGCCGAGTTAACAGAACCCCTTTGTCTGCAGCGCGAAGGACGAGATGTTCTTATTGCTCGAGTTAAAAGACCTGCCTTGTGCGAGCGGATGTGCTGCGGTTTCAGACTACACAAGCTTTGAGGTCTGAAGAGCTCTCTAAAAGCGCCTTATCCCCACACACACCGTACGAGCGGGGCTGCAGGTGCCAATAGCAGCACATCTCAAGCTTTCTAATGAAAACAACCTGGGGACATAAAGAGAATGTCAGCACCCCCACCCATCCACTCCACGGTGGGGGGGGAGCAGACGTCTGTCACGTTCAGCTATTTTACGCCGAGGGGGCGTTTCCCCTGGATTGTGGAACCCCCAACTGCCACGGACACTAATCCCCGACTGCGGCAGAGCAACTAGGGAGAGCCACTTCTGCATCTGCTGCTCTTGTTCCTCCAGCAGCTGCTGCTCCCCACATGTTAGCAGATCCTCCAGCCTCCCAATAAAGTGTGTGTGAGGGGTGGGGGGTCATGGAGCTGCAGGGTCTCTCAGTCTTTCTGACACAATGTGGGCCGTCTCAATTTACATAACTACAACACAATACCTATAAAGGTGCATATGGAGAAGTTTAACCTGCTCTTTAAAACTGATGGAGCGTTTCACAAGATAATGAGTATTTTTTTTGTACTTTTCCATTTAATTAAGTTCAGCATTTAATTCTAGGCGATTTTATTTTTTACCAGGTCATTCTAGCACTCCTTCTGAGCTTCGGCTAAAGGGCGATTGTGTTAAACCAAACGACGGTCCGTTGTTTGCCCGAAGCCTCCCCCGAGCTCCCCCCCCCCCCCCCCCCCCCAAGGTGAAGCTGAAAGACATACCGTTTGCCTCCTCCTGTAGGTGAAGTTTTTCCACAGGAGCAAGCCCAGCTGAGTAGAGACGGACATCTCGCCTCAGGACCTCTCCCCACCGCGTGCTCTCGGCTGCAACAACGAGAGATGTGAGACCAGGAGACGCAAGGCAAGCTGCCACCAGGCAGGATGAAGTGCTCAAAGGTCCGGTCAAAGTGTGCATGCCTCCGATGCGCTTTTTAAGCTCTGAGGGATGCGTCTCATCCAACCAGGAGCACGGAGTTGCACAAAAACACACAAGGACTTTAGGATCCGCAAACATTCGGCATGCCACCACGCAGAAATGTTTTTTTGGTTAGCTCATCCATCGCCCACCTACGCCTTTTAATGAGGCAGACAATCAGTTCAGTGGCATTTTCTGCTTTACACTTTGAGACTGAATGTTGAATATTATCATTATTTGAATATTATCAGATTAAAACGCTGCACAAAGATGGAACTGGAGTTCAATAAAGGTTAAAAAAAAAGACCTTAAAGAACAGTAGCTTCTGTGCTTTATTCATAATCAACTTCACTACCTACATTCCACTGTAGTAAAGTCTTGTTCAAAGGGATGATAAAATTCTTAGCATTTCCACTAATTAATGCTTATCGTTCTGAATAAATTTATACAAAATGATAAAATTTCTTCTTTTTTCAGTTTGGAAAAAGTCATTTAACAAAGGAGAAGCAGGAACACAATAAACTGCTTAACAACTATGATGTCTCTGAAGAGCAGTATGGTCCTCCAGTGACAACATAATACAATTGTAATTTATGTTAAAAGTAAAGTTTTTCAACAATATTGCTGCACTATTATCAGTTTTAGTCCCAGTCAGATGAAGAATTTAGATAAAAACATGTGGAAAAATGTTTAAATAGGTTACATTTTGAAAGGTAGAATATTAACTCGAGGGGGCTGCGGTGGTGTAACGGGTTTGGCCTGTGCCTGCTCTCTGGTGGGTCTGGGGTTCGAGTTCCACTTGGGGTGCCTTGCGATGGACTGGCGTCCCGTCCTGGGTGTGTCCCCTCCCCCTCCAGCCTTGTGCCCTGTGCTGCCGGGTTAGGCTCCGGCTTACCCCGCCTGGGATGAGCGGTTTCAGACAGTGTGTGAATATTAAGTCATAACCACATTAAATTTGTATAGATATGGACCAGCATTGCAGCGTAACTGACAAAAGGCACACGAGAGCCGCTGCTGCTGCTGCTGCTGGCAGAGCACCGCAACTGCGCCCCATGCGGCCACCGCAGGAATTACATTGTATTCACGTGTTTACTTCTGCATTCCGACTCACGTGTTCAACGACGCTACAGGCACCTCGTAAATTGTTTATTTTAATAAATACAATACCATATATCTCATCTAATTCTAAGATGTAAATGTGGTGCCTGGGTATGGGGATCATATGGGGTTATAAAATCGGATTAGGTTAGTCCGTGGTCGAAAAATGCTCCAAACATTCATTTTATCAAAATGCGTGACAAGACGAAGACGTAGTTGTTGAAATTTCTTTTGTAATAACCGACTGTTAAAACAATTCCTATAGGATTCTTAAATTAGCTTTGCATTCGCAAACTGCTGGTGTTACGCTCTAGAAAACGATCAGACATGAATTTTCCAAAAATGACAAGTGAAATAATAATATGCACGAAAAATAAAACCGCGCGTGCAGAGCCTTGGAATATAACGGTGCGTTTTCATGGAGCCGTGGATGAAACTGGAAAAGTGTTTTCCCAACTCGTGTCTTCGGCGGAGCTCCATTGTTCCGAGGCGGGGTTACTCTCGGTCATCCGCTCCGCGCGCACTGTAATAACCTGCAGATGATGCTCACATACTCGCCAGCCAGTTCAACACAGTTCGGAGCCGCACAACTCGCAAGAAGACACGCAAATACACACAGAGACACACACAGCGGGCACAGCTGGGCGTTTGAAACGTGCACACATTCTTGAATGAATCATGTCCTCAAAAAGTGGTCACTAGAAGAATTCTGGAAACCAACTGCAACCTGAGATTGCACTTCAATTGAATTGATGATAATAATAATAATAATAATAATATTATTAATAATAATAATAATAATAATAATAATAATCATCCGCCAGACACGCATGTCACTGTCAGTCACCGTTTTTAATCGCAATTTCAGATAACACGCAGCCCGTGCGAACACGAAGTTGGCGCAATGAAGTGAAAACATTAAAGCAAAAATACGTACCCTTAACACTCTGCAATGATTTCGTGCATAAACAATACTCCTTTGCGAAATTCTGTCCTTCCTGCGCTTGTTTCGCCGCGGTGAGCGCGCGCTCTCTGCTACGACGTGCGCCTCGCGCTGTGACACTGCCGTTCTTTCGTCCTCGAAGCTTTTATATGGTGGTGAGTCGGATCCGCTGTGAGAGACGGGGTTACTGTCGGTCAAACGGCTCCCAGCCTGTTTGTGCGGCTCGGGGCTTCCAAGGCGAGCACGTGTAGAGTCGAACAGGTCTTAAAAGGGCCACCCCTTCTACATTCAGGGTTTTGTGTAGCCGAAAGACAAATATTCGCCACATTGCCCGCTTCCAGATTACCTACCTACCATCTATTTTCTATATTCCCAGCAGATTATGTGCCCACGTACACATCTGATGCATTTGCGCGTCTTGTCGTACTTAATATCATCATTTCTGCGAGCGCCATTGGCATTCCATGATTCTCACTGCAAATGATCATAATGATGTGCCTCTTCGTTTTTAACAGTTACCTTCATAAATTCAATATATATTTAAACAGAAAGCTTCAAAGTAACTCGGGAGTCTCTTTTATTTATTTTATGGTCCATGTTGTCTCATCTTGTTTTGTCCTTTGTTCCGACAACGCCGATCATCCGAGTTTGTGCCCTTTCGTACGACGGAAATCTGGATGGCTGTCGCCCGCACGTTTTATTCACGTGTTTATTACGCTCCACCGATCAAAAAGAGTCATTTTGTACTAATTGCTGAGTTTTTTCTAGGGACAACAAGGAGCGGCCGCTTCCCCATCTCACAGGATGTGGATGTGGTCAATCGGTGTGGACGTTTTACACCGCGACAAACAGCACCGTTCCTTTTGCAATACTAGTGTATAACACACAGTATAATCTGATATTTAAATAAAATGTTAGTTAAAGTGCATCTTTGGTGGTGGGTGTATTGCCGCAAACACTGACACAAACGGCAGCAGCTGTTCGACAGCAAAGAGACCAGTTAGGAAATCGTCGCTTGGACGTCGCTCTTTGCTTCTGGCCAAAATTACTCTTCTTCGCTCACTTATTTCACGTAAAGTATTTTTCTTAAGTCATTTGTTGATTACAAGCAACTTCTTTCCTAGAAGTCCTCCGTTCAATATTTATCTCCTACACGCCGCGGTATCCTCCCACCTTGACAGAGATGATGCCATCTGAACACTACTACTAGTGCTACTACTGCAAATAATAATAATGTGCTATTATTATTATTATTATTATATTTTCATGTTTTGAAGAATTTGTAGATTTTCAAGGTCTACATTGCGTACATTATTATTTTAATGTAATTACTCGGTGTTCCGGTACATTAAAACTGCAAAGAGGGTTTCCACATTCTTTTATGGCGTTTTTTGTGACCTAATATTGTTTTATATGGTGAAAAACTCAACTTTAACACGCCTTTATTGAGGCAACAACTGACTAGTTGCCATTTTAAGAGCGCGCAGCTGTTTTGGACAAAGCCGGGGATTATGGGAAATGTAGTTCAAACCTGCGATCTGTAAAAAGAAGGAAAATTGACTATAATTTGAAAGTCGCACTTCAATTAACACTTGCTTTGTTTGTGCTTTTTAAAAATATCGTTACAGGATAAGGAGGGGATACGCTTGTCTGATAATGCTTTGTTAAAGCTGTGAAAGAATAGTACCCCCTAGGATACGATAACCGAAACCCGGCAACCCTTTTGGTTCATAAAGCGATTTTTTAAAAAAAAAATCCTTTCTTGTATAACGATGCATTTAACAAAATACGCGGTGGGATTATTTGTACTTGTTTACATTTCACACTAACGTTTCGAGTTGCCATTACTTCCCATGATTTTGGGTAAATGTGTTAAATAACGAAACGAAAGCCGTCATGTCCAGTTATTTAGTGTGTGCAGTTTGTGGAATTTGGACATTAACGCGCCTTTGCATCACGATGTACTACACAACATGTTTAGTGGTGATAATTTAAGTCAATAAAAAAATGAACACCGTAAGTGACGACTCTTCGATAATTCCTCAAATAAAAGAAACATCTTAAAAATATAGCTACATAATTCCAGCAGTTTGATAAAAACGGAAAAATGACGCATTGAATGATTGGGTCGATAACCGGTTGCTATCGGCTTAGACAATAACGGAAGTTAACATGGCACGCGATCATTCTACATTTCTTCGTTGACCTTGCGATTATTAACAGCTAATCCCATGATGGGTTGAAATGCTTTCTTCGATTCTGCAAAAAAACGACAAGTTGCATGTGATGTGTAAACATTTTCCTCTTCACCCGACTGTATTTTCACACCCGCTTGCTCGGGTTCATGACTCTGCGACAGGCTGCAGCGGAGGTTTGTCCGACAGTAACCTCGCGCGTGGGGGAGGGAGGAGGGGGGATGGGGGGGGCGTTCCACATGCCTCCTAGTTCCACACTAAATATAGATACAGTAGGTTTTGCACATACCAGAACGTACCTAACGCTTTTTATGCAGTTATGCTGGCCGATCGTGTGAATAGGGCATGTTAAACGAAGCAAAATCTGCACGCTGCAATGGCTACAATGATGTTATCACACTTCTACAGAGAACGTGAATGCGACAGTAACGGTGTACAGACAGCACTTGTAATGCTCCGAATTGCTATGAAGTCACGAAAATGAGGGGCGAACGTGGAACAGATGCGGTCCATCGCATCGTCCGGAAACAGTTACTTCTGAGCGTTCAAAGATTCTGTAAACGCCTTAAGCAAGTAAAAGGAGCATCGCATCGGAATGAATGGCAGGAGAATTCCCTGATTGTACTGGAAGCGTTGGGAAGCCGTGTTGCCCAGCCTCCGTCGTGCACGGATGGCGCGTTTGACCGATAGTAACCCGACGGGCAGCAGCTCGCGGAAACTGGGTGAAAGGCAAAGTGACGTAATACCGCTCGCGCCGCCACCGGCGGCCTCGCGTCCTCGCGCAGCCAGTGCTGCAACGCGCCTTCGTGCGCGCGCAGAGTAACCGTGAAACGCGAAGCGGAAGAGTTGCGGGCAAATAAACCCCCGCAGCACTTTCGTTTCTGTTGAAAGTCTTGAAAGAATCACGCGTGAGACAGTGTTGATCAGCCCTTTGACGGAAGCGCAGCATTGTTCCTGGTTTCAGCCATAACACGAATTTATGTATTCATTTAGCGGACGCTTTCCCCCACTGATTACTGTACTGTTAAGCTGACGCGTTTAGCCAAGGCCGGGGACGTACTGTATGAACTGCAGTAAACACCCGGTTTATACGCCAGAGTAGTGTAACACACATTTTTACAGTCACCAGTCCAAATGGAAAACATGTTTGGTGTGTGGGAGGAAACCCACATGAACAGGGCACAACACGAGGAAGCCATACAGACTGTATGGGCATCAAACCCACGTCCAGCAGCATAGTCTGGGAAGTGTGAGGCCCCAGAATTACCCACCGAGCCAACTTTCGGTTAATGGAGGTGCATAGGCTTGTGGAATTAGAAAATTGCTTGTGAATCTAGAGAAAACGCTTGCTTAGAGAACATTGAAGCAGGTGTTTCGCTGTGTTTATGCGGAAAAGGAACGTCAGTGCGTTGTACGTGCATCACAGTACGTGTTCTGTGTGAACCATAAAGGTGGGCTCCTTCAGTCACACATGTAAATCAACTTAAGTTTACTGTGACTATTTATGTACTTAAGGCAGTGTGCGGTGGTGCAGCAGGTTTGGCCAGGGCCTGCGCTGTAGTGGGTCTAGGGTTCAAGTCCTGCTTGGGGTGCCTTGCAGCGGACTGGTGTCCCGTCCAGGGTGTGTCCCTTGTGCCTTGCGTTGCCAGGTTATGCTCTGACTTGTCGGGACAAGTGTTTGTCGGTGTGTGTACTTAGTTGGCACTTTTCTCCAAAGTGAAGGACAATATTAACATACGGCTGAGTAATTTTTTACTGGAGCAGTTTAGGCAAAGTACTTTACTCATGTAGCAGAGATTCAAACCACTGACCTTTGGATCCAAAGGAAGTAGCACTGTGACCGGCCCTCATTTATATTTATTACTCTTGCTAACACATCTCTAACCTATGTTTCTGCAACGTTTCATCAAACCTACGTACAAATACTGAACGCGTCGAGCGGAAATTAGGCATGATTTGAAAGACACAGAAGTGCGAGATGGAACATTTAAAGTTTTAAACATTGTTGGTAGCAGTGAAGTGGAGAAACAAAGAAAATTACATCAGTCATGTTGGTGATTAAAGTGTGCCTGATGAAGCGTAACAAGACAGGAGATATTTGCTGTGTACCACACCCCTGTTGACCGCACCTGGCAGGAATCGGTGGGGCCGAGTATAAAAGAAGCCATGCCACCCTTCCCAGGTTGTGGAATCTCTTTGAGGTAACAGTACCCTCTGCGGTCGCAATGTGTTTCATTCGACCTTGACCCCGTGTTCCTGCCGTGTTGCCCCAGCCCTGACTCCTCACCCAAAGTCCTGGCATCCCGACTTCGACCACCTCTCTGTTCCTCGACTTCGCATCATCCCTCAGTACGACTTTCGCCCATCGATTCATTGACACACGCCACTCCCTGACCACAGTCCTTGCCTTGCCCTTCGGAAAAGTAATAAACGATCCCGCACTTGGGTCCTACCTCCTGTCTTCTGCCCTGGTGTGCATCACACTGTGAGACCTACATGATTTTATTCTTTCAACTACATTTATTTAGCTGCTACTTTTCTCCAATGATTTGCCCATTCATAGAGCTGGTTCATTTTTGCTGGAGCAATTTAGGGTAAGTACGTTCCTCAAAGGTGCTACAGATAGAGGTCGGATTCAAGCCTGCAACCTATGACTCCAAAGCTCTAACCATAGCACCACCTGTTGCCTTTTGAAGCTACAGCAACAAAATCAGTTTGTGCTTCTGCACCGCCGATCTGCACAGTAGTATGGCAGCATTCTGAGTGATGTGAAACAGTCGAGTCAGGTTTGCTCCTCCACATCTGTGTCCTGAGACCACCGGCTCACTCTGGTCTCCATGGCCCCTGCGCTTATTTTTAGACCACAGTGAGAAGGCCTGGTATGAAAAGAGATTATAGTCTACATACTTTGTCTCAAAGCCAGGTTGGGGATGATTCTACAAGCTGCCACAAATTTCTTCTAGAAAGGATGATTTTCTAAAAGAATCTTCCGTTTATCTATTACTATTAGACTGCACGTAACACAATACAAATCCTTGCAGCTGTATGCAGGAGCTTTAATCATAACATCGTCATGATTGCATTTTTTAAGTTAAAAGTTAATTTCATATACCTCGATTTCCTAAAACTCCTTGATCATTTAGGTGTCATCTTCCTCACCGACAAATAAATTGAGATATTCATTGTTGATCTGCATTACTTCAGTAATCAAATATAAGTGATTAGCTAATTTTGAACATTAACATACTATATACACAGTATGTATGCACTGTATAAAAGAAAACATATTCTTGTCAATACTACAGTGTTAGCACATCCAGGACACTTGGACAGTCAGTTAGCTTTTGTTTTTTTGCACACTGGGAGTTCTTGTTTCCTCCCTTCTCTTTTGCCTTCTGGATTTTTCCAAACTCACTTTTAAACGTGGAACAATAACCATCACCAGTACAGTACCATAGCTGTAATGTCTTATGCAAAGTTATTTGTACCAGCAATGCTAGGAAGGTCACAATAAAAAAATAAAATGAATTTGACTCAGTGTTTGCTTTATACACATACCATCCACATTCTGCACAGCATTTTTGTCTCATCTACATTTACATTAGGCCTACTTAGTGTAGCAAACACTTTTCCCAAAGCAACTTCCAATGAACACTATGTAGTGTTATCAGCCCGCACCTTATTCACCAAGGTGACTTACACTGCTCGATACACTACTTACAATGGGTCACTCATCCATACATCAGTGGAACACACTCACTCTGTCACTCACACACTATGAGTGACTGAGAGTCACCAATCAACCTGAATAGCATGGACTGTGGGAAGAAACCAGAGTCCCCAGGGAAACCGATTCAGGCATGGGGAGAGCAGGCAGACTCCACACAGACTGAATGGGAGTCGAACCCATATTCTCTCACACCACCCAGGCGCCAGTATACTAGTAGGATATATGTAGTGCACCACAGTGGAGTATCCTTCATTGTGAATACTTTGTGTGTGACTGAGTAAGGTGCACCTCACCACATGGCAACCAGTGAAAACATGAAGGCATGCAGTGCCACTTGCAGTCAAGGTAAATCCTCTAGGGAAAATATGCATGCATGCAGGGTATTCAGGGTGACTTATGTCTATAAAGAAATATATGCTGTGTAATACTTGCTGATGAAGACATGCATGAAGGGACATTTCTGCTACGAAAGGCATACATACAGGTTCATTTGAGAGGCAGAGGATGGCTTCTGAAAAGCTACACAGAGAGACAATGACCTTTTCAGAATGCAAAACGTAGGCCACCCTCCTTTGCTTGCCATCTGGGCTTGGTGCTGAGAGCCTTTACAGTCCTCATATAATCCAACTGTAGTCCTCTGAAATTTCTGATTGGGGGTGCTGAATTCTTTCTTTCTCTATAAATCTTCCATCAGACAGCTCCTATCTAGTGGATGAGGGCTTAATTCACAAGGATCGTGCCATGAGAAACAAAATGGGATCATATGTACTGTAAGAAACTACAGCACAATGTCTGAAATATAACAAAATAGTTCTTAGACAGTGCTTTGATAATAATAAATCTGTGTCTAAAGCTCTTCAACAGTTATGAAATACAGTTTTATACCCTGAACTGTGTGTCTCTTTAGGGAAAAGCATCTGCTGAATGAATGTAAATGTATTTATTGTCCTGATTGCACATAATGGCAGCTAGCAGCTTATAAATACCAGAGGTGTACATTAAAATAATGTAATATATGCAATTCAATTGAAATAAATTATGAAACTGAAATTCCAGAAAATACCATATACTCTTCTCTCCATATTTTATAATTATAGATCTTGCATAGGCTCCAAGAACCAGGAATGCTTCTGGTGGAGGTCTACATAGAAAAAAATCACAGATATAATTGTGTAGCCATTTGAAATGAATACTCTCGAATGCTTGATGTTCGGCAAAATAGTGAAATAAATAAATAAATAAACACATCCAGGGCTGCATCTGCGTGCTTTGACCGTTACATTAAAGGAAGGTGAATCCATACAAACTGTGTTGATGGCGGGTGCTGAATAAGTGGCTTAACGGACCATCCCTGGGGAGGCTGGGTGCGCGGGGTCGACAACACTGTCCTTCGTGTATCCTGCACAGAGATGTGTGTGCTCCTAATGCCTCACTGTGGTGAGAGGGACAGAGAGGAGAGGCATCTACCTCACTCTGATAACAGTCTGGACCATTTCCCGCAGACGGGGTGTGTGTGGCTCCCTGCCGACACGTGAGGGGGACTTAGCACATGCCATGTGGACGGGTTTACAAGAGCCCTCCTCTAATCCCCTCCTCTTCAGTGTGTACCATTAACAGCACTGGGTAGGCTGAAGGTTGGGGTATACTACTCTCTCTATCTACTGGGGGGATCCTTGCCTTCTTTATGGGGAAACATTACCTTATACGAGTCCTTCGCTTACTCTGTTCTTCTTCGTCTCTAGGGAGGCTTGTGTAAATAAGGATTCGTGATGTGCGAAACTGTGCAATCCTTCCACAAACTCTGCCACAAGGTCATTCTGCACGATCCGGGTCTCTTGATGCCAATGGATCTCCTAGACGTCCTTCTTGGCAGGGTAACAGTTGACATTACCTTGGGGAACTCGCACCCTTTCCCCTCTTGCCCACGGTCAATCCAAAGTGCTCTTTAGTGTCAACAAGCATGCTGTAGCAATGACGCTCTTTGACTGCTCTGAATGTCCTCTGTAATACTTATGGAAAAAATCAGTCTTTCTAAGTAGTTATTTCTAAAAATATGTATTTATTTCACATGTGGAAATCACAAATGGATGAATGAACAGTGTTTGCTGGCTTTGTTCACATGATAACGTGAAATGACTATTGTGAGAAGAAAGCAAAATGTTCCTAATAATTTTATATCAACCTGAGTACAAGAACCATATGTGACTTTCGTGTTTTTAAATTCCTAATACTACAGTACTGGACATCCTGCTAAATGACACACGTGCTGGAAGAGATAAGATCTTCAAACTGATGTGAACTTGGAAAAACATCCACTTTAACTTGGCAGAGTGCTCTGATCTAGGAAAAAAAGTGTTTTTTTATTCCCTCCCTGTCTCTGGCAAGAACAAGCATGGACAATAAAACAGGAACCTTTCCCCAGATTTACAGCCCCTCCCCCCCACCCCCCACTTCTGCACTGTCAGCTTCCCAGTGCCCTTGGGCAGAACATATGCTATTGTACCGAGGCTCTTTGGTTTGGAGTCCCATAAGGAGGCGGCTGTTGTTCTTCCCCGTGAAGCATGGCAGTGTTCCTACTTTCGCGGGAAAGCTCACTGCAGTTTGCAATTTTTCTGTAGGTTTCAAGTAACACCTTAACTTTGTTTCAAAACAATAAGTTACATGTGACATGATGCTTACCATATTCAGGTCTATTTTTATAGTACAGTTGGTCCCCAACTCACACACACACTGTCTGAAGCCACTTGTCCCATGTGGGGTCGCGGTGAACCGGAGCCTAACCCAGCAACACAGGGCGCATGGCTGAAGGGGGAGGGGACACACCTAGGACGGGACGCGAATCCATCGCAAGGCACCCCGAGCGGGACTCGAACCCTAGACCAACCACAGAACCCTGGCCAACCCCACTGTGCTTGGTCCCCAATTTATAAACATAATTGGGAAAATTTTGCAAGCCCAGCGTGACGCAGAGTGGGCTGGGGGTTCATCGTTGTTTCTGTGTATAGAGTAGTTCCTCATGTAATGTGTGCCAGTGAAAACGGTGGTATTGGACTAAAGGACTACACTTCGAGAATCCCCTTTTAATGCCAACAAGCTGGACAGCTCTGTGGGGTGGGGGGGCAACAGCAGGGGTTTTTCGAACAGGAACACGTCAGCAGACTGCGGACAGCGAGGAGGAGACAGTCCCTCCCTCTCGTGATCCAGGAAGCCTCGTGCACGTGCCTGCGTGTTCGGAGTCCCGTGGTTGGAGCATTCATGACGAAGAGTAAATAAGAAAGGCCGACAAAGAATCCAAGCCAGAGCTAGACCAGGGTGTCAGTACTTACCTGTGGCTCTATGCTCCCTTCTTTTACCTCAGAGATCACAAGAAATTTACTGACACCCACACCCAATACAAGCCAATACAGACCAAAACTGGTAGATGTGGAAGGCAGAGGATCATCTACAGATTGTTCACCAGCTGTTTTCTTATTTTTCACCTTCTCCAGTCGGTGAAACTAGTATTCACAGATGCTCTCTCTCATCACGTTGGGTGAACCTTTAGAATAAGCTTTCAGGTGCTATGGCAACCTAAAAAGTTAGCAATTCTGTATTGCACAAATGCCCAGTTTAACATCTTAATATGTATATATATAATATGAGAACCATATGTAAATACACATAAACATATAAAATTAATATGTAAAAATACAAAATATTTTTAAAAATATAAAATATGAGAAATTATATATATGAGATAGGTTTTGTGATTTGGTGACATTAGGTTGATTAGAAAAAGGAAATAATTTAGACTTTTCCTCCCCCTGATGGAATTTCAGTGGAATAACAGCGACAGGGATTCTATATATCCACACAAACGTTTGTTTTTTCTATATTATTGGACATGAGACTTGATAAATGTACATGCTCTGATGAAGCCTTTATCAGAAACAGAGAAAAAACATCCACTGTCCATGGGGCAGCTGGTAGTGTGATGGTTAGTGCTGTTGCCTTTGGTTGCAGGTTCAAATCCCACGTCTGGCTGCAGTATCCTTGAACAAGGTACTTACCCTGAATTGCTCTAGTAAAATAAGGAAGCTGTGTACATGGGAGAATGATTGTACTTCTCAGTAGAAGGGTGTGCCTTTAGCTATAGAACACCTAAACTCTGGAATAGTGCACCAGTTACTGTCAGGAACACCCTGTCTGTCTCAGCCTTTAAATCCAGACTAAAGACTTACACGTTCACTGGGGCACATCACTAAGCAAGCAGTGTAATGCCAGTTGGCTGTGCTTTTCTCCCTCTGTATTAACCTGTCTAATCTCTGTAAGTCATCATTTACTAACAGTTTCTTTCTTGCTGACCATTGTTTCCCTATGATAAGACCTGAGGAGGCCAGCCGGCCGTCACACCAGCACCCCGTGCTGACTGAAGCTGATGACCACCTGCCATGATGGACGAGACATACCTGCGTGAACTGGGACATCAAGTTAACACTCAGCTACAATGTTATTAGTTGTAAATTGACTTAAGTCTTTTTAAATCTAGAATTCCCAGGAGGGGTGGGCAGTCACTGACACTTTGACCCAACAGGTTTCTGTTTTTTCCTGCCTTGACTTTCAGTTGGGAGTTTTTTTGTTCCTTCCCTCCATGGCTAGTAGACATACTTATAGCTTTAATAATTGCATGAATAATGCATTACTCTAGCATACACTCAACTCTCTTATTTGTTTGTCTCATCCCTTTGTTCAGCGCTCTGTGTCACTGTGTGAGAAGAACGCTCTATAAAACTACATTTAATTGAATTGAATTAAACTACTGGTTTTAAGTTAACATTTATAGAAATACTGGATTTATATAAAAAATTAAAGGGGGGCGCGGTGGCGCAGTGGGTTGGACCGCAGTCCTGCTCTCCGGTGGGTCTGGGGTTCGAGTCCCGCTTGGGGTGCCTTGCGACGGACTGGCGTCCTGTCCTAGGTGTGTCCCCTGCCCCTCCGGCCTTACGCCCTGTGTTACCGGGTGGGCTCCGGTTCCCCCGTGACCCCGTATGGGATGAGCGGTTCTGAAAATGTGTGTGTGTGTGGATTTATATAAAAAATTAAAGGGGGGCGCAGTGGGTTGGGCCAGGTCCTGCTCTCCAGTGGGTCTGGGGTTTGAGTCCCGCTTGGGGTGCCTTGCGACGGACTGGCGTCCTGTCCTGGGTGTGTCCCCTCCCCCTCCGGCCTTACGCCCTGTGTTGCAGGGTAGGCTCTGGTTCCCCGCAACCCCGTATGGGACAAGCGGTTCCGAAAATGTGTGTGTGTGTGTGTGTGTGTGTGTGTGTGTGTGTGTGTGTGTGTATAAAAAATTACTCACTACATATCCCATAAACAGCAGACATTTGTGATAAGTAAACTACAGCAAATAATAGGACTGATAGGTCTGAGGTATCACTAAGGACAGAAATTAAATTGATATATAAAAATAACAGTTAAATCAGCCTTGCTTGCCATTACCTCCTTAGTGAAAAAGTAGGAAGGCACTTTTATTAACATGGCCTCATTTATTCTGTAAAGCAGCCAACTCAATTAACCGTGAATAATATTGCTTCATTAATGGAGAAAAGAGAGTTTGGGGAAGGAAAGAAGAACAGAAAAAACAGAAGGGAGGAAGTGACACAGGTAAGAAGAGAATGGAGCTCCTATCTACCTTGAGTCTGAGATGTATCCTTCAGGTCACCCCAGACACACAGCAGTATCATGAAAAAGTACTTCACCCATCTATTTTTCTGTCTTATAGCAGATTTCACAAATCATTCCAATATTCAGTCTGATCTTGAATCAAAATCAATATTAGACACTGTGAATTGGATCAAAAATGACTATATAACATCTGAAATGAGATACTTACAACATGCATTAGTTAAAGGAAGTTATGCAACATCCGGTGCCTTGTGTGAAAAAGTAAACGTCCGTTTGGACCCAGCTGATTATATCACCTTTACCAGCAATAAATCCAAACAAACCTTTCCTGTGCTACATCACTCTAGAAGTTAGAGAGCCATTCTGATGTTGGCTTCCTCATGTTTTTCTGACCATTGTCTCGCTCCTTGATCCAGCTGTACTTCAGCTTTATCCCGCAAACTGATGGTCCAAGGTCTTGCTGTCCAATTTTTTGATACACAGCAAACTTCATGGGTCATTCAATGACTGAAAGACATTCAGGCCCTGATGCAACAAAGTATTGGCGAAATCTTAACATTACCACTACTGTGCTTCATCATTAATGTGGATTTTTGCAATACTGTGGGATGCAGCATTTGATTTTTTACCAGATATAAGAGGGCCCCACTCCCACATTTGAGTATTCACACAGTTTTGATCCAGAGCTCTTGAGGATGATCCAGGTGCAATTTTGCAAATGTAACAGAAGCCCTCCTCCTGGAGAACTGTGCTCTCCACCAGTGTCTCTTTGATGGGAAGGTCATGAATATGCACTTTAGCTGAGAGAGGCCAGCAGATGTTATTCCTCATTACCACCTAAACTTTGTCCAATTTCCAAGACATTTTAAGAACTGTGTGCTAATGATTTAATTTTGATGGTAAAGGCAAACCATGATCAGATTTATTTTGGGCATGACTGTTTTAAATCAGTTCTGATTCTTAATAAAAGCATTTCAAGATCCCATCCTAACTGCCCTTTTAACTAGGCTGAGTACACTGGGCAATAACTTTTTCCACACCTAAAGACTGTATGTTTCATTAGCTTGAATAAATGAACGAGTGGAAGGAGCGCAAGGCTTTGATTTTTTTTTTTCCCTCATCTCTATAATGCTGAAACATACAAAGATCTGATCACATCCACTCCAAATAAATATGCATGTCTGCAGAAAGCCAGAGGGCAAACAGTTTTTCCATAGCAGTGTGTACTTCTACCTTTTTTCTCTAAAATATTGCCGTGTTGAGGTGGATGCATGTAAGTAGCTACTTAATATTATAAAGTACAAAGCTATATTTAGAAGCAGCAGCCTGAAGGTAATAACCACACTCTTTACTACTGCTGCAGTACAGCTAAATTTATTGATTTAGCTCACACTGTCCTCCTATATTTATTCATTTAGCTGACACTTTTCTCCACAGCAACATTAACCCTCCTACAATTAATTGATTTACACAAGTGTTTTTTTTTTAACAGGATCAATTCTTAGGATAAGTCTGTCACTCAAAGACAGGGTAACTGTAGTCAGGTTTTGAAGCTGCATCCTCAGGATACAAAGGCAGCAGCTCTAACCACTAGGCCACCAGCTGCCTTACAATATTGAGTTACTGGCTCCTGTTTACCCATTTTTATACAGCGGGGCAACTGAGGGTAAATACCTTTCTCAAGGGTACTACAGCTGGAGGTGGGATTTGAACCTGCAACCTTGGGGTGTGAAGGCAGCAGAACCCTCGAGTAAGGTACTTTACCCTTTAAGTTCCTCTAGCAATAACAGCCATCCTATAAATGGTTGGACAGTTTACGAAAGTAGCTACTGATAATTCAGATCTAAAAGGAGACATGATGCCGCACGTGTGACAATGTCCGAGCATTTAGTGGGATTACACCGCCCTCTAGTGGTTTCCAGCGGAACGCTCGTCACGTGATCATCGACAACTTTGCAGAACATTTGAAGTTCATCTATGTAGTTTTACGTGTGAAAGAAAAAAATTGTGAAAGAAATATCAATTTTGCGCATTGTTTTTAAAATCAGTAAATGTTTCATATACACAACTCAAAACAATAAAAAAAAATTTAAATAAAGCACCTTTTTGTTTCAGAGTTTGGTAACACAGAGAGTAAACACATAGGAAGACGCCGGCGTTATTGCGAAGACTATTATTGCACTGTTATCGCGAATTCACTAAATATTGTGTAAAGATTAAAGAGTTTGACGCTTGCTAATGGGAACCGAAGCCAAAATATCTGTATGTGTGTGTATATTTGACCAAAAAAATCTGGTTCTGGTTCTGGTTGAAGTTGGCGGGTTCCGCCAGCATCCCGTCATGCTCAGCGGCCCCGCCACCACAGAGAGAGCGCGACTGTATTTTTTGGTCTCGAGGCGCTGGCGACGCGGCTCTTCCGGCTACACCTGCGGAGTCGTGCGCGCGCCGTTCCGTGTCAGTCGGCGCGCACTCGCTTACTTTCCCTCAATTCTCCCCCCACCTCCGATCCCCCTTTATGTGTCGTGAGTGTAGTGCGCGTGTCGTGCGCTCTATGCTCCGGGAAGGGACGCCGGCGACTCCCAGCAAGTTTCGCTTTTCTTCCCGTTTTCGTGTCCAAGTTTGTGGCGGCGAATCCGCGGAGCTCCTGCGATGGGATGCTGCGGCGGAGAGGAGGTGAGGGAGGGCGGCGCGCGCGGGCTTCTGCTCCCTCTGTTCCCTCTGCTCCCTCTACTCTGTTCCCTCTGCTCCTTCTGCTCCGCTACGATCTGCTCTCACTTCCGCAGTGTCCGCATTACAGCGGAGCAGCCGAGGTGTTCGAGACCATGGACGGACGGAGCACACACACACACACACACACACACACACACACACACACACACACACACGGGGCATACGATACGTGGGAGAACGAATATAATCTTGGCAGATGTGTAGATACAGTTAATATTGGTGGAGAGCGTTATTCACCGTTTTGTGTGTTTGTGTTTTCTGTGTGTGTGTGAGTGAGTGAGTGAATGAATCGGTCTTTCCTCTGAGGAGAGTGATAATGTTACACGCTCCGTTGAAATAATAGTCATAACGAAGTGGTAATGTTACATTACTATTATGATTAGTAGTGCAATAGTAGTTCCTCTTTCGCATTGAGGTTTTGTGATAAGCTGGAAGAACATGTGTCATGTCACCAGTTACAGTTCATTACATAAAGAGTAGAACTGAAATCCGACTTCAGTCACTGAAGGTCTGGACTGTTCCTTCTCTCACTGCCACCATGGTATGTTTATATATAAATAACATATTTTTCATATTTATTGTGTTTCTGTGCCTTATCGATAGCACTGTGGCTTGAAATGTTTTGTGAGAGATACTGACAGCACTCTGTGTATGTGTGTGTGTGTGTGTGTGTGTGTGTGTGTGCTGTATATTCCCAGAGGGTTCAGCGAGAGTGGCGACCACTGGAGCAGAGGAGCTGCACCGACATCCCGTGGCTCATTTTATTCACGCTCTTCTGCATTGGCATGGTGAGTGTGGGGGAGACGAAGCTGAATATCCTCACTCCTTCCAACAGCCGGATTGTCGTGTGGTTCGCTTTCGGTCGGCTCTTGTGTGTGGTGCGCGTAGCTGGTGTCTTTGTGTTGTAGCGTTGTGTCCTGACGAGAGCGGTTCCGAGCGTTTGTGGGCCTCTGAATCGCACTTCTTGTGGGCGGCATGGTGGCACAGCGAGTAGCGCTGCTGTCTCAGCACCTGGGTAGTGCTAGGGTCATGGGTTCGATCCCCGCTCAGTCTGCGTGGGGTTTGCATGTTCTCCCCGTGTCTGTGTGGGTTTCCTCCGGGTGCTCTGGTTTCCTTCCACAGTTCAAAGACAAGCTGTTCAGGTTCACCCCTAGTGTGTGAGCGACAGAGTGAGTGTGTGCATTCCACTGATGTATGGATGAGTGACCCAGTGTAAGTAGTGTATCTAGCAGTGTAAGTCACTACGGTGAATAAAGGGGTGTGGGCTGGTAACGCTACACAGACAAGAGTTCATTTGGAATTTTCTTTGGAGATAAGCGTCTGCTAAATAAATAAATGTAAATGTAATATGCTTCCAGGCTTCTGTCCGTTGGTTGAAGAGCTTGTAAGTTTTATTTTTAGTTCATAACCTTTCTGAAAAGGTAGTAAGCTGCCTTTACAATCCAGTGAGGGTGCTGCGAGTACAGACCCCGTTGGCTGAACACCCGTGACGGGCGTATTCGGCATTCATCCCGGGTCTCCGAATCCAGTAGGTTCTCGTGCTCTTCTTGCACCCGAATGAGCTTGAAGGGAAAAGGCAATATTGTGTATTTTGTCTCTGTTGCCTTGTAACCACTGGAGCCCTGCTGAGAATGGGGCTCCTTTTCTAAACTGTCACGGTTCTCGGCTAAATAATGATTGTGTCCATGACAGGGGTTGATCTGTGGCTTCGCCATCGCCACGGGGGCTGCTTCCAGGCTTGTGTCGGGGTACGATAGCTATGGGAACACGTGCGGCCAGAAGAACACAGCGATAGAGGGCATTGCACTCAGCGGCAGGGATCAGACCAACAAAAAGTGAGTAGTCTCTCTGTACAGCTCTGCCTCTCCTTCTACCTGTGTCAGGGGCCCATGCACTGATTTTCCTCTTGTTCTGCTCCTGCTCAGTCTGTGTGCAGTTTTTATGTTCTTCTTGGGTTCATGTGGGTTTTCTCTCACTTCAAAGACAGAATTTCAGGCAGATCAGTGGCTCTAAATTGCCCATGGAGGGGGGGGGGGGGGGGGGTGTGTGTGTGTGTGTCTGTGTGTGTGTGAGATTACCCTGTGATGGTGTACCCTGCCTCACGATCTATGCTTCTGGGATATGCTCCAGACCACTGTGACTGCACTGGATAAGCAGTTGATGATGGTTGGATGGATGGGTGCTAGAAGAGACGAAGAGCATTTTTATGACATCTGCAATGGAAAGAGGTGTGGAAGAACGAGGGAGGTCTTTCAAAAGACTTAAGGAAGAAGTTCCATCTTGTATGTGAATATGCTGATTAAAAATGTGATGCAGAGATGGATAGAATACATTGAATATCTGTGCAGCAGAGATACCAGCATCCGAGTCACATTAGAAAACATTATTTATGCTTAAGAGCCCTTGGTAACAAATAAGATGAGCACTGAAGGAGAAAGTCCTTTTGAACAGATGGGATTGCTGCGGAAATTTTGCTAGCAGCAGAAGGCAAATAAGTCAGGGTGTTACTTGATTTATGCTAAGAAATCCGGAAAACCACACCAGTTCCAGAGTGGAAAAGGTCGGTTTTTGTTCCGAAACCGAAGGTAGGAGGTTCAACAGTGTGCGTGCTATGACAATTTCCTGATTTTCCCCTTGGCAAGGTTATGCTCAAGGTCATTCGATACAGATTGCGGTTGTATCTGTAAAGAGAATGGCCAGAAAAGGGCAAGGAACATCACTGCTGTCTTGTGATGGATAATGGAAAAAGCTAGAGAACCAACCATGTTAAAATGTGGGATGTACTCAGAAAAGGGATGTACCAGAACATCTCATCTTCCTGATGAAGCATTTATACACTAGTTAGCAGGCCACAGTTAAAACAAAGTATCGAGAAAGAGAATGATTTCTAGTTGCCGAGGGAATAAGACAAAGCTACATGTTTCTAATTTCCTTGCCTTTTTTAACTTTACATCAGACACACTATGAAAAGCTAGACAAGAAGAGAAATGTGGGTTCAGAATGACAAATGTGAATGAATATCAATAATCTCAGATTGCTTATGATCCCACACTTACAGCAAAGAATGTAGAAGTCCTTATAATTTAAAAAAAATCAAAGCAGAGAGGGGGAAAATTGGGGCAGCTCTTGAATGTGAAGGAAACTGAAGTCATTGCAAATGGCAAAGGAGCAAAAATTATTAATAGGGACAAAGACATGAGTAAGTATTTGACAACTTTTAACTGCTGGGGTTAGTTGTGAGGATATATGCCGAAGACCAGCACGTAGTAGAACTGCAACAAAAGATATATTCAGGAAAAAAAAATCAAATGTGCGGATGTTCTCGGGTGTAAAAGCTAGAATTGTTCAAGTGACAGTGTTTTCACTTACCCTGGGTATTCTACTATATTGTCATGTAAGAATGCAAGCATAATAACTCTGTTGTCCCTTTCACATGGGATTTGAAGCAATTTCTATCTTCTTTTGGGGATGGAAGCTTGTGTGTGGTGTTAGATACCAGGAGTACAGTGGACTGCTATAAATTGTGAGTTTTAACTTGTGGTCCTGGGGGGCGGAATGGGATTTTTTTAAAAATTTTTTTTAATTTAAAAAAAAACAGCCCTTAAGTGCATGATTGAGCTTATTTCTGCAATTAAAGGGTCTGTCTGTCTCAATCCTAAGTATAGATGGAACAGGTCTTGCTTTAACCAAAACGCAATGTTGAAGTAATCGGATGGTGTTGTGGAAACATTGTGACATGTCTTGCATTGCATTTTTTGACTTTGAATGACAAGAAGGGGTACGTATGGTGGTCCTGTGGTTATACAAGTATTTTACATGGTGCCTTTGCGGGAGAGAGTGTTGTTTTGAGCAGTGAACAAAGGATGTTCCTTGTGATGCTTAAAGGAGCTGCTAAATTTAAACGTTAGAATAAGTATATGAACATTTCAATGGGTCGGAGTTCTCTTCAGTTAATTTTTCAGGCAATCGGGGAGAAAGTCTTATGTCCACATCGTGGTGGATAGAAGGCTCTGAGGTCTGTTGCTTTGGTAGCTGTCCTGTAGCCGTGTGTCTGTGGCGACCTGAAGGATACATCTCGGACTCGAGGTAGATAGGAGCTCCATTCTCTTCTTACCTGTGTCGCTTCCTCCTCTCTGTTTTGGTTCCCTTGGTGTTATCGTAGGAAGCCAGCTGGCTGATAGGCAAAGCCCTAATCCATAGCCACATGTCAGGCGTGTCTTTCCGAAACACTATCAATAAAGACAGATCTATGAATCTCGAGAGAGAAGTTAATTGTGTGTGGGTTTTTTTTTTTCTTTTCTTTTTTTAAAATTTAAAAATTGGGCGGGGGCTCTTCAGGGGGAGTGCTGTGAAGAGCTCCTCAATCTGTCAGCATCTTTTTAAATCTGCGGGGGACAAATACGGATTCCCTGTGGGCGACCCCCCCCCGTCAAATTTCCTCTTGAATCTGGGAGGGAGATTATATAATAAATGTGTGTGTGTGTGTCTGTGTGTAAGAATGGTGTCCGTAGCTGAATTTAGTCATGGTCATGAAATCCCATTTATTTCCTGCTGGGCAATGTTTTAAAACGTTACGTAATGGAGTGATTTGTGAAGGGGGTTGCGGTGGTGCAGCTGGTTTGACCAGGTCCTGCCTCTCTGGTGAGTCTGGGGTTCGAGTCTCGCTTGGGGTGCTTTGCGACGGACAGGCGTCCCATCTTGGGTGTGTCCCCTTCCCCTCCAGCCTTGCACCTGTTGCTGGGTTAGGCTCCGGCTCGCTGCGACCCCACTTGGGATAAGCAGTTTCGGCCTGTGTGAGTGAGAGATTTGTGAAGTCGAGGGACACGGTCCAAATGTGCCATAGTACCACCTTGAATTACGTACAGATGTATGTCTGTCTGTCATTGTGTTTGATCTACAGTAACCATCAGTCTACATTGGGGTTAGGTATGTTATACATGTTAGTTAATGGCAGGATAGTGGAAGTGTGTGATTCCTGTCTCCCCAGCTACCTTTCTGGAACTGCTTTCACCACATTTTGCCTTTCCAAAAATAAACACAGAAGCCAGAACAGTGGAAGATCTGTTTGCGGTCTGAAAGGGCCTCTCTTAACCTCTCTTGAAAGGGCATATTAAATCTTACTTTATTCATTAAATGCTCAGATGTCATAGCTGTTATGGAGAAGAGAAGCAGACCCTCCTGAGAACTTGAAAACGCTGGCATCTGAGAGTCTTGTGTCTCCGTCTCATGTGCCGATTGTGGCAGAATGCATCCCAAATGTGTGGAGTTGGCTGAGCTCCTGGGCAGACCTTTCGGGTGCCTTCAGGTTCCCAGCTGTGCAATTTTACTTTCGAGGTATCTTGTGTCTGGAGATATCTCAGTCACAAGCGGACACCATAGACAGTCCCTGGGTTACGAACGTCCCATTTACGTACAATCTGTAGATACGAGCCACCCCTATTTTTAAAAAAAAAAAAACTAGGAATGTGATCAGGGATCGTGGGTATTCTGACCAAGTTTTGCGCAGCTACTCATGTGAACATTGGTTCATATGGTGGAAACAAACTAACTGCACTTAATTGCGCATCTGTATCTGTCTCGTTCTGTTAATGTAATGCACACATTGTGTTTTGTATGTGATGTATGTCGCTTTGGAGAAAAGCGTCTCCTAAATGAATAAATGTAAAGCCTATTATATAAAAAAATTTAAATTGCATAAAATGGTTCTAATAAAACGGGCGCTACCATGGGACGAGCATCAAACATTGCGGATATACAGCAGTTCGTGGGCGCATGGGCCTGAAGTAGGACGAAGACTTTGTTCTTTTCAGTCAGGCTGTCGTGTCCGCGCCTGCCCCGAAACCAGAGCAGCAGGGTATATAAAAGCCGCACCTGCGCACCCTGGTTGCGGACTCTCGTGTGAGAAACCCGTCTCTCCAGCGCTCTCGAGTGAACCCAGGACACCCTACCTGTCCTTCAAGTCCTTCGTTCCCACTTAACATCCACGGTTCCCAACACTTGAATCGCCTCCTCGACTACACCATCGGATTCTCCCCGAGATCTACTTTGTGCATCAACCGACTCGCGCCTGTCCCCGACCACATATCTTACCTGATCCCTTGTGTACTGACAATAAATATCCTGCTATTGGATCCACATAAACTGTCTCCTGCCCGCTCAGTATGACATGGACCATGTTGCTAAGTGTCTCGTGTGTTACTGTATTTGGCTTTCATTTTTTTGTAAAAACAGATATTAGTTTCTTTAATGCTTTTAATACCTATACACATGTTCTCTCTATTATAAATACTGTAGTTATATTTATCATTACATTGTATTATTATTACTGTATATTAGAGATGTTTTAGTGTATCCAGAAGTGTTTCTTTAATGTCTTTTATGCATAGAAAGGTACACTATATACTAAGACAAACGTTTGACACACCGTACCAAACTGTTCCAACTTGCGTAGAAATCCGACTTAAAGACAGACTTAGGAACGGAATTCGTTCGTAATCTAGAGACTGTCTGTAGTGCTACTTTGGAGCAACAAAATAAATGCTGAGATTTCTCCTCTGATGTGGTTGCTTATGCAGCAGCATTGCGTTCCGTTTGTACCGCAGCTTGTCGATTTGAACGAGAGCGCAATCCTTTCTCAGCATTAGTTCATCACCAGCTTAGCTTCCAGGTGAAAATGCCACTGACACAAGTATTGACTGTGGTCTCTTATCACCAACTCTACAAATCCATATTGTGAGAGAAACAAGAGTACTGATCTCACTTGCTCAGCGATATATTGTCCTGCTCGAATGTTACGCTACATGCGGACTCTTCCTTCAGGTATGTCTTCTTCCTGGACCCTTGCAACATTGACCTTGTGAACAGGAAGATCAAGTCCATGGCCCTGTGTGTCTCCAAGTGTCCTGACATTCAACTCGATACTTACGAAGACATCAAGGCCTTTGCAACAGTCAATGGTGAGGCGTTTTCCCGTGTCTAAGCAGTCCTTCAAGAAGTAAACCACGTTCGGTTTCCTGTCGACTGTCGGTCAACTTCCAATACAGTCGTCTTTAAAACTTCCCACTGTTCCTCAGTCTTGTGTGTTGCTGAGAATTACCTGTGAGAGCTTTTATAATGTTTGTTGTGGAAAAAGTTAATATTTTTTACCAGGATTAAGTGATCATGTTTTATATTAAGATATGGTTGGGCAAAAATTGCAGCGTCTCTCTGTCTATACTTTCATAGGCTCTTTTCTTTGCTCGTACGATCTGAGTCCTGATCAATACGTGAGCGATCCAGAAAAAGCCACAAAATGTCCTAAACTCCCTGTTCTGAAAAGGTACACAATTGCACTTTATGTACTTTTTTTAACAGACTTGAAGCCGAATGAGGTTAAACCTCTGTTGTACAAGTTGTTTTCCGTCTCTCTCAGATGACAGCAGCAGTTGAAGATCACCTGCTTTTAATGTAATGACTTGATCGCCGCCTTGACTTTCGTGTATGGCTAAAACCAGTGTCTCTACTTCTAATCTTAATGCCCAACTGCTGCAAAACGCAGCAACTCGCTCCCAATGTTTCACCGCTGCACGCCAGTGGACATCTTCTGCTACGCCAGGTTTGCCGAGGCTTTGATCACCTTCCTCAGTGACAACAGTGTGCTGCACAGGCTTGTTGCTGGGGTGATGACCAGCAAGGAGATTATCATGGGCCTCTGCCTGCTGGCATTAGGTAACAACCTCCTCAGAGCAGCATTGCCTACATGCTGTTTTTCAGATTGTTGTTTGCCATTGTACACATAGGGAATGGACTTGAAAGCTATAGTAGTATCTAAGTATGGGTTTTGTTTGTCCTGAGGTAATACTGTGAGTAGCTCCACTCTGGAGTAAGATGGGAATGGGGATCATGGGTAATCAAAATGACTTTTCTCTTCTCTTTGCACTCAGTGCTCTCAATGATCCTGATGGTGGTGATCCGCTACATCTCGGCCATCCTGGTGTGGATCCTCACCGCAGTCGTTGTTATTGGTTCCCTGGGTGAGTCTCTTAAGGAATTCCCAACCCTCTGATGCCATAGTGTAGGTGCTGCCTAACTTGCAGCATCCCAGGTCTACTAGTGAATTGTAAATTGAACATTTTCAGTCACAATTAATAATATACTGTAATTTGTAACATTGTAACAAGCCTTCGTTGCATTATTATTTGCTGTCAACCTTTGACCAAGTATTAAGGTATAGAGTGAGTTTGCTCAAGGTAGATCATGTGTCC
The DNA here is from genome assembly GCF_900964775.1 of Scleropages formosus. NCBI lineage: Eukaryota > Metazoa > Chordata > Actinopteri > Osteoglossiformes > Osteoglossidae > Scleropages > Scleropages formosus. Next base: position 14,607,857 of record NC_041821.1, on the reverse strand, counting down.
ACCCACAGGAGGAACCTGTGGCCTGTGGTGGCTGTATGTAGACCACAAAAAATCTTTGAATGACACCATGCCTGTGAATGAGCTGCAGGTGGCCAAAGACAACGTCAGTGCCCTATTGGTTTACGCCATTGCAGCAACGATTTTCACGGTGAGCTGTTTTCCCGAGTACGTGATGCTTCCCCCATTTCAACGTAGAATATGACAAAGGTAGTCAATACTTACACTAGCTACCTTTATTCATTTAGACTGTGAAAGTTTCAGATAAAACCCATTAATTGCTTCTAAAGAATTTAAGCAGTGATATTTTTAACATTTTGGTTAGTGAAGACATTTTTTTTAATATATGGCGCTATGTTAAATATTTAGGGCCTTTATGGAGCTTCGGTCAGCAAGATTTCCAAAATTACTTGAGCGTTTGTTAAAGTGACACATGGGTTTCTTGGCTTGTAAGAATGTGAAATATCGAGTGACGGAAAGGGGGGAAAAAATACTGTCGGCTGACGGCAGATGAAATTCCAAAACTCTAAAACCAGTTTAAACAGTCTGCTGAATGAATAAATGCAAACATGAGTGTGAACAACGGGTTGTAGTGACAGCAGATGCTTCGTCCTTCCTCCGTTGTCCCGTCTCCCTATTCATCTCGCCAAAGTCCTTAAGTCCATGTATACCTGTATGACTGCAGCCAAGCTTTTTTTTAAATTTCAAATTACACAAAAGTGCAAGAAGCAATGCACCATAGTTATTGGTACAAAATTAAGATGGAAACCAGAAACGTGCCAAATCTCAAATGTAGCCATGTTCGCAGAAAAGTGAGGTTGTGCTGCTGGTGATCACGCTCCCCGATGTTGCATTGAATACTGTTGTATGTTGTCGACTACCTGAGGCTGCTTTTGACTAATTTATTGCCCTCGGGATTTTTACGCCCTCCATTGGAGAAGTGAATCTGTCTGCCATTGTAGTTACCTAGTTGGCCCTCCCATGAGTAATATTTATCTGACAGCTAGATAAAGAGGAGTCGCTCTCCTTGCCTTTTTCTACGAGCCACAGGTTTAAGGAATCCCCCTTCCTTTTCAGGTGATACTCCTGCTGCTGATGCTCATCATGCGGAAGCGTGTGGCGCTCACCATTGCCCTGTTCCACGTGGCCGGCAAGGTGTTTACACACCTGCCGCTCCTGGCTTTGCAGCCCTTCTGGACCTTCCTGGCACTCATATGTTTCTGGGCCTACTGGGTCATGGTGCTGCTCTTCCTTGGCACTGCAGGTGAGCGATGATAACAGGGGTGCCGTAGATGTGATGTAAACAAAGGTGCGAATTGTCGTTTGTTGGCCTCGGTCACTGTTGTGCTGCCGTTTGCAAAGCTGCCGCCATGCTTTGTCTGCAGGAAACCCAGTCCAAAACAACCAGACCAAGCTGGTGGAGTTCCGCATGTCTGGGCCGCTGCAGTACATGACATGGTACCACGCGGTGGGGCTGATTTGGATCAGTGAGTTCATCCTGGCCTGCCAGCAGATGACTGTGGCTGGAGCAGTGGTCACATACTACTTCACCAGGTCAGGCTGTGGGACACGTAGGATGTTCTGGCCTTGCAGAAATTCAGTGAAATTTTTACAGTATCTGGCCTGTTTAATAAGCTACAGTTCTCTTCTGGAGAAGCACACATTTGTTGCTACTGTGATGATATGCAGAACATCAGTGCTGTAAAGCACATTTATTGTAATCTTGGCAGTGGAAGAAATGGTGTATGCCTTTAAGTGTGAAATGAAGACCACACAGTGTAACTGGGCCAAGATGGAACTCGTTTGCTGTGTTCTGTGATGTTGCAAAATGTTAACATATGCAGAATGTTGTGTGATAAATGGGGGAAGTGTTTTAAAAGTGACATGCTCGTTTTCAAATCATTAACGCCCCTAGTTGGAAGCGCGTGTGGAAAGTACTGTTAATATTTCACAGTGCCATTCAAGTATCCCTGCCGTGTGTCTAAGTGTGTGCTGCTCCTGCTCCTGCGCCGCCTCCTTGCTGCAGGGACAAGTCCAACCTGCCTCTGACCCCGATTCTGACCTCAGTGTTCCGGCTGGTCCGGTACCACCTGGGCACTGTGGCAAAGGGCTCCTTCATCATAACGCTGGTGAAGATCCCTCGCCTCATCCTCATGTACATCCATAACCAACTCAAAGGAAAGGTATACAAAACAGCAAAATTCCATCACTTGTAAATAAGACTCTTGTAGTATCCTTGTAATGAAAGAGGGTAAAAGTCCATGATGGTGAATTCTGGTGGAAGGGATGTTCTGAAGGAAGTAGGAGAGAAATGATAGACACTGATGCATTGACATAACTGAAGTATCTTTACTAAAGTGAAGTATGTGTCCCTTGTCTAACTGAACCGCTCTCGCCAGGAAAATGCATTTGCGCGCTGCATGCTGAAGGCCTGTATCTGCTGCCTCTGGTGTCTGGAGAAGTGCCTAAATTATTTGAATCAGGTGAGCCGATGACACTCGTCCACGATTTCTGCCCAGTTCAAACAGGACTGTTGCGTGTCCTGCTTAATGACCTCGAGTCTCCGCAAAGTGAAGGTCCAAAGCCCTGTCTTGCATCTCCGCCCAGAACGCCTACACCGCTACAGCCATCAACAGTACAAATTTCTGCACCTCCGCCCGAGATGCCTTCGTGATCCTGGTGGAGAATGCGCTGAGAGTGGCCGCCATCAACACAGTTGGGGACTTTGTGCTCTTCCTGGGGAAGGTACAGCTTTTCAGTCTTGTCTCTGCGAAGCGCTCCAAGACATTGCAAAGCAGGCAGCTGTTTTTTTGCTGAGTGCCTCTAAGGTTTTTTGTAGTACAAGTCATCGTTTTCGCTTGACATCAGTGCTCATTAATGTCTCTTTTGCAGTTGATGTTGAAGCCTGGGGCTTACTTGCACGAATGTACAATTGCAGTAGTTCTTTAATAGTGTTGCTTTTTACTGTGTAACAGTTCTGGCTTTATTATCACTGCTGTCTTTAGTCTTGAACTAGGTGACACCAATAGTAATACAGGCTTCTCTTGTATAATCAAGGTGCCTTTTGCGAGAATTAAGGTATAAGCATACGTAGAATTTTCTTTTAATTATGACTCCAGAATTGTCATGACACACTGTCAGCTCTCATGAGGAATGCTTTACGAGAACAGAAACTTCAGCTCGGTGGGATCTTCCCATTTCCTGTGGTGTGTCTCAGATTTATAGTTAGAGGAACTAAATCCCTAGTAAGTGAACTTGATCTAAAGCTGTTTACTGCCTGTCTTTGTAAAGTCACTCCTGTGTATTTTTTTTTTTTTTTTTTTTAGTATTTTTTAGCATATTACTGTGACCGCTATACTTCATACAACACAAATATGTGTACATTTGATCAGTGACTGTGTGACCCTCCAGTTCTCTTTTGTGAATTTCACCTGGTTGTTTAAAATCAAAATAAGTGTGGCTCAGAAAATATTAACCTTTGTTTGGCAATGAAAATTTCAGACCGCCATGCCTGTGCACGACTGTGTGTTTGTGTGGCAGTATGTACCTTTATGTAGATGTAAATGGTATGTGCGTGTGTCCCCCCGTGGAACAGATCCTGATCGTGTCTTGCACGGCTTTTGTCGGAGTTCTGTCGCTCAACTACCAACGCGACTACACGGTGTGGGTGGTGCCGCTCCTGATCGTCTGCCTCTTCGCCTTCCTGGTGGCCCACTGCTTCCTCTCCATCTTCGAGATTGTGGTGGATGTTCTCTTCCTGTGCTTCGCCATCGATACTAAGAACAACGATGGGAGTCCGGGCCGAGAGTTCTACATGGACAAGGCTCTCATGGTGAGCACCCACGCACATTTCTATCCTCTGAAGTCTTAATTAAAACATAGCTCATTCGTAAAGTAGCCGTTAAATAGAAAGGGGCGAGAAAAAAAAAAAAAAACACATACGCTGGCTGAAGCCGCTTGTCCCAAGTGGGGTCGCGGCAAACCAGAACCTAACCCAGCAACACAGGCCGCAAGGCTGGAGGGGGAGGGGACACGCCCAGGACGGGATGCCAGTCCGTCGCAGGGCACCCCAAGCGGGACTCGTACCCCAGACCCACCAGAGAACAGGACCCTGCCAAACCCGCTACGCCACTGCACCCCCCCCCAACTGTGAAATAATGTAAATTTGTTTAGATGTTAAATTTTACAATACTATAATTCTATTATAACTGAAAGAAAAATGTTGAAAAAGAATTTCTTGCTTTAGATTATTCTGTCACTTTGTTCATAAAGAAAAACCCCTGCTGTCTGACAGCTTGTGCAGAGAGCAAAGCATGTCTCCAAAGGAACAGATTGTATCGCTTCCGAACAACGGCTTTAAATATTCTTTGTATTGTGAGAATTTTGTAACGCCGTGGATGCCGTTCCTGAAAGAGGACAGCTGTCTTTTAGAACACATGGAAAGCCTGTTCTAATGGGCAGGACAAGTTTAAAGCTCAGTGGTCTCAACAGAAAACAGACTCGAGCGTATTTGTAGATCACGGTAGTGATGCCGTGTTCAACATTTCTGAAAGTACAGCTTTCACAAGTCTTCTGTTTGACACTGACCTCCCATCCTGCTGTCTGTCGACATACGAAAAGTAATTTTTGCGGTTTGTAGAAATAGCACAAGTCACATAATTGTTCTGGTCATGCAGATATAAGCCCAAATATCTTCGCTTACACCCAAATTGTAGATTTATGTAAAAATGAAGTGACCCTCAGAATTTAACGGTACTCAGGAACAGGCAGGTAATACACCGCTGTGCTTGTTATGAAAAAAATTAAAAGGTAAATGGATCCAGGTACGGACTAGAGATGGATTTTTGAGGCATCGGATGCACGTTGACGTCTGCAGACTGTGACCCCCCGCCTCTTTCACAGGAGTTTGTGGAGAACAGCAGAAAGACGCAAGCTGGGAGATCGAACACGGGTGAGGGCAGGGAGCTAAAGCCCATGGTGAGTGACTGAGGAAGCGGTTCCCCTTCTGAATGACATCCAGTGTGGCCCCTTCTCGCGTTACGTGGAAGTTTGGGGTTTCTTTCCTTTAAGATGAAATTGTCTTCAGTCGTGGTTGAAAGAAAAAAAGAAAAAAAAGTAAGATTTTCTCCATTTTGAGCGGCCTTTTCCCAGTAGGTAGAAAAAATGACACGGCTCTTTAAAACTGTTGACCTGTCACCGCTGTGCTCATTCTGAAGGAAGAAGATGAGGCGTGAAAGACAGAGCGTGTCTCCAGAGGCCCACCTGTGTTGTCTGTGTAAAACATAAGCTGTGTGGCAGTCTAAAATTAATGAGGAGCAATGATTTCGAAGGACTCCTCTATATTAGCAGCCTTGATTTCACAAAGGGCCGAGTCCACTATATCGCCATTCAGTTCGCGCTTGTCGGCTTGAAGCTTTCACTCTTCTGATGTCCACGATGCTTTCAAGAACTCATTCTCCAGTCTCCTTACTCCTCTTAATAGCCTCTTAGCCATGACAGCAAATAAAAATGCATTGTCCGAGGTGTCGGAACCGATCTGAGGGACAGCATCTGTAATGAGGGCTAAGAGCAGGAACGTGTATCTGGACGACTGCAGAGCTGAGATTTGGCAGAGTCCCTGCTGTCGCACCATTAAATACCATCCTAAAGTTTGTTTTGGTAAATATAACCTGGCAGTGCTGGCTGTGTGATGCTGAAGTTACTAGAGTTCTACAGGTCTAGTGTGGCTGCTCACGTGACTTGATCCTTTTGTTTTTCCAGGCCCCTGGGGCAAGTTCAGCTTGACCGAAATGATTCAACGGGATTTAAGAGACATTCCAGACATTCATTTTTACCGATGTGTAACATGTTTACTATGGTTTCACTCCAGGGAATATAATATCTTAAACTGTCTAATAGCTTGATGTAACGAAGCACTGTATGTCAGCTGGTGCATTTTTGTAGTGGTGTCGTACTTTAAATAACTGAAGACAGTTGTCAGCTGCCCAGTCAGTCATACTATAAAATGTATAGGTTCACATTTGACTTGATGTATTTTAGTTCAATTGTAATCATGTTTTCAGATATTTTCAGTCCTAGAAATCTGCCATTTTAGGATATAATACATATGTACAGTGTGTATGTATGTGTGTGTGTGTGTGTGTATGTGTGTGTATATATATATATATATATATGCACATATTTTTTACAAACCATGGCATATACTAGTTTTTTATGACATTGTCATTTGGTATTGATACCAGTGTGAGATTTTTTTTTTTTTTTATTTTTATAAATGTAGAATGGTTTATGTTTTGAGGACTTTTTCACAGATTTACTCACTTTTTATACTCGTCGTCATCAGGCAGCAGTTCACTTGACTCTGACTGTTTGAGAGCACTGCTGTGGATACCTGGGCCAGGAGCACTACTGTTTTCTGACCAGTGTGAGGGAGACTGACACACTCCCAGCGGTGCGGTGTGGAGCCAGGCTCACAGTTGCTCTGTAGTTCAGCGTGTTTCGGTGACCTGCAATAATGCACAGGCCCCACAGGTAAGGCCTTGCAGCCATGCTCCGCCCCCTAGCCATAGCTCTGGCAACCCCAGCTTCCACTAGAGGACCCTGTGGCCCGAAACAAGGAGCAATAAGCATGCATCTACACCTGAGAGTCTTCCTACTTGCACTAAATTCGTTTTCAGTCCATTCAAAGCGTTTGTGACGTGGCAGTTTCCGACCCGTGACTGGTCCGTGGGACGGCTGGGCCTCGCTGCGACAGGACAGCAGCAGCATACACACTCTCCCAACTTGCCTTAAGCGGTTTAGTAGGCTGCATGCCCTGCTGAATCTTTTTGCAGCAGTGAGTCCTAGAATCCCTGCAAGATAAATAATGTATGGGGGAGCTGACAGTTTAACCCAGCGCAGTTTGCCTTACAGTTTTCTAGTCTATTCATGTGACAGTTTTAATGTTTTTGGAGTCCCAGGAAGCACATCCTTTTCAAGTCAAAATATAGTCTATGTGTGAAATTAGTGCATCTCACAACCTGTTTTACTTCAGGATTCAATTTAGATGAGAAATGTCACTTAACAGATGAGCAACTTAATTTATAATATCTCTGTTTGTGGTGAAATACTGAAAGGTGGTTAAAATGTGTTTAGGAGTTACATCTGATTAATTTTTTCCTGCCCCGAGACCATGGTTGTGAGGCTGGTCCTGGTCCGGTGTTGGACTGTCCATAACCCCCAATAGAGAAACTGTGATACAGTAATACTGCAATAATCTAAAATATTTTTCTTCCTAATAACTTACCAGCCATCGTACCACAGACCAGCAGCAGAATGTTTCTAGTATTTACTAGTCCATCTAATAGCTCTGAACAAAAGGGAATTGTGCTTTAAAAAAAATATGAATATTTTGCTGTTCTCTTAAGGTGAGGCTTTAGAACATATTCCCTCATGGGTGGAAAATAAAATAAACATCCTTAAAATTTAAAAACTTAAATACATAATGTAGGAGTCCCTGCATCTCATACACTGATTTAACCATTAAATATTAAAAGCATGAAGATTGAATATTGTGCTACACTCACATTTGCCATTGAATTAAGCAAAGCATGTTGACTTGCACTATCCATCTGCATAAACTCTACAAGTCATGTTTAAAACATAATCAGATTGATCAAAGTAAGCTGCCCTGTACATGACCAAAGAATGACCATTGCTTGTGCATAGTCAAGTGGTCAATTTTACTAGTTAGCTGAAATGCCTGATGTGCAAATTTGTTATTTTGGTAATGATTATGTAAAGTTTTAAAAGCAACTTCCTTCTCAGGATAGCAATGGACAATGGATGGCCATGAAACTGCTGAAGCAGCAATACCAGTGACTGGAGCAGGTTTTAAAGAACCGTACCGCTTCCCAGTGGGACTGACCACATTGATTTGTTGGCTCGGATTAACGCCTCACAGAAAGCGTGACCTGCTCACAAGTGGGATGGTGGTGGTCGTGGGTTTTTTCCTTTTTTATAAAACTGGCTGCCCAGCAACAGAGTTGATGTTCAGCGTGCTCTTGTCACACTCCATTAGAGTGACACTGTAAAGGTCTGCTCACGAGTCTGAAGCTTGACACTATGTTCTATGAGCACAAAATGAGACACTGACACATTGTTTCCTAGTTCCCAATTTTTTCATTTTCTGTGTCTTTTACAATGTGCATTATGTGGCATCTTTGCCTTGATCCCGCAAAAGATGATTTTATTCACCTCTATGCATAATTGAGGCAATCAGTGCTGGGTTTTGATTTTTAGCAAAATAGCATTGGGAAATGAGGGGTATAATCTTTCTTTTATGATAGCCTTTGGTGATTGTGAAAATAAGCAAATACATGTCTAGAAAGCTCTTTTTTTAAAACAGTATCTGTAAGATGCTGCTGCTTCAATATGGATTTATATTCCTGGGCAATAGAGGAAATTACTTCCGTACCAGATCATGGGAAATGCTCATGAAGCAGACAAATCAGTTCATTTGTCTGCTGTTGGACTATAAGCACCAAATGCAACAAGTTTATAACTGGAGTTTTCCCCTTAATTTTATATAGCTATGATTTATGTATATTTTGTATTAAAGTAATAAAAAGGAACTTTGAAACATTGTTTACTGTCATCTCTGAGCTGCCTGACCATACATATGGGGTTAAATTCAGCGTAAGTCCCAGCTGGTGCTACTTCACAACTTACAATGAGGACTGCAACAAGCCACCGGGGGTGTTATTAGCTAGTTGGCAGGCTAAATGTGACAGCTCAAATCTAAACTCCAGAATTATTTCAAATAAAAGACAGACAACTTTTACTTTACAACTTTATTCAATTCTTATTAGAACTAAGCACCTGTAGACATGTATATTGTAACCTACTGTAATACATCAGGTGCTAGTTAAAGATAACTAGGAGGATAACAGGACTAGCTGAAGAATACCATGAGCATCAAAGCAGTGTTCTGCTAAAAGACAACTGACTGTACAGCTTTACAGGTGTTACATCTGGCAATGACAGCTGAGACTAGCAGCCCAATAGTGTTTCAGAGCCCCAGGCTGTGTAGCCTTACAAGAAGTACGGAGGATGGCACTGTGAGGGAACCAGCAACACATTTGTCAGAGTTCTGTCATACCCAGACTGACAGAGATGAGGGTCACAAACATGCTGCCCTCTAGTGGCAGAGTCCACATTCATTCATTATCGATAAAGATGTTCCAGTACAGGGTCACTGTCCTAGAATCACGGTATATCGGGTAAGGTACACTGTGAATGCCGCACAAGCCTACCACAGAGCAATCACACACTGCAGGCAGTTTAAAATCACCAGTCTATCTGAAATACATCTTTGGACTGTGGGAGGAAACCCACACCTAACCCTGCAGCTCAGGCACTGTGAGGCACCAGCGCTGTGCTACCTGGTCAACCAGCCTACATTCAATGTCATGGATTTACCTACTTGGCCTCAGCGAAGCCTTCCTAGGGATCACGTCAGGAATTTGTACAACTGGGAATCAGGTTATGCCTTTCTGTACGTACTTCATCTCGTCTTTTTTCGGAAAACTCAATCTTTTCCATCCTGTTCCCTTGTTCTGTGAAAAAGCACAAGGGCGATGATGGCACTGAGCAATCTGACGGTGCCCATCCAACATCCAAACCATTTTAGGGCAGAGCTCCCAGACTGACTACAGGTCCTCTTCTTCGTCACTGAGGCTAGCACTCAGGTCCTTGTCTTTGCTCTCCGCGCTCTCGCTGGCAAACTCCTCCTGAATGCGTTCCAGCTCATGCAGCTCAGCCTCCAGCCGCTCCAGGTGGTAGGCGCGACGATTCCGCAGAAGCTTCATGGGAAAAGGGTTCATGTGCACGAAGGCGATGTTGGTCAGCTTCCTGTGAGGGGTGGGTGAGTGTCACACTGTGAACCAGAAAGCTAAGAATTGAACTTTTTGTTCTGCTAATGCCAGACAACCACTTTAGAATCCAAATTCAACATTTATCTATTTTACTTTTATTAGAGAAGTTATGCCATATGGCTAAAATACAGGCCTTTTCCCCCTTATTACCCAGACAATAAACTGAAGTTTAATTGCTCCATTATTTTATTTTTTCTGTGGGTTTTTACACTGAGCATACTTGCAGGTGGAGACCAGAGGCCAGGTGGTATCATCCATATTCTACACGGCAACCGTGATTACAGCTCATCTTCAGGCTGTAAAACCTTCACCTTGGAAGGGCACGCTGCCACTGACTGCAAATGAACTCTGGGCACACGCTACTGCCTCCATGCTGCAGCTGATCCTATGGATATCTCTAACAGGCTTCTGTTCTAAGAATTACGCTTAACCCGAGAGAGGCATGCTATATAGAAAGAAAGAGTGACCCTGCCCCGCAGTACAACAGCAGCTAAGGTGCAACTTGGCAGCGTGAGAATAAGTGAAGGAATCAAAAGCGGCATAAGGCAGTGGGTGCAGAGCCGGTAGAGCACTCGGAGCGGAGGAATGGTGTCTGTTACGGTGGCACGTCCTCCCACGTGTGCTGAGCGCGCTCCTCCACCGCCTGCAGCCGGTGAATTATTTATGATGTCGTCTGCCTAGCACCACAAAAATAGCTTCTCGTGATCTGCAGGCAGTAAGATGGGGCTGCAAGGAGGACCTTGATAAGCCTGAGAGAAAATCATTTCCCCAGGAGGAACAATAACATCCACCTTATGCAGAGGGACTAATTAAAGCTTACATGGGACAGAAATGGAAGCGTTGCGCGTTTCCTGCTCGATAAAAAGCCTGCCGAACGAACTTCACTTTAGATTCCAGGCCTTAGCCAACAAAAAGTGGTAGTCGGTTCTACAAAGGTCAGTCGAAGGTTCTGCCCTCGTGAAAAGCGACCTGTTACCTGCAGTCCGAGATGGTTCTAGTGAAGAAGCGGAGGTACTGGTAGATTTCCACTTTGTCGTGGATCTTTAAAATGTCCTCCTCTTTATACTTGAAGAGGGCCAGTGCGTACCGGAACAGCACCTGGAAGAGTCCGAAAACAAACAAACCAGATGTCCAGGTGTTCGCTGAGCTTCTCATTCAGACTGCAAATGTTTCATCACTAGTTGAGGTGACATCATCAGTGCTCAATGTTTGTAATGCAGGTTTGATTGTCAGTCTTTATACTGGGTCAACAATCCAAGCTACAAACACCATCAGTCTTCTCTACCATTTCTGAAACAAACTCCAGTCCTACAGCAAATACTGAGGTGATGAAGAACCAGACCAAAACAACTGTTTCCATCTAATGTTACTGAGTTCTGAATGTGAATGAATGACAGTTGCTGTCTGGTTTCTAAGACACCACAGCTGACTACACATAAGAAAAGCAATTGAAGAAGACATCTGATTCAAAAGATAGAAAGGAGCTGAGTTGGGCACAGGAAAAAGAACATTTCTTATTTCAGTACACATGGATGTGATCCTACTCTAAGCCTGCCCCGCTGCCTGATCCCGGCCCTCGGATGAGGGTTAGCCTCCCCAACCCCACCCCGTCACACACACCTTTGTGCCCTCGTAAAGGAAGGCATCCCAGACACACAGCAGAATCTTGCTAGCCAGGTCTTCCACAAAGACCACCAGGAACCAGTTGAAGGTGATGAGGGACACATCTACACCGTACTCCTCGAAGTGGACCGCCAGTCGGGGCAACTTCTCTGCTACGAGTTCCTTCAGCACCCGCTGATCAGCCTGCATTGGCAGCGCGCCAGGACAGTTCACACAGGACAGAGTTTCTTCAATCTGATGTACAGACACAAAACTTGCATACATGAACATGAATACATTCCATACACCAGAAGAAATTATGAGATGCGACAATTCTGTGGTCCTGACCCATTAAACAGCAGATATTTTATGGGGATTTAAGTGATTGTGAAAGCCAAGTAAAGCATTCATACCTAAATGGAGCAGTGATGAAATTAACTACAGTTAACGTCACCTTCTTCATGAGAAATTTTGAAAAAAGCGGCATTCTCAGTCGATACTCAGATTTCATTAAGTTTTTTTCCCCCACGGTATCAGGGAACTTGTTGCCGTATTTATCTTGGCTCAATTGTTGCTTATATTTACTCACCTACCGGACACTCCTTTCCAAAGTGACTTACAACGTTACCGACATTTGTTTACAAATTTATACAGCTGGGTCATTTTTACCGTATCAATTCAGGGTAAGTACATTGCTCAAGGATACTACAGCAGGAGGTGCGATTCAAATCGGCAACCTCCAAGTTAAAGGTAGCAGCTCTAACTACTACACCACCTACTGCTCATTGCTGTTAGTGTTTTTGGGATCTAGGTGGCTTTCCTGGAATAGGAGTAATATGCGCGCGCACGCACACACACACACACACACCCATCCCTACAACCGCTTGTTCCAAGTAGGGTCGCGGCAAACCGGAGCCCAACCCGGCAAAACAGGGAGCAAGGCTGGAGGGGGAGGGGACACACCCAGGATGGGACGCCAGTCCATCACAAGGCACTCCAAGCAGGATTCGAACCCCAGACCCGCCACACAGCAGGCCCCGGCCAAATCCGCCGCGCCACCGTACCCCCCATGAGTAAAAAATGAGTGTAAAACACCCGCTTTACATTTTGTCAGTTCTCTTTGAAGGTGTTGGCTGCCTGTCATCACTCACACACCTGGGAGGCTGTGAGGCTTTTGCTGTAATAGTCCTTGGGCATGATGGTCTCCACAATAGCCACGAGGCACCAGAAGGCATCTTCCTCATTCTGAAGCACCAACAGGGCAATGGCCGCCAGTCTGCAGGAGAGACCAGGGAATTGGAGGTTACACCCCGTACAACACAGTCAAGCACATCCTTTTCAGTAGCCAACAAATCACCGCACTTCCAACACAGTGGATCACAGTGACCTTCATCCACCTCACTACTCTCCATCCTATCCGTACAGCTAGAAGCTAAGAGGCGTTATGTGCGTTGACCTTCTCCTCACACACTGTACGCGTGTACAGACAGACGCAAGACGGTCAAGCAACCACCTTGTCCTCGTCACGCACCCCGTGCAGTTCGAACCCCATGCAGGGCGACCTCCTTTTCATAAACACTGAAGTTCTGGAGAGGTTACACCTGCACTGACAGGAGCTGGAAAAACTGCGAGCTCCTCACAAACAATATAGGGCAGGTGGCAGAACAGTGAATAAGAAAACAGACCTTTGATCAAAAGTTTGCTAGTCTGAGTCTCAGGTGCGTAACACAAATTTATTCCCTCGTTATTCACCTGAAAAAGGGGCCAATGTCTAAACTTGTCACTTTAAGCACCGTAAAGTGGAATCAAACCAGTCTAGACCACACAGTAAAATGCAGTCCTATACACTGGATAACTCACTCCAAGGTCATTTTAAGGGCAGTGGTAATGTATACACTTCTGGGCTGTTTATTGTGATCCAAAAGTCCAAAGTAACAAATGTTACATGTACATATAAGCTTCGGAGAATATTTGTGACAATAAAGCTCTAGTCTGCTGAGGATATTTCTTGAAAATGGTACAGAAAGTGCTGCATTGTGGGAATACTAATGTCCCCAAACAAAACGTTTTGACAAGCATGGGTGGAGCATGGCTTCAATTATAACCACAGGTCTTTCTTATTGGAAAAAGAAATATAGGCTACCAGAAAAAAAGTAAAAATTTTACCTTTCCTAGAAATTCTACAATTTACATTGCCAGCAAAAATAACCCAGCCTATAAATGGGTAAATCATTACTGTCCCGTAGACAATTACAGATGCATACAACTGATATGACAAAATTGCCCACAAAATTGACTATTTCCTGTCTATTTTCACTCGTAACACAGTTTAAACTCCTGATTTCTGAGCGAGGCAGAAAAATCGTGTCTACAATATTTATTACAGTCCCCACAGTAGTATCTTTTGAATCCGTGGGAGTAGTACTGTACTTTTTTTCTTTTAACCTCTTGTTTAAAATAGTCTTGTACCTGTTGAGTCCCTGCCAGTACAGTGGTACTTGTTTTGGCCTTGACAGTACCATGGTAACTTCTGAGGCTAGTTGCTGGCCTTGACAGTGGTACAGCTCTTCTTGAGGCTCTGTCGACAACATTAACGCACCCATTCAAGATGTACTACTGTGCCGGCCAACACTGCTCTCGAAGTGCCAGCACTATTCTCCACGTAGAGTTCCTATCAGTAGTAAGGCTCTTATTGAGACCCTGTTGACAGCAGTTCATGACCCGGTGAGGCCATCATACTACTGATCTCACCAAAGCTCTCTGGAGCGTAGTACTCTACCTGTTAAGACCCTGACAGTAACCAATGGAAGGGTTCTGCCAAGAGAAGGCTAACAAAATGCGGTGGAGCTGCTCCAGTGTGGGGCTGGAGGGAGAGGAGAAGTGCTGGTTGCTGGTGAGTGTTCGGTGCAGGTCCAGCAGAATTTGTCGAGCAGCTGGGTGCTGCGAGGCCTGGCCTTTTCCACAGAGCTCACGATAGCGCTCCGGGTGGCGCTCGCGAAGGGATTGTGTACGGGCCCGCACCACACAGCGCCACATACTAGCCCGGTACTGCCGGGGCACACCACCACGTAGCAGCGCCTTCAGTTCCGGTGAAGGCACCAGCTCACCCAAGGGCCTCTTGCCCACATACTGAGCCCAGCGGCTTAGTCGTTGCTTGTCCCCAGCCTCCTGCTCCAGCAGGTTATGGGAGCGGATCTCCAGGGCATGGATCTTGGCTAACAGCTTCATGTCCTCAACATCATAGTCCTGGATGAGCTTGAAGCCATACTCATCGTATTCACTGTGTGGGCACAAAAAGTAGACAAATCATTTCCTCTTCCTTTTTCCCCCCCCCCACAACTCCCTGCGTGTAGCATGAGGAAGCAAATTCTGTGGGGGATCACCGCACATAGTTTTTGCTCACAAGTGTAAGGCGTTATCAGATCTTTTCAACAAAACAAGTTTGTGCGCCATGCAGTCTAGGTACATTGTTTATTTGTTGCTTTAGAGGGAATGTAACCCAGCGCCAGTCATTTAAAGGAACTGAGACCTGGACAGAAAATGGGCCGGGAACATTTATAAAGAGTGAGCAGAGAGTGACATCTGTAAAGCAATGCTTCAGCAATTACAAGTGCTAAGTCATGGCAAAAGTCAACCACTCCTTCTACTTTGTATAAGTGATTGGAGATGGTTCTTCTCACGTTCCATTTACCATATCGTATTTTGCCTGGAATTCTCAGAAGGCTGGGTCAACTAGTGGGATCTATGGATGATGGTAGGCAGCCAGATAGCAGCTCACTACCTGTTGGGATGGAGCTTGATGGTGTCCACCATATCCTCCTGCAGCTCATCCTGGATCAGTCTGTTTACCAGATCTTTCTGCTGGACACCCAGGCTCCCATTCTCCTGTAGCTGCTTCAGGACACCCAGGTAGCGGCCCTCCATCTGACAGCACTTGGCCTCCAGGAGTGCACACTGCAGTGCAGAGAGTACTGTGAATCTCGCAGGGACACAACTCATGCCTTTTTTTATTCTTAATATTAATATAGTGCAGGCTATTATCCAAAGCCAACTCATAACTCACTGATACATTTTTATATTCTTTCAATGGATTGAAGCAAAAGATACAACCATCCAGTTTTTAAACTCCATGTCCATTTCAGCCACACTAAACAACTTGGCTTAATAAACCAAAAAAAATAAATACTAGAATCTCTTTATCCTCTAGGTACAACTTGGATAGGACAGCAGTCCAATCGCAGTGGTAAAATTCATAGTTATTGACATTTATTATCAGTCCCGTTGCCTTCCCACAAAATCACGATATTCCATTAAAATACATGGTGAAATAGCTCAAGTCTTCAAAGGGCTTTATTTTTTTGTTTTAGTTCTTCAAATAACAGTGCAGGCTTAAGTATTGGGTCTGAGAAATTGCTGCATGCTTACAATCCACTAAACACTGAGATCACCCTGAGTGACCTGTGTGGTGGGCAATCTACCTTCTTCATCAGGCTCTTCTCCTGCTCAGAGCTGTTCCTCCACAGTTTGGTCAGCTGGTAGATCTCCGAGTTAAGGAATTTGTTCTGAATTTTGTAGGCCTCAATATCATCCTGCCAGGGCACAGGGGAGGATAAGCAGCAGATTAAGAAGTTTTAAAATCACTTTCCATAATTCATGTTGATGACTGACTAATGTGACGAGTTGGGACCACATATAAATGCAAACACACAAACCTAAAATCTATGCTCACTATGGCATTTGGATATTGCAGTGTCTCTGGCCTATCAGTTTCATTACCCTTAACAAATATAACACACAAAATACTGTCATCACCCTTTTAAACTAAGAAAATGTATAATCGTACATTATGACTTATGAATAGTCAGCTTCCTTTGAGGTAAAATTTATTTTATCTTCCTTTGGTCTTCAACTTTGATCTTTGCATATCACAATAAAAATCCTAGTATGTGTTTTCTATACCAAGTCATTTCTTTCCTATCATATATGTTTTAAAAAATGACATATATATCATATTACTCCAGAATCATGCAAGGAATGATATTTTGGGTATTCAGGTGCAAAACTTTTTCCATCTATATGTATGCTGTAACTATTTAGCAGTTGACAGTCAGACAGATTTGAATCCAGATTACTGTAATACAGATCATTCAATTTGCTGCTGCCTCTGGACCCTCTTGAGCAAGGTACTAAAGTTCTTTACCAACTGTTAATTTTCCCCAGAAAAACATTCAGACTATGTCCCCGACACATCACAAAACAAATGTGTCTCTTGATTTGCTGCTCTTTCTAGGGACGTGTTCTCCATCAAGAAAGATGGCAATAACGTATTCAGCCTTAAATCTACTATTAGCTGGCCCAAGGCCTCTTTGATGTGTAAGTCCATGTCCTTACTCAGTGTGTTACTTAGTATTCGTAAACACTGTAGTAGTTCCCAGATATTCTACTGACCATCTCACATATAGTCCACTCCTTGTACCGTGCTGCACCACCTCCTTCTGGAGGGTTCCCCCAATACCATCCTCATCATTGTCTTCCTCACTTCCCTTTGGCCTGCTTCACTGCCTCCTCCTGTATTGTCTCAGTCACCATCTCAAACACTATTCTCGTCTCACCTTGAGTTGCTCCACTTCTTCCTGGAGCTGTCGGAAGGTCCGAGCACCCATAGTGCTGGTGAGTTTGCGCCCGGGGTCAGCCAAGCACTCAGCCACCTGTTCAGAAAGCCTGAGAATCACTTCCTGCTTGGCTTGGTTCTTCTCCATCATCAGCTGTACATGCTCCTCCAGCTGAACGATGCGTGCATCCCGCAAAACCAGCTGTTCCTGCAGCTCTTGCATACTGCTATCCGACTGGTCCCCAGGTGATTTGTCCCATTCCTCTGCTGCTGGCAGACACTGCTTACAGCACAAAACACCAAATACTGCATGATGAAAGGGATACAATAAATGGGTTCTGATATAGAAGAAATCAAAGTTTCAGAAGTCTTCCGTAAAATTGTTATATATGATCACAGTGAATATCACCTACTTTAAAAAAATTGTAAAGATAAACAATGATTCAAATGTGCAAAATATACATTTTTCAGTTGCTGTGTCATTTTATGCAGTGGGACTATTTAGTTCTCTCCTGTTTGGTACAAGTATAGTTTACTGTTTAGACAACACAACTGCTTTGTTTCTCCCAGCAGCTCAGCTGTGACATTCCCTCTGTTCTCGACTAGGTGAAAGAGTATTGGGGCCACTTGTCAGGAGTGATGAGCTCAACAGAGGCATGGAGATTTATAATGACAGTGAATCATCTCTTCCTAGACTGGTGACAGGTTAAGAATCTGTTCTTATCACCCTACCTTTTCTGCCTTGGCCTCCTCAGCTGGACTGAGCACCTTCTGCTGGAGGAGTGAGAGCTCTTTGTCAAGGGAGACCTGCTGCACCTCTGCTGTCATGGGGACAGGACTACCGCTCCTCTGCACAGTAAGCGAGGGCTCCTCCCATGGTGACTCCCGGCCTGGATCAGCCAAAGGCCCAGGGGTGGTGGCAGGTGCTGTTGGTGCTGGAAGGGATTACACAGCCAAAAGACAACTGAGTTCATTTACTCCACTTCCTCTGTCCTCTAACCAGACCTCACTCCTCCATGTTTTGCCATTTTCATTTGAGTGACAGTGGCAGCTGTGCCCTGGTATGAGTGTGTATAAGATGCCAGGGTCTAACCACGCATCAGCTGGACATACCAACTGCATCCTCGCTCATCAGCACGGGAGACCCTGAACTGGAGAGAGCTGTAGACTGTTCTGAGCAGAAGACACTGCGGCTCAGATCCTGAGAGCGGTGTCTGCACAAGTTGTGCACAGAGTTCCTGATAAAAAAAAAAAAAAAGACCAAACACCATATATAGACTGATTATAAATGAATAACAGAACAAAGACCAAATAGGGCTATTAAGCAGCAATTACAGACCAATGACAAACCAATTACAGACCAAGCAAAGGCCAAGACGACACCTATTACAGAGCAATGACAAACTCAGGAGAGACTGTTCGCAGGACCATGGTTACACAGATCCCATCTTCCAAAACTAGAGAACTGCAGGAACTGAAAACTTCATTGTTTTCCTTTACCCAGCAGAGTCTGAAAAGGATATTATGTTTCAAGGATCTGCCCTGTTTGGCAGCAACAACAACCACAATAACTAATTAACATTAATGGTAACCCTGAGTATAAAGCCATAAATACAAGTCATATGAAAGTAATCCAATTTCAGTAAACTGAACACACTGGTTAGTATTAAACCTGGTAATTGCACAGGGACAGACTTTGCTATATTTGGAAAAGGGGGAAAAAAAAAAAAAAAAAAAAAAAACCGTGACATACCGCCATCTCACACAGATAGGGAATTCATATTCTCATTAATATTGCATGGCATGCTACGCGACACTGAAATCCAATGATCCTCTTCCCTTGTCAATAGACTACAACTGAGGAATCAGTGCTGACACAAACAAGAAAACATCTGTCAAAATGACCATACATTGAAAACACTGGAAAACAAACCCTTTGGGATCACCTCACAATGCAAAATGCCTTTTTTGCAGTAAGCCAACTTCTTTAAAAATGAATGAAAAATATTTTTGCTTTTTGTATGCCTCAGCTTTATTGTAGTAGGGCTGTAAAATCATTTACTGCACTATAATAAAAGCTAATGTCAAATCCCTACAATGAAAAGAACACAAACCATGTGAATCTGTCTGTGTGTGTGTGTGTGTATTTATATATATAATATATACACACACACACATATGTATGTATATATACACTTACTGGATCTCTGTAAGCGGGTGCTTGAAGGAGACATTGCTTAAAGTCGACTGTGACTTTGGTGCCGGTAGATTTGCCGCTTCTTCTCCCACAAGCCCTGGCGGGGTCTTCACAATGGGCAGGAAGACATCTGTAGATCCAGAGCAGAAAAGCCATGTGGGATCAATCCCTTCTGCAGCACAAAACTTTTTTTTTTTTTTTTTTTTGCTTAGGAACTGTAATCCTCAGGTATCATTACAACCGGTTTGATTGTGGAACTCTCAGCATCAACCTGGCACTAGATTCCCCAGGTAACATGAAGAATATTGTTGCATCACCTTTAGAGTACATGCAGGGTAGGACTGATTTACATTTACATTTATTCATTTGGCAGACACTTTTCTTCAAAGCGACGTACATCTTATAGAAAATACAATTTGTGCATCAATTTCGGCACAAATTGATTTACGGCAGTTGCTACTTAACATTCTTAATATGGTAACAGACAGCCTTGTTTCCTGACTAAGGTGTGTCCATATGGATACAAGACTGAAATACATTAGGGATGAGTCCTGACATGGAAGAACAAGGGAAGGTCTCCTTAAAAGGAATATAATGTCTCCACTCTACCACGAGCCATGGCTGGGGGGTTAAGTGTTGACAGCAAGTCCGCTGTTAAGATCATGGCAGTCTCCTGAAAACACACATCTGCCTGGTGTGTGGAATGATACTACATTTACATTTATTCATTTAGCTCATGCTTTTCTCTAAAGCGACTTACAATGTTAAGGTACTTAGAATTATTTACCCATTTATACAGCTGCATAATTCTACTGGAGCAATTTTAGGATAAGTTCTTTGCTCAAGGATACTACAGCTGGGGGGGGGACTTTGGGTCCAAAGGTAGCAGCTTTACGTGCTACACTACCAGCTGTACTAAAACCACTTACTTTCATTTTAGACAGATGATTTGTCACACCATCTGTAGTAGAAAACAAATGCGAACAGCAGTGACCTTCCAGTTTCATAGTTGTGTTTCAGCCTTTGAAAACTGAAAGTGTGATGACAAACCAAGCTCATCTTCAGTGTGGCAAAACACACACAATGTAAATTGTTCCACTCATCAATTATTAATCAACATTGACATTTATCTATCACTTACCTGATGTTCTCCTCCACAGTGTCTAACACTGTTAGGCTGCTTACAACGATCTACCTATTTATACAGCCGGATAATTTGTACTGGAGCAGCTAAAGGCAAGAACCTTGAACGAGCACTAAAGCAGAAGAAAGGATTCAAACCTGAATCCTTTGAGGCTAAATGTTGCAGCTCTAACCACTATGCCCCCTGCAAGGTAGTACTGTCCACACTTAGATCCACATTCAGCAGACTGAAAGGCCTTTGTTTTTGTACAGAGAACAATCCAGATTAATAGATCTGTTCCCACAGACTTCGAGCAAAGTCTATAGTATATTCTGCGGGGGAGGAGAAAAAAAAAAAAAACAGGAAAATTTTTTAAAGAAAAATGTAAGGACGGTAAGAAATGAACAACGATAACTACTGGCGTTAAAGCTGCAGTGGGACAGAGTCGGAAGATAGCATCTAGAACGTGCGCCAAGATTCTTACAAAGGAAGGAAAGCAGCATGAGCAGTCAGCAGCACGAGCAGTCAGCAGCACAGCTTCCTGTCCAGCGGTTTGGTGCCCAGGGCTTCCTGCAAGGCTCCATATCACTTCCAGCTACTTTTCAAGCAACAGCCTAGTGTGCATTTTCTCTATATTGCTGCATGACAGCACTTAAAATAAACTGTGAACGCAGAGGAAGCCAGCAGAACTATTAGGACAATAGCAGCCACCTTGGGGAGATGAATCACAAGTCTCGGAAAGCACAAAATAAAGCAGGCAGCAAACTGGGAAGCATACGTCAGAGCGAAAGGATAGCCATGGCCAGATTCTGGTACCACGCACTGGCTTGTACAGTCATCACCAAAGTACAGTATCCCCACATTATGAAAGAGAAAACTAGAATGCTTTGTTTCATGGCAAATTCCAAAACTTAGCAGTGAACAAGATGCAACATGATCAATTTGCCACAAACCAGTTCTCCCCAGGCTAGTGTCATTCCAAACTACCTCAATCTGAGAAGCTGCAGCAGGAAGTTCTGCTTAAACTTTCACCACAATCCTTTTCTGTAATCTCACACAGGAGGCTTCTTATATGATCTTGGGCCTTCACGTAAAACAGAAAGCAAGTTTCTGCGACGACGTTCTACACTGCATCTTATCTTCAGCGCGGCGGTTCGTTGCTCAGGGTTCACGGCTGCAACAACCTTTACAAAGAGAGAGGAACCGCTCCCACGTTTCTTTGTTTCTTTGCCCCTATGAAGTTTGTAGGAAAAGAGCAATCCCTTTCAGTTTTGTGAGGCTCGAAGACCAATGCTGACTTAATCTCAAAGACTTCTGCCTTGCATCCAGGCTTCGTGTACATTAGCGTACATATAGGGGTGTGGCCACATTTTTCAACACATTTCCCAGCACATTTCCCAGCAGGTCTTACCTGAAACACCCCGCCCCCCATATTTCATAAATCTGGGAAATTCTACCCTACATTCTAAACCTACAGGCCAGGGTTACACTTTTAACATGCTGACCGATATGGAAGCATTGCACTTCCTTTCCAATAAACAAAAGTAATTTAAATGTGCTACCAATACCTCCATATTTAAGGTCTACATAGTATTTCATCTCAATAAACCTACAGAACTGGCAGCTTCTACCTGGCTAATACTTTGCCATACTTCTAACAAGATATTTCCCCTCACTTCATATGAGCTGCAGGGTAATACTGTAAAAACACTGTTAAAAAAAAAAAACACTAACAGTGTGATAAACTTATGCAATACTACCATAAGCATTTTCACTGATCCTGGACACTGATAATGGACACTATGGTAAAATAAATGTTTCATTTTGGTACAAGTGCTAGGTAAATATTCAAGAGACAATATAAGGATAACACTCTGGGACAGTCATCATTAGAAATGAAAAGAAAAAAAAAAAAAAAAAAAAACATTCAGTACAGTGTAGAGCCTCTAGTTCCATCACGTTTCACGATTAAATCAGTTACTACAGTATAATGGTTACTATAGTACTTACAATCTGAAAGTCGCCAGCTGAAGCCCTTGTAAGACAGGGGCATAACAACTTATCAAATAGTGGGATGCAGAAAACACTAGCACTCCATAGAGATTTTTTTTTTTTTTAAAAAGAAAACTTGCTTTTAATTCTGTATATAGCTGTTTATGTAATGTATGCTGGCATTTCTGTCTCTCATGTGTTGTGAAGTGCACATTTGATTTACTGCGTTCTACATCACTTTGTGGGAAAGTGTCTGGCAAATCAATAAATGTAATAAGGGTCTCTCAAAGCTCACCCCTTTCGCTGCCATTTCCCTCCCGAGCTGCTGAGACTTTTGTAAGTTAGCCTTTCACAACCTGGTACTTTTTATCCGTTTTCCTATTTGTATGTAGATTTTGCACATACCTAAACGGCTGTACTGAACAAAACCTGTGCTTCAGTCACCGTGTATATGTATCTAAGCCCTCTGCCTGCTATGAAATACACTGTTTACTCCAAGTTGCAGATTGCTTTTGAGAAAAGTGTCTGCCAAGTGCATTAACATAAATGTAACCGTAAACCACATAGTGGAATGTGGTTATTTATCTGCACAGAAATTGTATGATAAGCTCACCTTGTCCCCTACACCAAAAGTAAAACTTTACAGTATACTACGTGCTGGAACAAAATTATTTAAAGAGCATCTGACTGAAAAATATAAAGTTACTAAACAGTAGTTTACAATATGTTTTTACACATATAACATTTGGTGCCTACAGGGTATAAGAAGGTCTATATTATGAAGGCTCCACTGAGGAGTTTCATCAGACATACAGGAAATGCTGCATGCAAACGGCTAGAAGCAGCATATTTTGTTCATTGACATTATCTTGTGTCTTATCTATTACGTTGTATTTTATTAGTGTATTTTTAGAGGTACACTCTACGTGCCACAACATCAAAACAGGTCATTCAATATGTTTTAATAATTGTAGGAACTTCCACATTGAATGACATATTTTCAGGCAGCAGTTTGACTTCCAATCATTTCTCCAGAAAAAAAACTACTAAAAGCATACAGACAGTTTTCTGAGTTATGTGATTGCAAATATTCTACAACTTGTAATAGCATTTACACACTATAATGCAACATAAAACACCATCATCAAAGCCAAAGAATCGGGGGATAGTTTTGAATGCAGCTAAAAACAGTACGTTTTCCTGAATCAGAGAGGCAGTGGCAAGGGACTACAATCTGCAGTCTGTACTTGGAGATGGTTGTGAGGTCACCGCACAGGCCAGTCTTACCATGGCCATGGCTGGACACATGCTCTCCTCCCAGGCCGGTGAGCCCACATGCCTGCACAGGCTCCTCTGCTGGGTCCCTGTGCTGCCAGCGCTTCAGCTGTAGCTGCTGTAACCAGTACATCATGGCGTCACGACTCACAGCCTGCAAAACAAATACCTCCCTTCACACTGCTGTATCACCAATCATGGGATGGAATGTCATTTTCGTTACCATAGAGACGTACCATACTGAGCTGGGGATTCAAAATTCCATATAGCAACAATATCATTATTACTTGTTAACTGGCTTAGAATTGTTACTTAATCTAGAATGCCCAGGAGGGGTGGGCAACCACTGGCCCTCAGACCCCCAGAGTTTTTCTTCTCCCTTGATTTTCAGTTGGGAGTTTTTGTTCCTTTCCTCCGTGGTCAGTAGGCTTACTTATAGCTCTATAAAAGTACTATATTATGGTAGTCAGTAGTCAACTGTCTTCTTTGTTTCTTATCTTATGCATTTGATTTTCTTGCCTTATGCCTGTGTTAAAGCGCTCTGTGTCGCTGCATGAGAAGAGCACTCTATAAAAATAAACTGAATTGAACTGATGTCCTTTCACATTACAGTGTTACACCATTTGTTACAAAATGGCTACAGAAACTCACTTTATTTAGCATGCTCTTGAAGAAGAGCAAACTGAATGGGCCTCTCTATTTGACTGAATTTTTTTGCATTTTCCAGGTTATTAAAATATTCAATGTTTTGTATCAGTACCAATGACAGCTGTGAAGGTGTTTCAAAACAGGCGTTTAATAGCAGACTAATCAATGTCAGGCTGCAACAAGGCTACAATGAAACGTGGTACTTTAGCACATAAAAATTAAGGCCATGTTGAGAACACATTGTTTGCTCACAGCAGAGATGAAATTAAAATACAGATATTCAAAAATGACTAGTCGTCTAGTCACATCATTTTGTCACCAGGAACACACTTTCCGGGTATTATCCCCTTGCTCAAAAGGCAGCGTCTATATCATTCTTTATGGCCCACTCAAAAAAGTATTTTAAAAATGTTGTGAGTCTGCTTTGACACTAATGAACCCATCTTGAAAGAAAGCCAGGAATTCAAGAGGATTCTTTAGCTGTAAACTTGGTCTTTAGATACTGTATCATTTCAGGAAATTATACACATCGAGGTTATTTAAGAGATGGATTAGGTCCATCGTCTAGTGACACAGTGTGTTAAATACTTAAAGTTTCTGCCCATCTCGTGCTTGTGGCTACTGTTGATATTTGTAATGGGAGTGACAAGAATTGCTTACTGGTCCAAGGACAACATGATCTGTCAATACCATTGCTTTCCAACGCTAGAAATGAGCAGCAAAACACATCAGTTGCACTTAAATTTGCCAATAGCAACAGCAGACTCTCGTTTCCTTTACTGACGTGATCCACTGACGTGATCCACTGACGAATCATGTATGAGGTAACCTCGAATTCCCAGAATTCCTACAATGTTGTTCCGGTACGGCCTTTCCAAACATGAACAAAGACTAATTGAAGAGGTACTTAAAACTGTCAGTTTGCTACCCGCAACCAGCTCTGCTATCAAGTCCTTATTTCCTAAAACAGGGCTTTCCAATGTGAGGCCAGAGGTGTGCATGTGGTGCACTGTTTCACATGATGTGGATGCAAGAACATTTATCAAATTATTAACATACACTACACCTTCCATAAACACTGTAAATTCTATTGAATGAAATGATAGCAGTTGTAGTTGGACACACACGCACCACATTTACGTTTATTCATTTAGCAGATGCTTTTGTCCGAAGCGACGTACATCTCAGCAAAAGTACAATTTATGCATTACATTAAGAGAAGGAGTCACAGCTGGAGACATGAGTCTCAAGCAAACCTAGTTTGTTCCCTACCACTTGCTGCACCGAGGGTCATCGTTCGATTAAGTGAATAAAACACAGGATAGACAAATCCCGATACCCTCCCACCATTTTTTTTTTGTAAATATTATAAGATACACAAATGAGCAAGCACAATGCCAGAGTAATGGCTGAATAAAGGTTGTATCTGGGGATGCTTAAGGAGTTATGATGCGTGAACAGTTACCCCAGAAATGAGCTGGAGAGATCTTGGGCAAAGTGTTTCTGGAAAAGGTGGGTCTTCAGACCCTTCTTGAAAATAGACAGTTTCCGCAGTTCTGAGCGACAGGGGAAGGTCACTCCACCACTCAATACAACAAAATAAAACATATTAAAGAATTAAATTATATTTTTCGATTTAGAAATTTAAGATTCGGTATATCACGTGCAGGGGGTACAGTGGCACAGCGGGCTTGACCGGGTCCTGCTCTCTGGTGGGTCTGGGGTTCAAGTCCCACTTGTGGTGCCTTGTGACAAATTGGTGCTCCGTCCTGGGTGCGTCCCCTTCCCCTCCAGCCTTACGCCCTGTGCTCCCGGGTTAGCCTCCGGCTTGCCGCGACCCCGCATGGGACAAGCAGTTTCAGTCAATGTGCGTGTGTATATCACATGCCGTGATTTTCACATGTGACCCTTGGATGACTGTGGCCCTTGACCAATAAAAGTTGATAAAAAGATAAAAAGACAGTTTGGTTTCATAAGTAGAAGGTAACCCACCCACCCTTCTGCTAAATCCCTACAGAAAAGGCACAGAAATCTGACTCCATCCTGACTTTGATTTGACCGAATATAGGTTTATCTGTTTTGCTGCACTGCCTGATGGATCCATAACAGGACGGTTTTTCACAGCTCTGACTCAGTAGGCGTTTGTTGGGGACCCAGTTAATTAGCCGTACATGTCAGTCACATCATCTAAGGTAAACTGTGGTTTTCAGAGTGTGGATACAGTAAATACTACTGCAGGTGCATTATTAAAAAAACCAAGCCAATTTTTGGTTCTGTAAGGAGTTTTGTGCACCTACTCGTTCGATGAACATCGGTGCATAAAGTGGAAAGAAAGAAACTAAATCTACTTAAGAATCACATGTCTGCAACTATGTCTCTCTTTCTCCTAATGTAATGCACAAATTGTATTTTCTCTGAAATGTACATCGCTTTGGAGAATGCCTGCTAAATGAATAAATGGAAACATAATGTAAGGTGGGCCTTTGAAAAATCCTTGGTTATCAAGTTAGTCACATTTGACATAATTTTTCATTGTTGCAAAGGATCGGTCCATAACCTATAAATGTTAGTACTTGTCACTTTTGAAACATAATTTGGAATATTAAATTTAGGCTTAAAGTCAAGCTAATTCTCTATGTAGAAATGAAAGCCGTATCTCAGTGTTCAAAAAAGTTATTCCATCCATGTCATGCACTCTGTGTGTTTAAACAGATATAACCTGCCAGAAGGTTAGTGGGCTCACTGAGCATAGCTGATCCAAAATGTCAACACAGTTTCACTATTACAGTATGGGTTGTTTCACTGTGAAAGTCCCCGTGTTTCTCATCTCCCCGCATCTTTCCAGCTTGACTAATACATACTTGCTTAGGCCTGTTATCTTCTGGATGAAACAGTGCTTTCCTACAACTGATAACAAAATATGGGTTGACAAAGGGTTGAGTCCCATATAACGATAGTTAACCGGTTCAGCCAGAGTACACAAAGGTTTACAGCTGAACCAAGAAAGAAAAAATAGGATCTCAAATGGCACAATCCTAATACCGGAGGACTTACCACAGATACACCGTCGACTTATCAACATGGTACGCTGATACAGCTTGTTTGGATACGCTAGATGAGAGCACGTGAATGTGGCAAGTGCATATTCTGAAAATATTATAGCTTGGAAAATGCTTCCAGTGTATTTCATAGCACAGCAAAACAAAGAATAGTCCATATTTAACAACTTTTTTTTTTTTTAAAGCCACACACATAGCAAGCTGCCTGTTTCTTCTATGACTGTGGCAGTAAAGGACAGGTTACGATGAGCATACCTTGAGGACAAAGACCCGCTCTGGGGTCTGGATGTGAAACACCGCCTCCTCTGCTTGGAGGGAGAATCCAAAAGTGGCACTGGCGAGCTCAATGCGACCCAGAGGGTTCACGTCCTGGGCAGTTCGGTAGTAGAACAGCTGGCACTGTTTCTCCTCGTACACAAACCAGCGGCACTTCCAGCTCTTGAGGGGTCCGCCCAGCTTGCCCAGGTAGCCACACAGTTTGGCACGATGCGGCTCCTCGCCCCTGCGGACCCAGTCACTCGGACCCAAGCCATTTGCACCGGCCTCACCTGGGTTCTCCACAGGTGCAACGCTTTCGTGAAGCACGTGGGGGTCTGGCTGGAGAGGACAGGCACCGGGCTCTGCCATCCTAGGGCTGTGGCTCTCCATCACCCTGAGGATGTCATACATGTTATTGATATACAATTACACAGCAGGCTGTGGGACAGCTTCTTCTCGCAGGCCATCAGACTGTTGAACTCCAATAATGCCACCACATGCACAACCCACTCTACCTCCCATGTGTACTGCATCTGCACATCTTGAGTCCTACATGTATATTGCGCACATTGCATTATGTGAATACCATAAACACCGTACAGGTCAAAACACGTGGGCTTCCGCGGTCGGTGTCAGCTGACTGGGGTTTTAAATCTTCTGGATGAGAAGATGTATTTAAAATGTCAAAATGATGACCGCGGTCTCATCCAGAAGTCTTAAAACCCCAAGTCTACTGTACAGGTGTTCACAGTGTCTTTCTGTGGTCAGAATATTGTAACTTATGCTGAACAGCTGCGGAGAATGCGCCAAACTAAGTGACGGTAAGGTGATTTGATTGATTTGTGTGTGTGTGTATATATGTATTGTTACACATCATCAGGTAAAACTGAAGGCACTTAATATCTGTCCTTAACATTTTTATCCATCACGTAACTCATGCACACATTCCGAATTCAGCTCCTAATAGTTATATTAACAACAGGCACTTGATCTTCTCACTGCAACCCAAAGTGAAGGAGCCTGTTCGGTAATAAAATATATAAACTTCTTAATATATAACTTCTTGTGTGTGTGTGTGTGTCACAGCCTGTGTGTAACGTGTAAATTAATAATAATAAGAATATGAGGAGGGAGCTCGAAAGATTTTGCTCAGTCAAGCAGTTCTAAGCTCCATTCCAGCCTCGCACCGAATGAACACTGATTATTATACATTTTCGTGCTACAACTTCACGAATTCATCAAGATGCGGAGTATTTTTGGTCGCTTAACGTAAAGCGGTTTTGAAAACACGCCGTCATTTTTTTGAGACTAGATTTCCGTCACTGGTTTACTGTATTTGCATCTCTTCAACGATCCAGAAACTTTGTGACAGAGAGCGGGTTCGATGCCGTCGTTCGTTTGATTTTATATTAATAAATTAATAACCATAACAGATGAAACCAGTATACTCTGTGTTTTTCATTATTAATTTCACGATAAAGGTTTCCTAGTCGTCGGTAACAGCAGTAATCTGGCTGTCCTTTTTTTTTTGCTCCGAAAAGTAACGACTGCGTCGTGATGAAACAAAACGCCTCAGCCCGTTCTCAGCCCAGCGAAACGAGGAGGAGGATCCAGGAGGATTTCGCAGCAAAACGACAAAAAAAGTAACACGTTACTCCTCACAAGTTGTCAAGTATCCGCCAAAGTCTCGAAAAAGTGCTGAAGTGAGCGGCACCAGCAGTGCCAGTGAGTGACCAAGTTAGTTAGTTGGCACGCCGAGCCGACGCGTATCATACGCCCCTCGCCGGGTAGCGCTGAGCCGCTCGGTTCGGCCGGGTCCGCAACGCAACGGGGCTGCGGCACAAGCCAAGCGCGTCCCCGCCGCGACCCCGCGCTCTTCTTTACCTCGTTCGGCTGCCGCGGTTCTGCTCTCCCCGACGCCGCGAGGCACGTGCCCTGGCTTCCCGGACGCGCGCGACCGAACACCTGCTCGGTCGCGAGGTTCTCGGCAGAGCTTCGCGCGGTGCTTTCCGCGAGCCCGAGGGGCGTGGAGCTTGCGAAGACGCGCGGGTTCGGGTTACGGCAGCACGAGCGTCTGCGCTGTACTTTCCGCATCGTGTGTACGCGTCGCGGGCCGCGCTTCGGCCTCACGCTCTTTTTAACAGTATTTTCACTCGCTTATTTCTATTTAGGCGAAGCAAAAGGATTCTTTTAGCGAATACTTCTCTCCAAATCCTCATGAAACAGCGTAGTGTACTGAGCTCATACCTTAGCCAACGCTGAGTCACACAGCTAGATCAGAGAGTAGATGTGCTGCACTAAACTGCCTAACACACATTCACAGTTTTATACAGCAGGGTAGTGCGACACACACACACACACACACTCTCTCTCTCTCTCTACAAGTTTATATGAAAGTCATCCATTAAGAACATGTAAACTCTAGACTCCCATGTTTTCAAACCCATTGACAACCGAACCCCACAGCCCAGGTCAGGTGCTCGCTGCGCGACTCTGCCTCAGATTTATGGTACATTTTCTGGTAGCAACCAAAGGTATTTTGAAATAATGTCCTTGTCCCTGATGCAGAAATCTTTGGGAAGTTCTTTGCAGTTATAATTCTATTAATTTCATCTTTGTCCTCTGCTTTTTGTCTGACACCACAGATGATACCAGTACCTACCTGGCCCAGATGTCCCATTTACATTTACATTTATTCATTTAGCAGACGCTTTTGTCAAAATCAAATGTACATCTCAGCAAAAGTACAATTTATGCATTACATTAAGACAAAGAGACATAGCTGCAGACATGTGACTCAATTAAACCTAGTTTGTTACCTACCACTTGCTGCACTGAGGTTCATCGTTCGAGCAGGTGCATAAAACACAAGATAGACAAATCCTGATACCCTCCCACCAATTTTTTATATATATACACACACACACACACATTTTCTGAACCGCTTGTCCCATACAGGGTCGCGGGGAACCGGAGCCTAACCCGGTAACTCAGGATGTACGGCTGGAGGGGGAGGGGACACACCCAGGACGGGACGCCAGTCCGCCGCAAGGCACCCCAAGCGGGACTCGAACCACAAACCCACCGGAGAGCAGGACCTGGTCCAACCCACTGCACCACCGCGCCCCCGTTTTTTATATATATTCTAAGATACACAAATAAGCAAGTACAATGGCAGAGTAGTGGCTGAATAAAGGTTGTATCTGGGGATCCTTATGGAGTTACGATGCGTAAACAGTTACACCGTAAATGAGCTGGAGGGATCTTGGGCGAAGTGAATCCGGAAAAGGTGAGTTTTCGGACCCTTCTTGAATATAGACAGAGTTCCCGCAGTTCTGAGTGACAGGGGAAGGTCATTCCACCACAAGGGAGCCAGAACCGAGAGCTTCCGAGCATTTCCAGATTGTCAGGTGCCAGCCAGGCCCTTCTTTGAGAAAGACGGTCTTGCAGATACTGATTGTAAAAGCACTGATTCTGAGTATAAAAGTGCTGATATAAATTATTGTTCCATATTTTAATACTTCACCATTATGCTCAAAATATCTTACTACTGAATTAATTTGATATTGAAGTTATACTGTAAGTGGACATTTAATATTAAAGTGATTTGCGTTGTCCTTGTCTGTGCTGTAACTACGTCATTAACCTACTTTTATGTGTTTTCGTGTTTTATATACTTTACATGACGATGTGAAGTGTATCCATTGTCACTGTTTGATTCCACCCGTTTGCTGATTGCGCGCTTGTTGCTTTCAGTTTACACAGCAAAGTCTGCTTAAGAAAATGCAGTCTTTGTGCGAAATGTTTATAGTGATAACTTGCACGTACCAAAGGATATTTATTTCTTTGTTTGACAAAAGACAAGTGGTTGCTGACTCTGTGTGTGTGTATTTATCCAGAGCAGAAATGTTGATATCAACTAATCATAGTTGATTTCAAACACAATCTCTTGATATCACACTCTGCTGTTGACATCAGATGGGAAAGTGTTAATATTGAGCACTACACTGGTGATGTTCAACTAGAGGAAGTGATGAATTTCAGTGGACCAGCTCTTCATCTGCCATGTCTACTGTCCTGATAGGTCCTGTTTCCTCTATCAAAAATCTATAGTTTGTTTCCTTTAAGAAAAGACTAAAATGGTAAATGTTTGTCTGAAAAATCAGAAAATTTTTTTGAAAGTGGGGACGTGGTCCTGCCGTGGTTAAGGGCATGGCCCTGTAACCTGGTTGTCAATCACCGACCCGTTGTCCGCTCCAGCAATGTACCTTTAAGTAAGGTACCCACCCATAATTGTTCCAGTAAAAGTACCCGGCCTGATAAATGGTTAAAATAGTGTCACACTAGATAAACCATCGGCTGTGCAATATTAATAATAATGGCACACTTTTTCCACAGTGGAAGCAGCTGGTGGCACCGGTGCCGCACAGAGACTGGGCTCTGCATTTGGACACAGGTTTAGATCTGACTCTGTGTGGAGTTTGTGTGTTCTCCATGTTCATGTGGGTTTCCTCCCACACTCCAAAGACGTGTTTCAGGTGAACTGGTGACTCTAAATTGCACAAAATCTGTGTGTGTGTGTTCACCCTACGAGGGACTGCCATTGTGTCCATGGTGTACCCTACCTCACACACTATGCCCCCAAGATAGGCTCCAGATCACTGGTCTTCCTCTGCTTGAGGGTGTTTCTTACTTTTTCCTCTGCCAACAACACACCGTCACTACACATCTCTTTTAAACTGATTGTTTCAAATTATGATAAATCATTAGCTAGTGGCTGGGGAGGCAGCTGAAAGGATAGCGGGTAGAGCTGCTGCTTTCGGATCCCAAGGTTGCAGGTTTGAATCAGTGCCTATGGTGACATTGTTGAACATCTGGCAAACTTTGTTCTTACTGGGCATTCTGCCAGGTTTCATTAAATCTGTCGGAGTTCTTAAGTTTAGGACTTATTGTATATTACTTGCATCTCTTGACGATAGAAAACTTATTTTATACTTTTGTAAGCATCGACAGTGTGAAGCTAAATCATTTCACTGCATTTTTTGTGGATTGCCAAAACAAAGAAACTGAGGGAAGAATAAATCTGGGTTATGTGCTCACACCGATGCACAAGACACTAGGAACTAGAGTGCCATCCATAGGTGCTTGTTTGAAAATGCACCCCGAAGGAGGACGGCTTCAGGAGACTGTGGTCCGGTCATATTCCTCTGGCCAGACCCTGGGAATGGTGACCAAAATGCTAATTTCTCCTAAAACAGTTAAAAATATTAACCTCATAGTTTCAAGTCACACTTACTAATAACATTCACTACCACGGTAACTAGATTTATCTCACACGGTCATATGCTTTGGGCTGGAGCAAACCACAGGAAGCATTTTTGCCCAATAAAATTTATATTTTCAGTCTATCAAATTTTAATCCAGGCGTAGCTGATGGCATAATTCCATGCCTGCATTATTGGTATATACTCCAGTACTTCATCTAAAGGTCTGCCATGATTCTGAAACTTCGCAAGAAGTTATTGATTTTTTTTAATACCAAAATAAACAAACCCGTATATGCCTATCCTGCCCTTTATAGCGTTGTCTGTTTCATTTGCCATACGAAAGCCACGGTGACTGAATTCTAGCACTAGGGGTCAGAGATCGCAGAAGTACATTGACAGGACCAGACTGGTGGGCAATGCATAGTGGGAGGTCTCACACTATATGCGTCTTGACTTGGGCTTGAATTTGGCTCATGTCTGTGTGGACTTTGCATGCGTTTCCTCCCACAGTCCAAAGACATGTTTCAGGTGAGCTGGTAACGAAACTGCCCCTCGTGTACACGTGCTACATTGCTCTGTTGTACAAATGGGTGAATTATTGAGGGGGCAGCAGGTAGCATAGTGCTTGGATAGACCCAAGACCCACTTCTTGCTGTAATGTCCTCGATCAAGGTACTTACCCTGAATTTCTCCAGTAAAAATCACCCAGCTGTATAAATAGGTAAATAATATTAAGTAGTCTAGTACATAAACATCACACCAAGTCATTCTGAAGAAAAGTATCAGCTAAATAAACAACTTTCCTTGTTGGTGCCTCAACTCAGTGCTGAATCACATGTGAGTATAACAGGCTTCTTTAATAAAGTAGCAAAACTCTTTATTCCAACAATTTCCTGATGGCGTTCAAAACATTACAGTGAGAGGATACAGAGGACAGTTAATGTACGTAACGGGTGTTAATACTAAAAAAAAAAAGACAATCTGAAGGACAACCGGAGCCCGGTTCTCAAAAGAGCACAAATTGTATAAAAAAATATCTTTATGTTACACAGTTTAATATTTCTCTATTTAAGGGGAATGTGTTAAAACTTATAATCTCATCACTTCAAGCAAAGATTCACATTTCATATGTCTTAGATTTTAACTTCTAACATTCAACTGACTACATATAAACTACAGCATTTCAAGATTATATGATTTATGTTTTAACTGGTATCAGACTTCAGCAAAAATTTTTTTTTTTTTATCTTTATAAAGAGGAATTGTGAAGAATCATTTGCAAGATTTTTGGGAATTATTATAATCAGTATAGTCATGAAATAACGGAATGTTACAATCTGTAATGAATAATTCATTTATTTCGGAAATAAAAAGAGACATGGGATACTGAAACAATTCCAAAACAATGAAAGATAATTTTTCACCACTTATATGCCTATATTTGCTCATACAAGTAGATAAGTTACCAAATGTGAATGAAAATAAAAAATTATATATTTCTTACTTTTTGAAATCAGAATTTTAAAAGCAGTTTGTGGGAATTGTATTTATGCAGCATGAGCCTACTGTTCAGTGACGGGGAAAAAAAAGTGCATGCCACGAGTAACCCCCCTTGGTCACACTTGTATGATATTCAAATTTTCTGCTTGCCCTCTTTCGGTCTTCAGAAGGGCAGTACAAAACCCCTGGCCCATTCTTCACCAGTCCTTCACCTGGGCAGGTGAGATCTGAGGTGCTCTTTGAGTTGAGGGATGGTGGACAGCTCTTTATGACACACATGGCATCGGAGTGGAAATTTCAGTAACTCACTGGCCCCATCCTTCACTGTTACCTGCCCGTCTTTTTCTAGCATTTCAATAACAGCTGTGGGGGCAAAACAGCCAGTCAATGGTATTGCAAATATTTTTGAATAAATGCATACATGTTGTGATTCTGGTAAGTTGTTTCACAATACCCTTCTAAGTCATATAAAAAAAAAAAAAAAAAAAAAACTTTGTCAATAAAAAGATGTATTAATTCATCTCCAATTCCACCACAAAGGACAAAAGGGAAACCTCAGGCTATAAATACTGCTGGCATGAAGTAAATTTAAAAAGGACAAAAAAGGACCCCCTGCAGTTTGCTTATCGAGCAAACAGGTCTGTGGATGATGCAGTCAACATGGGACTGCACTACATCCTGCAACATCTGGACAAACCATGTCTTGTCTTACCTTGTGATTCTAAGAAATACTCAGTTGTAAAGGAATTCCAGTGTTTCTTATTTTTGAGACAAGGCGAGTCAAAGTCTTGGCTGATTACATGAAGGTGGACATGGCTGCAAAGAACACAAACTGTTTGTGAGGTGAATTCTGTATCTTCACATTTGGAAGCAAAGTTTTACAGAAAACAACACATTTTCATCCAGAATTATTGGACACATTTAAATAACCTTTAGCCTGAAACTCTCATGGATTAACAGGGCACAATACTTTTCAGTTTCTAAATGTAAATTTGGATTCTGATGAAAGACAACTGAAAGAAGGGACGCCGACACTATTAACTCCTGGATATCACTTATTCAATAGGAAACATCTCAATACTAGTGACCACTTTCAGTTCTCAATCCTGATCCTCCTGTGCTGCACAAAGAAAAAAATACAAAAATGGCAAATGTCCAGGTGCAAAATTTCAGTACCGTGAGTACCTGCCCCACCTCTCAAACCCACTAGGATCCAAGCCTCTCTTACCTCATGCTTGGGATAGCATGATATCCAAGACGGAAGCGCAGCTTACTGGCGTCGGGGCACTGCTCCACCATCCTCTCAGCCACGTGATGCATGTGGCGCAGCAGACTGCAGTGTTCAGCACGCAGGGCCTTCAAGCTGGCAATGGACTCCCAGGGCAGAACTAGCCAGTGGTGACGGGCTTTAGGGTACTTATCCTTGATGACCACCACCATATCATCTTTGTAAACCTACAGTGGAAAGTAAATGGCTCTTGCGGTCAGCACTTAGGCCTGTTTTACATTCAAGAAGGTTGCCTCTCCCACCTGAATACACACACACACACACACACACACACACACACACTTTCAGATCCGCTTGTCCCATACAGGGTCGCGGGGAACCGGAGCCTAACCCGGCAACACAGGGCGTAAGGCCGGAGGGGGAGGGGACACACCCAGGACGGGGCGCCAGTCCGTCGCAAGGCACCCCAAGTGGGACTCGAACCCCAGACCCACCGGAGAGCAGGACTGTGGTCCAACCCACTGCGCCACCGCGCCCCCTCCCCACCTGAATACCAGAGTGCAAATACAACATTCTTTTTGCCATTATGTGTTGAGCGCATAATTTGAGCAGCTGGGGGTTGAATTTGAGACATACTATAAGTGTGGTGTCTAAACATACCTGCATTTTGGGATCTTGCATGGAGGCTTTCAGTCCTTGGCTCCAGTGTCCTGAGGTCTCCTGCTAAGAGACCAACATTTTTTTTTTTTTTTTTTTTTTTTTTAATTTATTTTTTTTATAGAGCGCTGTTCTCACGCAGTGACACATCCCACAAACTCATGAACAAGTAATGCAAACAAACACACACACACACACACACACACTGTCTGAACCACTTGTCCCATACGGGGTCGCAGGGAGCCGGAGCAAAACCCAGCAACACAGGGCGTAAGGCTGGAGAGGGAGGGGACACACCCAGGACGGGATGCCAGTCCGTTGCAAGGCACCCCAAGCGGGACTCGAACCCCTGACCCACCGGAGAGCAGGACCCGGTCCAACCCACTGCGCCCCCCCCTTGAACAAGAAATGATTCATTGCAAATGAACTCTTTAAAGCAGTCTCTCATATGGTTCTGCAGGATGATGGTTTTAAGGTCAGGACATGTTGCATAAGCAGGTTTTTAGGGGCACATGGGAAATAAGCATACCGTCTTGCGTGGTGTGTCCGAAATTGTTTTCAAAGGAACTGTGCTGCTAGCTCCTGCAAGCTTGCCAGGGTTTGAGGCGTTCTGGACAATGAGTCTTGCAACCTTTTGGCTGTGCATCCCAGCATCCACACCTTCTTCTTCTGACCTGGATTGCTGGGGCCTTTTGGTGCCTTGATGTCCCCTGCGTTCAACACCAGGTTCGGATTTTTCCTCCGAAAACCGCACGGTGTACGGGTACAGCTGGTTGACGACGTGCATGAGCTGGCCGGGCCTTAGCTTCACCTCGTTGCCCTTGCCCACAGCCACAGAATCCACACTTGTGGGGTTCGCACCCAGCTGTGAAGAAACACGATGGGAACATTCGAACACTGTTAAAAACATTTAGCCACAACACACTCCAGGTGCATCTCATTTGAATAGATCAGCCGATTATAAATCCTTTTCTAATTATCATACTGTACAGCGCAACAGAAGATTGTCTACATGTTATCAGCACAAATCTTAATGAACTACCATCAGAATATGTAGTTTAATACTACTACAGAGGCACCTTGCATCACTCTCATGGTAAGAATTCATACCTGTTTCACACTAACGTATCCTTTGTTGTAATCTGCTTTCAGCTGAACTGGAAGGGAACCAAGTGAAGAAATTACTTTCATTTGAACACTGAAAAAAAAAAGAAGATTAATCAAGTTCAACAACAATCGTGGAGAGTACAGTACAATGTAACCAGTGGTAGTGCAAAACGACTTTCCACAATTAAATACAGGAATAATTCAACTCGAATTATAATAATGTGGTACATCAACTGTGTGAAAAGTCTTATATTTTTGGGTGTTTTGGGATTTTAGGAGACCTACCTTGCTCCCGAGAACACTTTTTGTCTTTTATTGTCGTTTCTGGACCTCGACCCAAGACAACTGTTTCTAGGTGAGGTAATCGGATTGGTTTGTGGATGCCATCTTTCCTTACAAGCCAACAAATGCGCATCTTGTATATATTATTTATGTTAAAAGAACGAACTCTGTGGAAAAGAAAGGTAATCACAGGCAAACACAACCGAGGGCTTCGTTCGTGCCTCAATTGAACATAAGGAAAGCAAGCAAAGATTCAGCCTTAACTGCCTTACAGGTGTAATAATAAAAAAAATATCGACTAGAAAACAGACACTTTTTAAAGCTAGCTATTGTCAATGATTTAAGAAGAAAGCAGAGGTCGACACTCACATTTACATTTAAAAAAACAAAACGCGTGCAGAAGTATGGGAGCCCAGAGTAGACACACAGCACAATCCCGCCCTGCCATAAAAGGACAACGGTACGTTTTTATCATGAGGGTTGAATAGAGCGCAACAACGCTACTGTATCGCTTTAAGGAAGCGCTATTCTTTTCGTACAAAGACGCAAGGTGAGTGTATTACCTCCCGCCTCTCATTTAGAGGTCTATTTCCCAAAGCTGTTATGTATTCTAAAAGGTATTGCGATGGTTGTACGACGATATAGACAGTTAATTAGCCAAATTATAAATTTAACATTAAAGAAAAAACATAGAAACATATACTTCGTACCTTACGAAACATATTTAAGTGACACAATGATCTGTCCAGACCAGGGGCCATCATCATCATGCACTTTTACCAATAAAATATTTTTATTCATTTTATTGTCAAAATTATGTTTGAATGTGGTCTAACATTTTTATTTTACATAGTGTGTTTTTAACAATAACAAAATATTAAAAATTAATAATGCAACATTAATTAATGTTTAAGCCATAAGCAGGACTCGATTGGATCGCTCGAATTTGCCTAAATGAAAAGAAAGGCCCGCACTTGTGGGCGGTGACAATATTAAAATGACATTGACGTCACAGCGAGGGGCGGGTTCTGAGAGCGAAGAGAACGTTCGGCGCAAAGAAAAGGAAAGGAAACGAGCGGGAGGCGGAGCTTCTTCCGAAAGAAGGTTCTGGAAGAGCAGCAGAAAGGGAGGTACAGGGTTACACACGGTGGAATCCATTTGTTTCTGAATCAGGTAAAGATAATAAATCTGTACTTATTATTAATAATAATATTACACTTCTATTATAGTATACTCATTAATAATAATAATAAAAAGCTGAGGTATACTTGACTTCTTCATATTATGAAGTAAGCTTGTTGGTGGGTATCGATCGCTCGCTCTACTTGCCCTAAACGGAACCGGTGTTTGCCGTCTTGGCCTGACTTAAATAACGGAAAAGTACATGTTTTTGTAACGTACGTGTGCTTCAGTTTTGAACGTTTTGTTCTCAAGATGGTATCAGTCCAGGCAGTTAGATAATAATACCGCGTGTGAATTTTACTAAACGATTCCAGCGTTGTACTTTGCCGCGTTTTGCCTTTTTTCCAAATTTTTTCCTTCTTTACTCCTCTGGTTAACTAAGCGTCTACGAGCCGTTGTACGTGGTTTATTCGGTTAGCTCGTCACGGTACTGGTCAGGATATATCTCTGTGGTGGAAGATCAACATTCCGCGTATGATGAGATGACAGGATGTTCCAAACTGTTCCCTCCACCAAATGTAAACTTTTTGTCCCCTTTAATTTTTCCCAGATACCAAAGGATATAATCTTTTAAATGTAGTCGTTTCGCCGTTGTGCGAGGCACAAGGAGGTCCTCCTGCTGTGTGGAGGAGGTCATCGCGGCCATGGGCATTTAACACCACCTGACTGTCATCCCTCCCCCAAATATGATCTCTGTTACAAGATGCTGTTTATAATGTACTCTTTGCTAAATGCGTGTTGTTCCTTGTATTTCATGTTGATTTCTCCATAAACTTTCTTGTTAGAACATTTTGCTGTTAATGCATCCTAATAAAATGTCAGAACATTTAATTAAAGTGCTCCATGGCTCTTAAACTGTTATGCACTGGTGAAGTCCGTGGTGATATCTCCTGATATGATACGTAGATGTTGCTTGTGGAGCGGAGATTGCATGAGTTGTCTCTGGGAAAATGTTCTTTCAGGATTTTTTTTTTTTTTTTGGAGGCGAGAATGGTGAAGGAAACTGGGTTTTATGACATGCTTGGGGTCAAACCCAGTGCTACCCCAGATGAGCTGAAAAAAGCCTACAGAAAACTGGCACTGAAGTACCACCCAGACAAAAATCCTACGGAGGGAGAGAAGGTGAGCACAAATTTCTTGGCTCAGGATAGTTTTAATCCACTTGCTGGTCTCAAGTAAGAAATCCACGTGATTTCCTCTGAGATGTAAGTAGTGGATATTTTCTGGTAGCTGATGCTTTTCTTCACTCATTCATACAAGTAAGTAAGTAAGCACTCGACTTGACCACTTTAGGGCAAACTTCAGGTTGCAGCTTGATGCCATTTACTGCCGTCTTGGCTGCAGCCAGAATGTAGAATAAAAAGTAATTACAAATCATCTGTATTCTGTGACACTGGCATGGGAGTTTTTTAAATAATTAGTCACAGCGAGGTCTCTGGTAGACACATGCAAGAATGGTCTTGGACTGCTGTGGTCACACATTCTGAGAAGTCTTTGCGGGTGGTATAGCTGTGGATTGATTTGCAGTTTTTTCTGCTATAGCCAGTGGTTTCCTTAAGAACACTGAAGATACGGAATGTTTTGAGTTTAGTGTGAGACGTGTTTGTCATGTTTATCTGTAAAATTACCGTACTGTTGTCTCTACAGTTCAAGCAGATTTCGCAGGCATACGAAGTCC
Source organism: Scleropages formosus (assembly GCF_900964775.1). NCBI lineage: Eukaryota > Metazoa > Chordata > Actinopteri > Osteoglossiformes > Osteoglossidae > Scleropages > Scleropages formosus. Next base: position 14,567,280 of record NC_041821.1, on the reverse strand, counting down.
TGTCAGATGCCCAAAAGAGAGAGGTTTATGACCGTGGAGGGGAGAAGGCCATCAAAGAGGGTGGCACCGGAGGAGGTGGGGGCTTCAGCTCCCCAATGGACATTTTTGATATGTTCTTCGGCGGAGGAAGAATGCATAGAGAAAGGAAAGGTAAAAAATACCCTCACTGCTCTATGGACATAAATCGGTCATTAGCATGCTTTACTGTTAAACACGAATCTCTCACGGGGTGCGGTGGCGCAGTGGGTTGGACCACAGTCCTGCTCTCCGGTGGGTCTGGGGTTCGAGTCCCGCTTGGGGTGCCTTGCGACGGACTGGCGTCCCGTCCTGGGTGTGTCCCCTCCCCCTCCGGCCTTACGCCCTGTGTTACCGGGTTGGCTCCGGTTCCCCGCGACCCCGTATGGGACAAGCGGTTCCGAAAATGTATGTATGTATGTATGTACGAATCTCTCACATAACAGTATCCTGTTTGAAAACCCATTGTGATGGCTTGTGATAATGTATACCATTGCATTGGTCTTGTAATTCTGTTAAACACCATTTATGTCCATCATGTGACTTTTAAACACAAGACAGGTCAGCCACACAGCAAGTGTCACATACATGCTTTCTCACGTCTGGTTATCAGTTTAGAGCAGTCAGTCAACACAATAGCAATGAAGTAAACATGGATTGAGGGAAACATTAAAGAAAGTTACAGAACACAGCTAAATCAAACTACTGAAACTTAATTATCCATATCATGCAATTGATGTCATTGTCATGCATAAAATGTTTTGGTTTTTAATTTTTGGTAACATTTTTCCATCTCTGAACTTGTGTAGTTTTCCTAAGTTGTTTTACTTTGATCCCATTACATTCAGAGTTTGTTGCACTTGGTGATCGCATGGAATGAATTAACCTCATTAAGCTATGAATGTATTAATGATTAATTTTGAAGATTCTACAAGCATGTATTTGAGTAATTGTTTGAAAACAAAAATTACACCGTAAAAATTGGTGCTTGGCTTGTATTGATAATTTCAACTTCTATTTTCTGGTAGTTCCAGAACCTGTTTGCAACAGATGCATGTCAATGCATGAAAATATTTGATAGCTTTTAGAAATGATCTTCTAGCTCTTATGATAATTGGCTTAAGTGCTTTTGTCAACACCATCACCGGGCGTACTTTAAAATATCACTGTCCTTGTGATTGAGAAGTTTTTTTTTTTCCCCTTGTGATGTAGTCCAAATTATTCAGGGTGTGGTGCTGACTGTTGTCATGCAGGGAAGAACTTGGTTCACCAGCTGATCGTGTCTCTTGATGAACTCTACAATGGTGCCACCAGAAAGCTGATCATCCAGAAGAATGTAATCTGCGATCGCTGTCAAGGTAGGAGTGAGTCTGATGGGTGGTTGCTCGAAGGTTGTACGAACATATTTCCCACTTCTCTTTAATGTTAATTAGTTGTGCTGAAATGACCCCAGGTCTATCATGCCGTCATATCTGTGTGTGTGTGTCAAAGGGCGAGGAGGCAGAAGAGGGGCAGTGGAGACCTGCCCGTCTTGCCGTGGCTCAGGCATGCAGGTGAGGCTACGCCAAATTGGACCAGGCTTGGTGCAGCAAATCTCCTCCATCTGTGGCGGATGCCAGGGCCAAGGGCAGCGCATCAGCCATCGAGACCGCTGCAAGGCCTGTGGGGCACGCAAGATCGTACGCCAGAAAAAGATGTTGGAGGTCCACATTGACAAAGGTGGGTCAGTTGCTAACTGCATCTCCACGATTGTGCTGTTGAAGCATACCACAGCACCTTGTCTTTTTCTCATAGATTCCGGCTCGACAGACGCCTTGCTCGCTCATTGGTTTTTATATCAGTCGCCAATAAGTTTCCAACAAAACCATTTTAATAGCTGTTCAATGTGTGTTTGTGTAGAGACACAGGGGGGACATGTGTAACTGTAAGGAGGATATGGGTAACATGTTAACTCTGGAAGCCCTATGACCCTGTCGACACCATTAGCAGACAGACCAGCTGCCTGTGGATGGAAATGCTTTCAGAACGGCCGCAAAGTGCCCAGGTAATGCTGAACTGTTCAGTTTCCTCTCACACAGAAAGAAGAGCAGAACCAGAAGCCTTTTGTTCCCTCTGGAGGAAATTGTAGTCCTAGTGGAAATACCTCACCATAAGTTTTTTTTTTTTTTTTTTTTTTTTTTTTTTTTTTTAAACTGGTTTGTGTTGGCATGTGAATAAGCACATGGGTCCCTCTGCAAACTTTGCTGATGAATAACAAGCAACAAAATGGTTGTCATAGAGGATCACTTACTGAAAGACTCAGCTGGCAATTGACTTTATATTCCTCTTTAACACTTTTGCTTGTAGTTGAATTTTTGTTGTTGTCATGAGCTGTTATTTTTTTCAGTTCACATTTTTCTGCTCTTGGACCAAAATTTTAACTTAAGTCAAATTGAGTGCTTATTCACAACAAAAACACAGCCAAGTGAACTTCTATTTAATTAGTTTTTGGACCTTTTGTATTCAGTGTTTTGGCATACCCTGAATTTATTGGTGGTGTGTAAAGTTAGTTGTCTGTTCTGGTGATTACTGTTTTTATGTAAATTCTGTATTTTATGTGTAATTCATCTGCTTGTAAATGCCACATCTACATATTGACAACATGATAATCCATTAGAATCCCCATCAATCAGATAAGTTCCTTCACCATATATCCAGTTATTGTATACGATGTGCTTGGAAGTGATGTGCCTGGTGGTTGTTGGTTTAAATGCATCCACATGGAGTTCTGCTGTGGGATGCTGCTTGCAAGCAGTGACCATTTGTGTTGCACAAAAAAATGAGAACTTATGCAGATCCGATCGCTTCCGCTGTCAAATCTTACAGCGTGGAGAGGAATATGGTCTGCTAGAGCAGACAGGAGTGACGGCTCTCAGGGCAGGATTCATACTCCAGCCTTGATGACATACCATTCCAAACAGGAAGTATTGTGCCTCTGGCCTAGAGTTCTCCAGAGTCTGTACTGGAACCAAAGATGCTGGAGAAATACTTTTGAGCATTAGCTGTATATGGTAACGATAGCTGATCATTAGGTTTAGTCCTTCATAACTGAGTGTAGGCTTAGCTCCTATGATTGTCTTGACATATGTTCTTATGCTGTAAGAGCAAGAGTTTGGAATTAAGGTTATCCTTTTCACTGTATATTTTTTTTTGCTGATGATATAGTTATTTTGTGTTGTGAGGGCCTGTTTCTAATTATGATACATTCTTGTAGGAATGAAGGATGGCCAGAAGATAGTTTTCCATGGGGAAGGCGATCAAGAGCCAGGCTTAGAGCCAGGCGACATCATCATTGTCCTGGACCAGAAGGCACATCCTGTTTTCACCAGGTAAGGCTGGCTTACACATATTGCTGGCACATCTTTGCATTCAGGAAACACCACTTTTGTAAGATGCTTAGACAAACACTTGAGAGTAAAGTTCAACTTATGGAGTTGGGTCACCCCCCCAAGCTTATGTACAGCAATGTAACTTCTTTTGCTTGCATATTAACATATATCATTTTAGTGAAATTTTTTTAAATTTATTTTTTTTAATTTTTAGACAAGGAGAGAATCTCTTCATGACCATGGATCTTCAGTTGGTAGAAGCACTCTGTGGTTTCCAGAGGCCCATTCAAACTATGGATAATAGAACTCTTCTCATAACTTCCCATCCTGGTTTGTATTATGCTCCCTGAAATATTTTCAGCCCTCATATAACAGGGTCCTGGTCACAAACTAATGGTTTTTGCTGAATGTGTTCACCCTTTTTCCCCAACAGGCTTATTGAGTACAGTGGAATTTATGCCTGGGTATATGATTATTTTACTTGCACAACAGGTATTTAATTCACCACTTACCTGGTGTTTCACTCTGCAAAGCACATTAACATTGCATGTAGTGCTTTCTGTTCTTTGAATTTGATCTACTTTCTCTGTCATTAGCAATTGCACATGCAGTCTGACAGTATTGGGGGGGCGTGAGCTGGACTGTCTGAATACACCAGTAATCAGTCAGCTCATTAGTAACTTAGTTTCCTTCAAAGCTTCTTACAGTGATAAGCTACTTAACAATACAATACTTACTCATACAACAGTGGTTTTTTTTTTTTAAAAAAAAAACTGTAAATTTATGGTCCCTTATTCAAGGGTACTACAGCAGGAAAGGGATTTGAACCTAGATGTTTGTTTTAGTATAGAAATAAGCTACATACAGGCAAGTTAACATTTATCTGATTCATACGAACAGGCTACGGTTAGAATAACTTCTGGCTAGGGTTAGGATATAACACAAATGTCCTTAAACTAATGTGGAACAAGCCTTAATTTTACATCTGAATGAAGATCATCCTATGCTGTATACCTTTAAATAGTACAGTCTCTTTGTTTTGGACAGTAAAACATGTAGGCAGTTACCTTTTGACTCATGTTGGTGATGTAAAGAAAATTATCAAAATATTTCTGTTCAGGGTGTAGCCTCTCACCATGGTCCTCCGGAATACACTCCAGACCTCTACAACACTGCTTTGGATATAGTAACTTGTATTTATTTATAATTTAATATAAAATGTGAGCATACGAACTCCAATTTCTCTCCAAGATTAATAATGCAATATGTTTAATTTGTTCTTGTATACACAGGAGACTTGATCAGGCCTGGAGAAAGGAAGTGTGTCCTGAATGAGGGGATGCCTCTGTACCGTCGGCCGTTTGACAAAGGCTGCCTTATCATTCTGTTCTCGGTGAGTGGTTGATGTGTACTTCATTCTTATCAGGGAATGAATAATTTCCACAGCTTTTTTTTTTTTTTTGCTGGATGACTTCTGTAATGGCAACATACTTTTCCAGGTTGTCTTTCCGCCAGAAAATTTTGTGCCCCTTGGCAAGCTGAAGGAGCTGGAACACTACCTCCCTGCCAGGGAGGAGCCAAAAGAAGTTGAGGATATGGACGATGACCTCTATTTCTACGCTGACCTAGAGGACTGTGAGCCTCCATGTACCAGGCGGTACTTTGAAGAACTGGATGAGGAGGACTACCACCCCGGTGGAGGCATCCAGTGCCAAACCTCATAGAGCAGTTCTTTGATCTCTTACTGGACATTCTGATGACTGCCAGACTATTTGAGATTCCACCACCCCTACTTTTTGCAGTACCCTAGGTTTAGGCAAATCCGTTTTGATTAATGAAGAAAAATCTGGAACTCGCCTTCTGAAAGAGGGTGTCTTTGCACATGTGGTTGGGGGGGCAAGGAAAATTAATGTGATTGTTTTTCTGTTTGTCAGAGAATTGTAATGCTCGTGGGCATCAGCATAGGGTTGTATATGGCCTCTGGATGTGACTCATTCATAATGTCCAGGTTTAACTGAGTTTAATTTCAAAGGTACAAGTATTCTTAGTATTCAGGTCTTAAGGTTTTCTGCTGCTGTTCCTGTGGACAAAAGTAACTTTTATTCCTCATCAGTCAGTCCTAAATATCTTAATTCCACTGGGATTTCAAGTTTGCATTATGTGCCAAACTATTTGCCATTGGTTTTTTCAAAGCAGTATGCTACAGTGTGATACTTTTTATTAATTTTAACTGTCCCAGTTCAGTGGTCACTGTCACTGAGGTTTGTTCGGTTTTCCGTGCAGAAATTTGAAAGTGTCCGAATCCCATGCATTACCTCGTATAAATAAGGCTTCAAAAAGTTATATTTCTATTGTTTGCTTTCATTTCATGCATTTGAGAGGTTTCTGAAGAGACGGAGGCATCACACTTAAGAATTGGCTTCCTGTGTTGACAGTTCACTGTTTAACTGTCAAGTCATTTAAGACAAACAGCTAAGCTGAATAATGAAATGTTTTACAGAATGTTTTGTGTAGCTCTGTATTAGGACCATTTTATTTGTACCTATTTATAATTAAAGCAATGTCTTGTTCATGGATGGTAGGATACTGGCATTGTATAACTGCATGCTGTGCACTATGATTAAAACACATTTGTGGTATGGTTTTTTTATTGAGCTATTAAGGGAATGCAAAGGTGAGGTAGACTTTCATATTCTGTACCCAGCCTTGGAGCTGCCTTTGAGGGGAGTAAACCCAATTCCCAAACTATTTGCATTTCCTGCTAGAGAATACTGGATTATAGGGATGTACATAAAGAAGCAGTGTGTTTTACAAGCCAGAGGCAGGCTCAGTGCATGCAGGCCTGTTGGATCTGTGAGAGATACCATTGTCAATCCAACTGTTTCAACTTATCAGTGGCCCTGTCTTGAAACAGTGGTTCTGTCTGGTGCAGGGGACCCCTGGGTCTGTTCTAATTTGACAATTCACCCACTGCAGTTAAGTAGCAGTGGAGGTTTACAATGTAACACATATGCCTCTTTACCCTTTCAGTTAAACTGAATACCACATCAGCTCTTAATGTTTGAAGTGAGTTTTTCACTTCAACTTGTTTTTGCAACTAACCATTCCAGTAACTGAGCCAACTACAAAGGATAAGAAATAAGAGCCAGACAGGGTGCCCTGGGACCACAGCTTTTCTTCATACCACAGTCACAACCCCATAATCTCTAGGTTGAAAAAGATTACTCCTTTAAGATGGAATGACAAGGTATCAACTTCTACATGTTCCAGAAGAATCATAAAGCATCACACTAAGGATGCTTGCATGCTGCAGTGGCCTTTTAGTGCAGAACTTCAAGATACAAATAGCAAAAGAACACAAAGTTACAGAACAGTTAACTGCTTCCTACATAAGATACTCCACACAGAATGCAGCCACTTGTATACAGAGTATCACAAAATAATTGCAAGTTTGCCTCTGCATATTTTACAAACATTCCTGAATGTATGTACAGTTGATGCCTCCACTGGAAGAGGTAAACTGATCCCAAACCACAACTAAATCATGCACTTCACACAACTGAAGAGTTTAAGCTGCATCCACAATGTTTCATACAACATTTTGGCTACACAAAGACTGCACATTTCAAAACACAAACATCAATAGGAACAATTCACTGGCTATAAGGGAAGGTGATTTAGGAATACAGAGACAACACACATCAAATTAATACACATTTAATAATGAAGTCATGCTTGTTCACAACTAAGACACCAATTACAGACACCATGCCTGAAAAGGATGGCAGAAAAACAAATGTAAGGGATGCAGCAGAACACAACAAACAGCCACAGAGACTGTTGTACAGCCCTTTGAGTTTCTCTTCACAAAACAATCATGCACTTGTGACAAACATGGAGACAAGGACATTGGCCCACTTTAAGCAAAACAGTCTCCCCATCCAAATCCCAAACTGCAACAGAAGATTAAAATGGATAAAAATACACAAAGGCAAAAAACAGGATCATGCTCCCCCAGCTCAATAGCACATCCAAGAAAAGTCTTTGTGCCACAGGCTTAAGGTTTCCACAGCTTGAGGAGGCCATCCTCACTGTAGGTAGCGATCAAGTTCTGATGGGGGTGGTGGGCGATGCCGATCACATCCTTCTCATGAACCTATTGTAAAGAAGAGGGGCATGTGATCTGAGACATTTTTATAAAGTTCTCCTAGTTGTGCTCAACTGCATTCTTCAAAACAAATTATTTTCCATGTCCACCCACACTTGCAATTTGGGGTTCATGTTTTTTTAATGCATCTTCAAATCCGTTCTTGCAATTTGTCACAGGTTCAGTGTAAAAATGCAGTGACTGCTTGCTCTCTTACCGTAAGTGTTCTTTCCAGCTTGCCGGTGACAGTGCTGAAGCAGTACAGCACAAAGTCCTCCCCCACACAGTAGATCCACTCTCCTCGAGGAGACAGGGTGCAGCACACAAAGTCTCCACCCTCTCTCTTACCAGAGCTGAAGCTCCTCACAATCTATGAGCACACATAAGTTGGGAGTCAAGAGGGAGCAGGTTGTGTAGGAGAACCCAGCGCCTCTTTATCGCTGCTTTTCAAACTGCAGTTCAGAGAGGAGTGGGACATTCTAGTACACAGTGCTTATAGACACGATACAGTTGAACTTGGAGAGTGGAGAGTTTGTTGGTCACTCCACAAATGCTCACCTGGCCTTGCATGTTCATGATGACCACGGTGTTCGATCGGTTACACACCACAAAGTGCTCAGGGTTTTTGGGCAGTAGGATCACGTTGTTTACAGTGATGTCAACGCCAGCTGCTGTCCCCAGCGACTTGAACGTGTTGCTGCATTCAGTCGTTTTCACATTCCAAATCTAGAAAAAAATTAAACAGCAAATGAATACAAATAAGTTTTGCAGTAGAACAGATATATGCTGCAGTAGCTAAAGTTCAGCAATTGCACACAAGTATAAATCTTCGTTATTGAAATGGAAAGAAACAGCTGGGCAAGAGCTGTGAACAAACCTAAAACGCAATCAATATAGTACCTTGACTGTGCCATCTGAGGAGGCACTGATGATGTAGTGTCCGTCCTGCGTGAAAGTGGCTTCGTTCACAAATGACGAGTGGCCACGGAACTCCTTCAGCGTCTTGCCAGATTTAAGCCCATGGATTCTGAGCAATACAGAACCGTTTTACCCGTTGGAATAAACACGCTCTGTCAAACCCACCAGTGAAAGGCCACTGAAGGCAAACTATGATTTAACAATCAAAGCAACATATCACACCAATTACTCTCATACCTGCGCACTTTCAACATCAACCTAAGATTTTTAAAAAGAAATCGCCCCTGTGTGTGTGTGTGTGTGTGTTAGAATGGGGGGGGACTTGGCCATGTGCTCACCTAATGGTCTGATCGAAAGAGGCGCTCAGCAGCTGGCTGCTGTCCTTGGCGAAGCTGATGCAGGTGACCCCCTTGCTGTGGGCACGCTCAAACCTGCGCAGGCACTGGCCGCTCTGGATCTTCCAAACCTACAATCCAGGTGTACTTTTTTTTTTTTTTAAATTCACTGCCTTGAACTCTCCTGTTCTAAAATTAAGTTCTGTTCTAAATAAATGTAACAAAAAGGTGTTTAACCAATGTCCTGTACCCCAAAAACAGAAGTCAATGCATTTACATTTATTCATTTAGCTGATGCTTTTCTCCAAAGTGACTTACAATGTTAAGCTACTGTACAATTATTTACTCATTTATAGCTGGGTAAAGTTACTGGAGCAATTTAGGATAAGTACCTTGCTCAAGGGTACTACAGCCAGAGGTGGGGATCTAACCTGCGATCTTCGGATCCAAAGGCAGCAGCTCTAACCACTACACTACCAGCATCATTTAATGTGGGTAGGACTGTGAGGAGAAAGATGAGCTAACTTGCATCAAGCAATGTTTCAGAACTTTAAAGGACATGTAAAAAGAAATGTCACATTTAAAATGCCATCGAACTATAATGAGCACCAAGCACCGAAACATCTTCGGACCTTAATCTTGCCGTCCTGCGCCCCTGTGGCCAGCATTTCAGTGTCCCGGCTGAAGCCCATGCACAGCACAGCATCATCCATCATCATGAAGTTGTCCTGTGCCTGGTACTTCAGATCCTGCCAGCAGAATCACACAGTGCCAGATCAGAGGTGATTACATATAATCCCCTTGCCTACATTGCACAACTTAATTGTAGTTTATCATAATACATAAAAAAAGGGCTATGAAACTGCTTTATTCTCCTTTCTGCGAGTTCTTAAAGATTTCCATTTTGCTAGTATCTTGGGCTACACTTGCACTGTTATGATTAATATGCCAACAGATGGTTACATACCAAGGTTCTTCAAAATAAAAAATGATACCTAATAACCATATGCAACATTATTTATATATATTTTCTTTAATAAAAGAAAAGCTGCTTCAGGCTGCGCACCTTTCGGATTTTGCCAGTAGTGAAGTTCCACACCTCGATGAAACCGTCCACAGATCCTGTAACCAGGTACTGACCATCGGGGGAGAAACGGGCACATTCCACATGGGACTTCTGCCCAAACTGTTAATAAGGCAGAGAGCTCTTGTTGACTCATGTTTTCCATTTATCAAGTAAACAGATGAAACAAACCAGTGGTATAGGACCTGCCTACATATCTGCAAAGGAGGCTGTCATTTATAGACAGTTATGCAACAGGCAAAACAGGATGCACAAACAACAGTCATGTGCTTCGCATCACCCACTGTTTTGGGTGAGTAATATTCCAGAGCTGCAAGATAAAGGACATAACAGAGGACTAGATTCAAAAGCCAAGGGGCTTATGGCCTCTGCAGAGCACTGACCACCTACTGAGTGCAAAAGCATTGTAATGTAAACACAGTGAGAGGTGGGACTGCTCTGGGCCATCAAAAGATTTGAGTGTGTGTGCAGCTGAACAAATCTATGGATGTGTTTATTGTGCGCACTTGTTTATGTACACATCTGCTGTACCATATGCATATTGATTGGACATGGACCTTCACATATACTGTGTGGGTGGGTCTTCAGCGCTTTTTCCAATGTGTACTGCATGCATGGGAGCGTACGTGGATGTGCACCTTAATGTGACGACTGAGCTGCGTGGGGAAGCGCTCCTCCTCCACATCCTTCACGGCAGCCTTGCCCCTGAACAAGTCAATTGTCATTCCTGGGGGTAAGAGACCCTGGTGCTGCTGCCACTTCAGGGCCTGTTGACATGAGGGGAAGAAGAGACACAATGAGCTAATAAGGGACTAACCCATGTATTAATGCATCCAATGTTTTGTCATATTCATAAACAACTTCCATTAATGATACATATGAGGCAGTGTTTATATAATAGAGTATTAAATGATGAACACTGAAACAAAGTCAACCTACACAAGAGGTTTTGATTTTTTTTCAAACCTCCCATGTCTGATCACATATTACCTGGTATTTCTAAAGTTTCTTTCCCTACCTACACAATTTATCTGAAGCTGTTACTAAGCTAATATTGTAGGTAATGATTCAAGAAATTCCAGTCTCTGGGCACTTTTTATTTAAGCTTTATACCAAACAAAGGAAGTGATACTGCAGTCAGACCTAAACTTTGAGCATCACCTTTAAAACCAGTGACTGGAGTCAATCCAGTAACGCCCTTAACTTTACCAACTTTACCATTAACTGTAGACACACCAACAAAAACTCAGTAAAGTCATGCACCGCTTAGTGACATTTCGCTGAACGACTGACCGCATGTACGACGGTGGTGCCATAAGACTATAACGGAGTTGAAAAATTCTTATCGACTTGTAACGTCGTAGTGCGACGTGTTACTCACGGGTTCGTGGTGATGCTGCTGTAAACAAATCTACTGCCAGTCGTATGAAAGTATAACACATACAATTATGTACCGTACATAATACTCGAACGTTATCCCTGTCATTAAGCGACATGCGTCTGTATAATTTAATAGCAGCATAACCTGTTGCCTAGCTCAGCCCCACTTCAGTATCAAAGGACCGAACCCACCTGTCCAAGCAGGGCCATGAGACGGGAGGGAGGCACCACGCTGACCTCCCCTGCCAGGGCCTGTGCAATGGCTGCCCTCCGTTTCTCCTTGCTGCTGCCATCTGGGTAAGCCTGACCCGGAGAGGCGGACAGAACAGGTATGAAGCTGGGTGATGAGACCATCAATGCAGCTCCGCAGGACCAACACACTCACAAGAAGTCACACACCTCGCGGGGGTCAAAGTAGGAACGCGCCAGAAGGTTCTCCAGGTGGATGTACCGCTCAGGCTGGGTCTGTTTCAGCATGATCATGGGGTCCGTCTGACGGAGGAGGGAGCGCGCCGCCCCCAGTTCACGCAGCTCGATCAGCTCCAGCACTACCTGCAACGAGGAGTAACTTGATTCAATTTTATTGAGGTCAACGCCGCCTAAATATGGTTTTGACAGCATTTCACATATCATGTACGTAAGATTTCGGAAAGCGTATATGATGTCTAATGCAGTTACTAAGACTTAAAGCAAAATGTCCTGAAGATCCCTGAGCATGGCGTGGGGAGGGGGTGTTTAATTGCCAGAGCGATGGCCCTAACCACAGGAAACTGCAATACACGAAACGGGTGAAAATTGTTAACAGGAAGCCTGCCTGAAGGCTTGTCTCTACAGCGCATAGAGGTGTGGATGAACAAATTAAAAATGCCACTTCTCCACACACACAGCAGGCAGGACTGGCAATTTAACCACACAGTAGGCTTTTAATGCTCCACAGGAAAAACAAAACCAGGGGCAATGCAGTGACCTTGAACAGTCCTTACCTGGAATAAATTCAGTTACTCCATAAAAGCATCTGGGATTTAAAAAAAAAGACCAACTCAGTAGGTCTGAACCACCGGAACCTCAACACCAACCTCCACAAAGAGTCTCAGAACTCAAAAGGGAAGCTGTACTGATTGCGGAGGACCACTGCCGTAGAATAAAGCCGAACAAGAACCGATGAAATACGCTACTCTTAGCAACATCGGAATCCTACCTGCTCGTACAGGTCGATGAGGGTCTTGTCTGGGAGCTTGAGGGACTGGATGGCCTGTAGAACTGTGTCCCAGTGTCCACTGTTGATGTCGGCCACGAAGCTCTCGATGCTGTCCACCGTGTTGAGGGACACCGTGGTCTCCTCCTGCAGCGTGGCCAGCGTGCGGTGCAGGTTGTTTTCCTTCAGGTACTGCATGATCAGCCTGACCACGCTGCAGAGCCACAGTGCAGCAGCGGTCAAACATTTCACTCGTCTCCGAGCTGCGAGCCACCGTTGCCACGGGGAACACGAACACCCTACCACGTTTCACAGGCTCGGACTGCAGCAGGCAAAGCCAGCACGGAGAAGATCGTAAACTAAAGCACAAGTGGGGGCGTCACTTTAAAAACATCAAGCGCACATTTCACAAAACCCTATCCGATTCATAAGGAGAGCGCTTTAAGCTCTTAACAATGACAATCCGCCTAGATCGTCGTCATTTACATTTATTCATTTAGCTGACACTTTTCTCCAAAGTGACTTATAGTATTGATCTATTTACAATTCTTGACCCATGATGATGTATACAACTAGGTAATTCTACTGGAGCAATTTAGGGTAAGTACCTTGCTCAAGGGTAGCACAGCCAGGGGTGGGATTCGAACCTGCAACCTTTGGGGCTAAAGGCAGCAGCTCCAAGCACTGCCTCCAGCTACCCAGGCATTATGATATGAGATTACCCTGATCTCACATGATTTACATGGATCTTACTCTGAAAACTGCATTCACATGCAAAGGGCACAATCTGAATCTGCACACACTTACAGAAGGAAAATTATGGGGGGGGAAAAGTGCGGGAAAATGAGGGTAAAGAGACAGAGATGCAGTTTTCTGCGATTAATTTCCCCCACTTATTCACTCTCGGGTATTTATTCACCCGTTCCTGCGAGATCAGCCAGGTAGCGCATTAATTTAATGCTTTAATGATCAAAAGTATAAAGAAGAAATAATTTAGCCCAGCTACTACTTACTACTTGACTTTACATTCATTTTCTCACTCATTTCACTCTCCATTCGCCCCACCTCACCTCACGTTTCCAAAACGTCATTATTTGTGAGCAACGGAACACAGCAGCACAACAACAACATGCACACGTACATTTTTTATAGACACACACAGCTATCTAAGGTTAGGTTCATTTAGCAGCCAGAAGTCTTCTGAATATTTCTGTACCGGTTTACATCACGAAGCGGCCAGATTCGCTGCCTTTTTTCAGCAGGCGGCCGCTAAGCAGCTACGCAGCGACAGAGCGCGCGGCAGCAGCAGCAGGCCTCGCTCGGCTCGCGCCGCCACGCGCCCCCGCCACACTCTGGCCACCTTAAAGACGAACCGGAATAAAACACGCAGGCGCCATCAACTCACTCGGCCGACTCAATTTCCAAAGACATGGTCACATGCGATGCGAAGCCTCTCCACACACTCCTCTCGGCACGGCACGATCCGGCACGACTCGAACACTACCGAGGAACAAGCCGCGGCGGAGCGATTCCGTGCGTCACGTGGTCACCGCACGCCCCGCCCCCCCGAGAACGTGTCCCACGCACGTCCCCCGCGATGCACGTCACTGTCAGCGCGTGCGCGGAGTGTTAAGACGTCGACTCGCTGCTTCAGCGTTCGCTAGGAATGGCTGTTGCGAACTTCGAATTGAAATAACAGTGCGCAGTTTAAACGAGTGTCCGTAATCACTGCATTATGCGGAATGTGTCGTTTTAATCTGCGTCGTAATAACTTTCAAGGCACCGAGACACGAAGAAGTCAGGAATAGTGCTTGGAGTCATACAGATACAGTAGAGAGTCTGAGTAGAGTTACTTACAGTGAACGGACACGTCCCTCACACCGACTGACGCTGCCCCGTTGTTTCTAACACTCTCACACTTTAATCACGGACAAAGATGTTTCATTTACGTTTATGTTACTTCATTTCACAAACGCTTTTCTCCAAAACTATTTGAAACGGACACTAGTATTACAAGCCCACACTCGCCAAGGTGACTTACACTGCTAGTACTGTACAGTGTACGCCGGTCACTTACATCTGTTCTTTACACTGATGCTTTTCTCCGAAGTGATTTCCAGTGATAAACTACTTAAAATTGTTTATACATTTATACAGTTGGATAATTTTCACACATATTGTATATTCACTTCAATGGGTGTGGTGGCGCAACGGGTTCGTTTGGCCGGGTCCCACTCCCTCGTGGGTGTGGGGTTCGAGTCCCGTTTGGGGTGCCTTGCGACAGACTGGCGTCCCGTCCTGGGTGTGTCCCTTCTCCCTCCAGTCTTGCGCCCTGTGGTGCCGGGTTAGGCTCTGTGACCCTGTATGGGACAAGTGATTTCAGCCAGTGTGTGTATTTACTTCTTTCTATTCACATATAGTATTAATCTGACATGTTTAAACCTGCTTTTAAATCTGCTAATAATCACAATTATTTTACTGGTTTATTTTCGTTTTGAAATGGTAAGTTTTGAGGTCTTGCTCTCTTTGCCACGTGACCGCTGTCCTGACTGCGGACTGACTCCTGGAGTACGTTGGCAGGACCACACTGATTGGCAGTGCATAGTGGGAGGTCTCGGACTGATGCTTTTTAGACATGAGTTTGAATCCAATTCTGCTTTTGTGAAGTTTGCATGGCTTTCCTCCCACAGTCCCAACACATATGCTTCAGCTGAATTCCCAGGTGCTGTGAGATATCTGCTGTGTTGCCCTCTGTTACTATAGTACAGTGGGTCTCCTACTTCTGGACTTTCGAGGGTTTGTCACCATTACAAACTTTTTAAAGTATTCAGATTTTTTTTTTAATATAACTAGGACTAGAATAAAATTCAAATCGCACACCAAAGCTTTACCCAATGTACCAGAATGGTAAGTTCTGCCATAAGTCAACACATTGGTCTATATCTGTGACCAGGGTTCTTTGTTGTGATTTCTTACATACAATGGCTCCTAAAGACTCAGCCAAAGGAATCAGAACACAGGCATTTGCACAAGGCATCCCGGCTCACCGGAGGAAAGGTGCTGTCTGTCAGCCTGGCCTCTGTGAGCTGCTCAATGGGAGAAAGCGAGAGAAAGAGAGTCTGCTGCTCTGTTCCCGTCTGAAACGCAGAGCTGTTCTGTTGCTGACTTTCATGTTTACATTTACATTTATTCATTTAGCGGATACTTTTCTCCAAACTTAGATACAACAGAGTAAACAAAGGTGCATTTCATCAGCAGAGGAGGTACAGATACACAAACAAAATTCTTGTAGTCACTTAGTCCAAAACCACTGTACTTGATATACTGTAAATTCACAGAATGTAAGATCTTATTCTGTATATGTTCAATGAGGCTGATGAAAATTAATTAATGGGGTGATAAAATTTATTACATTTTGTATATTTTAATAATGTTCTTTAGCATGAAATAGTCAAGATAATTTCTTCCATAATTCCAGTCACGTATTAAGCACACCCATAAAATGTTAAATGTCATAATGACATGTCCAGAATTATTTTATACATTCCTCATTATTTGTTATTGAAATATGGAAAGTGTTACATCTATTTACATTTATTCATTTAGCAGACGCTTTTGTCCAAAGTGACGTACATCTCAGCAAAAGTACAAAGTACAAGTATTTCAACAAGATTAGTTATTAGCTTTTTGATCAGTACTTTGAAAATGCTTTTATACTTCTGTAAAGAAAATAAATATTTGCACTCAGTGAACACATCTAATTACATCATACTATGTATTACACAAATGATATATTTAAATTCTCATAAGGAAGGTGTATGGAGTTTCTTGAGCTACACCAGATAACTGCAAGCTATCCTTCAACTAAATCTTCTATGGGATGACAAATGCCGGTACGTACATATCTGATCATGCTCGGATCAATCCTTTATAGAGCCACTCCTGCAATATAACGGAAATGTTTACATGTATCTCAAAAAAACAAAACTACTAGGAAGGTGATTAGGAATCGGGGATATTCTGCTAAAGTTTTATGCAGCTACTTGTGTGATGAACACTGATGCATATGGTGGAAAAAAACAAACTAACTGTACTTAAGAATCACACATCTGCAGCTATGTCTCTTTCTTCTAATGTAATGCACAAACTGTATTTTCTATGAGATGTATGTCGCTTTGGAGAAAAGCATCTGCTAAATTAATAAATGTAAATATTTTTACCAGGGAACACAAAAAAACCATGAAACACAATGTGTGTCCTTAACACTGACCAGTAACATGAACATACAGTATTTCCTTAAGGCTTCAACTCAAAATTGATTTCTAGCTATTTGTGTTTTAAAAATTTACTTCTGCAAAGTTTTTAAATGGCATTTTGTTTTTCTGTTGAACTGTTCTCTTGGAAACAATCATGCACCCTTATTTTGGTGTGGTTCCAAAAGAAATATCTCGATGTCCATTGTAGAAACTATTTATTAAGGTTAATAGTATCAAAAAAAAAGTTTTTCTGTGGTTTTATCATGTCAGGCTCTGTGTTTCATGGAAAAGCACTGCAACTTTAAAGGTACTAAAGTGGCAGACATTACTGGACTGATAATCACCTTTCATGGTGTGTCAAACTGCATGGAATATTGTATCTTCAGCCTCAAACGTATCCACATACTCACGCATGCGTGATGCATTTCCCATGCCTTCTCCCATAGTCACAGAAGTTTTCCAGTTTCCTCTTAATTTTTAGATGTGACTGTTTTTCAAAGCACTTGATGATCAATAATTACTTGCTATGTCTTGATAAATAAATTTTTTGTCTATTGATCTTTATTTATTCAAAAGAAACCATACACTGAATGCATAACAGAACAGACAGTCATAACTATCAATCAAGGATATTGCTGGTGTGCGACGACCTCGGGTTTCTTGCGGAAACGTAAGACAAAGTTAATTTATAAACCTTGGGAAAAATAGCGGGAAAAAACTACATGATCATCTCCATAATGCAGAGAAAGAAAATCTATAAAATACGTGCACAGATGGAACATCCTGTAGCATGGTTTCCAAAGTAACAAAGTCCTGGTATCACCTACGGGCAAAATACTGACAAAAGGGAAAGACTGTGTTGGTAGTGTACTCTGGGTTCCATTGTGTGTCACATGTTCGCGAGTTGGTACCTGTCTGTGAGTTTTTACATGTATGTTTGTGTGTATCTTTGTGTGCTTCTTTGTTTCTTTATGCATATATTTCTCTGTGTGTGTTTGCATGCGTGTGTTTTCGTCACCCACACAGTTGAGCTCTTCCTCTTGGGTACACGCCGCCTGCTATAGGTTTATAGTTCCAGCTCTTTAGGCATGGGCTCACCCCTCAGACCCGCCAACAGGTTGTTGGCTGCCAGAGCAGACATGGCATTGCGCGTAGTGTAGGAAGCGCTGGCGATGTGAGGCAGGATCACTACACAGACAGGGCAACACAAGAAAGTCAAGGGTCACCGTGCAGCCAGGTGCAGACCTCAGAAAACAGGTAGACACATATGTATGAAACAGTACAGAGGTAATTCCACTAAGCTGACAAGCACAGATACGCACAAAAATAGCCTTAGATATACAGAAGCAAACGATTGTCGGTTAATGGTCATGAACACACAGGTCTGGTTACATGTTTGTCGGACGACAAACACGCACGTGGGAAGGGAATCTTTGGATGGGCGCTCACCGCAGTTTTTTAGTTTGAAGAGCGGATGGTCTGTCGGCAGGGGCTCCGGGGTGGTGACATCCAACCCGGCAGCCGCGATCTGACCAGCGGACAGAGCTTCATACAGGTCCTCTTGGTTCACTATCCCTCCTCTGGACACACAAGAAACAGACAAACACTTTTGCAACACACTAAAACCTATTAGTTATGTCTCACCGACATTAGATCTGACTTTTCCTACAGCTGTCATTGCAGTGAAACTAGGAGAAATAAAACACGCGGGCACATCAGTATATGATCAAGCTATCAAATGGGAAGCTCTCCTCTTTTCAAACATGGGCTCCAAACGTTCTCCAGGGCACGCGCGAACTGCGTGTGCATGACCTGACAGGACTAGTCAATGGGTACCTGCTGGTGTTGATGAAGATGGCATTTTTCTTCATCTGAGAGAAGAGCTTCCGGTTACAAATGCCCTGCGTCTCCGGCGTTAAGGCACAGCATGCGGCCAGGAAGTCTGACTGCTTCGCTAACTCCTCCAAGGACACTGAATAAGCACACACAGGGCATCCTTTTTGTTAGTGATACTGGTGTTCATCCACAATAATGTCATTGCATTATTAAATAAATACAGTACAAAAGCAACAAAATGTGCATAAATTCATCAAGAACACTGTTCTAATGCCAAAGGCTCCATGCAATACGGGACACGGGTAATAACATAAGCAACCTGTCCTGTTTCTGGAAAGTGTATGAGTGTGGGATTGCGGTACAGTGTATCTCACCATACTCTGCGTTTATCATTTCAGCCAGTTGTGGTCGTGGTGCAACATCTGTGTAGAGGAATTTCTTCACCTTGAAAGGTTTCAGGCGTTCAGCAATGGCCACTCCTAACAAACAGTGCAACAAACATATTTATAAAAATGAAGTGATCACTCAGCACCCCGACATCTCTTCTTATGAAATGAACACAAACGAAGGTATTAGAGAACTTTGACAAAAGATGGAATTACTGTCACATGCTGTCATACTGAGAATGTCACAGATTTGAAGAACAAAGATGATCTCCTTACCAATCCTGCCCAGGCCCAGAATCCCCACTGTGCTGTTGGCCAACTCATAGCCACAGAGCCACAAGGTCCTCCATGTGCCCCAGCCGCCTCTGAGGACCGGAAAGAAAAAGCACTTCATCATACCTCCCAATGCAGGCGTTCAATGCAACATCACCGCCCTCATGCGGTAGGCAGAGAAAAGGTTTGGTTCTGCCATTATACAACTCACACACACATTGTCTGAAAACACTTGTCCTATGCGGGGTCCCTAACCCGGCAACACATGGCACAAGGCCGGAGGGGGAGGGGACACACCCAGGATGGTACACCAGTCCGTCGCAAGGCACCCCAAGCGGGACTCGAACCCCAGACCCACCAGAGAGCAGGACCCGGTCAAACCCACTGCACCACTGTGCCACCGCACCCCTTACCCATTATACAACGGTAAGACATAATTAAAAAGCAGCACAACTCACGTCTTGGCCTCGTGTGCTGCTTCTATAAGCCGTCGGGAGGTGGCCAGCAACAAGGCTACTGTAAGTTCAGCCACCGCGTCGGTCAGGACATCGGGGGTGTAGCCCACACGGATTCCTCTGCTCAAACACAGAATTTCAACACGGCACCGTTGTTAGCAGCCCAGCCACCAGAGTGGTGGCTACACTGGACCTCAAGCACATTCCTGACATTTACTAATTTCTTTCTGCTGGCTACTGTTGAAAGAACTCTCTAACCTGTTGGATAGACATTGTTAAACTACTACACGTGAGTTGCAGAACTACAGACCTCTTCTTCAGCTCATCCAGACAGAGGTGGTCAAACCCCACGGACATGGTGCTCAGCACTTTGAGGTTAGGGCCTGCAGGGGTACGAACACACACTGTCACATTTAGTCTGTTGGTTCCCTCTGGGTGAATGAAGGCTGTGAGGGAATCCGATCCAACGACCTGCAGCGTCCAGCAGCTCGGCATCGACCTTCTCCGTGAGCATGCAGAGCAGGCCGTCCACCCCCTTCACCTTCTTCAACAGCTCGTCGCGGGGAACGGGATCATCCGAATCCCAGAGTTCAAATTTCACCCTGCATAGATGTGGCGGAGAAAATAGTAAGGAAGCAGGAGAAAGAAAAAAAAAACGGAATGAAAAATGTGAGAAATAGACAAGTTTAACATAGTATTTTAGAGAGAGAGATGTCATCTGAAGGTTGCTCTTTCAAGTCACAGGAATCTGAATTCAATTTGAATTTTTGAGCGTGGACCTCAATTGCATCCATCTTTTTTTAAAAAAAACACACAGTAGTAGAGGGGTTTGTAAATAACATTGGTAATCCAGGTAAGATTTAAAAAAATAAGAGTTCAAGGACAGTAAAATCCAAAAGTGGAACATGCATTTAGATGCTAAAACATAGGGGAAAGTAAACGATAAAAAAGAACCAGAACACTCGGGGAGAGAAAAAGGCACAGATTGCAAAGTTGTCATGATTACAAAGTTGACATGAAATGGTGTTCTTCGTGTTTCAGCTGCAAACGCTTCACTAGAGGAGTCACTTGGGAATAAGTGAATGATCCAAATCGTCGCACTGAACTTAGTGACCGTTTGTTCGTAACTCTTCAGGAGAAAAAAAAAAAAAAAAAAAAAACTTTTCTACAAAACCTTTTTCTGCGCATAAGACAAAAAATTTGCCTAAAAAATCCTCACCGCTGGCGTTGAAAAAGAAGTGTCATAAAAACCCAGGAATCTTTCCATACAAAAAAATTAATATAATATATGTCATGTATTCTGTGTGAATTCGTCGAAAACGCGGTGACAGACGTCGACGGGAGGCTGCGGGGAGAAACGCGGCACTCGCACCGAAACAAACGCTACGTCCGCACCGCCGGGGACACTCACCGTCCGCACCGCCGCACGATCTCCAGGCCCTCGGGCGGCACTTTGCGGGTGATGTAGACCCGGTGGGC
Organism: Scleropages formosus; assembly: GCF_900964775.1. NCBI lineage: Eukaryota > Metazoa > Chordata > Actinopteri > Osteoglossiformes > Osteoglossidae > Scleropages > Scleropages formosus. The sequence goes on along the minus strand of NC_041821.1, from coordinate 14,546,153 downwards.
CAAGGCCGACTGCTCCCTCCTCTGCATGCCGCCGATATAATTATTATTCCCCGCTGCTGCTGGGCGGCTGGCGCTCACCGCGATGCGCTGGAGTCTCCGGAGCGGCGACCAACTGCTCCACATGTCACCCGCACTCGCGCCCGGAGCACTGACACACACGGCCCCGATCTGGACACGGGCTGTCCCGTGTCCAGAGGGAAGGCTGTCAGTTACCCCAGTTACCTATCAGCACCGGGCGGGGGTAGGGGGCGTCTCCCAGGTAGCTCAACGGTAGGCGCGCGTGCTTCTTACCTGGGGAAAGGTCGCGAAGCGCTCAAGTCAATGATGAAAACAACAGATTTGCGTACTTAAATAAACCTTCCTACAATTTTTTTTTTTTAACCAGGATTCATCTATACTGCGTTTTATGCACCTACTCGAGCGATGAACATCGGTGACAAGTGGAAGTAACAAACTAAGTTTACTTAGAATCACGTGTCTGTAAACATCACGTCTCTGCTGCACAAATTTGTATTTTCGCTGAGAGATGTGCGTCGCCTTGAAGAAAAGCGTCTGCTAAACGAATAAATGTCAATGTACATGTACCCGTACACGAGCAAACAGCTCCAACACTTTAGAGTGCTAAATTAAAGAAAAAGAATGTAACATTGTTGGTGCATGATGGCGAATGTACTCGCAGACAATGAGACGTTGCTTTTTAAATAAAACTGTTACATGAAAGTCTTATAATTTGCGTAAATCACACTGTTGGACTGGAATACATACATAGTTTCTCATTTTGTAGAAAGGAAAGCACACTGTGAGATAAATCAAATGGATTTGTATATTTTTTAAAATTATATTTCAGCAGGTAAAAGATGTGAAAGCCTGGGAAGTTTCTACTCCAAAGAGTATATTACATTATCACATTTTGGAAATATGGCTTTTGTTCTGCAGTCCTGCAGAGCACAACCACTCGTATGACATTTTGGTAAGGAGTAAAATTCAGAGAGCATGATGACAGCATTGCTTTTACTTAGAAGATTCCAGTGTGCTGTCTTGCAGAACACACCAACATTTGACTGTTTGGGTAATATTTATCTAGACCAGACAAATGTTTGCCTTTGCTGTGCATGATAAGGCCTTGGACAGGTCTGTCTCTGACTTATTCATTTTGGAATACGTGCGGTTTCATAAATCAGCATGAATTTGGACCAAACTAAAAGGCCTATATTTGTTTTATCAATAGCTTGTGTGGAGGAGCACAATTTAGCTTTGAACACAATTTTCCAAATGTTCTTCTAAAACAAAAAGTAACTCCTTCAACACTAACATCTCCAATCTGATACATGTTAATGTTTAAATGTGGGGACGACCTTTGGCTGCTGAAACAGTAGTCGCAACAAACTGCTGTCTCTCAAGTCCCTATTATATCCTGTATGTCAACAGTTCCACAGCTGAAAGCTTTTTAAAAGTTTATATTAAAAAATAATTATGTCTATTTTCTTTTCTTTCTCGATATTTCTCTGGAGCCAATACAGTCCATTGCAGGACACTCACGCACAGTCACACACTTGGGACAGCAACACGATCAACACTACCTACTGACTTAAAAGAGCCTATGATGAGTAAAATATAAACAGTGCGATAAAAGCAAACATAAGTTGTTTAATAATTTCTTAGCTGATAGAGTTCAACATCTACTGAAGACATACATCTAGGTTAACAACTCACTAAGGAGCTGCTGCAGCATTCCAGGATTTTACCCGTGTATGTTCTTCTTTAAAAACTATTGTAGTAAATTCACTACAGTTATCTCAATATATACATTAAAATAAATTGTGGGGGGCACGGTGACGCAGTGGGCTTGACTGGGTCCTGTTCTCCGGTGGGTCTGGGGTTCAAGTCCTACTTGGGGTGCCTTGCGATGGACCGGCGTCCCCTCCCGGGTGTGTCCCCTCCCGCTCCGGCCTTGTGAGGGGGATGCGGTGGTGCAGTGGGTTTGGCTGGATCCTGATCTCTGGTGGGTATGAGGTTCAAGTCCTGCTTGGTGTGCCTTGTGATGGGCTGGCGTCCCGTCCTGGGTGTGTCCCCTCCCCCTCCAGCCTTACGCCCTGTGTTGCCGGGTTAGGCTCCGGCTCCCCATGACCCTGTATGGGACAAGCGGTTTCAGACGTGTGTGTGTGTGGAAGTAAATCGTTTTTACTTCAGGTTTAATGGTTATTTATATAGCTGAAAAGGTGTAAGACAGAAAACAGAAGGGTGCCTGAAGTAAGGCAACAATAGGTTATGCTTCTGTGAGTAAATGGGTATAACATTATCAGAAATACTTATATCGTCCTCCACTTTTCTATTTCTTTTTAAAATTAATAAAAAAAAGAACACAAAAAAGTACACTGCAATAAAGGAATGGCAGAGAAATAAAGGTTATAAATAGTGGTTTCTGAGGCTTTGCAGACACTGAAGGTTGAGATTTTGCTGATGTGCTGTTGGACATCATTTATGAATACAGAAAACACACTTTTGATACTACAAATGAAAGATAATATCAATTTAAGATAATATTTTAATTTCGGTTATCTATCGATGTTATATAAAGCATGCAATACATCGTCAAACAACAAAATGATTATAGATATAATCATTATTAAATATGTACACAGGTGTTTCCAGGACGGTAAGTACACGAACAGCTCGAAAACAGAAGCAAAGCATTTCGAGAAACGCGTCGCTGTCTTCCGCTCTTACTCTGACGGGTCAGTTAAGAGTCACGTGGGCGCCGATTTCGATCACGTGACCGGCGTGGCCGTAACCCGGAACAAGTTTCCTTGCTTGTCATTCATTCGCTGCTTATGGGAGCTCGCGCACACTGGCAGGTAATGGCATTTTGCTTAACTTTCTCTTCGCGAAAGCACACGGCGCGTTCGCGGCCGCTGCGCGGAGGGGACGCGAGGTTTGCTCTGCCCGCGAGCGAACGCGCACACTTTTGGAGGTGCAGCCGCAACGCGGCCGTGCTTTTAAAATTATTTTAGGAGAATTAGCTGTCTCACTCTGTGACTAGCCTGCCACACTCCGCAGGCCTGCTGCTGTGAGTAAGCACTCTGACATGGTGCTCCACAGCACAATACGTTCACAAAACACCACCAGTGACCAGTCAGCGCCTCTAAGTTACTAACTAGCGAAAGAAGAGAAGAAGGGATATGTGTTGTCACGCGGAATCTGCATCGCTGTGTGTTGTGCGTTGCAGAATTATTATTAAGTAACAGTCGCCTATCGGGTGGCGGTATTACTATCGCTCTCCAAACCGAGTCCCCAGTTATTTATAATTTTTCCTGGATGTTTTTCAGTTGTGTGTGTGGTGTTCGATGGAGCCGCAGTGTATAAACACACACAGTGAGTGAGTGACGTAATTCGTGGTACTTCGTTGGCATGTAGTACGTATTTTTAATTGCAACTGTCGTGTCAGATTTAAAAAAAAAAAAAATCTTGAAATATTTCTGAATTCAGCGTGGTGATTTATGGAGGAGAAACTTTTTAAGAGCACAAAAAAAGGAGCGGCGCTGCGTCTCCCTCCATAATTACGAGCTGCTTTCTTTCTCTCTCATCTCACCGCTCCCTTCCGACGTAGCACGAGCTTCCTGCGCTTTGTACTGTGCGCGTTAAGCGCGGCCTCTCTACCTGCGCGCAGCGCAAACTGCCGCTGTCTCTTCTGTTCAGAATTTCTGCAGAACAACAGTGAGTTCCCCCCCCTGCAACATGGCGGCGGATTCGATGGACATTGATGACTCACTGTACAGGTTTGTGTTTTTCACGACGTGCCCCCCCCACAACGACACTCAAGTCTGCTCCCCTGTCTGGCCATTTGAGCTAATAAAGTTATGTAATTGTCACACATTGTGTAGTACTCCTGTGATTACGAGTTACCAGAAAAACTTCGGTCCACACTTTTGAAATCCATTTGGACCAGCTTGTAGTGTCGTGATTAGAGCTGACACCCTGCGCTCGCTCAAAGGGCTCAGGTTTGAATCCCGCCATCTGCTGCGGTACCGTTGTGAGCAAGGTACTTCTCCTGAATTGCTCTACGAAAAATGAATCAGCTATTCAAATGCATAAGTAATTGCAGGAGTTGGGGGCGCCGTGGCGCAGCGGGTTTGGCCCGTGCCTGCTCTCTGGTGGGTCTGGGGTTCGAGTCCCGTTTGGGGTGCCTTGTGATGGACTGGCGTCCCGTCCAGGGTGAGTCCCCTCCCCCTCCGGCCTTGTGCCCTGTGTTGCCGGGTTAGGCTCCAGTTTGCCGTGACCCCGCTTGGGACAAGCGCTTTCAGTCAATGTGTGTAACTGTAGGAGTCTTGCACTTTCAGTGATAGTTCATCAGAAGTCGCTTTGGAGAAAAGCGTCTGATAAATAAATAAATAAATGTAATTTAAGTCACTTCGGACACGAACGTCAGCTGAATGAACTAATGTAAATGTTCATCTCAAGCCAGATGACACAAAGGCACGATCAGTTTGTTTTTGCATGAGTTGCACTTAACTATTACACATTTCTTCACAAGTTATAGTTTCACTCATGTGTCTAGTATTTTAAAAAATTTTTCTGTGTGAGTCATGGTTTCCTTCTCAGTTGAGTTTGATAAGCAGCCAGTGAGCATATTTTTACAAGTTTTGTCAGAGCTCAAAAGCCATTTTTAAGACGTTTGTATATAATTGACATGTTCAGCAAGATATGTGTATAAAAATTAAAGTTGAGTTGGAAATCTATAAGCAGATGCAAATAGTTTCCTGTCAACCTATATGACTTTGCAGTAGTGTAGCATCTTTTGGCCTCAAGAATGTTTGGACATTGAAATGGAGCATCACTATGCTTTTAACCACCCCTTCCACCAGGGTGACACTCACCCCCCTCTGTCCCTCCCCAACGCAGCCGTCAGCGATACGTACTGGGAGACAGCGCCATGCACCGGATGGCCCAGTCCTATGTGTTTCTCAGCGGATTGGGGGGATTGGGAGTTGAAATTGGTGGGTAAAATCTGCAACTGTAATTTTTACCAGTATATTGTTTTATCTTCAAACGTGCAATGAGAACAACAACAACTGGGATGCCCTGAATTCTGAGGAGAAACTCTTTGTTTTGTTTTTCACAGCAAAGAACATAGTCCTTGCTGGAGTAAAGGTATGTTTTATTTTGTTGTGAGCTTTGCGTAGGTTTCTACAGTTTTCCCAAGTTCATAATACATTTAAAGTACGTAATAATTATCTTTGTAAGCTTAGTGTCGACAGCAAAGTCTTGACTGTGGAAGTCAAGATGATAATATTGCAGTAGAAATGACAATTTCTGTTTTGGATTTTGTTGCAGGCTGTGACTCTTCATGACACAAAGCAGTGTGAGACATGGGACCTTGGCACCAACTTCTTCATCCGAGAAGAAGATGTCCTGAGCCAGAGGAAACGGTACTGAGCCCTGCAGAGAACTGGTGGTGAAAATGGCCTCTCCTCTGCTTTCGTGTTGAAGAGCGCTTCCCTATGGGAAAGATTACTATTCTCAGACCTTGTCCTCCCAGCTTCCTGTATGTACTGGCTTTTTGTTGGAAAGGAGCTTGTCGTTAATTTGCCTTTACATGTTTGCTGTGAAAAAATTGAAAATTGAATACACATTAATTTACACATAAAAGTACTGAGTACTCACTCTGATTTGCATTAGTTTTGAAATACCCATAACAGTGAAAAGACAAGTCAATGTGTTAATATGTTCTTGCCTCATAAAATGTGAAATTAGAAAGTCCACAGTTTTGTATTTCAGTATTTATTATGTGTCAGTTAATATATAATATTTATTAGACTTGGGTCAAATAATTTAATTTCAATCCTGCATTTTTCTAATGTCTTCCCCTTGATACGTGCCCAACATTATTTCCATTGAAAATATCAGTGCCCACTACGATAATGTCATCGGAACTGTCCGTTTGTTTATTGGCAACATAATTTGCATCTTAGCTGCAAGAAATAGCAAACGGGTTATTTCCAGACTCATTACCGAGAGCCTCTACAGCAGGCCTTAGCAGCACAGTGAAAATGTTATTTGCATTTACAATTATTTATTTAGGTGATGCTTTTCTCCAAAGAGACTTACAATGTTGAGCTACTTAATTATTTATCCATTTATACAGCTGGGTAATTTTTACTGGACCAATTTAGGGTAAGTACCTTGCTCAAGGATACTACAGCAGTAGGTGAGATTTGAACCGGCAACCTTTGGGTCCATAGGCAGCGGCTCTAACCACTATATGGTACCAGCTTTACCCTATTTATCAGCATATTGAAAACCTTAGAGAGGCATGGCTTTCATGGGGAATCATTGAGTTCACATATAATTAATAAATAGACAAACATTAAGACATTTGAAATATGTCTGATAACAGCATAATGTAGCCTGACCTCAGCTGTAAAATGTCCTCATCCACTGCTTTTTGTCCTTAAAGGAGATGCACTATGAGTAGGACACTGCAGCTGGGTAACTAAAGCTTAATATGCCTCACTAGTTCCGTGTGTTAATTGATTTCTGTTTTTGCATATTTGTGGGAACAATTTTTGGTTGCTCAGTGAAAGTGCTTATTCATTTTTAATTGATAAATTAATTTATTTATGTGACTTTGACTTGTAGCAGGTTGCAGTGGTGTTTTACAGCTGCAGGGTTATGGGTTTGACTCTGGACCCTGCTCTTTCTCTATATAGTGTGCATGTTTCCTCAGGACACTCTGGTGAATTGGTGATTAAATTGTCTTTATTTCATTGTGTTTGTGTGTCTAGAAAGTATGCATTGTAATGAGTATACCCTAATGTCCAGGGTATATCCTCCCTTGGCTTCCCAAGATTGGCCATGCATCACTGTGTTTGTGGTTTGTGGAAATGAATGAACGTTGAATTAATTCATGGTTGAGGTCACAGAACGGTGATGCCTCTGTGAACTGAGAGGGGTTGCGTGATGCCATTGAAATGTCCTGACTTTCGTCTCTCAGGGTTGAAGCAGTGCATCCAAGAGTGGCTGAACTGAACCCTTATGTTCAGGTTGGAAAGTCCAGCTGTGTTCTAGATGAGAACACTGACCTCAGTTTTCTCAGGACGTATCAGGTGGGTTTGGGTGAGCATTTTTAGGAGGATGCGTGAGGGAATGTATTTCCCACCTCTCCACCGCCTATGTAACATCTGCTAACTGTTTTTAACACCATGTATTAACTGTCTAATAAAGTGAACTGGTTTCTGTTCCAGTGTGTGATTCTAACTGAAGCCAGTCTCAGTTTGCAGAAGAAGATTAATAACTTCTGCCATTCCCAGTCACCTCCTATTAAAGTAAGTGGCAATCTACAAGTTCCTGAAGTATTACTGAAATGTTTTTTTGAGTCTTCAATTATCTAGAAATTAACACAGGACACACTGTATTTGTGTCATTTTACAAAGTGGTTGGAGCTTTTAGATGTGTGTCAATAATAACGCCTGACCCGATTACGTGAATGTTAGTGAATGTATTTTAATTCTGTTGTTGTTGTGTCCCTGTCAGTTCATTTCCTGTGATGTCTTTGGTGTCTGTGCCCGGGTGTTTTGTGACTTTGGGGATGCCTTTGAGGTGTCTGACCCAACAGGAGAGGAACCCAAGCAGGTTTTTATACAGAACATCACTCAGGTACCTTGGATCCTTTTTAAGAGTTTGTGAGCTTATTGTGAGCTTCAGTGTGTTTCCACATCCTCTTGTCTGGTGGTAAAATGAGCTGAGTGCAGTGTAATTTATATGGCATCTGTACAGTAAAGATAACCAGGATTGCACTGTAGTGATTAGTGCTTCTGACATAGTGATTAAAGTAGACATAAAGTTGCGTATCTCCTGCACTTATAGAAGTTAAATACAATTTAATGGCCATAGTTTCACTGAAGAATACCGAATTGTACAGCTGAAATCCTTGGATTAAGGTGCTTAAGGAAAAGCATCTGAAGAAAAATTGGTTTCTGTAATTGTTTTTATTGTAATGTTTTCTTCCTCATTCAACAGCAGAAAAAATGGCTTGAAAAATCCATGTTTGGTGATGGCATGCAAAGTCAGTACAATTCCGGAACCCCAGAATCATTAACGGTTTCTTGTTTTGCTGTGTGCCAGGACAACCCAGGTGTGGTGATGTGTATGGACAACCGGACCCACGGACTTCAGACAGGCCAGAGCGTGCTCTTCCGAGAGGTGTATGGCATGACGGAGCTCAATGGGACTTGTCGACAGGTCACAGGTAGGGCAGGAAAGATCCGATGAGTGCTTTTCTCTGTTGACCTCTTCTAATGTAGATTTACAATGTGTGAGGTGTAACACTAACACTTTGGAAATGATTTTACTCAATAACAGTTAACAAGGTGGTTAAAGAACCAAACTTACACTTGAGGGTTAGTCCATTTAAAACCCGAGAGACTTGAAAGCACCTGCCTCGTGTATATTTACACTGATCACCATGCAAAACCAGTCCTTTTCATTGCTTGATGCGATTTTGTGAGACTTACTGAGGCTCTTAAAAATGTCATTTTCAAAAATCTAATTTTTAATTCCATATTGGTACATAATTTCAGAAAAATATTGTGATTAAAATTTAATAAAATGATGTCACGTCATCCTCTGATAAATATTAAAAGTCTGAATTTCTGTATTTTCACAAAGAAGAGATTTTTCAGCATCCGTGCGTGAATGATCTTAATTTGTCAGTTTAAGCTTTGGTTGTTTAGTTTAAGACTTTTTGCCGAAAGAGTAAGGCTTATTTTTTTACCCTTGGCTTCCTTTAATGAAATATCCAGCTCTACAAAGCTGGCGAACCCCATATCAATATTTTAACCTCAGATATCTCATCAGCAGCTATATTAATTTTACAGTTAACTGAACTTGAAACTACAAATGAAATGGTGCTGCTTTTGTGTTCTTCATGATTTCAAGCCATCAGAGAAATAAAGCACTAAAGGAGACCCTATAAATGTGGGTGCAAACACATTTTAAGCAAAATAGACATTTCTTGCTACTTTAAATTTTTCTTTGTGACAGCATTTATGTTGGTGTATGTAGTCTAACTTTTTTTTTAAAAACTCTTTTTCAATGTCAGTCCTGACTCCTTACAGCTTTACCATTGGAGACACATCTGGGATGCAAGCATATGCTCATGGAGGGTTTTTTGTGCAAGTGAAGATCCCCCAAACCTGTTGCTTTGTAAGTGAACAGCCCTCTCTGTCAACTGTGACCTTTTAAAAAAAATGGAAGAACATTGGGTTGTGGCATGGTGTCCATTTGACCCTTCAATTGCATCTCTGTTGCTTAAGAATGTCTCTTTAAATAAAAAATGTCTGGACAACATTTGGATGTTAGATGGCTCTTTTTTGTGGGATAGCCAGTAGCATAGTGGGTAGGGCCTCTGTGTTTGGGCTTGGAGGGCATGGGTTCAAATCACACCTCCTGCTGTTATACCTTTGATCAAGGTTCTAAGCATAAAATTGCTTCAGTAAAAATGGTCTAGGAGTGTGTAGATGGCTGAATTAGTGATGGTAGCTTAGCATTGTAGGTTGTATTGGAGAAAAATGTCAGATAAATCTTAAATTGCTAGCCACGAGATCGCTGGCATACATTCATCCATTTAGAGGCCAAAATGTATAGTCTGGCTGTGGTTGTACTTGCCACTACTGTGTGTCTTTTTCCATTTTAGGAGAGGATGGAGCAGCAGCTGTTGGACCCAAAAGTTCTTGTTCCTGACTTCAGCAAACCAGAGGTAAGACTTTACCTTGGTCTGAGTAATCTGACAATATATGCATGAAAACTCCATCTACTACTCGCTGCAGTAAACTTGGTTTATTTGATCGTATGTGATTTGGTTCCATATCTACCATGTTTAGTTTGAATAGAAAAATAACTACAACAATGAACAAAACACGATGTTCTTTATATTAATCCTACCTGGAGCTTTGTGTGTATTTCACAGCCTTGTTTTGTGTGTTTTTCTCCAAAGGTGCCATTACAGATCCATGCTACACTGCTGGCCCTTGACTCCTTCCAGCAACAGCATCACAGACTGCCCAACACTGGGTAACGTCTTGTTTAATCTTTTGCTTTTTCATTCTTTGTCTGGAACTTGTCTACATTTATTTGCACCCTGCTTCATATGTATCCATAGAAATTTTAGATTACTTTGTTCATGTGGTAATTAATTTCTAAACGACTGTGCATTAGTATCACTCCATGTGTTAAGTACACTTCTCAAAGTCATAAGTTTATTAAAACTTTGTTTCATTTAATCTTGTGTCTCAGTGAGACCAGATGATGACAACATAAGATAGTCCTTTGTCTGATGAACTTATTTCTTGCCTAGATGCCCTCAGGATGCTGAGATTCTACTGAAAATGACAGATGGTGTGAACCACACCCTGAAGAGCAAGGTGGGTGTCTCTTCAGGATTTTTTTTTTTTGGGGGGGGGGCAGGAGATAACACAGTGGTTAAGGTCATGGGCACTGAAGGTTGTTGGATCAGTCTCCATTCCTTGAAAATACTGTTACATTTTTGAGCAAGGGTCTTACCCTGGATTGCACAAGTAAAAAGACTCAAATATGCAGATACTCTTAACTTGCTTTGGGTAAAAGCATCTGTAAAATATCAATTGATTAATAATGAACAGTTTAAAATCCAGGTTCACTTAGTGGAAGATGAGGCAGGAAATTATAGTTATTGGTTTATAGCAGTGGCTCTCAGTTTGATTCTGTAGCTCGTTTGCAAGTAGGTCGCTGTCCTTGTGCTCGCCAGGTCTCTATTGACCAGGACCTGGTGCGCACTCTGTCCCGCACAGCAGGAGGCTGTCTTGCCCCACTCTGCGCTGCCGTGGGAGGCATTGCCAGCCAGGAAGTGCTCAAGGCACTCACTGGGAAGTTCACCCCTCTCCAGCAGTGGGTGAGTGAGGCTGTGCTTGTATTGCTGGTACCCCCACAGTGTCCACACCACCAGCCTCCTCAACCACCTGCTGCTCCTTGTGTTCACAGTTTTATCTGGATGTGACCGAGGTGATCCGGCCTTTACAGTGTCTTGCTGCTGAAGAGTTTTTCCCAAAGTAAGCCCACTTATTCTAAATCAAAGTCTTTCACAAGAAAGTGTCCCAGTCTTTCAGCACAGAACTGCTTACATACATTGTAATACCTACTCAGAGTCAGAGATGTTACCACTAAATTTGTGTACACATTATGTATGGTAATATAAATCATTCTGATGTATTTGAAAGATTACTATGTTCTTGGGTTCCTTTTTCTGGGAAGGAGAGGCTTACAGACTTAGGCTTACACTTACATTCAGATTTATTCATTTAGCAGGCGATTTTCTCCAAAGCAGCATACATCTCCAAAAATAATATAAAAAGTGTATTAGATCAACAGAAGGAGTGATCTAGTTGCAGATATGTGATTCTTCAATAGTCAATTGTCATTTACCACCTTATGAACCAGTATGCATTACATGAGTAGCTGCATATAGGCTTTTAAACAGATAACAAACACACATTTATCAAGCACTTAGGAGATCAGGAGTCCAAATGAGGTGAATTTTGAGATCCTTCTTACATGTAGAGAGAGATTTGGCAGTTCTGAGTGAGAGGTCATTCTACTACGTTGGAGCCAAAACTGAAAGCCTTTGTGTTTTTGAACCTTGACATGCTTAACATATGAACAGCCTTAGTGGTTAGTTGGGTCTCAGCCTCACCTTAATCTCTGGATAACTGTCAGCTTTGTCTAGTTGCTGGTCATACTGGCACTGTATGCTCTGAATGGAGGTTTTCATGTGGAGGTGGTTGACGTCCTCTTCATGCTGCAGGGGAGACCGCTATGATGCACTGCGGGCCTGCATCGGGGACACCATGTGCCATAAACTGCACAGACTCAGGGTGTTCATGGTAAGTGGACAATGATGTTTTCACAGAGGGACATTAGTTTAACATGATCAGGATGGTTGAGTGGAAATTTCAGCTGTCCTCATTCACCACTTGCTCAGGTGGGTTGTGGCGCTATTGGATGTGAGATGCTGAAGAACTTTGCCCTGTTGGGAGTAGGCCTGGCAGACCACTCTGGTGAGGTAGGACAGTGAACTTTCTGCAGGTCTTTCCTTCTTATCCTGTCTGCTTAGTGTTTTTTTTTACATCACCTCCTATCACATGACCATTATAATACTGACCTTGGAACTGACATGAGAAATATTTGGTGACTTAGATTGGCATGCTGTTTCTTCCCCAGATTATTGCAAGATAATTTATGGCTGTTATACTGGTTAGCATTGCCAGCTGTTGTAGTGAGAATTGCTTCCGTGCTTGTTTTGTCTTACGATGAACTGGTTTCTCATTTTATTTTGTTCTCTGTTTTTGAGTGTAGATCAGTATTACAGATCCAGATTTGATTGAGAAGTCCAACTTGAACCGGCAATTTCTCTTCAGGCCTCACCATATTCAGGTGAGTTAGACTGCACTATCAGCAGAAATGTCTTTTTAATATTATGTTTTATTTTAGTGGGTCGGAGTTGCATCTGATTGATTATTTTTTACTGCAGAAGTTTAATACCCAGTGAGAACTGTTTGTTTTGTTCACCCCTGTAGTAGGGCTGTTATCTAATTTGCTGTATTTCTTTGTACATTCTGTATTTGGTTGTCTGGGGGATTTACAGACAGGATATGTTTTTAAAAAAAGAAAGAAAAAAAAAAAAGATGTGTACTTTTAAAACAACTGCAAGCACTTAATTGAGACTGAACAACAATACTTTTTGTCCCACAAAAACATATCTGTGGTGTGAAAAACAGTGATTCAGTACTGTATTTCTTCTGCCCACTACAAATGCAAGAAGTGTGAAATCCCCAAGCAGCTGATTAAATTCTGTAAAGATGCTTATAGATACAGTTTAAATGTAATCTAGACCAAGTAACCTGCTTCTTCACAGAAACCCAAGAGCACTACAGCTGCTGCAGCCACCCAGGACATCAACCCCCAGCTGCAGATAGATGCCCATCTGAACAAAGTGTGTCCCGCCACAGAGAGCATCTACAACGACCGCTTCTACTCTAGGCTGCATGTTGTGGTCACTGCTCTGGACAATGTGGAGGCCAGGAGATATGTGGACAGGTGAAAGGCTTGTTAATCCTATCAGCTTGTACCAAAATGGACTGAGATGATGTTTAGCAAGGTTTAGCCAGTAGTTGTCACCCTCAGTATCCTTTCAAAATGTTCACTCATAGCTATGAAAATTGACTGCTATTGTAACTCAGTGGGTAGCAGGAGTAGGTTTTGGATTAATACTACTTTGACTGGATGAGCAGTTTCTGGAAAATATATTAATGATATAATCAAGTATGTGAAAATGTTTTGTTGTTTGACACTGTGGATTTCAAGACTAGATGAACAGACATGTCACCAAGAATAAGATAAAGACAGTTCAGTGACATGTAACACATGTCTGTGTAGCCGCATCGTGTCAAACCAGAAGCCCCTCCTTGATTCGGGGACCATGGGCACAAAAGGGCACACAGAGGTCATTGTTCCCAATCTGACAGAGTCCTACAACAGCCATGTGAGTGTTTCCTGACCATTTTATCATTGACATCTGTGCATCACTTCTTACTGCCAACACATTTGATGCTAGATGTGGTTTCTTTATTCTCAGTCTTTCTCAGCCATCTTTTTGCACTTAAGTTGTCAGTAGTACACTTTTTGAATGTACTTTTTCCGTTGCAGATTTTTGTACTTATTTTCAGGATGTTTTTCTGTCTTTGAGTTATGTTCTGTTTCCCATGCTTTTTGGTCGTCTTGCCACTAAAAACCACTAGGATATGATTTATTGCCACTATTCAAAGTGTGCTAGTCATTTTAAACTCATCTGCCCTGCAGACTACATTTATTTTTTATGGTAGTGTGTTGTATAATGGCTAAAAAAAAAAAAATGTAAATCTAACTTTAAAAATTTTACATGCTGCCATTAGCTGATTACTGGAAAACCAGATAATTACAGTAGTTAGAGCCACACAGCCTCTGGGCTCAGAGGTCACAGGTTCAATCCCACCTCCTACTGTAGTAACCTTGAGCTATTGCTCTAGTAAAAATTACCCAGCTGTATAAATCGGTGAAATCATAAGTACCTTAATGTTGTAACTTGCTTTGGAGAAAAGCGTTAGCCAAGTGAAATATAATGTATTAATAAATGAATGTCTTCTTCCTCATGTTTATTGATCTCCTGGACCATTTCATTAATTTTTTCAGAGGGATCCTCCAGAGGAAGAGATTCCCTTCTGCACACTTAAGTCTTTCCCAGCGGTTACCGAGCACACGATACAGTGGGCAAGAGATAAGGTCACTACCCACTTCCTCTCTCCTACTTGAATCAAAGACTTTGGGGTTTTTCCTCCTAATGTGGAAGTGGTGATAGTTTTACTAGAAATTCTTGGTGAAGTTTAATACTGGAAATGTTTAGTCTTTCTAGATGGCATTTTGGTTTTGGAATTCAATTAATTCCTTTGAGAAAAGCTTTTAAATGTCAGTTTGGCTTGTGATATCATCTAGCAGTTGTAATCCAATCTTAGCTTCTTTTCCAGTGACACTAAAGCTGTGTAACTTCATTGTTGTATAGAAAAAGAAACTACTAGATGATTTGATGGGAGGTTGAAGGGATATTGTGTCCTAACCCTGATTCCAGTAGTTAATTATCTGTGTTTTCGCTGAAAGTGCTGCTGAAATGCTTAGTGACAAGAAAGAGTTAAAGCGACAAGCTGTGGGATCAGGTGAATACAGTTTACATGCTGTCCATACCTGATGTTTTTCAGCACTAGGTCTATAGGAGACTGAGCCTTATTCTCATAAGGTAACCTTTGGATACTGTTGGCCTTAACATGATATACCATGAACATATAGTAAAGTTTAGTTGGTATGTTCCTTTCCTCAGTTTGAGAGCGCATTCTCCCACAAGCCCTCTATCTACAACATGTTCTGGCAGACCCACTCCTCTGCAGAGAGCGTACTGGAGGTGAGAGGGAGGAAAGTGCTTACCTGATAGAGGGTTACGAACAGACATGATGAAATACGTAAATATTGCTTATATTTTATAGCATGCTGTTTAACAAAGTATATGCAGATCAATCCGTAATGCAGATTAATTTTAATAGGGTGTTTGAGCCTTGATTAAGGTTAAAGAAGCTGATCCAAAGTTGTAATCAAGGGCTCTCAGACAAAAGGTCCTGACCTCTAATCATTGTCTCTGACTCCGACCTGCTGTGTCTGCACTACTACCCTTTATGTGTTCCAGAGGATGAAGGCACGAGAGAGTTTGGAGGGGTCATTTCAGGTCATCAAGCTGTTGAGCAGGAGACCTACCCACTGGGAGCACTGTGTCACGTTGGCCCGCATCAAATTTGACAAGTACTTCAAGAGAAAGGTGAGAGGCTGACCTTCAACCTCCAAACCAGTGCTGCCATGGCTTTCAAGGAGCTTGTGGTGCTAAGACAATCATAGTTGATTGTTGAGTGGTTCAAG
Source organism: Scleropages formosus (assembly GCF_900964775.1). NCBI lineage: Eukaryota > Metazoa > Chordata > Actinopteri > Osteoglossiformes > Osteoglossidae > Scleropages > Scleropages formosus. The sequence continues at coordinate 14,530,631 of NC_041821.1, read as the reverse complement.
CTCCCGCCTTGCATTCAGAGAGCACAGGTTTGAATCTCTGCTCCTGCTGTGGTATCCTTCACCAAAGTACATGTCCTAAATTGCTGTCTAGTGATAGCACTAGTTTCCCATGATAAATTAACAGCTGTATAAATGAGTAAATCGTTGTAAAGTTGCTTAGTATACAAAGCAGGTACTTTCGTTTGCTTTGGATAAAAGAGTTGCCTAAAATGATTGTGGCATTCTGTAATGTAACTGTTTAGCATTTAGTGTGTATTAGTGCTCAAAATTCAGTGCAGCCAATCTACTTTATACACTTAGATAATAATGATTTCATAACATTCTGGGGCAGTGTCATGGTTTATTAATAATATTCTTATGCACTTATTATTAAACCATTATTTTTATTTTAATGAGAAATGTTGGTGGCAATTTTTTTGGAATAAGCCACTTCAAGTGAAAGTTTTAACCCAGTGGCATTTCTGAATTTTGAACAGAGCATTGCCACAACTTTATAATTGTAGATTAAATTAAATGACTGTTACTTAATAAAATTACTAAGAATTAGAATGGGAAATACAGTCGGAAGAACTGTAAGATAAATGTGAAATTTAGCCTATAAATTGTTTCTTGCACTCAGCACATCCCATGTTGTCTGACTCCGCAGAGCAAGAATTTGTCTACTGGTGGCACTGGATGTGCAGTGTTTGAGTGTTTTTAGCACATGTGTATTTATGAAGAGCAACCCAATAACTTACATTCCCTCTTGTTATTCAAAGTATTCAAAAGATGAAACTCTGTGCTTTTCAGGCCTGCCTGCTTTTCTTGGATTGAATTGTTACATCAATTCACATTTATGACATATTTAATTAATTTTTTTTAATGGAAAAATATCCCTTCTTTAGTTTTTTGGTTTATATCAGCATCATTGAATGGGGCCATCTGTATACAGGTTATTTTAAATATAAATAATTCTTTTCTGGCTTTAAGGTTTTTGTAGCTTTTTAAGTCCGATAAGGTTGAGAGTTCTCTTTACAGCACGTCTTTATTCCTTTTTGAAGACAGAGCCCTGCTTAAAGGTTATGTTTGTAGGGGTTTTTTTTTTATATTGTTGAAATGACTTCCTTCCACTAAAAATGTTTTGTGGTGACAGGTTTGGAGAAATGGTACAATTTTACAATAAATAGAGTGAATGTCAGCTCTGTGTTTTTATTCTGTTTTTCTCGTGTAGGCCCTGCAGCTGCTTCACTCCTTTCCCTTGGATACCAGGCTGAAGGATGGCAGTAAGTCCATCCTAAACCTCACAAAAACTGTCACATAAGGTGTTTTCCTTTTTTCACCTTAAGAAGTAAACTGGATTACTGCTAAGACTTCAAGATTTAAGTGGGCAAGTCAGTGGCTAATGTTCTTAACATTTGAGCACTGGACTGAGAACTGCAGAATTAGAAATTTTATTTGTAAATAGTCTTATTGTGGTAATTACTGACACCGTTTTTAATAAACAGGTCTGTTTTGGCAGTCTCCGAAACGTCCTCCTTCACCAATAGAATTTGACTTGAAGGACCCTCTGTACGTAAATTCCTGTCATATAATTTGAAAATTCATTTTGAGTTTCCTTTTTCAGTGCTTGTGTCATGCTCACTGTCCTCTTCAATCTCACAGGCATTACAGTTTTGTTGTTAGTGCTGCCCGACTCTTTGCAGAAATTTACAACATCTCCTACTCAGAGAAGGTAAGTCGTTATATCGGAGCACTGTCTCTCAAAATGAAAAAAAAAATAGTACCAGTTCTGGTGGTGTTCTTTGCAAGGTGTCAGTATAAGAGTACAATGAGAATGTTCTTAGTTTTGAAGATTCATTAGCTCAGTGTTATTAGTCTTAAGGTTCTAATAAGAGTTGTGTACTCTCTGAGGTGGTCTTCAGAGGTATTTACAAAGCCACTACTGGAGCTGAAGAGGTTAAAGAAACCTTGAGTGCTGGCAGATTGCGTTTGACTGTGTGTCTTTGATGGACAGGATCTGTCTGAGGAAGAAGTGGCCCGGATCCTTTCTGGCATGAAGATTCCAGAGTACAAACCAGCAGAAAAGGCAACTGCTTTAAATTTTTCTTATTTTCATCAAAAAAGTTAAGGGTAGAGATTTTAACTAGTATTGTACTATTATGAATAGCAATCATAGACATAACATTGGAACTAAAGTCTTTTTTTCAGCGATTATTCAAATGGGGTGGGGGGGGGGTCATGGGTGACTAGCTCTTTGGCTCTGCATAATATTGTCCGCATTCGCGTTAAAGCCATGTTATACCACCTTTCCAACAGCGAATCTCACTTATGGACTAGGGTGAATGAGAGTTACAGAACTCTTCAACATCTTTGCCCCTGTCATCATGAACAGTTCCTGGAATTTTTGTTTGTAATATTCTCACCTGATGTATATCACAGCGTATTGAGACAGATGAGATGGCCAAGAAACCTGACCAGACTAAGCTGTCTGTAAGCAGCGAAGAGGAAAGGGAGGCTATTGCACAGCTGGAGAGGGCCATTTGCACGCAAGCCATCACACCAGGTAATAGAGTCACAGTATATTCTCATACTGTATACATGGTATAGTTGGGGGGTAGTACCTGGATATAGTCACTGTTAAAACTAAATTTTTCATAATCACATTTTTCCTTCCTGCTGCTTCCCTCCGTACTGCAGACTGGCTGCGGATGACCCCAATTCTTTTTGAGAAGGATGATGATTCTAATGGTCATATGGACTTCGTGGCATCGGCGTCTGCGCTACGTGCACGCATGTACTCCATTGAGGCAGCTGATCGGCTCAAAACCAAACGTATTGCCGGAAAAATTATCCCTGCCATTGCCACGGCAACTGCTTCAGTTGCCGGACTGGTGAGAATGATTGTAGTTTTGCAGGCAGCATTAAATATCTTAAACTGAATTTTCTAGTTTACTGCTGTATACTTACACTTGAGCATTTATTTCCTTGGTGTAATTTTCTTAAATCTGGACATCTAATTTAAGTGATGGAAAGCTTATGTTTCAGCAGATGCATAGGTTGTTTTTAATGTCTCTGATTATTCCATGTTATTCCCCCAGGTTGCAGTAGAACTGATTAAAGTTGTGGGGGGCTATGGCTTTGAGTCCTTCAAGAACTGCTTCTTCAACTTGGCCATTCCAGTTGTGGTGCTCACAGAACCTGCCAATGTCAAGAGAACTCGTATCAGGTTTTCATCTTATGTACTTGGACACTGTTCTTGGATTTCACTGATCAGTCAGTGTTTAAATGAATTAAGCCAGGGATGTCAAACGTACGGCCCAAAGCTATTTCTCCAGCCCTCATGATAATTAGATGGGGATTTTGGTTCTACTAAATACTGTAATTATCCACTCTGTGAACTACCACTAATAACACGCTGATTAAAACTGATAATCTGCCTATGCAAAGTTATGTAGTAAATAAATCCATTTATTATACAGCCATACTACACACACACACATTTTCAGAACCGCTTGTCCCATACGGGGTCGCGGGGAACTGGAGCCTACCCGACAACACAGGGCGTAAGGCCGGAGGGGGAGGGGACACACCCAGGACGGGACGCCAGTCCGTTGCAAGGTACCCCAAGCGGGACTCGAACCCCAGACCCACCGGACAGCAGGACTGCGGTCCAACCCACTGCGCCACCGCACCCCCTCAGCCATACTATCAAATGCCCAATGGTACCTTACCTACAGGATCATAATTGAGACATTTTGCCTCAATTGTGCTGTTGGAAGCAGTGTTATTAATAAAGTGCATGAGAGATGGGGTCTCCAGGAAATTATATTTTATAGGACCTCACCATGTCCAGGCATGCTGGTCAAAACTTGCAAATACACAGAACTGTAACACAATACCCCCGATGGTTAATACCCACACATTTGCTCTGATTTATTTAGATAATTCTTTTCTTCAAAACGACTTAGTCTTAAGATACTTAAATAACTTACCCATTTATACAGCTCAGTAATTTTTACTGTTTCAGTTCAGACTAAGTATCTTGCTCAAGATTTCCATAACAGTTGTGCAGGGGAATTAATCATATGGTCTAACAAATGAACAATATTGAAACAGTATATAGCAGTACTATATGAATATAAGTGGATACAGCCCTAATAATTTACAATGGTCATGAATAATGTTTACCCACTCTGCTGGTCATTGTCTCTGTTATACAAATAGGATGTACAAAACACTCCACAGCAGGAGTCACACAGACAGACAGACAGACAGACAGACAGAAACCGCTTGTCCCAAGCGGGGTCGCGGCGAGCCAGAGCCTCACCCGGCAACACAGGGCACAAGACTGGAGAGGACACGCCCAGGACGGGACGCCAATCTGTTGCAAGGCACCCCAAGCGGGTCTCGAACCCCAGACCCACCAGAGAGCAGGCACAGGCCAAACCCGCTGCGTCACTGTGCCCCCCACAACAGGAGTCATGAATCCCATTTGACCCACTGTATGGAAAACATTTGACACCCCTGAATTAAGCTTGTACTGGAATCGCCCCTAAAATTTTACTGCTAATCACAGTCAGCACAGAGTTTTGCTGTGTCTGAACAAGATACAAACATCAAATTTACCACTGTTCCATTTTTACACTACAGTTGGTTGCAGCAGTTACTAAGCCATCAGCTTGCTATTTCTTCCCAGAGATAACATCTCCTTCTCCATCTGGGACCGTTGGACTATCCAGGGCCATGAGGACTTTACCTTGTCTGACTTCATGAATGCTGTACGGGTAAGGGGATGTTCCCATAAGGATTTACAGTATCATTCTTTATCTTTTAGAACAGCAGAGCAGTGCTCTATACCATATGGGGCCTAATTCTATGGGTTTTGAGTTTTTGTGCACACGCCATGGATCAACAGAATTTTTTTTCCTCTCTGTATTGTGTACCCATACCCAAGGTGGATATTTAACGGGACTGACTTTCTTTCAGGAGAAGTATGGGATCGAACCCACCATGGTAGTGCATGGTGTGAAAATGCTATACGTGCCTGTGATGCCAGGACACAGCAAAAGGCTCAAGCTGACGTAAGCATTGAGTGAAGGTGGTTTTAGAGATCCTGGTCTCTCCCTGTCTTTCCTCCCATATGTGACAGTTTTGTCTTTCACCTAGGATGCAAAAGCTGGTGAAGCCCTCAACAGAGAGGTATGTGGACCTTACTGTGTCCTTCGCTCCTGAGCTGGAGGGTGATGAGGACCTGCCAGGACCCCCTGTCAGGTACTGCTTCAGTGGGGACAAACCAGAGGACAGGGCCTGACAAGAAGATTCCTCACCCCATCCATCTACACAACCTCCTCCACCCCTCACTGAGGACCACTAAGAGTAGCGCTTGACATAACTGTGTACATAATTTTTCTACTGGGTTTATTGCATAGCTTCGCCTGTGCCGATGCCTTAAATAATACCATGTTTTGTGTGCTATTGATAATATTCATGTGGATGAAAATAAATACTGAAGAACCTGTGTCAGTACCTTCACAGATTTCTCTGGGATAATGGGCTAGACAGAGGGGGCATGATACGAGCCATGTGTGGAGTTGTGTGAATTCTAATTTTTGGTTCGTTACACATGTTGGGGCATTAGATGAACATGTGTCCAGGGCATAAGATGAAACTGAAAACCACCAAAGATTATCATTTTTATTTATACTTATTGCATTAGTGCGAAACAAGCGGACTGTGAATTGGATAGGAACTATGCTTTACATGCTGTATCACGTGATGCTGTACAATTTAATCCCAGGGCATAGACCAGTGGGAAAAGGAGTTCTTCATAACAAAGGAAGACAGTGTTTTACCAGTTACTGTAGTTATTTTTTTTTGTATCTTCACAATGGAGTCAGAGGCAACTTGCTAAAACAATTTGTAGCAAAGAAAAGGATGAGTAGTCATAACCTTATCACTGTATTACCTTGCTCCACATCATCCTTATGAAGGGAATCAAAAATAAAACAAACATACTGAAATTCAGGCATTTTACTTGTTAATATTCTTAAAATTATAATTTATGGTAATGTCTCCTATTTATTCGTTGAAAAAAATTTCCTTTGAGGGGGGCTGCAGCCAATGAGACCACGCTGAGGACAGGGAAATTGCTGCTGTTGCTGCTACATGCAATATGAGTCATTTCAGAAAATATAATCTGAAATGAGAACTAATTCTTCTATTTCAAGAGCGAGCGCTGTCAAAAAAGCGGTATTGTGTAGAGTGGATTTGGTCTGTATCAAGGTATAGCTCATTGCGTTCTTAGTGCTTGCCTGTCATTGTCTTGCTGCCAATGTGTTATTGATGAGAAGTAAAGATGTTCTTTTTAACATGATCAAGAATGTGAACTTATACTTCCTTCACGTAGTGTGTGTCGGGGAAGGATTTTCAGTGTGCCCGGGAGATACTTCACCTGATTTGCCAGGTGGTAACTACTGTGTAATAGTGTTTCTTGTACAAAGCCATTTAAATATAACAACTGAAAAATTACCTCTGGAGCCTTGCCTGCAAAATTTAATTGCCTTTGTTTATAACTACTCATTTAATCTGTCATGATATTTTGTATTTGGTTGAAAAGACTATAACATCGCGAATAGGTCAGATTTGTGAATGAGCTTGGTATCGAACATGGTTACATTATTCCAGTTGTTTACTTTTATGATAAATTTTGATTGTTACATAAAATTATCAAAAACTTACTATATACAACCTCCTCTAGCACCTAAAAATATCCTTTTCATCTTAAAAATGAAGGGTAATATTACAATTAGCTTTTTGTTCTCTAAACAAAAGTAGGCAGTATACTTTGATTTATAATGTTCATCTGCTAATTTTCCTGAAAATAGAGCTGTGGCTTGAACGTAGTCCATGCATATATTATTTCAGCGGTATTAGATTCTCACACAAATACACAACATCATAGTTCTTTCATCAGTAGTACAGTCCATTATTACCATTTATTAGGTTGGAGTATACAGTGTTCATCTTAGATACGTGTGCATTGTCATAATGTCCCATTATTACACTGGAGGTTGGACAATTAAGAATCGGACTCATCAAAAAAATTGCTATCAACTATTGAAAAGACTGCAGGAATGCACATTATGAAAGTTATTTGGATGCTGTTTTTTGAAAATGCCCTATTTTACACTGAACTTATAAGTCCTCAATTCAAGTTTTTACAAATAACCACAAACAAATATGTAGTGGAAAAAACACTGATCTTGCTGAAATTAGGTTATCGCAAGGCAGTGGGGCTAATTGTTAATGTGAAATTCTCTGCCGTATTTGTAGAATGTCTCTCCTGTGGCACTGATCCACTGACAGCCAGTCACCTCCTATGGTTTGGCAGCTCATATATCTGGCATTTCATACAAATTAAAATTGATCTCTTGTATGGGAAGAATCAGCAGAGGCACACTGGGCCTTCATCATGGGTGCCCCTTTAGCACCCCTGGGCCTCTCTGGCAAAGGTGGTTCTGGAAGGAGGCTGGGCACATTGTTGTATACTTCTGGCAAAAGAAAGAGAGATCACAGCCACTGTTAAAGTCTGTCAGTCTTTGTTATATGTCGAAGGTAAAAGGCCAAATCAAGGAAGTCGGCCAATTTTGTCGTACTACTTATAACAAAATGTCCTGAAAAATACACTTTGTTTACAGGAGTGGGCTTCTTTTTCTTACTCACCTATGTGAGTGTCAAAAGGTTGTGGCTTGACAAAAGGTTGAAGTGTGTTGCCGGTCTCCTAAATGAAGTGAAGCATGACATCATCCACACTTGGGACTGTCACGTGCAGTGACAGGCAACACATATGAAGTAAGCTACCACGGTTTTTCCAGGGCAAGCCAAGCCTGAACCAGCAGACCCAAGATGGGCAGCAAGGTGTCATTACAAAGATCTAACAGCCCAAGGATGAGGCTCGCAGACTCCTCCAGCTCAATGGTGATCTCAGGCTCACTGGAATGCACCTTGAAATGCCTGAAAACCGGGCCTCTGAAAGAAGAGTATGTTGTAACATAACCAGGGAGAGTCAACGCTTCAGAAACACATCAAACCTAAAATGGACCATTTGCACGGACCATTTTGCACAAAGTTGTCCAAGAGACTCATTTAAATCAGTGCAAGTCATGTTTCTGCAAAATACTCTCATCGTGCATATCATTGTATTTGACATGAAAGTTTATGTACACTGTATAAGGATGGCCATTCCTGGTCCTGGAGGGCTTCATTCCAGCCTGACTTTTACGATAAATTTTAATGCACAGTTGATTTACACCTCTTAACACAGGGTGAGGTGACACTGTAATAAAACAATTACTTTGAGAGCTCAGATTAATTGAAAACCAAGGGTACACAGTAGCACTTGAGGACCAGAGCTGGCCTTCCCTGGAATATATTTACACATATTGTATAATGATATGTTGAAAAGGAAATTAAGAGCAAAACAGAACATGTTCAAAATGGGCAAATATCCACTTTGTAGTGATGCTATAGCTGCTGTTGTCAGTGGAGGGCCGCAAAACAATGCTTCTATATTCAGGGTTGACCTCCAACATCTGTTCTCCCTCCCGTCAGGACACTTCATGGAAACAGCTGGAAAAGGAGCCAGAAACATAAACAGCCTCAGTGCACATGTAATGTGGTCCTCAAGCGTTCTGCTCAAATAAATTGTTTAATGAAGATTCCCTGTAGATAAAACTAAACAAATTGGCTAAAGAGGTGCTGTCAGACTCACGCAGACAGGTCAGCAGGTTCCTTGTTCTTTCTTTCACCCATGACTGAGATGTAACTGTGGTCACTAAGAATGTGGTGGACCCTCTTCTGCTCCAGCGTCACCACCTCCTCCAGCCTCACAATCTGACCTTTAAGCAGATTTGACCTCCCACTGAAAGGTCAATCCTTGGAGTTTTCACCATTGTCACTTTCAACATTACCAATGTTCATAGTTTTAAAATATTCAATTAATTAGATAAATCCTTGTTTATTCATTTATTAATATTATATTGTAGTTTTACCATTTTAAATATATGGAGATGTACATGTCTGATCCTCATGCATCCTCTATGAGTTAAAAGTGACCACATTTAACAGGTAACACTGAAAAGATTTATTCTAAGAAATTTAAAAGAAATGCAATTTCTTGTGGTGTTACTTTTACACCACTAGTTAATATCATTAACTGATTGTATTTCGACTCTGTGCTCTAAAACAAGTCTAAATGATTTGCTCGTTAATAGGGGGTAGCTTTACAGACTACATCTGCATAAAACGACAAAGTTTGGCTTTTGGTTTCGAGTGTGTCCTGGAGAGAGGGAATGCCAAGTGTCAAGGTCATCAGAGATGAGGACCTAAAAACACAGGACTGAGACACAGTGGCTTTTGGACGATTTGGCATTTGTATATGCAAAGACACAGTAAGCGCATATACTGTAGATCAATACAAATACTGTATGTAATGATCCTTTCTCTTTTAATTTGCACTCTGTTTAATGGGGAATCATTCAGAAAGCTCACAAAATACTCCACTGTAACACCACAGATAGATTAAAGAAGGATCCAGTGCTGGAGTGGTCAGTGGGGTGTGACACACAAGTGGTGCGAGGGGCAGGACTCATGAGTGACACGAATGGACAAGATTATTAACACGAACTCACCTTGGCCACAGACATCATGTAACCCTTCAACTCATCTCCAGCATTTGAGCTGGTGGTCTAAAAAAGTGAGAGCATGGTTTATTTTAACCTTTTAATAAAGGACAAGTACTTATAGGGCTGTTGATCTGAAATAGTGACCATGTATCTTAATTATCAGATAGATAAAAGACAACATGTAGTTATTTGCCTATTCAGGTCTCCAATTATAGCCTTTGCATTTACAGCAAAACATCATTGTATTTAATTTCACTCATTATATGGAAATGCAGTGAATGTGGCATTGAATCATCATATTAAATGTTTCACACTAGATTGATCCAGCTCTACATCCAGATCTGCATAAGTATATACACTAATTGAAACAGGATATGCTGACTCACATTTCAACAGAAATGCAGAGAAGTCTACGACTTGAAGTGTTAAAATGTATGTCGTGATAAAGTCATTAAGGTAATAAAAGCGAAAATGGAATGTATTGTTGGCTGCCGGTGTCTAAGGCAATGAGGCCTCTGACCTTCAGCTTGACCTCCTCGTTTTGCAGATTGAGGGTGTACATGAGCATGCCAGTAATAGTCCTGGGACCATCCATCTTCATCACCCTCAAGTTTTGCAGCTCAAGCATCTCTATATACTACAATATCCAGACCTCAGTGTGGGACTGGTTTGACAAGGGACAGAGAGACGCAGCAACAAAACAAGCGGACAATAAGCAGAAGCAAGGCAAGCATGCAATTACTTCAGTAAAAAATAAATAAGCTGTCCTACTAGGGCACAGCCAAATATGTACTAATGAATTGGGCCGAATGAATGAATGAATGAATGAATGAAATTGCAGAGGGACATGCTATACAGTGCAGCAGCATACAGCACACATGCGGCAGTTACACATGATGAAATACCTAAGTATGTGAATAAACAACATAAACAGACACAAAGAAAAAACGGGGGTGAAGACCTGGCAGTACAGAATACACTCAGTACTACACTGTGATAATGTCAATAAAATTATACCATGTCAGTCTTCTGATCTGTGTTCAGGAAAATTGTGCAGTCTCTTAGTTCAGCAATATGCTTCTTGAAATCCTGGAAGAAGCAATTCAAATGCTGTATGAGGATAAATGTTAGGAACCAATGACACAGCTATAGGTCTGCAAGGATGTGCTCATATCCTGTTGTTATCACAGACATATGAAAATTTAATAAGTATCAAACAGTCCCTAAGCAATATGAATATTCCCACATATACAGTATTTAAGGATCTTCCATACTTGAATCAATAGAATTTACTATGTCACTTATAGTATTATTTATTATTTGGAGATTACCGGTAATTGCGATAATGCCTGGCATGTTCAATAATAAATTCAAGCTAATAATAAAAACAGTCACGGATCTTGTGATCCGCATAGCCTTTCAATTTTACCATGCTTCCAGAAGATGCCGGAACAAGGCGCTAAAAGGAGTCCTGAATATGTTTTACATTTCCCGTTAAAACATCCAAAAAAACTTTTGTGGATTTAAAATGCAATGCATCTAATACTGGACAGCAGGTAGTGTAGTGTGGTGTGGTTAGAACCAAAGGGTTGCAGGTTTGAACTTCATCTCTGGGTGTAATACCCTTGAGCAAGGTACTTACCCTAAATTGCTTACTTACCCAGATGTATAAATGGGTAAATAACTGTAAGCAGCTTTACAGTGGTAGGTGCTTTGGAAAAAAAGTGGCAGCTAAATGTAAAATGGACCTACTTCTCCAGTAGGTTGTTTCCTTGACACAGTCCTACTGTGGACCCAAAGTTGTGGAATCACAGCATCTTCTCTGCAATGTACTTCTTCCACAAGACTTCTGAGCGGAAGAGAGGCAGTTCAGCGATCTTCTCCCTTGCCTGGATGATGGCCCTGGCTGTGGAGATGGCGGCAGCCATTGGCCCCTCTTCACCTTCCTTCCAACGCAAGTCTGAGGAAAATGCTTTCGTTTGCTCTCTCCAACTTGGACAAGAGTCTGTGCCCCAGGAGAAAGTGACAAACAAGAGAACACTCAAAGCTTTGCTGGAAACCTCGGCGAATTTGAAACATTTGCCCCGCACCACAGTTACTGAAATGATAATGAAGTTATAGCACGATACAAACCCACAAGGAAAAGAACAACAATTGGACAATATGTAAAGATGGCTGCATCGAACAGACACGGTGCTCTCTTATCACAAGTACCGTTTATCATATATAACGCAACATATCGAACTCCTGTAGGCTACCTTTTGAAGTAAAGTCTGACTGAGACAATAATTATTATTTGATGTGCAATTTTCTGTTTACTGATATTTTTTTTTTTTATTGCATTGTCTTTATTGCTTAGTGCCCAGTGTTTCCAGAACAGGCTCTGGAACACAGGGACTCTGGAACACAGGGTCTTTTCTGAGAATTTTATTTCATTACGGAGGTTATGAGGTTTTCTAGCCTGTGAGTGGATGGAGGGACAGTTGCTTTGCTAAGTTTAACCGACTGTTCGCTTGGTGGGTGAATTAAAACAAATCAAGTTAGGAACAGACGTAAATGTAAATTTAGACCATGCCTTTCCCCCAGACGCCTTAGGGTTAGGCTTTTACAAAAAAAGAAAAAAGCTTTCTGGAGATTTCTGCAGCAAGGACAGCGGTGTTACAGCAGGAACGGAAGCCCTTCCGGCCCTTCGCCATAATGCGAGTCGCTCTGAGGCGGGGGCCTAAAGTGATAAACTGGACCAGTTCCCAGGCTCCTGCTGTGGAGCTCGGTCCCTTAATGCAGATGGATGTGTGTTCGCTCTCTCCTCTGGGGAACCGCACTTTATGTATTTCTTTAATGAATAAATCACTGAAATTGTCTACTAAGACGAAAAACCGCTGACGGTCGATGTTGCACGTGCCACCGGTGAACTTTCTCTCTAACATAATCCGGCGAATGCAAATCAATGGAGGAGGTGGAATTCGTACGGCTGAATTAAAGCTGCTGTCAAAGACATTAAACGTGGTATTTCCTTGTTCTAATGCGTTAACCCGAACTGCCTTTCGTGCAAGTTAAGAGTTTTCACGAGGCTTTTTGTCCCGTGTTCTTGTGTTATGCGGAAAGTGAGGATCAGGCTGTGCGGTTCCGAAATGGTCCCTTATGATATGGTCAACGTTACATCTGCAGAATGGCTATGAATTTACAATCGTCTGAAGACCACGATGACTTTAGGAAGCAGACCACTATTTGAGATTTAATTGATATTGACAGAAAAAAATCATGAAACAGCTGTCACACAATGTTCGTAATGTGTTTAATTGGTAATGTAAGATTACAATCTCACATGATTACCCACACAAGTAATCGTTAAATACGTAACCGTTACGACTACTAATAACTGATTCATTTATTTCATCTTATTATTGCTATGCAGAGTGAATCGACCCAACGCTGGAAATGTTTATGATTATGTTCCAGTTGAAGCTTTTAACTGGATTAATGCACATGACGGTACGGAGTGAATCAGCCGCTCCGCAGGGCTCCTCCGCCCAGCGCTCACAGACGCACGAGGACTCCGCGCGCAGACACGCGCTCTAACTCGCGCTCCTCCGGCTTCCCCTCCGGCAAGGCTGTGTGGGCGGGGCGCGACAGCGCCGTCGCTGAGGCTTCAAGATGGCGGAAGCCCTGACAAGTCAAGAAGAGCTGGTAAGAGTCGGATAACGGTCCTGTCATGTCAGCTGCGGCGCGTGGTTTAGAGGGTTGCGGCGCGCAGCCTCGATGTTGCATATGTCCGTTTTTAGGCTAAGCGGACATCGCTTATGGGTGGTTCGCATGTGGCCGCGGACACTAGCGCGCGCTACTGCTACGAACGCAGGGGCCCGCGCCGCGGGGTCCGCGCGGCGTCTCGTGGATGTGTCGGAGCGCGTTAGCCAGACTGGTCTGTCCAGACACACACACACACACACACTGACGCACGCACAGCTGTGCTGCGTGCGTTATGTATGAGCAGCCTTAGCTGTCGTGGGGCAGAACGAAAATAAGTGCCGTTATTAAGGCCCGAACTGTGCAGTTTAAATGCAGTTTCCTCGTCTTGCGGGCGCTATTATTATGGCATGTTCTCGTGACGGGACGAGGCGGTCCGCTCGGACTAGCGTGGCACTGCGTTCGCTGGCCGCGCGAAATAAGTGCGCGCAGCACAGTGTCAGTCAGTGTGGAACCAACCTGCCTGGGGGCGCCGGTGTGAGCCGCGCGTCCCCGTCAGACCCTATAATTAATGTGTGTGTTAAAAGCAGGAAAGCGCGCGTTAACATTTGTGGGTCCGTTCCCACCATTGTCACCCTGCGCGCGGGGGACTGGACTCACTGGACTGGACTGGTACCGTGTGTGTGGTGAGGATCGCGACGAGCAGTAGTACCTCGTTCACTAATGAGCAGTAGAAACTTTGGGCTGTTTTTCCTTTGGTGCCGTGGAATCGTTCCCTTTCTTAAAAAAAAAAACAGGGCAGAAGCGTGTGTGTGGGTAGGTTTAATTTTTTTATTTTTTTATTTTTTTATTTTTTTATTTTTTTTTTTACTCATTCCCTCTGCCAAGCAGAGAAATGACTTGTCAGAAACCTTCTGTACGTTTGTCCTCCCACACACGGGTTTTAACCTTTTTTAAAAGTCCACAAAAGCCCGAGCTGGAAGAAAAAAGCTGCAGTGGAGTTTCTGCATTCTACAAGTTAATTTTGTAAGGCAATATTAAATTTTAATGTTGCGAATCAGATGATTGCATTGCATCCTTGAGCCTGAAGGAGACTTAGAATGTGTGGTAATGAACTTTACCATGAGTTAGCCATGTACACAGCAGGGTATTTTTTTCTTATTGCAAAAGTATCACTCAGGGCAAGTGTCTTGCTCAAGAATGTGACTGCAGGGGTGGGATTCGAACCCAGCCCCCTCACACTGCAAAGTGACGGCAAGACCTGGGTTTCCCATTATTTGCACTGGCGTTTTTGTTCCCGATTTTTGTATTTTATTTAAAACCTGTTTGATGCTTGAATGCTGCGAGCACTCGTCTACGTGTCATGAGTAAAACAGCTGCTTTATATTTCTGTTCCTGACAAATTATTTGTCTCACCTTGGTTTAAAGTCCCCAGTCTTTTTTCAGATAACTTTTGAAATGTGCCTTTATAGTCCTTGCTCTGCTTGTGCTGGATGAGAGAATTGGATATCAGTAGTGCTTCTGAGTGGGGGGCGCAGTGGGTTGAACCGGGTCCTGCTCTCCGATGGGTCTGGGGTTCGAGTCCCACTTGGGGTGCCTTGCGACGGACTGGCGTCCCGTCCTGGGTGTGTCCCCTCCCCCTCCAGCCTTTCACCCTGTGTTGCCAAGTTAGGCTCTGGCTCCCCGTGACCCTGTATGGGACAAGCAGTTCAGATAGTGTGTGTGTGTGTGTGTGTGTGTGTCGAGTGTCCTCGATCTGAGATTTAAATAAAATCAGCATACACAGAAAAACTTTTTAAAGAAAAATTTTTTTATATAAATAAAAACCTTGAAAGCTTTATAGTAAGGGTGTTGCTTAAAAGTGGAATTCTTATGGACAAGTGCAGGAAAACTTAAGTGACATTTGTTGTGGTCCACTGGGTAGTTACCCTTTATTAGTTTTTTTAGATGTTAAAGTAATTCTGAGACAGTACCTTGTCACAGACATCTTGAGCATGTTAAAAACTAGAAATTCTGCTGAATATTAATCATGGCACTTTTTTTTTTCCCTTCTTTCAAATGGATCTGACTCTTTCTTGTTCTGTGTGCGTCACAGGTGCGTAACTTTCAGCGTCTTAATGCTTTTAGAATCATTGAAATAAAAGCATGAATGAGCAGCGTATGCATTAATAATTCACGTCTCCCTTCAGAATAAGCTTTCCGTGCATTTGTACTCAGAACCTCTGAGACACATTGGCTCATCTTGTCCCCCCCCCATTAAATACCTGAGCAGAAATGAAAAATCTAGGGCTGTTAGCCATGTGTTTAATTTCATGTTATGGCATCCATGTGATAGATTTTGTGTGTCTGTGTGTGTTGGTTCAGGCTGTGGAGGAGTTCTTGGCCGAGCTGAGGAACCGGGAACAGCACGCCGAGGTGCTGGTGTCCCGCACCACAGCTGTCAAGTTCCTGATGGCCCGCAAATTTGATGTCTCTAGGGCCATAGACCTCTTCCAGGCCTACAAGGTATGGCTTCCCCACCCTTTTGTGTCTCGTTTTTGTACAGCTCTTCCTGTTAATCATTGTGGGATTTGTTGCTCGAGGAACTGTTATTAATTATTAATCTGTTTATGTGTAACATTGCTGATTAAAATAAGCTTGTAAGAAGATGCTTTGGGAAATCCCACAATATGGTGCAGCTATGAACTTAGATGGTGTTTTATTACTTTAATCAACTTTGTACTGGTATGCAGTGGCGGTGGTCTTTGAAAGAACCGCTGAGCATCAACGCTAGCCTTGATGAACAGCTTGGTAGATGTTTTGTCACCAGAATATTCCTGGTAGTCACACCTGCATTTTTGTCATCTGATAGTGTTGCATGCCTTTGTTTGGTAGCTTTAGAGAAGTTTTTGTGCATGGATTTTCATAGTTTTATTTTCTGAGACATAATCGGAGAGAATGAAGCAATACAAGTGTTGGTACCATGTCCCAGCTGTCCCTTTCTTTGGCCCTTGTTCTCAGTGACTTTGCTGAATGTTGGGTTTGGCAGGATTCGTGGTAGAAGTCCTGCCGTTAGTTGTTCCCACAGTATGGTCCAGCTCTTTGGCTTGTGGCTTGAGCTGTCCTGGGTCGCGCTGTGGCATGAAGTTGTGCCTCCTGAATTTGAATGATGACCTTGCATCCGTGTTAAGCAATTTCACCCCGTAGAACATTTCCTGTCCAAAAGGTTATCTTTCACTTCTTTAAGTTCATCTTTCACTATAATCAAGATGAACTTAACCAGCAATCTTTAGCTTGGATTTGAGATTTCAATCTTAAAGTTTTCACATTGTTAAACTCTGAGACACCACTATATGATTTTGCATGTTTATCTCATTCAGGTGTTTTTGATTTAGATTAATATAGTTAGGAAGTACCGCTTGGAGTATGATAAGGGAGAGATTTCCAGGGTGTTGACTTATCTTCTTCCTTCAGACTCACTCTTTTATAATGTGATCTGTCTGTCACTGGCAGAACACCAGAATAAAAGAGGGAATCTACAACCTCAACCCAGATGAGGAGCCCCTACGGTCTGAGCTGCTAAGTGGAAAGTTTACAGTCCTCGTAAGTGTGCTCTGATGAATAATTTTCTCTTGTGTGTAACTCCAGCTGTATTTTCTTTTTTTTTTTTTTTAAATAAATAAATTATACTCACAATGTTTTTGCGGTACCATTCATTTAATTATTTGGAAAGTATATTTTGTGAATGCCTCAACATTTAATTCATGTATAAATTATGTGACAATTTATAATTCAGAACTGTCTTTAAAGCGGGAATTTTGTAAGAAACGGGGACCGTCACAGAGATAAAAACATGATTTATTGTGTAGACAAATTAACTTATATTGGAATGTTATACAAAATACGATTCAGTGTTGAAACCATTTGCCACCTAGTCTTGTGTATCAGTTTTTTGGCTGTTGTCATCCTCTATGTGGAGTGCAGCCTCTCTGTGTACATGCTACCTCCATAGCCCGGCCGAGATGCCAAGGGTGCTGCCTTGGCCTTGTTCACTGCACGTCTCCACAGGCCTGATGGGACGTCACACAAGGTTGTGTTGCAAGCCATCATCTACCAGCTGGACAAAGCCATTGAAAGGTAATGGAAGGAAGAAACAGGTTACTGGTACACATAAATAAGAGATCTGAACACAGAGGCCCTCCTGCAGATTGACTGTTACAAAGCAAAAATAACATTTCAGTAAAATTTTGTAATGAAGAACAGTTGTATTTTATTATGTTGCACAAGTGAGGAGTTATTGACCATTAATCTCATTGTGTTATCTTAGTTTTCTGTGAATTTTCTTCTTTGGTTGTGCAGAGAAGCCATGTTTGACAATTCTGTCTTTGCTGTTGCACAATAGTCTTCATTTTTCTCTTGCCCTTGTAGTGTTCAGACGCAACGAGACGGTCTTATATTTATCTACGACATGACCAACTCCACCTATGGGAATTTTGACTATGAGCTGTGTGTAAAGATCCTCAACCTCCTCAAGGTGTGGCCTGTTTTTTTTTCATTTTTCAGATGAGCTCATTTGAGCTGCAAGTTGCCGTTACACACCATCATTTACTAGTTAAAAAGCATCTTATTTTATTGTAGAAATTCAGGTATGTAGTGTAATGTTGTTGAAATTTTGATTTGAACCGAAAACCTCTTGGTCGCAACAACTTGTTCTTAGTCGCTGTACTGGTTTAATGGGTTGACGCACATACAAAAGTTCTAAATATTTTCACAGATAAAACATCTGCATTCAATTTCCATCACATATGCAACCCAATTGGGTTAAACTGTAAATCTAATATACACTGTGAAGGCAGACTGTTTGCACCACATAGCCACACTGCAGAAGAAAGGAGGACTGAATCAGGGACCTGAATCATTGTACAGCATTGCCTCAGGACACACCTGCTCGTAAACATTATGGTCTTGTTGATGTTTTGAACAGGATCTGTTAACATTCCTCCTTGAATTTGCGTTCTGTCCGACCACAAAATTTTGACTGTGCTGTCTCCTTGTCAAGGCTTATCACCACGCACTGTTGTGTGTAAACATTGTAGATGATGCTCACTTGTGTGTGTGGTTTTTTTTTTTTTTTTTTTCTCTCTCTCCACTGTAGGGAATTATCTGGTCTTTTTGCTCAAACTCGGATGTCATTGAAATTTTTTTTTTTTCTACCCTTCTTAATAGAAAGACGTAACAATACAAAAAAACAAATGGCAAGATCCTCTGAACAAATATTTTTACTATGTGTGTGGCACTTTCCCCTCATGTATTCTATATGAATCTATGTGTCTGTATATATGTGTGAGGTGTGTAAGTTAATGAACTTGTGGGCGGGGACGGGGACAAAAAAAAAATATATATTTTTTTTTTTTTTCTTATTACTGTTGATTTGAAATCTTTTATTACCTTTTTGGGTATGACTTTCTTAGGTCTTTACATAAATGTCTGTAGTAAGTGATGCTGATTCTATGACTACTGTGACTGCTGAGCTGGATTCATAGAGGTAATGACTGTGCGTGTTGTTTGTCTTTGTGGTCTAGGGTGCATTTCCTGCACGTCTCCGGTGTGTTTTCATTGTGTCGTCCCCACTGTGGTTCCGGGCACCATTCGCCGTGCTGCGCCTCTTTGTCCGGGAGAAGCTAAGGGAAAGGGTATGCTAAGGACACCTGATCAGCGTTCCTCCTGTCAACACTGTGACATCTGTGCCTTCCCAGAGGGCTCCGTTTCTATATGTGGTGACTTGGTGTCTTTGTTGGTTTTGTAATGTTAAGTGAATATCATAATGTTTCAGTAATTTTATTTAAAGCTTCTCTCCAGTTGGGGTTTTTTTTTTTTTTTTTGGTCATCCTAATTGTTCAAACAGACCATGTCCTTGTTTTCTCCATATCTTTCTCCCTCTGCTGTGTCTCATTGGCCTGAGCATGTCTGATATGGGTGAGAGCCAGGTGACTTCTTTTTTCACCTTTTAGAAGTAGAGAAGTGTGCAGGACTTTCTGCTGTGGTTCTTGCCAGTACATTTTCCTTTCGGATTTTAAGGGTGTCTTATTAAAATGGGGAATTCTGGCACTCCAAACTTTGACATTTAGTTACTCCAGGTGTCTTGAAATAAGGCTGCATACTAATAGCTGTCCTGCTACGTTATAATGTTAACATACAGCTCTTTTTAATTCCACCCTTGTGTGTGTGTGTGCGTGCGTGGGTTTTTTTTTTTTTTTACTTCGTAAGATCTATGTGGTGATTGGATTTTGTATAAGAAATAGTTTAGTTTCCTGCGTGAATAGCTTTACAGTGTCCTCCCATTTCCACCCTGCTCAGGTGTGCACAGTGAAGGCCCATGAGTTAGCCGGCCACATCCCTATGGAGTCTCTCCCGGAACACCTTGGCGGATCTTCTAAGTACAGCCACATTGCCTGGATCCAAGCCTGTGTGAACTCTGGTCAGGGGGGCCCACTAAGTGGACCTGGCGATGGGGACTGTGTGGGGAATCTTCTCCGCTCTTATTCTCTTCAACAGACCAATGCCAACTGTGGCCCCAGTCTTGTTGGGGATGGGCTCAACTCTAACCTGGCCGACGACAATGTTTGTGCCACCAATGCCAACCTGCGCAACCACTATCGCAAGCAGGGTAGAACTACCATAGAGCTGGAGCCCTCACAAGGCAACTGCCAGCACTGGAATGGCTCCATGCTCATGCAGGGGTCAGGGGTGACAGAGACGGCAGATGCTGGAAAAGAGTATAATGATGTGGCCCACGGCAGCCCCAGTGCCAATGGAAATGAACGGGGCCGCCACCCGCCACCACAGTCAGATACGCCTCCAGATACGCCGCTGCGTCGCAAACACACCGGAAGCCTGGGTGGGAGAGATGGGGCTGTAGTGTTGCTGGACCAGGACACAAATGGGAGTGGGGGCGGGGGGGAAATTGATGGGGAGTTGGGTGTGCCGCCACTACCACAGAAGATCTCACGACCCATGGCCCCCAGTAACCCGGGTGTGTGCCCCTCCCCCATACCGGACATGGAACAGTCAGTGCACATGCCTGAACCTGGTGGCATGGGTGTGGCTGAGCTGGTGCAGTACGTAAAGAGGAAGAAGAAGAAGGGCATCTACCAGGAGTATGAAGAAATCCGCAAAGAGCCGCCATCAGGCACCTTTGACTACTCCAAGTAAGACTCATGCAGTTTGAAAATTTGTGAAAGAAAAGTGTGCAACCTTGCCTCGGGGGGCCTTATAAGTTTTATACTGTGTGACTTATGGCACTTAACAGTTTATGTTGCAGCTGTGGTGAGAAAGGTTCATGGTTTTGGTTTGCAGCGGCAGCAGTAAAGATCGTGTGTTTACAACAAACCTATTTGTCTGGACTGTTTAGACGAAGTGAGCTGGAGATTGAGAACACATTTGGCAGTGCCGTTTCGGTTTGTGGCAGGGTCAGGTCCTGACTAGCTTAGAAGTGACCTCTACTGTGTAGAGAAGGCAGTCTGCAGGCTGGGGTGTCCTGTTGGAGGGTGTATAGCCTTCAGTTGAAAGACACTGGCAGTGCAAGACTTGTGGAAAAAGCCCACTTCTAAGATGAGTCAAACTGGATGTATGACACCAAGTGGGCTGTTGAGTGTTGTCATTAAATGTTGTGTTATTGTATCTTGTCAATGACATGGGACCTGGGGGTGTTTGTGTCTCTGGGCAGCACAGGCTATAAATAAAAATTGAGTTCCTGGGCCGTGGTGGGAAAAAGGAAGCGCTCTGGGAACGTTTACTGTAAACGGCAACTTCCTCCTACTCCTCCTCTGCCTCTTGACACAACACCAGAAAGCCCTCTGCGTGTGGAGGAGAGAGGATGCACAACGTACCACTCTGACCTTTCCTGCTTGCGTATGTTAGAGATATTGTCTTTGTTTAGTCAAGGAAATGTTGGGTTTATTCAAGTTTTTCAGTCAGTCAGTTACCTCTGTGGTGTTTGGTGGTCTGCTTTTAGCTGATTTTGTTGTTTTGCTGTTCATCTCTATATCCATTTTTCTTTTCAACTGAATAAACCGAGCTTGAGTTTGTTATTCAGGGTCCCTGCAGCAGCTAGGTCTCCTGGGACTTGAACCAACAAGCTGCAACTCTACTTGCTACTTATTTAAATGCATCTACATCAGACACATGCAGATACCATCCAGTGTGAGCTGGAACTAGTATACACCCACCGGGGGCCTGTTGCTGAGGGATGGGGGTTCTGAAGGGCACAGGATGTCTCACTGCTGCTGAGAGGGGTCTTTGAAGCAGGTACTGGTGTTAACGTGTGTACAGATGTCTTCTCAGCCTAAGCAGCAGCACTGAGGACTTCACTGTATTTTCTTGTCCATGTTTACCACCCTCCCACTGAAGACATCCATTGCAGTAGTAGTGTTCTGTATTGTTTTCTTTGCCGTACTTTCAGACTGGCAGCGGTTCTGTATGTCTCCCCTTGCAGGAAACTGTCCAATCAGGTCAAGAACAGGTACAGCGATGTCCTGTGTTTGGACCATTCGAGAGTCAAACTCAGCCCTCTGAATGACGACAATGATGAGGTACTTTTCTTACTTTCAATGTTGGGTATAATAAAAGCTTTTGCTATGCTTTCTCTCAAACTATTTAGTAAAACTGTTAAAACGTGTATATTACTGTGCGTGTGGTTTCTGCACTGTGATTTGTACAGGTGCTTTTCAGCTATTTCCTTAACCGTGCCGGGAGAGGGCAGAGCAGTCTAGAGTAACTTTTTAATTTTACTCAAAGCATACCTACCCCCCACTTGTGAGTGCAGTGACCTCTGGTTCCAGGAATAAATGGTTGTTTTCTTGTTTATTTTCTTCTCTTTTTCTGCCCTTAAGACCTCAGATTATATTAATGCAAGTTTTATGGATGGGTACAAGAGAAGCAATGCCTATGTTGCTACTCAGGGTGAGTGTCATCCCTGTCAGGTTTTCATACGAATAAGGCTGTCTTCATGAATATATAGAATTATGTTTAAAAAGCCATCTGTTGCACTGACTTGCTGCTTGTTATTAATGCCAAATAGATTTTTAGACTTGAGTCACCTGCCATATGCATAAAACTAATTATTTAATGAATCAGTTCATTTAGTTTATTTTTGTCTAGCACCTTTCCATCCTGTTCCTTCAGGGCAGGATAACACACAGTTCAAAACAAAGACAGGGGAGGGGGGACAGAAGGCAGTGGAATTAAAAATAATTTGTTTTACACAGTGGCATGTTTTCCACCATTTGTGTCCGCGTGTTATTTTTACCCTCTGTCTTTTCACCTCACTCAGGGCCTCTGCCAAAGACATATAGCGACTTCTGGAGAATGGTGTGGGAACAGATGGTTCTAATTATCGTCATGACGACAAGGTAAAATAAAACTAAGTATTTGTAAATTGGTATATTGTTATTCTACCTTCCTGTCGAGATACGTTCCTCTCTATCCACTGTGTCTAACTTACACCCCTACCTGGCTTCAACAGCTAAGCTTTTGAAGGTTGGTTTTCTTGTCAAATTGATGCTCTTGATTACTTTTAAGTTAAATCTTCCTTGTGATTTTTTTTTTTTTTGCATAAAGGTTTGGTGTGAAGAAAACCAAATTATTCAATGTTGATAAAACCAATTTAAAATATTAAGCTAAAAGGAGAGAACGGGTGTGGTTCCCAGTGATGGGATCTGATTGCTTGTGCCTTAAGTTGTGCATGTAATCTCTTCATGCAGGTTAATATTTCTGGACTTGCCACAGGAATCACCTTTCATACAAAAAAGCTTTCATGAACACCTGACATGTCTAATACAACATAAAATAATATCCCCACTGGTAACTAAAGCTGTGATTAATTAGGTACAATTTGATAGTTTACTGTTTCTGCTGTTGATCTAATCTTTAACATTTAAATTTTAGTGGGTTTTTCCCCATTTTTGCAAATGTACAGTACCATTAAAAGTTTGAGTATATTTGCCCCTTTTGTTTTCACATTTGCATAAGTTTTTGTAAATATTTTTGGCGGTTGTAAGAAAATTGTCTAAATCCTGGATCCCTCAAAATAGAGACCCTTTGCCTTAAAAAAAAAAAACCTTTACAAATATGAGGGATTTTAACAAATTTCAAATTTTATAGTATATGCAAAGTAGTGTGGTTTAAGTGCTGATCATTTGCTTTCAGAGTAGTAGAACGAGGTCGGGTCAAGTGCGGTCAGTACTGGCCCCTAGAGACGGGCCGCACCGAGCAGTACGGCTTTTTCCATGTGAGGAATCTGCACGTCGAGATGTTCCCGGACTTCAAGCTCACACACCTGGAGCTCTACAACACCCAGGTGAGGGTGGGCACAGGACTGTGCTGTGAGCTGCTGGGTTTCTCTTTCAGCTGCCTCCACAGTCCACAGGAACAGGAATCCCATTGTGTTATGTTAATGCTCCAAAACTGAAGCTGAATATTACAGTAAATATTGTAACTTAAAACTGGTCACTAATATACATTTATTCATTTAGTAGAAGCTTTTCTCCAAAGTGATGTACAATGATTACTATATAGTACTTAGCTGACACTTACCAAAGGTAACTCATAGTAGTAGATACACTGCACTAAATGTCCTGCATTCATTCATCCATCTGTACAGGGATATAGAGCTCAGAAAACAATGCAAAGTGCCTTACATCAACAGAAGTAGAAATTTGCATACAGGCATGTGATTAAGTACAGTCATTTTGTTACATACCACTATATACCCATACACATGTGTAGCTGCATACATATATAATTTTTTAAATTATTGAACAGATAACAGTACAAATTTTTTAAACATATAGGAGATGAGGGGATAAGTGACTTCAAAAGCGGTGAGTTTTGAGACCGTGCTTGCGTGTTGAAAGAGACTCAGCAGTTCTGAGTGACTGAGGCCAGAACCGAAAATCTTTGTGCTTTTGATTTTGGACCTTCTTATGTGTGGTACCACCAAGCAAGCAGAGGTGGAGGAGGATAGCAGTATGGTTGGGGTGTATCGACTTGATCAGCTCTTGTAGATATTGGAGAGCAGATCCATTGATGGTCTTGCAAGAGATAACCAGAGCGTTGAATACGATGTGGAGAGATGAGGAGGACAGATGTGTGGGAGCACTTGTGTAGGTCAAACACAACTCGTGCAAACAGTGTTCTGTATCGGCTGGAGAGGTTTGATGGCAGAGGCCAGAATGCTGCACGGGAGAGAGTTGTAGCAGACCAGGTGGGATATCACTATGGCCTGGAGCAGGAGTTGACAGTTCCATACATATTTCCGCAAGTGGAATTCTTGTCTGCAGTCTTCATTTACTGAATATTTGTTACTTGCATGGTTTTCTTTTGTAGCTGTTAACTTTGAACAGAAACTACTATACTGGTCAAGTGGTTTCGTTTCAGTATTAAAACCTTAAATTACCAATTTAGGTTAGACTTCAGCTTGTGTTAAAATGGTGATTTTTTTAAAAAAAAAAAAAAAAAAAAAAAGTGCAGGATCACACTGACAGTTCTTTATGCTGCCACATGTTACAGGCAAGGAAGTTAATTTGTTTTATGTGGCTCTGTTGGAGGGTGGTGTGGTGGCACAGTGGGTTTGGCCAGGGCTTGCTCTGTGGTGAGTCTGGCGTTTGAGCCCTGCTTGGGTTGCCTTGTGGCAGACTGGCGTCCCGTCCAGTGTGTGTCCCCCTCCCCCTTCAGTCTTGCACCCCGTGTTGCCAGGTTAGGCTCCGGCTCGCGACCCTGCTCGGAACAAGTGGTTGTAGACGTGTGTGTGTGTGTGTGTGTGTGTGTGTGTGTGTGTGTGTGTGGAGTTGGATCTTTTCTTGCTGACAAAAGCTGTACACTGTTTTCAGTGTCAGTTTCTGTTTCGTCACTGAAAAAATGGAGCAGGTCTTGCTCTTCTGCTAAATTCGTGTATTAAAAACTGGAATGACTTTATAACATTAATATCAGTAACAAATTTTTGAAGTAATTATTTGATAATGCAAGCCAGTCTTCAATTTGAGTAGCATAAATTGTATGAAAGCATCACTCTAAGGAAAGTTTTTCCTTGTGGGGGCCGTGTGACATTCATCTGTTCATCTGTCTGTCCCTCTAAGACACTGGAGCGTCGGGACGTGGCTCACTACCAGTACGTGAGCTGGCCCGACTTCGGAGTGCCCAAATCAGCCTCTGCCATGCTGGCTTTCCGGGCCCAGGTCAAGCAGCACCAGGAGGCTGCCTTCCAGTCTCTGTGCAATGACTGGACAGGGCCACCAGGGGGCCCTCCAGTGGTGGTTCACTGTAGCGCAGGCATCGGAAGGACAGGTACGGATGCTGTTTTACGTACAGTACACATTGAGTGTGTTTTTGTATTGATTGTTAATCCATAGGCATCAGGAGCAAGGGATGCAATTTTAAATTCAACTCTTGCTATATCAGAGTGCTTGCTTTTACGTATGATATATAACCACTGATGATGTAAAGAACCTGTGCACTTAACTGCATCGCTCTCGCTCTTTGCCTTATACTGTCCCTGGCCGGACTGCTCCCTCTTAGGTACTTTTTGCACTCTGGACATCTGCCTGTCGCGGCTGGAGGACATCGGCACGGTGGACGTGAGGCAGACGGTGCAACGCATGCGCTCGCAGCGCGCCTTCAGCATCCAGACATGGGACCAGTACTACTTCTGCTACATGGCTGTGCTGGAGTATGCACAGCAGCAGGGTCTGCTAGCGCCCATTGAGTGGTCTGACACTGAGCTAGACACTGACAGCGAGTGAGATTGTGGTTCGGCTGAGCTTGGAGTATGTGTGGGGTGGGAAGTGTGAAGAGTAAAACTGTCTTCAGGACTAATAACCCCTTCTCGTTGGTAGCTGGTCTCAGTATGAAGGTTTGGAGTTCCGTTACAATGGAGAAGAGAAGAACAGAGTTGGATGTGAAGTAATTGATCTGTCCTTACAGTCCCCTCCCCCCCCCCCAGGACTGTCTTGAAATGGAAACAGTGGTGTGTCTTGATTTGTAGCATTTTATATTTACTTGCACATGTGGAATGGCAAACTTGAAAAATGTACCCTTATTTTCCTTTTACCTGCTCAGCTACCCCTTCGCCCCACTTTCCCTGCATTTTACATACTCGATTTCACAAAGGGAGGGAAAGAAGTTATGCCAGAACTTGAATATGATTTTTTTAAAAGAGGAATTTATAATATATGGCTGCCAGTCCATTCTAAGTTCATTTTATTTTTTTAATGTTTTTGTATTCTGTTGTTCATATGTAAACTAATCTTAAAGCCAAAGGTATTGCCTCGAATGCTTGGATGTTATGATCATAATTGCGAGAAAATGTCCTTGTATATTCTTGTAACATACATTTATATATTGTGCATAACAACCTTTGACAAAGCCTTGTTTTAATATAGACTTAAAAGTAACATATATAGTAGAAAGCATACTCACAAAAAATACTGTGCTGTAGTAAACCTGTGATTAGTCAGGTCTTACATCATTCATTCAGTCATAGTTTAGTTTTTCCTGTTTTCAGTTTGTAGAAAGTATATAAACTGGACTCAAACAGCTGACTCGGATTTCTTACACTGCCTTGATCAATCAAAGGTTGTTTGGTTCTCATGTTTGTTCTGTTTTCTCACTCTGCTGACGCCATGAACTATGCCGTGTCAGCTTCCCAAGGCCCCCGCGCCTTCCGCGATCCGTGCCTTCACTTTGCGTTCTCCATTGCAGTGTGCACACAGTCAATGTACACATGGCTATTAGATTCTCTACAGTCTCAGGGGTTAATTTTAATGTTGCTGGTCTCAAAAATAATTTTAGTTCACCTCTGGTAATCGTTTGAAAGTTTATTTTATATAGTATATTGTATTTTACCTTGTTTTATTTATGTCTTTGTAAAACTGACAGTATTGAACATGAATGTTGGTACGAGAACTGATTTTATTTTACTTTGATAAGCTAAACAAAGAATTGAAAAGACAAAGAATGGAAAAATTATTTTTGTGGGTTTTGCTTAGTTTACTTGGTAAAGTTACTTGGAATTGTGTTTTGGGAGAAGCAGCTGAAAGTCATGATTGTTATTTCCTGACAATGTAAAAAAAATTTTTTTTTCTTTAAAGCTTGTTGCTTGTTTTGTGAAAGCATGCTCATCTTCTCACGGCAGCGAGGAGGCAAGAACTCAACGTGCTGTTGCACACAGAAGAGAACAGTAACTCAGCTGTGATTTACTTAGCTGTTGTGACAATTTGGCACTAGAGCAAGAAACACTGAACATAGGTAAGGGTTTGGCAAAACTTCTAACACTGTTAACAAACCCAACAGCAGATTGTTTCCCCACAAGAACCCTGTACTTTAAAAACAAAAAAGCCGACAGGAAGTAACGAGCCATTACTGGTTCCCAGGAAACAGTGGATGAATGTGTTTGGCGTTCTGTTACTATTTGATATGGGATTTGGATGTTTCTCTGGTTAAGGTCATGTATTTCAAGAACAGTGTTTTTGCTGGTCTGCTTTTAGTGTCACAGTAAAACATTGATATTATTCTGAAATGTAGTATGGATGTTTTTGTGAACTAGCCTGCAATCAGAACTCTATATGTGTATGTATATATATATATTATATACACACACACAGTTCTGATTCTGCTTCTCATTAACAGAACAAATGCTCTGCCTTTTTATCCTAGTTCTCATATCATTTCAAAGCAGTTCTGATTTATTTTTTTGAAGCATCTGCTTGCCCTCTAGCAACTGCTGACCATTATAGTCATCCTAGCTAGTGGTATTTTATCATCATTTTGTCACATATTGCCTTGAAGCAACAAAGCCATTTTATTTGGAAATAAATATCCCTGTTTTGTTATTTCCAGAAGAGACTCTCAAGGGTAGTTCCTCCAGATGTGTAAAACCAACTTGGATTGAACTGAGCATACCGACAAATGTATTCATAATGTGTTGAGAGTTATTAGTTTTAAACAACTTATGTTGAGGAAAGTTTTAGTGAGAACGCTGTCGGGAATGTGTGTGCATGTTTGTTTTTAGGACTAGGTAACCATCTCGCTCTCTCTATAAAGGAAAGAAATGTCACGAGAAAGGGTAATTAAAAATCCCATGGTGGAAATTACGGCCATGATTAAACGTCTCTGCTTTGTTAGGTGTTGCTCTCTGTTTCCGATCACCTCCTCCTGAGCTGGGACTCCCTGCGGCTGACCCGCGTGCAGGACACGCAGCAGGCTCTCCTGTAGTAGGAGTACACACAGAGGCGCGCCTGCACCACCACGTTGCAGTTGTAGTACATGTCCCGGCAATTCTCGTCTGAGGTGGGGAGAAAGACGGGTGAGTGGACAGCTGTTGCAATATTCCTTTCATTCAGCAGGTTGCTTCAATAACACAGTAATTACGATAACCCAATAATCAATGTGTGTATAGAGGAATAAAAGCTGCGGCTTTGAGAGAAGGGCAGTACCAATTTCTGGGATGCAAGCCTGCATGTTGCACTCTTCCCGCTCTTTGGGTACAAGGGTGGGGTCACAGCCAATGCTTATAGTTTTGTCATCTGCCAGACAGCGCACCTCCCGCACGCGGTAGCCCCCATCACATGAGCGAGAACACTGTGGAGAGAGGGGCAGTGATTACCACCTGAGCTCGAAGTACATACTCCCGCACTTAGACCACAGACAGG
Source organism: Scleropages formosus (assembly GCF_900964775.1). Taxonomy (NCBI): domain Eukaryota; kingdom Metazoa; phylum Chordata; class Actinopteri; order Osteoglossiformes; family Osteoglossidae; genus Scleropages; species Scleropages formosus. The sequence continues at coordinate 14,501,602 of NC_041821.1, read as the reverse complement.
AAATACTGGTGGAGGATTGTGCTGAACTATCAGAACCTGGACCATAGCACCACAACCAGGCTAGAACATAAGTCCCTCACCTAGACAACGGGATTGATTGTAATGAGACCGTGCTGCATTGAACCAAGAGTGCTAACTATTAATTTTCTTCTTTCAGTAGCAACTGTACACATAAAATATTACATTTTTTAACTTGTTGAGCCTTTGTCTCACTTTGGTTTCGTCATGGAATCTGAATGGTTGATGAGAGTAGCTTACTTCCAAGGTTTGAAATACCACTGTTAGCACACAGTGGCGTCACTAGGGGGGTGCGGACCACACCGGGTGACACCAAAAATGACTAAAGTTTTTGTGCAGTGTTTCAGCAGAAATGTTTTTATAAAAAATATCCATTGTTAACATTTTTTCGTAAGCGCAGCTTACATGTATCAATATACTTACAAGGCTAAAATTCTATGCTCGTTTATTTTTTGAACCTTCCAATGCACTCCGCTCAGAGCTCTCGCTATTTGCCCCACTACAGTGATGCTTTGAATCGCGTGGTTTTGTCTGCACTCGCTATTTTTTATAGTCGCTGATTTTGTCACGACCCTGCTTGGGACAAGCGGCTTCAGACTGTGTGTGATTTTTGTCAATTTTCTGGTGTTTTAGCTACAAATTAGTATTTGTGAACCTATATCATTAATGTTAAAACAATTTTGATGTAGTTCTTAAACGTTTTTATTTCAAATTCTGTTGCTCTCTTACCGAATTTGAACTATAACCACAAAACTGTGAATGCATTTAGGCTGTGTGTATGATTTTGTAATTTGAAGGTTTAATTTTAGTTTTGCTAGTTTACGTCACTACTATTGCCATTCAGTGATATACAGGAATTATGATTTATGAGTCACATTAGTACAAAAAACATTACTAAGGATTCTGTATTGTCCGGGGGGTAGGGGTGACACCAGCCCTAGTGACATCACTGTTAGTACAGAAGATAGAATTATCCTCTCAAGGTGGATTCATTGTAACTTTGACTGCTGTATCTCTGAGTTTTCTTGCACAGTCCAAATACATGTAGTGCAGGTGAACTGGATGTGGCCTGTAGTGTGTGAATGGGTATGAGTGCCATCCTATCCAGGGTGTATAGCCCAGCCTTATGTCCAGAGTTATTCAGGGACAGGCTCCAGACTGATGTGACCCTGACCCAAGTACATCTCATTGACCCTTTATTGCCAAAGGCCAACAGTCCTAGAATGTTTAGATCAACGCTTTGACAGTACCAAGGAAAATGGCTGAAATTACTGCATCGCGAGTCTATGATATGCAGAAATATTCTAAAGGCTAAGACTTTTCAGCTGTTTAAAGGTTTGACATCTGGTTAAAACATCTTGAACTCGCATTTATTCATTTAGCCGATGCTTTTCTCCAAAGTGATTTACAGTGTTAAGGTTACAAATATTTACCCATTTGTATAGCTGGGTAATTTTTCTGAAGCAATTTTATGGTAAGTAACTTGCTCAAGGGTACTACAGCTGCAAGTGGGGATCAAACCTGTGACCTTTGGAGCCGAAGGCTGCAGCTGTAACCACTACGCTATCGGCTGTCCCTTCTCAGCTTTGGACCCACGTCACTTTGACCAAGGCAAGCAGTTAACGAAGATGGATGGATATTGTGTGCTATAGATATGCAAAGGTGGCCAAATGATATATGAATGTTGACGTTTAGGGTCTTATTTCTCCCACTTCTCTTCTGCAGTGGCTTCTTTTCCTTACTTCATAAACTACTTACTTTGGAATTAAAATCTGTGGCATCTATACTGCATAAAACTGCTTTGTAAAAGTAAACTGACCGCATTATGGCTGCTTTCTGTTTCCACAAGGAGATTTAAGTGATTTTGTTTAATATTAAGGATTGAAGGTAATTTTCACAAAAAAGTGGATTACAGATGGATCAGATTGTCTCGTTTTCTATATCTTGTGAAGAACAATGTAATTTCCGAGAAGCAACATCCACCTCTAATGTATTGATTAAATGGAGAAAATTAATCAAAGCAAGAAGCTGAATACATGTTGGTCTTCTGCTTTGACAGCCATGATAAAAGGAATATATCTAGCAAGGTCCTTTCCAAGTAAAGTGCTCATCACCTTTTACTCAGTGTCACTGTGTCATGCTTTTGCCGCTTACCGCACTCCACTCGGTGACGTACCACGTGGCTCCACACCTCTTGAGGAAGCAGGGCTGTGTGCTGGTGGGGCGGGGTAGGTGGCTGCAGTTGGAGGGTGAAGCCACGTCCAAGTGGCCGTCGCTGTGAAGCATGCACACTACACTGCGGGTCTGTGTGCCGTTCCCACACTCGGCGGAGCACTGGAGGACACAGCAACAGGGTCATGGCTATGTAGCTACGTAGTCAACCAATGCATCTCGCGTGGCTTTAACTGCTAGTTGATGTCAGAAAATATTAACGTGCATCAAAATACTCAGTAAACATCACTTATGCTGCCCCAAGAAGAAGGAATTCTTTAACTTTAGATGCTCACTTCCTTCATTCCAAGTATACTTCATTATTAATATATTTCAATTACACCATTTACAAAAGTGGGCCAATATAAGACTCGGCATGAAAATGTTAGCATTCAGTTTTCATAAGGGAAAATCATAGAAAAAAACCACAAGGTGACCTCTGACCTGCCCCCATTGCCCCGTGTACCACTCGAACTTGTGATGACATGGGCCGATGTCGCAAAGAGAGCTTTCATCCGGCACCTCGTCCCCGCAGCCGTCCAGCGGCAGGCTGCTGATATAATTGGTCAAGCACACCACGGAACGGCTGCGCCGGCCCTCCCCACAGTCCGCAGAGCACTGGGCACAGCCAGAACAAAGAGAGGAGTCACCGTCAACCCGCTGCTTCACCCATTACACCCAGCTCTTCACCAGACTGGTCCTCCTGTGCTGCAGTCTTACCGAGTTATGCTCAAAACAGCTGTGGAGGTGATTTACGGCTTAATAACTGTAATAATGCACCAGAACACATACCTTTTAATCTAGCTGGACCTGTATGAAAGACAGATGCTTCTAACATCATCTCCTACAGTGGTGAGCAGTTCCAGTCCCAAGGAGTACAATCAACAGGTTTAAGAATTACCCACTTTAAATACCACCAGATGATGTAACCTACCTCCAAATCGCCAAGTAATGACTTAAATAAAGCCATAACAAACAAAAAAAAAAAAATATTAGCATACAGTGTATACTTTGAGAAGATTTGAATGATCCAACCATTGGTCTGCTGTCAATAATGAGACCCAGAGCACTATGAGCAGTGACTCATCCATGTTCTGACAGGCTTCTGCAGAGAAGCATCAATCCTGGAAGCACTTTCAGTAGCAATTCACGCCTCTTCTGCCTCACCCTCTCACTCCAGGGGCTGAAGAACCAGCTGCGGGCGCACGGCCCCATGTCGCAGTTCTCCACGTCAGGTGGCCGGAGCTTCATGTTGCATTCCTCGTCCATAACCACGTCCCCCAGGTTGTCCACGCAGAGAACTTCTCGAGTGCGCTGTCCTACGCCACAGGGCACGGAGCACTAGGAGGGGAAGATGAAGATTGGGGGGTGTGAGAGGAGAGGAAAAAAAAAGTTTAGTACTAATCACACCATATGATGTGCGGCAGAGAACGTCAGCATTGGGATTGAGGCAACGCAACGCAACATAACCGCAAAGCAACAAGAAAGAAACCGAGAATGACTTAGACGAGTGGATGAGGATAAGTGCAGCAGGCATGCATATATTAGGGCTCATCACGCAAGTGTGTGTGCTTATTCGTTGTGGGGTTCCTAGTGAATACAAACCGAAGTCCACTCAGAGCGGATTTGCCACTCACTGCAGATCTTCAGCTGGCACGAGACGATTGTCTCGGGCGATTCCAGATGCCCGCACTGCTCTGGGCCCACGACGCCAGTGCTCTGGTTTCCAAGGGGCCGCCTGCACAAGACCTGTCGGTTTTGGAACCCGGGCCCGCAGGTCTTGCTGCATTCGGACCATTCCCCCACATCCCAGCTTAGACAAGCAAGAGAACACAAGAGAGGCCTCGTAAGACGTAGATATTTCAACAGAGGAGCACGGAGATGCGTACGGATTCTCTTCGTGAGGATATGAGAGCAGAATGAGTACAACCGGTGTCATCTGTGGGAGCACAGAGATGATGCTGATGTTCCCATGAGCAAGCATTTAATTCAAGTCACCGAGCGCAAGTGAGTCGAGCGCTCTGTTATTCATTTTGTGGACAACTTGTGAACAGTGTCTTTTAAAACATACTGTGTCTGCCCCCTTCTTTTCCTTTTCTCCTCCCTGTGCTCCATTAAAATGGTTTTTAAAAATAAAAAAATAAAAAAACCACCGGGTATGAAAAACGACTTTTATCACTGTTGTGGAGAGGACAAATCGAAACATGCTGTCATTTACAAAACAGAGAGTTGTAAATATAACGTACTGAAAAACAAAAGCAACTGGACTTGCTTGAGTTTTCTTGAAGACGTTTCGCCACTCATCCGAGAAGCCACTTGGATGAGTGGCGAAACGTCTTCAAGAAAACTCAAGCAAGTCCAGTTGTCTTCATTATAGCTTTGTTTTTAGATGACCTGGGATAACTGAGAATCTTCACAGATAAATATAACGTAGAAATATGGGCTGTATGTGGTTGTTTTAATGTTGCATCCGGGTGACTTACAAGGCAGGGCAGGGCTGGGTGTGACAGTGCTCCTCCCGGGGGCCCGGGAGCTGGGTGGGCTCACAGAAGTCAGCTGGAGCCGGTGTCAGGGTGAGCTGCTCCACGCAGCCGAAGACGACGTGACGTCTGCCTGGCGGGAAGAACGCGTCATTGCGTCACATCACAGATCGTTTTGGCAGCGTAGGTGATGAGACAACATCAACAGTCAAGGCACTAATTTGTTAAAGCTCCCACGAGTCGTACCGTGCGAGACCTCAGCGTACCCTTCGTATCCAAAAAGCCACTGGCTGCAAGAACTACGCAACGGGTAAACCTCTTCTAAACCGTTGTCGTCTACGTGAAGGTGGACGTGTCCACTTTCTCTCCGCAGAGGAATCCTTAGCGTGTCCAAGGATGATGGAGGACGCTTCGGGTGAAAACGGGGCCTTGATGCGCCGCGCGACGGGGCCGCGTCTTGTCCGGGTGACGACACCCACGACCGCCCTCCTCCCGTCCTGCCCGGCTTCTCCATGGAACAAAACCAGGCTGGACACAAGCATCTGATAATGGGCCAGCCTTCCTGCTGGGAGCATTTCTCCCCAGCCAGCTTTTCGCTGGGCGGGGAAGAGGTCTGTTCATGCCAGGATAGCTCTCCGAGTGTGGGCCACTGGAGTGAGACTCCGAAAATCTGGCCTCCTTCTGCTCACTGCAAAAATGAATACCAGGCTCCTTTCGCCCTGCAGTTTGGAACATCTCACCGTCTGGTAATGGCTGTTTGCTTAACCATATTTTTGTAATGTATTTGCTTTCTCTTTTAATGACTTCCAGGCGAAGCACATCGGATTGTGTGTTGTTTGTTTAGAAATTGCTTGGTAATTTAAGACTCTCTGAATCTAATTTGCTAAGAAAGTACAGTTTTGGCATGTATACTCCATTTACAGTAAGCGTGGGGCAGTGCTGGATTCCACAAAATGACACAGACATGCATGCGGTATTGCACTGCCGCGTCATACTTGTAAGATCCTTAATTCCTGTACTCCAAAGGTACGCTTTAGTCGGAGCTTTCTTGTAAGTTGACGCTCTCCAGCCCCGTGAAATCAACACGTCGTGCTCGTCCAAAACTCCGCTCAGTTAAAATGAATGTGTAATACATTATTCACACAGTTACTCAGGCATTTAAGAGCTGACTGGCTGCAGAACTGGTCCTGGATGTCAGCCCTGAGGATTCATGTTTAATTGTTGAAAAGTTACTTCTTCCCCCAAAACGGTAATTTCCAGTTGTACGCTGGAGAGGTTTCCAGACACACAGCCTTTCGGCTGGACCGCTGCCTTTAAACAGTACAGGCCGCACAGCACAAGGCAGGGGGGCGAACGCCTACTGGAGCGCTGATACGTCCCTCACTGCTCGCTGGCAACCTGTTGGTGCCTGATGGGTTCTAGGAGGTATAAGCCTGCCTTTACCTTGAAGGTATCTGGACAATTATGGTCCGGCACTGGGAGCGCTGGTTGCTACCTGACATTGCTCTGACTTGAACCCTGACCTGTGTAAAGGGAGAAGGGGAGACGGCTTTTCCTAGACCATCCTCGAAGTATCTTACAGTTCCAAGGTACTTCACCAGAACGGCTTTGCACCCTGTAGGCAAGGTCACGAGGAAGGCTTGCAAGCACCTGGCTACTCCAAAGATGCACATATCCACTGATGAACCTACTAGGCAAAGACCAGTGCAGGAGAGCACTGCTTGTGAAAGAATCGAATGAAAACATCTGTTAAGTTCTGCACATCCTCACGAGAACGAACGACCGACCGAGCGAGAAGCAAGGGTCTTAGACAGCACTGACAGCGTCAAGTGACTCGCACTGCAGCAAGACTTGCATTTACAATTTTTTGTGGTGGTGCTACAACTGTTGAGTAAAGAAGGGTAAGAGAAGTCTGGTGCATGGCATCTGGCTGACAGCTCATGGAGGGAGTGCAGAATCACTCAGTTTTGTGGCAATGTTTTACTTTAGCAGTTGAGGGTCCTGGTGATTTACATATACATTTATTTATTTAGCAGAGGCTTTTCTCCAAAGCGACTTCCAATGAACTCTATGTAGTGTTATGAGCCCACACACCTTATTCACTGCTAGATACGCTACTTACTATGGGTCACTCATCCATACATCATTTAAAACCTCACCGCTCCACTAGGATCAGGTCGTGCCACTGGTATGTAGTGGCCGAACAGGGAATGTCTCTCATTTGAAGAAAAAAAGGGGCCGGATGATTTGGGAGGCTCACCTGTGCCACAGGTGGCACTGCACGGAGTGGTCCCAGTGGCACTCCATATGTAAGGGGGAAGCAGGCCTGGGTAGAGTTTCCCACTAGGGCCGTCAGCAGTTGGAGGGGAGGTCTCGGAGAGGACGTGGTTAGAGTGAACTCCGCCAATTGAATTTTCTTTTCCGCTGGCATCAGGATGGACGAATCCCTGTTCCTCCAATGGATATAAACCCAGAGGCTCTGCATTGAGACAGGGGAGGGAGGCAATGTAAGGGCATCGTGGGCTCAGAACATACGTGGAAACAACAGTACCCCTACATGATGTTGTCATAGTAACACTACGTTCTTGTTCAGAGGGCTTGAGAGTGATGGATGGTATTTTCCAATCCATGTCCCCACTCTCATATGCAACATGTATGGACTGCAGAGTTAAGCGGGCATCCAGTTTGGACAGACAGGTCACTAGAAGAGCAGAAATGTCGTATTGCTATATACTGGTAAACGCTGGTATCAGCGAAAAAAGTGATTAGAAAACAAAACTAATTTTGGTGTCTTTTACAACAAAATGTTGCCTTACAAAAAGGACTGTAATTTACATTTACATTTGTTCATTTAGCTGACGCTTTTCTCCAAGGCAACTTACAATGTTAAGGTTACAGCTACAAGTTTACAATTATTTACCCGTTTATAGAGCTGGGTAGTTTTGACTGGAGCAATTTAGGGCAAGTACCTTGCTCAAGGATACTCCAGCCGGAGGTGGAGATTATGAGGCCTTCTTCACCGCATGAAATATTTTTGTACTATTTGCATTAACTGCATAAAATCTACTATTTGTATTAATGTAGAACCTTAAAGATGAAGAGGTTTTCTCATCCCATAAAACTGACCACAGAGGTAATATGTTAAAATGATTTATTCCGAGTAAGACCTAGGTCATGGCCATTAGTTACTTGACCCTCTCTGAAAAATTAACATGAAAAAGTAGTTAATGTTAAAGACTGTGCGTGTGACTGAGACAAAAATGGACCTTTTTGAGATAAATAATAGAAATACTATGATTAACAACCTGATGGTTTACATTAGGTGTTACCTAAAAATCTGACGGTCTATTTCAGCTTCAGTGCAGTGAAAGAGCAGCCAAACAAAATTAAGCAAGCATTTTGGAAATGCTTGCCGTTATTGATCCAGAAAAATTTTGGCTATACATTTATAAAAATAAAAACAAAACAAAACTACTTTCCTCTTATTGAATCATTAAGTGCATGGTTAACTTATGCTTCCTTCTGAGACACAGGATGTGTAGTGAAATCATTATCCGCACATATGACATGCACTCACACTCACACACGCCATCACAGTAAAGCCATCAGGTCTGACTTTATCAGGAAGTATCTGGCCATCTTATACCGTGTGTGTGTTCAACTAATTCATCACGAACATGAATTTCATTCCATAATAATCCTGCCTGTAAAACAGGGCTGAGAGTCTGGCTGGAAAAAACTCATCCATCATCAACAGCTTCCCTCCCTTTTTCCAGACCAACATTTCCCACCCCTCGTCAGATGCAATTATAGTAATTATTACTGATTTATTCATTAAGGGATTGGCATGCAATAAATAAGAGCATCGGAGTTTAACTTTATTTGTGGAATATAATGCAATAACACTTAACTCATCACTGTGGAATGCCTCCTGTAGGCTTGTGTGTTCTTTCTGTGCTATTGGAGCAAGATGAATGGCTGACATGCATACGCACCAATGGGACGGATATCTGGACCTGGGGTTTCCTCCGAGTCAGGGATGTTGGCCCTTGGGAGAACGTACTCATAATAAATGCTGGGATTAGGCTGTTGGTAGATCATCTGAGGAATACAATATAAATGATTTTTAAATAAAATAATGTATCATTGAACCAGTGTAAACTCATTCATTGCAGATTGCACTCAGTTTGCAGTTTGCTTTTATTAACATTCATACGATTTCCATAAATTATGACACAGTATACTGTGTTTTTAAAGGGCTGTTCCAAAAACATTGCTGCAAATCAAGAAGGGTTTTGTTTTTTTTTTTCCTCCTCAGTAGAGCAACAAATCCCTGGTTCAGCCAGCTTTCCTATGTCAAGCAGGTATTCCAGGTCTCCCCGTACCACTAATTCCCACTAATTCTTCAGGACCAGCCGAATAGGCCCGACACAAACGTGTAATGGGGTCGACATTTGCGTAAGAAGCCAACTCAGGAGTTTTGAAGAGAGGCTACACAGTGATGCCTGGAAAGCTACCTGGCAGTTAATCAGAAACAAAGCCTGCTCACGTAGATATGGAGCTCCTGTTGGGTTGGTCCTGGTGCAGTAATGGACTCTCCTGTCTTGCTACGTATCTCATTCGGTCGCCGGTATGTTAGTGTGGTCCCAGCAGCATAGAAGATGCCTGGCCTGTCGATGACCCAATTCCCATTAATGACAGACTCACCCGTGCTGGTCCGGATTGCTAAAGGAAGCAGGAAAGACCATCATCTTTTATCTAGCATCATCATCAGTCATCATCCTTTCGTGAAATATTAGTCACTTTATTGCCAATGTTTTATATCATTTACTCATCTCATTTGCTGCTGAGATACTTTATGCATCGATGATAGTATTTATAGGAAATATTTCATGTTAATAGGGAGCAATACCCAGTTAAAGGACTCCACAGGATTTTGGTTGCCTTTTTATTTCCATTATGGACTGCTAGGTAAGGTACACCACCTGAATCACTACTCCAAAATCCCAGACTGAAAGTGGCAGTTATGCCTTGCTATGGATCTCATTGGGCCACTGGTTGTCAACCTGGGTCTTAAGTTTGATAAAACCATCTGATGTGAAACTGCAACAGCCTGTGTGTACTTCACACATTGAAGCACACTTTTTACCAAGTTCTACAGAGTACCTACATGTCAGGGAAAGACTATGCAAAAGAAGAGTAGTTGTAGAAGAGAAAAGATTTGCCATCAGTCCATTCAAGTCCTCCTACGCACCCAGGTAGTTCCTGCTCTTGACTGTCTCCTGTATCTTAAGCTCTTGAGCTCCGATGGGGATCTCGAGGATTCTGTGATAGCCCATGGAGAGTATGGACCGAGAAAAGGTTCCGCTGACCACCTCGCAGGATGAGCCGTCACCTGCACACACCCCACAGATGTCGACCTGTTGACCTTCGCATCCAATAGCCTAGAGGAAAGAGACATTTGGTGGAGGTGACTACTGACCACTCTTCCCCCTTAAAGTCATGACATAAGAATGGCAGCACACTTCTCCCAAAAGACTGTTGTGTAAAACCAGTTAATATCTAGAAAGAGCTCACAATATTAACAACATTAACTTTCGGTCAGAGCGATATTCACAATAATGGCTGTTTGTCTGTCACAGCTAAAAAAGCATTAAGTGTTGATAATTGTGCATTAAAGGGTTTAAACATGTAGAATCAGTAATTGTAAAAATGTGAGAATACTTATGAAGTAAAATTATGCTATTATATCTCACATATTTTAAGAATGATTATTAGATTTTGTTTGATGTAAACCGCAGAAACACTTATTCTTTCGGATTTCTCTCCGAAGGCACCTAGTTTTTGACACGATCGGAATATGGTCTTCTCACACTTTCCTCTCTGCTTGCACAGTGCGGAAGCATACTCTTGTTCTTTCAGATCATGTTCGCACAAACTAGAAATGCCCAGATTTTGATAATCTGCAGAAGACATTTCATACTTGGAGGGAATGATGAGTTTTTTCTTCCGTGTTTGTTTTGCTACCCAAGCAAGACATGTGCACTCTGAGTCCAACTTCCATTACACAAGTTTCTTGGGCTTTTGTTGGTGGATGAGAAGAAGCATTGGGCTCCATCTTAAGGGAAGCTGAAATAAATTGGAATCACACAACCTGAATCGGCTCAGTTGACACGGATTAACTATAGCAAGAAGATTAAAGAAGAATTCTTTTTAAACAGAATTTATTCTGATGTTTATTGATTGAATGAATCCTCAGGGAGATATTTTGCTGGCTTTACTCAATAATCTGTTCAGAAAGGTTTCATTGCTGTCACTGAAAGACCAAAAGCAAAATAAACAAGGACTGCAACACTGCATGACAAGGACAGATTTAAGCTTTTTCTGCCGGCTCTTTTGAAAGCTTTGTCTTAGAGACAGTAATATGAATAAGGTGTGTGGGCTCATAACACTACATAGAGTTCATTGGAAGTCGCTTTGGAGAAAAGCATCTGCTAAATAAACAAATGTAATGTCATGTAGGAATGGTGTTATTGTTATTGATCAAAATAGTTGTACTCTTCGAAAACTTGGTGCTAACCTTTGACTTCCCTTTCCTTGACTCGACCCCTCCCTGACAAAGTGCTGGTCTAGAGGAAACCTATCCCCAAAGGGATAATATGCATTCCAAGAACTCTCTGGGAAGCACAGAGGTATGGGTAAGAACAGGGCTCAGGCAAGGCCATCCATGGTGCCAGCAAACAAAAACCAAGCCCACGCAAGTACTCAGTTACCAGCATCTTGGCTGTACTTGTAGCTTATCCTCCAACTACAGAGCCAGGATTACTTCAGACACACTGTACCGCTGAGGTTTTGATACATGATTTGACTGTGACTTTTTTGCATGCAGTTGCACTGGCATAGATACATCCATTGTAACGCGCAAATCACGGGGGGAATGTTCTGCCAGCACTCTAAAATAAAAATAATCCAAGCATTTAATTAAAATATTTGCTGTGTGTCACTCTACCTTTCCGCCCTTTGGGAAATGAAGGGATAAAGAGACTATCTGTGAAAGAAAGAGGTTATATCCATCCATTCCTTCCCTGAGGCCTTCTCCCAGTGACATGTGCCTGACAGAGCACCTGCAGGAAGCACCTGGTGGGAATTCTAACCAGATGGACAGACTACCTAAACTTACTCTTCTTGATCTGGAGGAGGAGCGACTCACCTCCAAGGGACTCCCTGGCCGCCAAGCTCCACACCCTGTCACGGAGAATGAGTCTTATGCAATATTGGAGAGACGCCTTTACTAAACTCCACCAACATGCAGTACTTCCAGCATGTCAGCGTGACACAATCCTTCAGAAGCTGGTGGTACTTCCTCTTGGAAGGATGGCCTGGTGATTTGATTCAAGAGCTCCTCAATGTACTGCTTCCACCTCCCAGTGTTCTCCCCAGTTGAGGGCATCATAGTCCCACCCTTGGTGAGAGCAGCTTGAGGAATCAGTACCTGTGTCACCAGATAGTTTATCAGAATGTCTCAGAGGCTATCCAAAAGTCACTTACTACTCATTTGGGTCTTCCTAATTCATCTAATGTATGATTCATTACATGAAAAAGCTTAAATCTGTCCTTGTCATGCAGTGTTGCAGTCCTTGTTTTTTTTTTGCTGCATGATTCACTGAGCAGCAAGTGGTGATATGTTAACAGTTCAACACCTATGTTCTCCTGAGTGTCCAGAACACACATTTCAGCTAAGATGACATAACTGCAAAGCTAATCATGGACCTTTGACCAAAAGGACTTTGGTACTTAATATACTTGTGATCTAATTTGTGCTTGAACAAGGTATTTTTTTGGAGTAAACCTGTGGCTCACATAGAAGTCCAATAATAGCACACCTATTGGATTCAGATGACACAGGACAACCTTCCCACTGACACCCTTCTAAGTTTTACCATCATTACTGGCATCCATCCATTGTCAACAACCCCTAGTTCTGAGCGGGGTCGCGGCTAACCGGAGCCTAACCCGGCAACACAATGTGCAAAGCCAAGGGGGGAGGGAACACCAGTCCATTGCAAGGCACCCCAAGCAGGGCTCGAACCCCAGACCCGCCACACAGCGGGCACCAGCCAAACTTGCTGCGCCACCACGCCCCCAACTCCAACCCCAACCCCCATTATTGACATGCACATTGAAATCTTCAATCAGGGCTACAGAGTCCATCAGTGGTACCTTTCAAACACCACACCCATGTGGATATAATGTACGGTTGTTTTGTGCATAAACACACACAACAGTCTTGCAAGGAGACTTTCTGGTCCACTGGAGCAGCCAGCCAGCTGCGAAGCAGTAAAATTCCTGCCTGGGACCTCTCACGTTTTACATTTATTTGATGCTTTTCTGCAAAGCAACTTACAACGTTAAGCTACTTGCAATTACTTACCCATTTATGCAAGTGGGCAATTTAACTGGAGCAATCTGGGTTAAGTATCTTGCCCGAGGGTGCAACAGCTGGAGGTGGGATTCAAACCTGAAACCTTTGTGTCCAAAGGTAACAGCTCTAACCAGTGCACTACCAGCTTTCACATGGGGCAAATCCAGAGAAGCAGAGAAAGACTTGTTCGGATTTGAAAAAAAACCCAGATATTGACACACTGCAGCAATCTGGCAGAAGGTTAACAGCCTAATAAGGCTTGCGGATAAGATTTAGTAGAAGATATAAAATATAACAAAATGATACCTTTGGCTTATACATTGTTGGGCTTCAAGTCAAACAGTTGTTTCAAATTGCTGAGGAGTTCCTTACGAGACAGACTATGTGCTACGCAGATGATCAGTTTAATGTGTTCCCCCAGCTGTGGTTGTTGTTTCTGCTTTGTTATAGAGTTACTCTGAATTGCAACCCTAAGAAGCGCATTTTTTCCAGCTTCAAAACACTCGAATTAGATTCTCATTTTTCTCCTGACAGTGAGAAAGTTAACACTGTTAGCACTGATCAGTTCATTTGATTTTCTTCATCTCCGCCGCCCATCAAAAATATTGCAATTTGATCCTTCAAAAAAAAAATTAACTTAAAATATTTCGCATTACTTTGCAAGGCTGGGACGACATCTTGGAGCGCGTCTCAAAGCGAAGTCAGGAGTTTCTCGGAAGACCTCACCGAAAACCAGTTCTGTTTACTGCAGAAACTCATTCGGCATCAATGACGCTCCTAGCGGCGATGGGATACGCGCTCGGCACACAGTCGGTCCGTCCTCGGGCACAAACAGGATTCCCCCCGCGTCTAGCAACAACAAACTACAGCTGCTCTCTGCTCTCCTCTGATACCACGAGCAAGTGTCACAAGCACAATGTGGAAATTAATCCCAGCACGCTCTTACAGGAAAGGAAAACCATGGATGGTGACTAACTGCATAGTGACTTTCATGTGTGAAAGCCAGGAAACAGAAGAGCTGTGCCAGCTACAATGACTGCTGCATTACCAGTCCGCTTGGCAGACATCGTTACGCACACCTATTTAACGATTTACATTTTACATTCTTCGCCTTTCCAGCTTGCTCTTCCCTAACAGAAACAGAAATGGCACCAGTCTAATGGTATATAATACCAGGGTTCGATCCAATCTGGCCACTGGCTATTCTTTCCAAGAGGAAAAGTTCGCACAATATTTCCTGCCGTCAAAAACCTCCATTGACAAAGTGTGAACAGTAATAACACACGCCGCAAACATCAAGGTTATTGATATTATTTTACCCGTGGTTCCTTGCTGCACCGTTCGGCCTACGTGCAATCGTATTTCCCGCAAGGCGTATCAAATGTACCAATTTGGATTGTCCTCCATAAAGAGGTGGGACAAGTGGAATTTAGGCACACATTTGCACATCAGCCCATTATTCTCATCAGCCTATTTCTTGGAGGCCTGGGTGCTTAAGAAACCCTTTTCGCAAAATGCACCTACTATTATGTTAACCCCCGCTAATGACTGCTGCTCACCCTGGGGGTCCGCTGCCTCCACAGCCTATAAGTCATCCAGTGCTCGACTTACTAGCATTAACCCACCTTGTAACAGTGGAAGCAATTTCCACTAATTAACAAAAATAGCATGGAACAGGAATTTTCCCTCTCCTAAACATTTCACTCGTTCTGTTCATTAGATGTCTGAAAACCACAGGGAAAAAAAAAAAAAGAACGCCAAACAAGTTAAAGATTGAATCATTAAAACACAACCTGTTGGTAGATACAGATAAAGCAAACATTGTCTGTCTATTGTCTTCCCCAGCATTTTTAAGCAAAAACTTTGCATAATATTTATGATGGCAAATACAGACATATGGAGCTAAAACAAATTTGTCATCCAAGCCCAGAAATCAACAGTCCATAAAGTTACATTATGTTGGATGATGAAATGCCATAAACCGACTGCAGCACTCATTATTTGGCTTGTTGTACAGTCCTTCAGTGCAGCAGGGATGTAGGCTGCAATGACCCCCCCCCCCCATTAACTGAACATCAGTAAGTCTCTCACAAACACAAAGCCAAACAAACCCACCACGGTCCCAGTAGATCTCGTCTCAACAGACAGAAAACAGTCTTCAGAACATGAACACCAAACCAAATGGATCCTGGAATCGGCGTGTTTTCCCTTGATGCCCATTCTTGGGAATAGCATCAACTTGAAACATGATGTTAAGCTGGAAAACTCTCAGCGTGACAACGTGAATTATTGGGCAAACTCTTGCCAGATTTGTCGGTAGGCTAACGGCTCTCGGTGCTGTCTGAAGGGGAAATGTCGCCAACGGGAGGGATCCACTTCGGAGGTCTTCCTGATGCCCATCTTGTGTACGGAGAGGGAGGGGGTGCGCCTTACCTCTCCCGGTGGGCTCCGTCCTCCGGGCTCCTGGGCCAGGGCTTCGGAGGGCAGGCTGGAGAAGCTCAAGATCAGGGCCGCAAACAGGTGAACCACGGCGGGGGAGAACGGCACGGGCCGTCGGGGGTCCATCTGGGAGATGGCTGCGGGATGTTCTCCTCCGGCGATGTGTGAAGCACGTCTGCGGCCCTCGTGCGCTCACACATCTGATAACCACTGCCTCCCCCCACCCCCGCACACCCCCCTTTGCTAAAGCCCCAGCTTGGGTCTCACTGGCACAGCCTCTCCCTCCCTCCCTTATTCCCTCCTTCCCTCCCTCCCTCCGTCTCTCGAAGAGCCACACATAATCTCTCTCGCACACAAATACGCTCATTCTTCATCTAACACACACTCTCTCTCTAAACCCCCCAACAGACATACATTCCCCTCGAACAGAATCAGTCTCTCACTCTGAAAGATGAACCAAAGACATACATTCTCACTCATTCCGGATTAGACACACACAACCGCTGTTTCGCACACTTTTATTTTTGTCGCTTTTTCTCTTGTTCTCCATCTCTCTTCATCGTTTCTTCTCTTTTAAACTCATTAAAATTCACTTTTTTTTTTTTTTTTTAAATCCCCTCTCGTTTGCCAGACCGGATTGGTAGAGCATTGCCAAAAAGTTGAGCAATTGAAAAACAAACCATAAAACACCGACACAGCAAACAGCCTCATCAAAGTTTCCTCAGTCCTACTGTCACTAACCCTCTCTGGTGGCGGAGAGAGGTGATGAAGAGGAGGGACGGAGGAAGGGCACAGAGGGAAAGCATGTCCACAGACCCTGGTTTCTTTGCACCAAAGTCATGGTCCAGCCAGCCAGGGCCTGCTGGGAGTGGAGGCCCAGTCATAGACAGCACTTGAGGAAAAGAGATCACCCCTTTTTCTCCTCATGCTCTCCTTCCCTCCTTCCTCCTTTCGATCTACCTTTACTCCTAGATAGAGTGCACTGGGCGTATACCGAGAAGATCGCTGAGAGCAGCCCCAGATCTGACATGATGGGACCCCTGTCAGTGGACAGCCTGCGGGGGCAGTGACACCGACTTTCCCACAGCTTGTGCAGAACCTTGATGTTGTGCAGCATGTCTGAGATGTGACCCACCATCTCTCTTACTGCTGCATCTCAGTAGCTCACCACAGTCACAAGCCTTAGACATTAACATCTGGGGGTGAAGTGTGCAGGGGAAAGTGTGTGCTGCCCTCTGGGACCATGAGTGAGTGTAGTATGTGGGCTCTTGCACTTTGATTTGCAGCTGCCAGTAAAATGAACACCTGGGAAAAGAGGGTTAGACCCCTTGAACCCACTAAGCACTCTGCATACCTGGGAACAGAGTGTATATGTGTTGGAAGGGTGGGAGGCCTACAATTCCATTGAGTCCAGGTGACTGTCAGCATGAGCACAGGCCTACAAATTTGCAACAAGCTCCGAACCATCTCTTCAGGTGTTTGGACTGCTTACCTGCTCTGGGGCATCGGAACCTATGGGTGTCCTGTTTCTCCAGCTACTACTACTGCCTTTCTACAACATTTCATTCATAATATTTTTTTCCATTTAATTTAAGAGGGACACAATGCTGGTCCTGTAAAATTCTACATTTTTCCGTGCAACTTGGGGCTATTATAAATTATTACGACAATTAACATGGCAGAGTGCCAGGAATAACCACACTTCCATAAAATGGAAGCTATCAGCTGAACACCAGATGAGAAAAAGCTAGAATTTACATAGACATAAACACATCAAAAACATATGAACATTTTTTTTGTCTTTTGCAAATGTTTGAGTTTTGGGCGGAATCCCATCTCAACACTGCAAACATGACGTTTGTTTTCGGAATAATAATAAGAAAAGATTGTATCCCACTAGGAGCAGGATGAGAGGAAAGAAGCAAGATGGCATTTAAAGTATCTGCTGCCTTCACGGTCCACGTCTTCGCGGTATTTGAAAATCTTTGTCTAGGTAATAAGGTCTCCAGCTAATGTGTGTGTGCAAAAATGAGGCATTTTCAGACATTTTTTCCCTAAATTCCAGAGAAGATTTATGTTACAGCAATGGATTTCTTAGTTCATTCACTGAATCTTAAAAAGGATTGCAGATGTTCATATATGCATGTATTTTCAGCTGTTGCACCACTCACCAATCCCTTAATTCACCAAACCTCCTACACTCCTAACCACACTACACACACACAGCTTTTCCCCAAACACCCTTTCCAGGCCCATTCATTCATAATTTTATTTCATAGATTTTTTTTCTTGCTCCATTCTTCATTGAACCTCTTACCTTCACGCTGAATGACGTGGGCAGAATCCTCATTTGAGCACCTCTGAATGAATACAGCAGTGCATCCAAAATAATTCTGATAACACTTTGTTCAGTCTTCATTAATTTAACATCATGTTTTTTTTCTTATCTCCTAAAGATGTCCAAAGGTATTGCAGGTACCTTGTAGTCAAAAATCTGAAACTTTAAATCTAGAATAACTGCTGCTGTATCCTTGTTGAAAGTCCGTTGACTTGACATTATAGTAAAATGTGTAATGTAGTAAAAGCTACATAAACCTACTTCACAGATTTTTTTAAAAAAAATCTTGTCTCTGACACATAGTGAAAATATGAAATAAACCCAATAACTAAATAAAAATATCAATAACTGAAATAACTAGTAGCTGTGTTACAAACAGAATCAGGTCCCAGAAACTTCTTTCTTTTGCTGTAACAGACAAGAATATTTCAGATGATGTAATTCATGAGAAATGGACCCAAGGCTTTTTGGATGTGAAAAGGTAATTGCTTTAAATTTGTTTTACCTAATTAAAGGAGTAATTGGAGTCAACTATTTAAAAACAATCTGGTCTTATTTAAGTCAGCCCTCTCCAATGAAGTTTTCTACTTAAAACTACTTAAACCCATACTAGCCATAAAAGTTGGTAAAATAAAGATTAATGTACATCATGGCACACTCAAGGAAATTTCTGAAGACTTCTCTGAAGAAAGGTTGCTGAAGTATATCAGTCTGGACAGGGCTATTTCTTAGGCTCAGAGGCTCAATGGAACCATTTTAAGAGCCATACTCATTAAACAGAGAAAGTTTGGAACAGTGATGAGTCAACATCAAGTGATAATTCACTTGGTCTCCAGCCAAAATCTTTCAAGCAAGATTTAAAATCATTAATGAGCTCAGAAAGTACCCCTGAATAGTACTGAAGGCTGCTGTTGCCTCACTTCAAATCAGTGTTTATGACTCCAGAATAAAAAACACAATGTACAAAAATGAGAAATGCAGGACAGCAGCAAGGCAGAGACCCCTGTTTCCAACAAAAAAAAAAAAAAACATGAAAGCTCATCTACACATTGCCTAAAAGTGCCTGGATGTCTTTCAAGACTTCTGGAAGAAAGTTCTGTAAATTGATTAATGAAAAGTAGAAGTTTTTTTGGACCACATGAAATGTGCATCTGATAAAAATCAAATGTAGCATTTCAGAGTAAGAACCTTCTACCAGTGGTCAAGCATGGTGATGGCAGAATAATGGTCTGGGGATGTATTGCTGCAACAGTACCTTGGTGCATTACTATCACTGAAGGAACCATGAACTCCTCTTTGTATGACAAAATAGTAAATGAGAATGTCAGGATATCAGCCTGTGACCTGAAGTTGAAGTACGACAAGGTCAAGCATCACAATTATGATCCCAAACATACAAGTAAGTCAGTATCTGAACGGCTGGAGAAAAGTTAGTTATGAGATGATGTGGAGAAAAGTTGTAACTTGAATCCGTTTCAGATGTTGCGGCAACACCTGAAAAGCACGACCACGCTCAAAAACCTCGAAATGGTGCTAAGCAAAAGTAAGTCTGCATGGAAATGGGAGATAAAATTCCTCTACAGTGATGGGAGATCTTCACTGAAGGTAAAGGTAGCGCAACCAATAATTGATTCTGGAAGTGCAATTGCTTTTTCCACACCTTCCGCACATTTCATTATATTCCTCACCAATGACATAAAACAATACTCACGTCACATTTTCTCCCTGAAACTGACAAAAATATCCAATTTAACTTTAAAAAAAAAAAAAAAAAGTCACAAAAATAGAGAAAACCGCTTTTCACAGCACTGCACAACAAAAGCAAAAAACAACGAACGATCAACAAAAAGTCTTAAAGGGAAGAACTTAAAGAATCAGGACAAAACTGAAAATACTTAGTAGCAGGCAATGATAGTTTGGAAAGGCATGTCACAGACATGAGTCATGAAATGCTCAGACCTCAAAAGAAATGAAGCTGAGAACACTAATAAATTATGTGGTCGATCAGAAAAGTCAGCAGCGGCAGGAGAGATTATGGGTTGGACAATGCAGCTGTTTACAATTTCAAGGGTCTGGTGTGGTATTGTCTTTGCAAATGCCAAGGTCAGGAGACAAGTGCAGAACTTTTAACCCTTTGCTGCGATGTAGGTAAAAAGCAAGACAACTACCCCTACTGTGGCTGCAGGGCAACTAGAATTACTATACAGGGAAATTTCCACTAGAACCATCACAGTGTTGTTATTGCTGTTACTGATCTCTTTGGTGTATGATGGGTCAAAAAATTATTCAAGGTTCAAGCTAACAAAGGAACGCTGACGTTCAGCACTAGTACTCTCGTGAGAGCTTGGGCACTGCAGATCACGCCATGGTTTGAATCTACACTGCATCATTCACTGACGATGTCCAGGAGCCCCAGACGGCAGAATAAACCACCACCAAAATACTGAGTGGCACAACTTGGGGGAAGGGCAGAACTAACTGTCTTGAGTGTCTGGGCTGACCTATCATCCACGTCTGGTGTGTCTTTTCTGCTTCTCCACTCCAGCACAGCACTCTTGCATGATATTTACTTATTCGGCAATTCAGCAGCAAATGCAGGATAATGAAAGTTAGTAGAACCATTGACTGCTGTCTGGTCAACACAAGAACGTACACAGAGATGAGCAGTCGGCTACGGAATTGGGGAACAGCAGCGTATTCTGAAAAAAAAATTCAGTTAAGGGAAACATGGCACAATGTAAAAAGACGGTGAAGGAAGGACTTTCACCTGTTCTTCACAGCTTTACCTCCCCAACATTTGGTCTGGTCATCTAATGTCTGGACCACTGCCACTCTCTTCTGGCTGACCTTCCGTTCTTGTGCTGCAAGACTTCTCCAGTTGACCAAAAATGCAGCAACTGTTCTGGTTTTCAAACATGTGCATGTCACTCCCCTCTTCCTTTTGCATCACTGTTGCCAGAGTGAAGTCCAGGACCTCAGTTCTGGCCGAGCAAGCAAAACATGGCTTGGGGCGTCAATGTTTTTGGACCGTTTTCAGCTCGCAGGCCTCGGCCAGAGTGCTGCGCTCAGCAACTTCGAGCTGTTCGGTGCTTCCTTCCCTCTCAGTCACCCTTCCAGAATCACTCTTTCATGGTTTGCTAATTTTCCATCATTACCCCCGACAGTGAAAGGAGTGCACAACATCTGCAGAATTCTTCCTTGTTCCATGCTGTAGAAATAATTACACTACCATCCAACAATGTCTTCTAAGTGAGAAAACCACACACGTAAACCCATAAACAGGCAAGACCCTCAGTGGAGGCTGTGAAACAACAGGCTGACATTCCTCAGCATCAATCTGGACTGGGGTTAGGGTCAGAGCGTACTCATCATCGAAAGATATCGGCAGACACGGAGGGAAGGGGACTTGGGCTGGCTTGCTGACTCACCTTTACCAGAACTCAGGCCCCTATTCCCTCTAAGAGGGGGCTTCATAGCAGTCAAAGACACTAAGCCTAATGGATTCTACCATCATTTATGCTCAAAGAGATCAGTTTGTGCAGAAGCTAGCGGATATGGCAAACGCCGAGGGCGCTGTGATCGGTGCAGAGGTCAGGCTTTTTCCCCCAGAGTAAAAAAAGTTTTCAACAACTGTGGGGAACGTGCAAAGGAGTTTTGTAACGCACACAGGCTGATGGGTAATTAGGATTTGTCATCATTTTGTTTAGAGAGCCCCGGGGATTGAATACTGCATACGTTAAATCACCGGCGACGCTGCCGAGAACGGTGGATCACACGGCAGGCGAAGAGCACCAGTCATTCGGGAGCCGCTGGGGACTCGGAGGCCCGCGCCTGGCTGCGGGGTGGAGCGGGTTCTGGAGACTGGCTTGGCGCCAGGTGGCCGAGGATCCCGGCATCACCAGCGCGGGACGCCCACCGCCCGACACCTCCGCCGCCGCAAATCTGGCCGATTTCCACATTGCAACGTTTCATAAAAAATCTCATCATAACACACCCTCGCTTGTTACTCTTACGACACAAAGCTCCAAGAAAAGAAGACCCTGCCGCGCCTCTAAAACAACAACGCGCCCACAGCGTCACAAATGGAACTACGTTTGTCTTTAGCGCAGGTGTTACAGCACCGAAGCTGCCATAGATGAAAATGGAAGTGTGTAGGCAAGCCAAATATGGCAATTATCCACTCTTTGAATTACAGCATGTTTTCATGCCACTTCGTTATTCCAAGAATGATGTGCAAGGTTTGAGCCCCACGTGAGCTCTTAATCATTATATTGGGCTCTAATAGTCGAGATGGAGAGAGACACAAAAACGTCCACACAAACACGGCCAAAAACAAACACTCAGCGAGCAAGAGCTCTTGTGTAGCTGTTTTGGACGCTGGCCAGCGAGGGGGAGTCCGATTTACGAGCTGCGAGAGACACTTTTTGGGAATGTAGGTAACCATTAGGTTGGGTAAAACGGGGACTGTTTTCCACCCTGTTCTCCAAATTTAAGCTGCGGTTTGACACCTGGGTTATACGCTAAAGGCAAAGACGACAGCGAAGACGAGATGTGTTCTGCAAGTATGACCAAGCCAGAGGCTCAACATCCTCAGCACAATTAAAATAAAGAGAAAAATGACAACAGCTCTCACATTCAGTTTCATCCTGTCAGTTTAACGACTAGCAGTGACACAGGACTCTTTCTTCAGGCCCTCTGGCAGGGTGGATGTGGATGGCAGCAGGCACATTTCTGGACAAGGACGCAGACCGGGAGCCTAAAGGTTGTTGTTTCAAGTCTCATGTCATCTCCAGTTGCAGAACTCTTGTGCAAAATACTTGACCTTCATTCATTTACAAAAGGTAAAGCTCGGAGGTTCTCGGTTCTGGGTCCATTGTGGTGGAATGACCTTCCCCTGACACTCAGAACTGCAGAAACTCAGTCTACATTCAAGATGGGTCCGAAAACTCACCTTTTCCGGATCCACTTCGCCCAAGATCTCTCCAGCTCATCTATGGTGTAACTGTTCACGCATCGTAGCTCCATAAGGATCCCCAGATACAACCTTTATTCAGCCACTACTCTGGCATTGTACTTGCTTATTTGTGTATCTTAGAATATTTAAAAAATAAAAGAAAAAAATTGGTGGGAGGGTGTCGGGATTTGTCTATCCTGTGTTTTATGCACCTACTTCATCCATGAACCTCGGTGCAGCAAGTGGTAGGTAACAAACTAGGTTTAATTGAGTCACATGTCTGCAGCTATGTCTCCTCCTCTTAATGTAATGCATAAATTGTACTTTTGCTGAGATGTACGTCGCTTTGGACAAAAGCATCTGCTAAATGAATAAATGTAATGTAAATTTGTCCATTTTTGTTGTCATATGCTCTTTTTTGGAGGTGTATGTCGATTTCTAGAAAAGCATGAACAAATGTAAAGGTAATTCCCAGCATCATCCAGCTGGAGAAGTGGGTAAAATTTATTTCATCACATTTCGAGTGACGTATGCTAGCAAAACGATGGTATTAAACAAACTGTGCTTTACTACTCGTGTTTGCATTTAAAATCTCTTTGTCAGTTGCGAAAGACTCTCAGCAGAACTAACCAGTTGTATTAAGCTGCTTAGACAACAGTGGCTACCAATCGCATAAATGTAAAACTGCAAGTTGCTTTTAATAAAAACGTTGGGTTAAGCAAAAGATGACAGTAGAGGGATTCTAAGGCCGACACAGCCTCACCTCTGTCTCCCCAACCACAGACTCGCACAGTGCACCTATGGGATGTTCCCACATCAGACAGGGGGCTTAAGGCACCAGCGAAACGACGACTGGAATTCCACTGACGACAAGCTTGGGCAATTTGCAGCAGAATGCGTATCTAACTGGCATAAGACTACGAAGGCCACTGGGATTTTAAAGACACTGCTCGAATACGTGCAGTGAATCGGACCGCACACACACAACATCCTTGGAAATGCTCTGTGGAGGATGAGAAAAGGCGACGAAGACAGCAGCAGAAACACTCCTCCGTGTTACTCTCAGTACACAAGTGGGGTTTTTCCCTCTATTACTTTTTTTAGTTGGATTGGGTTATCCATGGGTTAGAACAAGAACCCACAAAAATGTGGAAATCCCGCATTCTTGCAGGATCAAAAAGATTTAGTTACCCAATTAAATGGCAGGAATTAAAGTTGGCTCAAAGCAAAAGAGCAAGTGCAGTAAATGCTGCAATCGGATGAGCTTAGCGCAAAATAAGTCTCCCAACAAGTGTTACTGCCACTTTTATCCCCTTGAATCTGAGTGACTGCCAAAGTTTTAATACAGTGTAACTGAAGCAGCCATTCGCTTCAGTTCTGGACACAAATTTAGACAATACGGTAGCCATTCGTTGAAATCGGTTAAATCTTGTCTGCATCCGTGAAATTAGAAGGTACAAGAATAAATGCATAGGGTAAAATCCATTCTGTTCAAACAGGTTTAACTCTTCATTGTAAGGGGTTTCCCATATTATTTGGCACAGGGATGCAGTGAAAGGAAGTAACTCTTGTCTTGAGGTCTTCTTGGGAGGAGCTGTCCCAATCCCCGAAGACCTGAGCCTCTGCATAAGGGCAACAGCGCCCAGGAGGCGAGAGTTCCAGTCTCCTGCAACTGTACGAATGCACCTGGTGAGACCTCGTGCAAGAACAGCAATCCCGTGTGCACACATACACATACAGAGCAGCCGGGGGAGGGGGGGATGTACCATTTTCCAGTCCCACTGCACAGCTGGATGAGGGAATCCTTTGGGTATTTCCACTTGAATGTCAATGAGATTATCGTTTGACACCTCTTTCCTCTGAACCCGCCTACGCGACCGATGACTTAAAGCCTGGATGCCTCACTCAAGAGTCACCTTTCTGCAGAGTTTGGATTGCCCTGTTGTGTCCCCAATAGTACTCAACAGTCTAGTTACTAAGGGTGAAGAAGAAGGTGATTTCATACATTGTTTTGCACATAAAGCTCCCAGTCGTTTCAAGCATTATTGCACATTCCCACCTTGATGTTCATCAGAAACATACAGCACACAGGGATCAAGAGACCAGCAGCCTTTGGCCCAAGGGGCATGATCAGCTAGTGAAAGACAGTGAGGAAGCAGCTAATTAGATTATGGTTAAAAAAAAAAAAAAAAAGGATCTGGGACAAACACTGGGGGCTGATGAAGCTCCTATCTCAACTCCAAGAAGTGACATCATCATTTAGAGAGGTGTGACTAAAGTGACTCAAAGCAGAAAATTTCAGATCCCAGAACTAAAGTGCCCTTCCACCTGCCAGCCTGTTTGCCATGAAAGATGTAATAATGTCTTTCTTACCATAAGTTTGTCTTTATCCCCTACTTGAACTGGGTTTATTTCATGTGAAACAATGAGCTGGTCAACTTTTAGCCAACATATTGGGAACATATGTGGTTAGTTTAAATCCTGCTTTGTACAGGGGGTGGACTAAATAATGGAAATACTATGTGGAAAAAGTACTTTGAAGTAACAAATCACAAACACAGCTACAAAGGAGTCACATTGGGTTGGTTGCCAATTTTGGTGTCACTTATAAAAGGAGGTCTGACCCTTAGCACTCTGAAATTTGTTTTCAAAGCAACACGGGGCAACTAACAGAATTCCAGAGGATAAAATAGTGAGTGCTTGATCTGCAGGTGCACTGACCAAAAGAGTATAAATTTAATGTGTCTAGGAGAACGAGTCTCAAAAATAATGACCGAATATGCCAAACATCAACAAACTGCACTGGCAAAGAGGAATATTTTTTGCATGTCGATGCAAAGTGACATTACCACAGAACTGAGGCTACTTTACAGGACCAAGTGTAACCATGGCGCAAACACTGCTCCCCCTGATGTTCATACAGTCCAAGATGTTTATGCCTCCATAGACACTGGTAAACAAATTCAAATTCACCAGCGATTTCACGAACACCCGGACGAAGTCAAACGCCTGCCCTGACCAGTTCTGGAGCACACGGTGCAAAGTAGATTTCCACCTCCTTCATTCTTCAAAGAACAGAAGGCTTTTCTTCCAGAAGAATGGTGCAATAGCTCACTGCACATAGTTGAAGACTTGTATGAAAGCATTCCAAGAAGGACTGAAGTTGTTCTGAAGGCAAAGGGTGGCCCTACTCCTTACTACATCCTTCATTTTAATATATGGTTAGGTATTTGTGTAATTTTGTCCAAACCCTGCAACTTTCCTTACTGTTAAAAATTAACTCTTACATCTTGGATTCATACATTATGGAATTTTTTCCCCACGCACAAACTTCCTGTACCTTTACCAGCCATTTTAAAAATTTCAAAAACCAAAGAGCACAAATCTCAAAAACAAGTACAAAATGTCAGTATTCTGACATGAGCCATGATAAAACCATCCTTTCAAAGTCTGCTAAGAGGCACAGGGTATTTATATATTTATTTATTTATTTTTTTTTTTAGATAATTTTCACTCACCTTTCAATAGCCTATTGACTTCCATAAATTTCAGGTAGTAAATTTTGTACCGGTAATTCGTACAAAAACCCAAGGGTACAGCTAAGCATCATCGCGCCTTGTGGAGAATGTCCTACGGCCAGTCTCGGTGCATTTCATCAGCTTTGGGGACCCATGTTCTTGTGGACACAAACACATGTACTGCTTTCAAGGAGCCCTCTGATCTTGTGTTGTTTTTCACATGCGGCGCTAACCTAAACAGCCTTCTCCATTCCTTGGTCCATATTAAATTTCATGGCATGCTTCCTCTTTCCGTTTTCATTCGGATGACATAAGACCAAGGGAAATGCATTCACAGACTATAGTCAAACACAGCGCTCGTACAGCAGACCCATCGCTCTGCACTCTGACATGTTCTGGGCTAGGCTGCTGAAGATCATTGTTTGGAATCCATCAATCCACTGGTCGGACATGAAGGACAACAACAGTTCTAGAACGGTCTCAACAGGGTATTCTTTTATTAATACCACCTTCATCTGTTCTCTTTTTTTCTGTTTTGTTTCTTTCTTTTCTTCCTGTTTCAGAAATGATGTCATTGTTCAGCACCACCGAGGCCCAGACCTGCTAAATCGAGGCCCCCACAAACAATGGTATAAGTGCAAGGGGATGTGCAGCATTTCTGCCGGAGTTGCAGGATTCAAACGAGCTGCGGGGGACTAAGAAAGCGGGAGAACGGCCCAGCCATCGCAGGCCTGCCAACACACACAGACACGCAGACATGTGGGAAAAGCCAGTCAAAGAGCTGCGCTGGAACAGTCTGCAGATGATGGGCCTGTGAGGCCTGGGTCCATTCCGAAGGAGAACTCTCTTCGTGTAACAAAGCCCTATTATACGACATAGCATTCGTGCACGTTAGCTGTTTCTATACCCATGCGTGTCCAGCTGTTCTCCTTATTTGTGTGGCATTCTGTGACGACGTGGTTACCTTGCACTCCTGCCCTTCCTCCCTCCAACTTGACCGAGCACCAGCACACATTTGATAACCTTTCCCAGGTTGAAATCCGAGAGTCCTCAGCACTCCTGTTGTCTCGCACAAGCGGAGCTGACCACACTGGGAGAGTACGGATGACCACCTGACAGCTCCAGCCACTGCTCATAAATATAGAAACATTTTTCTGGAATTAAGAGCAATTTGACCTCTTTTTTCTCCTGTACCACACCAGCCTTACATGTTTGTTCCCTTTTCATCTTCTGGCTTTGGACACAAGATCCCACCTCCACACGTATAACTGTATTCTTTTACTAATGCTGCTGCATGCTCCATGTCATTGTTTTTTGGTATCCCATGATAAATACTCTAAGGCAACATGTTGGAAAGGACCCCACACAAAAAAGAACTGAATTATGGAACGAAGAAAGACCAAAAATAAATAGTAAATACATGAAAAATTACATCTGTGTTTCTTTTTAAAGTTCATAACCTCTGTTTTGTTATTTAATGTAGTCAGACTAGCATCGGGCAGTACCACTGGAGACCTTTTCAAAATTAAACTGGGAGAAAAGTAATACAGCCACGTATATTTAGGACGGATCCCAAATTCAAACCAAGATTTTAAGATGATCTTCTTGGAACACAGCAGGCCTTCTATAAAAAGCCATTTCTTCAGGAAATTCGGATGGATATTACAGTAATCTATCAAGACAAGCAATCGTACAAATCTACTAGAACTTCCACAACAAAATTCCACCACTTTACCGTAAAGGCACTGTAATACAATGCAAGAAGAAAGTCCCAATGTTGATACTTAAGATATTTTGTCACGTTGTATTAAGAAGTGTTGTTCAGAAGCTGAATGAACAAAATATTTTACAAAATAAGTTAAACCACATTACATGAAAGTAACCCTACGGTACTGATTTTCCCTCTGGGATTAATAAGTTATCCATCCATCCATCGCAAACCAACTGCAAACTAACCACAGGGATAGAGTTCCTACTCGGGTCGCTCAGTATCTGCTCTGGCGTAAGCCCCACCAGTAGGAGTCCTGCCTGTTGCTGTAGTGTCTAAAGGAGACAACGCTCCAAGTGTAACATCAGACGGTCTTTCTGGGAAAGACAGAACTAGAAGTCCTCGCATCCCTTTGGCAGCACTTCAAAAGACATCCAAACTGGGCACTTGAATGCTGCACTGATGCAGCGGCACCCAAACTGATCAGTTAGTAAACATGAAATCATTGCGCTCCTAAGTATTCTGGTGTGGTGGAAAAACAAGATTGGAAAATTAAGGCGCACAATGGGAAGTGGAACTCCAGCTATTCAGTGCAATAGCACGAGTCTCCTATCATTTGGAAGACAAAGGCATGTTCTCCGTCATAGTCCACCCCTCTCAACTTCTACTAACAGATAATGAAGAGTAGCTGCCTCCGAAGAGACAAATAAGAGCCATATACATGGTACAGTCAAATTCTAGGACTAGCCCCCCGTGACACGGCTATGCTTGGAAAGCCATCGGAACTTGAGACTGCAAGAAGACTGAGATGGACTGAAGGTGTTAAGTTCTTTGTATATGATAAGTATGCTGATCTTTATTTGAAATTGCCTTCTCTGGGTGCTTCTTTTTGTTGTCTCTTTTTCCTTTTGGTTACTTACATAGGCCTTTGCCATACTTTGTTTTACTGCTTGTAGTGTTCCATGACAAAATGAGCCCAAAACTCCACTGCCTTTATGAGAAGCCTTTGAGGCAACCACTTAAATTTACCTGTCTTGCATTAGAGTTCTTGGACATCTAAGATCAACACCTGGAATGAGCATCGCTGCAATGAGCACAAGAAAAATAAAAAATGTCAAATGGCAACAGAATAAAGTCAAGTATTTCCACATCAAGATTTTGTGGCTGTAGTGGAAGCACAGAAAAACTGCACATTATTATTGTTGTTATTTAACTGATGCTTTTAACCAAAGGAAATTATAGCACTTTACATTTATACAGTTGGGTATTTTACTGGAGAAATTTATTGTTAGAACCTTCTTAAGTGTATTACAGGATAAGCTTAAACCTTGAGGTTAAAAGTCCAGCTATATTATTTAAATTTTCATTTGTTAAATTCTGAAATTAGACCATCACTGACAAAGTAAGCTGTTTGAATGGATTCTTTTATATTTCTTTGAATGATGGACACATACTTGCCCATTATATACAAGTACATGTACTAGCCACTGTACCTGAGATGGAGAAAGATTTTACTTCAAAACAAAAAATATGACTGATAAACATTCAGAATTTACAAAATACTGGCCCCCGGGAGCAGGAGTGGATGCTATCTATACATAACAGTTTTTGAGGTGTCAGATCAACAAGTAAATCATGTCCTAAACTTAATGAGTGATAGCAACCTGTTCTCCACTGAAGTGCAGCATCTCTTACTTTGAGCAAAAAGAAACCCGTACATTAAATAGCTGCTTAGGCAGCAGCCGGTGCTCAGGAGCTGCAGTACAGTCAAAGTATCAGCAAACATTCTCCATGCTAAAAGGGGGGGGGAATTGCACTCTACCTAACAATTTTAAGGGTTCAAAACAATAAAAGCCTTTTCTTTGTGAAAAGCTACATTTAAGGACTCCAGCAAGCCTCTTCAAATTACCTTGTTTTATTAAATTGTCCCCCATGATTACTTGATCTCAGCATTTGCTTTTACTGTTCACATTCTGCTGGAAATATTGTGAGCCCTGCTAATATTTGTCACTGTAAAGAATATGTATGACACAGTGAGTAAAATTCTCTGTGGAAGATGGCCTAGTTGACGTCGAGTACAGTACTTGCGACACTTCTGCAACCGTGAGTGCGCCGCACGCTGAGCGGCGCCCCCTAGGGGCACAGTTATATAGCTTTGTCACACTCCTTCCGGACCAAACAGAACAACTCCAGTGTGTATCCTCTGTAAAGCTGGGTCCCTCCTTCAAAGAAAGTTTCTCATAGCTGGAACTGCGGAGCACCTCCCCGTCACACACCACACACCTCGTCACAGTTGTATAAAACAAACTGCCAAGTAGTCGGCAGATAAAAAGTAGGTGCATTTATAGAAAATTCTGTTTCAAAAATTATTTAAGGACATGATAAAAGTTCTGAGCCTTGAAGCGAATTTGATTTTAAAGTAAAATCACGTGTCAGTGCGGTGCTGACTGTTTCTGTACAGGTGCTCAATGGGTAGGGCACTGGAGCAATCATTCGGGGGTGCTTGAAAATAAAACTGTTCATTAAAACAACACAACTTCTGCTGGACACATGTTTAAGCCACTTTAGAGAAGTGTATAAAACTGTCACCCACACTTTGATGTTTAGCACCCTTTCATTGGTTCCCCCAACACCCCCTGACACTAGTTCCTTGAAGTTTTACGCTTGCACTTCTTCCTTTGCTTGATGAGGAACAGGTTCTCGTCCACGGGGCACCTGTCCTCCTTCGTCGGAGCCCCAGCCTGTCTGTCTCTGGCCTTGGCTTGGCGCTTCTTGCCCTTCCGCTCTCTCTCCTGGAATAAGCTAAAGAGGTTGATGTCGGGTTTGCACTTGAGAGTGGATTTGGGGCCGCTCTTGACCTTCTTCAAGGACCCTCTGGGGAAGTCTTTCTCCTCCTGCAGTGGGCACTGCTGCTTTTTACCTGGCTGCTGGGCTGCACTCTGCTTGCGCAGCTTCTTTAGTTGTCTGCGCTCCTTGCGCTTTTCCGGCCACGGCTTTGCTTGCAGCTGCAGTTGCTTCTGCTCCCGTTTGGCATTGGCTGTAGGTGTTCTCTCCTTTCCCTCCTTTCCCTCCTTGCAAAGCCCGCCTCGGTTCTTCTTCCTCTTCTTTGCAGGCGGTGCCCCCTCTTCAGCAGCTTGTCCCTCGGAGGCCCTGCCTGGTTCAGGATGCCCCAGCAATCCAGCTTCCTGGAGGTCTGAAACACACACGGCATTAATTCACCACAAGCGTTACGAGTATGTTGAACCCACATCCTAGTATTTGAGCTGCACCTGTTCTGAGTGTCGAGCAGCAGCTATCTGTACATTTGCCTTAAACTGAGCTGAGTCCCCGTGGCAGTTGGCCACTGTGCCTGAAGGCTTCTGACAACCACATCCCTGAAGGTCCTCAAATGACCACTGAGAAACTAACACAGCCAGTCAAAGGCTTAACTAACCACTTAAATTAGCTGGATTCCCTGAAGACTAGTATTTACTAACAAAAGGCTCACCATTTACAATGTGTGCTTGGCAATTACAAGAGACTGACGAGAGCTGCTGGACTGCTACTGTCATATGGGTGGGTTATGGAATTCAGATGTATAAAAGATCATTACTATTTTAAAATATTTTCTGAGTGTTAAAATACATTTCTGTTGCATGTGGACGCACTTTCAGCCTTCCTTTTCATGCGATTATTCCTGTAGCGGATGTCCTTTGGGGTGTCGTAGTAGGAGATGTAGGGGGCGGTGGGATATGTCCCATTGAACATTCTCCTGTCCTTGCACTCCTGTGAGAAACATAGGCCAATGACAAGGTTCAGCGCCACACTGACCTTCTGCCAAGCGAGCACCTGTAAAAAGCCACCAGAAATGATCAAGAACTGGGTTCAACGCCCCCTCACTGGTGAGACACTCACAAATCCAAAGTGGCCCTTGCGGGAGCAGTTGTAGCAGTAGGCCGGGCTCCTGGGGGCATCCCGGGTGACCGGTTTCACGGGGGGGCCCACCCGTGTCTGAAAGAGGAGGTTTACTGTTAGCACACTGTAGGCCAGTTGCTGCTTTTCATTACTACTATTGATATTACTTAGTATTTCCCGACTCATCTGAAACTTTTATCCACAGAATTCTACTCATCTTACTAGGGTATTTTACAGGAACAACTCATGTCAAGAACCCTGCTTAAGATACTACAGCAGGACCCTTCATGAGAGCTGAACGGACAAACTTTGGATTGGTCCACATACCGCTAATACTACTTACCGGTCATCAGGCTGTCTGGACCATTTGTTATCGGCCGAATGCCACGATCGAAGAACTCTTAGGAACTGGGTCGCCCTAATTGCGAATACACTGTTCACCTGAACTGATTCACCTGCCTGAGACAAGTGAGACGTGCAGAGAACACAATGACGTGCATACGCACCTGGTGCCCAGGCCCTCTGACACACACATGCATATACAAACACAAACTTGCACGGCAGCACCTTTCGAATCCAAGACGCACGGGTCGAGTATATTACGTTTAAAAGGTCCATTACCAGTTTACTTGAGGCTTTCAATGCTGTGACATTAGTGGAGTTGAAACACAAGCTCCGAAAGGAACAGAGAGCTTATCAACATCCTTGCGCTCCATATGTCTGCTCTCCACCCCTCCCCCAGCATAATGCATTTTGGCGGAGGGTCTGCACCACAGATCGCCCAGGCCACCCATATATAAGAGTAATAGCCCAGGAGATGGCATTATGTAGGGATCCAGTCTGTCCCCATCTGCCTTAAGTGCTGAAAGCTTTTCACGCCCTGGTGACTCCGTAAATATCAGATGATGAAGAGTGTAAGCGTACCGAAAGCAGATTTGCTCTTAATGTCTCCTCCAGCCCCCCCCATCTGCCCCCTCCCACTGCACCACCCCTGATGCCACGATTACAAATGACTTCCTCCTGACACCACTCTGACATGGGCCCCTTGTTCTGCATGAGTAGCTGGTAGCCAAATGTGTGGATGCCTTTAAAAGTGTTCTTCATTATCGGACCAGAGTGGACCGCCTGACAGAATCTCCATCACAAAGGGCGGGGACCCCAAAGCCCCCACCCCCCCAGACCCGCCCAGTGCTCATGCAAATTGGCCAGGATGTCCAGGCCTTGGTGTAACCTTCAGCTTCCGCAGTTAGGCTGTGCTCGCATCCAGAGAGCCCACCAAGACTGTGTACGCCAAGGGACACCGCTGCCCCATTTCCTGGGTGGGGAGATGCTCTCCTGCTTCTTCACACTGTGTGCGTACTTGTGGACACTACACTGCTGCTTTGTGATGTGCACATGCTTACAGACCCTCTCAATATATGTGCTCACAACAAGGTGGGAAACTCTCTTAGTAAAATGAGGCTTAACCAGACTCAGAGCTGTAGCTGCTCCCAAAGGTAGTTCTACCAACTATTAATTCTGGGGGGGCTGAATATTCATTCATTTAATTATCTTCAGTTTTTTTTTTTTTTTTTAAAATTATTATTTAGTAAAATACAAAATGGGCTATTTTGCCACTGACATTTTGCCACTGACACTACTTGTTGATGAGTGACTAAAAAAAAACCTCAAGATGGTTCCATGCTGTAACGCAATAAAATGTGGAAAAAGTATAAAGCGGGGAGTGAATACTTTTCATGGGCACTTTTCAGCTCTGTAGCAAATTACATCTAAACTGTCAGTTTCATCTGTTGCAACAGAATGATGAGGCTGCTTGGGGTTGGGTGCACATGCTGTGGTGTGACCCCTGGACACCGGAATAAACAAACGCCTCTACACTGAAGAAAAGTTCAAAACACTGATACACGGAGCAGCACAACACTGCTACAGCGGTGGGGCTTCCTACTACTGTAGATTTATTTATTTTTATTTAGCTAAAAAGAAAAGTACAAAGTGAAGGCGATTATCATGATTTACCCTTTTTCACAGCAGGGTAATTTTTACTGCAGCAATTCCAGCTAAGTACCTTGACAGCAGGTATACAGTGAGAGGTGGGACTTGAACCTGGGCCCTGTGAATACAACTAAGCACTATGCCACCTGCTGCCCCCAGGGAGCAAGTTATTGTGAATAGCTGAAACTGTGCTGGGATACAGCGGCACTCAAAGTACACTCAAGTACTGACCATATACACAATCACACCTACAAGGAATGGGAACGAACACACACACACACACACACACGCCTACAGAGACCACACACAGCCACATACTAAGCGCGACACAACACGCTGCATATTCCTGCACATGAAAACACACCCAGTTCCAAACAAAGCCAACCCAAAGACACGCAGACACACACTTGACCCCCAGAGGAAAGCCCTGAAATCCTTGCCGGCTTAGGGGTCGAATGTTCCTGAAACTTCAATTAAAAGCAGAGTCCGGGAGCTGAATGACGGTGTAATGACGGGATCTGCATAAATCTCCAATCTTCCAGTGGGCTATGGGTGTCTGCTCTTTCCCCTTCTCGTCCGGTGCTTTATCTCGCAGCGCTTCCAAGATGGCAGACGGGAGCTCAGAGGCCTCAGAGAAGCAGATAAATGGCCTGCCAGCTTCCTAGTCCTTTGTCATTCAAATGTGGCAGAAAAAAGGGTGGATCAGAGCCCTGAGAACAGCCATGTCACAAATACCTTGTAATGCAACCTTATCCGGCCAAGGGGGGCTTGGGGTGCCTGCTCTTGGCCTGATAACTCCATACAGGCTCCCACATGGGGACAGGGGGGAGGCAAGGGTGTGCGTGAGTGCGAGTGTATTTGCACATGTGGCTGGGAGGACAAGATACACCCATCCCTCACATAACGTTAATTCGTTCCATGATATCACTGTTAGGCGAATTCCTGTTGTGAGGGGACTGAATTACCATTATTTCTTGAGGATCAAAAAATCTACTGGTTCCTGGATGGGGGGGAGGGGGGCTGAAAAAAAAAAAAAATCACGTAAAATATCAAAACAAAAGGTATTTTATGCATGAGTCATTCCCAATGCCTTCACAGTTTTTCTCAGCCTTTTTAGTAGACATTTGCATTATTTGGATCACAGATGATTATGATGAAGAAATGAAGTTCACAAGATGTGCCTAGCGACGGACTGGAGTCCCGTCCTGAGTGCGTCCCCTCCCCCTCCAGCCTTGCGCCCTGTGCTAGGATAGGCTCCAGCTCATGGCGACCCCGCTCAGGACAAGCGGCTGTTGGCAATGGATGGCTGGATGGATATCAAAGTTCAACATCATCAGATCCCCAATGCGTGTTAGAAACCACAAATGTGACTTCTATTCATTGTGAACTAGGTTCTTACTGTTCCACACTGTGGGAAAATGTGCAAAAGTCCCACCTCAATTTTTAGTTAACTCCAGTTGGAGGTATATTCCAGAAGAGGGCGCTACAACCCAACCACATAGGACACATGGAGAGAACGAGACACCGCAACACAAGCCACGGACAAAAGCCCTGGAACGGCACCATTTGCTATGGACCGTGCGCGCAGAGTGGGCTGGTGCGTGGGGCCGACGGCAGAACACCGTCGAGACGCAGCCGTTTCCGCCGGTTCCCCGAGGAGTTCCAATCGAGCCCTCCACACCACTGCAAGGGTACGGCCGGGCATCCGTATCTCGGTTCCCAAAGTCCTGCCTGGCGTTCTCTCCCAGTCACCTCTCAAACCTCACCTCCGGACTGCCAATCCGAAGCGTTTCAAAGGACCGTGTCCTTTACATGACTTCACTGTGACTCTTGCATTCTGGATCATGTCTCTCCAATTCTGACACCAGCTAAATAAAAATGTACTCACATGGCAGGTGGGCTTTAGCGAAGATTATCGACAGATGATCGATAGATGATCTTTGAAAGACAGGACTGGTAGAAAAGGGGTGATGACACGCAGAGCAGACATATTAATCATGAGTGTCATGAAATGAAATGACAAAATCATTCATCTTTAACTGCTTAATGCATATCAGATATTTAAAATAAAAAGCAATTATGTAGATTCTTGTGTGTGTGGAAAATGTACAAGCAAAACAACATTTGCAAGATTTTTCTGTCTCTTTTTACTTTGTATCTGACACTGCTGTTATCACAAAAGTTCAATACTCAAATTTTGAAATATACATATAAAAATAAGACATTTTAGGACCTTGAAAATGTATACTTTTTAAATACATCAAAATAATATCCTTTGAATAGAGTAAATTTATCACGCTTTTACATGTTCGTATCAGTTCTATTTAGCATTCTACAAAGATTTTAATTTTTTAAATGCATATCAAAGTTTTTTTTCCCCATAGTTTGTTGCAAAAGCAAATATATTTTTCCTCATTTTTACTGAAACACCTCTAACACTCACATAAAAATACAAGTAAAATGCTTTCGATAAAGTCTACATTTTCCAAAAGTGTCTTGCAACACATGTGTACAATCAAATACTTTACATTTCCATACAAAACGAGATCAATGGCCCCAGTTCAATATTTACCCAGCAATACTCAGGTGCTGCTTTTAATGGAATTAAGAGGAGCATTGCAGTGCAGCGATGAGGAGCAGCGAGATGCTGACCTTTAGCGACGAGGAGGAGGAGGAGGAGGAGGAGGTGAGAACGAGCGGCTCCAGCTCCTGACACATTTCCACTGAGAGGGCATTATGGTGTCCTGCATCCATACACACACCTCGATCATCTCTCGCAACACCCGTCACACACCGATACGTCGCAGTCTCGATCAATAAACAGTGATATCATCAAAGAGGGACTCTATCATCACGCACGCTGGCTTCGGTAGGTAAACCTACACTGATACCCATCTCACGCACATCCACAACGTACACCTTTCACCCTGTGCTGCAACAATGGAACGAGCCCGATGGAGAGGCTGCAGCGACACACTCACCTAATGGTACAAGTCTCATCAATACCATCACCGACTTGACAGAAAAATCGCACATCACGCTCAAGTGAAGAATTTCAAAACACGGACTATTCGGACATCCTTCGTTACCGGTGCGATACTTAGCCGAACCTTTTATTCGACATAATTCGCATGCACGTACATTCACGCACCTTGAGCAATTCGGGTTAAGCAGCTCGGTTGATGGACCTCGAACCACCAACCTCTTGCAAATGTGATTTGAACCAGCAACCTTGAGCTTAAGCATGTGTCCCTGACCACTGCTAGCAGCAAAATGTTGAGCTCTTATGATAATATTTCTGTTTTCAAGGGACAACCCTAGAGCATAACGCTGAAGGTGGGTGGACGCAGACAATAAATGTGAACAGACACGTCAGCCTGACCACCAAAGCCAGCTCCTTTCCATCACTGCGAAGCACTGCTCAAACTAAATATGAATGTGTGTTTTCATTTAAACACAGATGTTTAGTCAAAACCATTCCGGCTCTCTGTAGGACATCCTCTCGTTTCCGTGGCACAACTCTGACACCCCAAGGCTGCCCATTGAGGGCGCTGTGGCCCTTAAACTGTACGACTGTGCAGACATGACCTTTAAGGAAACAAATTTGCCCACCACAGCTGAGCCGCTATAATACGGGTTCTTAACCTGGGCTCCATGGATGGGCTTCAGGGGGTTTGTGAAGCCCAGGTATAATCTGAAAATAACACGTTCAAGAGAAATAAAAGTTAGGAGTAAAATTAAAGTGTTATCTACTCTACCCTTATACTAATTTTATGTGAATGTAACCAGGTTTCAGCTAAATAAATTCAGGGCAATATTTCATTCATATTTTTATTTATTTTTATTTTTTAGTAGAGACCACAGCAGTTTTTTGACTTTTAACCCTTGAAGTCTGTGGACCCAGAAAAGATTATTAACCTCTGGATCACATCTTTCCGGACTCCTCCTTGTCTCCCCATAACGATCAAACGCAATTACGGTGCAAATGGATTTGTTTGCGTGTTTTTTGCAAGGCTTCCCAAGACATCTGTAAAGGTACACCTGGAAGACTGGAAGATTAAGAGCTAAGATGGGTGCTTCAGTTGTACCTCTGAGCAAAGTAACTCACCTGAATGTGTCTGGTAAACTGTTCAACTTTATAAACGGGACCTTTGTGCTACGTTATGGAATGTAAAGCTCGGCCTGTGTGAAATGGACTAAAATAATTATCAAGATTAAAAAAAATGTAACTGGGATGATGATGACGTGCTAACGGTTCTTATAGGAGGGCAGCAGACAGCAAAGTGGTTAGAGATGCTCATCTGCATTCAAACGGACCAAGATTCAAATTCCACTCCTGCCGCAGTACTCTTCTTACAAGATACTAAATTGTGCTGTAAAAATTACTCTGTTGTATTAATTACTTAAATTGTTGTAAGTAGCTGAACACTGTTAAATTGCTTTTGGGAAAAGTGTCAGCAAATAAATAAATGCATATAATTTTAGAAATATAAAACTTGAGGAAAGAGAGAATTCTTTATTCTTTAAATTGTATAGATAAAGAAACGAAATGGCGTTTATTACATATATGTAGAGATATGCAATACGGGATTTGTACCATTTTTATATTTTAATTATAAAAGTAAATTCAAATGTGTCAGATATTATAATTTCACATTAAAATACACAGGATATGATTTGAACTTCTGCACATGAACAGAAAACATAAAACTGAAGTCAGTGCAGTAGCTGAGTAAAAATTCACACTAGTTTCCACATGCTATCATGGATGCGGAAATGAGAATTTTTAAAAAGACAAAAAACAAGTTATATATGCTGTTTTGTATGTAGATGACCACAGCACTACCTAGCATATTACAGATATTGTTCTCTTACCAAAATTAGAGGCAGTTTTGTTACCCCTCAGGCAATCTCAATCGCAGAGCCTGAAAATATTAATCACTAGCAGTTTTAAATATTGAAACTGGTTTATTATCCAGCTTCGTTTACAGGTAGACAAAATGGAAGGGGGGGGGGGGGGGGAGAGAAAAAAAAAAAAAAAAAAAAAAAAAAAAAAAAAAAAAATCACACAAAGGAATCCAAACAACCAGCCACCAGCGACAACAACTGTACGTTTCAAAGAGTAAAGCTGCTGCTGTGCTGGGTAGCTTTTCAGACGACGACACATCAGTCTGGCGTCGCCTACAGACGAGGAGAGGGCCACGAAACCCATAACGCAAACGGGAGCATGGACTGCCCATCGGACCAACAGGCCGCAACAAAAACAATCAAAAAAAAGCTAAGCTCTGCTTATTGTGTTATGGGGAGTTTTTTGCTGAGGGTTCTTTAGGCATTTCTAGGGCACGTAGTCCTGTGTCCTTCAGAGGCTCCCAGGTACCTTCTGCTCACAATTAGAGTCCCTAACTGAAGAGATGGAACCCAGGTCACGTTCCAGTACCTCCCCACACCTGGGGAAATCTGCTTAATGGGAAAGGGTAATATCCTAACCAGCTGTCCTCGAGCAGGCCTACTTTATCAACGCCTGCAACTGGTGAACCAATTCGGGGCTAAAGAGCTCTTTAAACACAATGATTAGCATCCGCCGCACACAGGGCAGCACCGTGTTCAGCCATGAATAAGCAGGCACATACAAACATGACTCAAATAAATACACAGAAACACACATGCACGTGCGCCCACACATAAACGCATGCTGTTCACATATTGTGGAAAACGTCAAGCTCAACCGGTCCGAGCCCCCACTCAAACAAAAGGAGAGAATGAACAAAGACTATTGTGCAAGGGGTAAAAAAAAAAAAAAAAAATGGTTAAAATGGTAGACAGAGTTTTTGTTTTTGTGAGGACAACCCTAAACAACACACTTTTGGGAAGCAAAATATCACTTGGGTCACATGCCCACTATCTATAACCAACTGTACACGTCAGGGTGACGGGGGTCAGGAGCCTATCCCGGAAGCATGGGGTACAAGATCAGGCAGGAATTTGTACACACAGATGCGCACGACCAACACACACCCAAATAAGGGGTGTGAGGCTTTACAAGCTGTGTGGCAATCACTGAAGGAGGCCCCAGCGCACCAGAGGACACGACTAACCTCCGGTCCCACTGTGTCAGCGCCCAAAGACGGGGTCAGTAGGCCCACGGCTCTGTGGTCCAGGGTAGAGGCGCCGGACGGCAGAGCCCGCGTGCACCTTCTCCTCAGACGGCCCTGTTAATTAATCTCCAAAGAGTCGAGTGACAGGCGGACGAGTTGCGCTGCCAAGCCGTTTCATGCTTTATCACGTCTTTTAATTGACAAAACAGGCTGCTCTTTTCTCTTAAGCTGAGGTCTATATTTCACCCCACAGGAAGGGGAAAAAAAGGAATATGCCAGTTAGCGCTGCAGATGTTACCACCCCCCTCTTCCTGCACCCCTCCACAGGCACCCCACACACTAACTGTCACACACCGCCACGCCGGGCTGCCCCACGGGACACAAACTGCTTATTGATTTCACCAATTACCCGCGTTCCCCCGCTTCTCGGCAGACGGGCCCGTGGCTTCCCCGAGTCACGCACAGACGCCGGCACACGAACGGTTCACTGTGCGCACAGCAGAGCAGCGCGTCGACGCCACCGGTGCCTGGTGTGCTGACTCCACGGAACATTCTTCATTCGTGGAGCAGGGCGGCAAAGCGGCTTGACCGCGCAGCCAAGGGTAAGTGCAGAGCTGCACGCGGTACAGCAGGGTGCTTACACACACACGACGCAAAGTCGCCCCAGGAAGCCTGGGTCGTACTGGAGGAAGTCAACAGCTAACGGTGGTCGTGACAGAACTTCCTGTTAATTTTCACTCTGCGGCACGGACCCTTTTCTCCACTCGCACATGCAGGACATCTGACGATAGGGGCGTGCACTCACCGTGAGGTGGTACTGTCTCCAGACCTCTGGGCAGGACTGGCGAGCATAGAGAAGAAAAAGAAAAACAAAAAACACGTTTAAAATATCGACTAAGGACAAACAATGTGTGTTGCGCATATTTACATTTGAAAAAGCTGACACTATAAAAAGCACACAAACACTGACCCACCGAGGGTCTGGCGAAGCAGAGAAACAAGCAAACAAACAGATACTCACACATGCAAATGCAGATGTAAAAATAAAAACATATCAATACAGACCGACATACACACAGGCAAACCAAAAAAAACGTGAGATGGTCTATTTGTCCAGACATGTCCAACAAAGGGGACAGACACAGTAACAACAGGAACTTCCTGAATTAATTTTAAAATTTTAAATACACTCGGCGGCCACTGAGCAATTACAGTTTTACCAGCTTATTGTGTTCCAAAACAACAAACGGTAACACTCATTCAAAACTTCCAACCATTCTTCGATTACTTCTTTACCACACACTGTTATGGCACAAACTGAAAGAAATACAAGGACAATACTCCACTTCATACTGGAAATAAAATATTCCAAAAAGAAAGAACGAACACTCAAACATCACAAACAAAATCTGCACTGTCTTTCAATTTTAAAACCAGAATAGGAAGTTGCATTAAAAAATATACATCACTTCAAACCTTGATAAAAAATGTATAAAGTTAAAACAAATTAAACGAACAAAAATTAGTTAAATATTTGCAAAAAAATTCCTTATAAGAGACACGTCAATAACCTTTTATCGTACTTAAAATGTTTTACAGTGCTAATCTTATAATGACATCCTTAGAGAAATTATTACATTTAATTTACACTGATCAAATTTATAAAACCCATGTAGATATTTTAGGTATTATCACTGATACAGTATGATGATGTGTGGAGCTGGTTATTACCTGCTAAGGGCAACGGTACAGGTATAGGACTGCCCCC
Source organism: Scleropages formosus (assembly GCF_900964775.1). Taxonomy (NCBI): domain Eukaryota; kingdom Metazoa; phylum Chordata; class Actinopteri; order Osteoglossiformes; family Osteoglossidae; genus Scleropages; species Scleropages formosus. Next base: position 14,459,765 of record NC_041821.1, on the reverse strand, counting down.
CACAATCCTCTACAAGCCAAAAACACGCCTTTTCACTTTACACCGCATATTTAACTGCACTGTACGGAACATTACGGCAGCATACCACAGGCCAGTCTGGAACGCTGTCAGTGATGAGAATCCTGCTGGAGGGAACCACTACAAAGACCCCCCACCATAGACCCCTGCAGTGTCAGGGTTGCCCGCCTTTGTTTGCAGGGCTGCCCGGAGCACAGAGTGGCGGCCGGATTAACCACGGTAATACCTCCGGGGGCACAACAAAGAGCAGGGACGGGGGCATGCTTTCACCAAAGAGCAACAGAGAAAGTGGTGCCCCAGAAGACGGGAAACACAGCTGGAAATGGCTGATGCGAACAGGACACCAGTAACTGGAAAGTGGAGGAACTGTTCTCACATAGTGCACAGGCCTCTCATGAAGACAACAGAGGACAGGTGAACCGCTGGCGAGCTCACCTTGTCAAATGGTTAGAGAGACAACCCCACCCCCATGACACAAAACTCCACCCCCTACGTGCAGACAAAAAGGGATCAGGGAAGGCGGACTGACAGGTGGAGTGAGCATCATGACTCACATGCAGTTGGGACTGATGAGCCAGGGAGAGACCACACACACAGAAGTGTAGAGAGTGGAAAAAATAGGGCTACATAGCACATAGAAATGGAGAGACTACATATGTGTACACACCAGTGCAGCATGAAAATGAATGAGACTGTACACATGTACCCGAGTGCAGAGGAAAGGACAAAGATGCATGCAATGCAAGCACAGCTCCATAGTTTTCTGTCTTCATTCGCAGTCTCTGACAAAGACACACAGTAGTCTGTAGGACATCCATACACCACATAACTAAGAGCACACACAGTGCCTTGTGGCTTTCTGTACAGTCTGTGGTTGTGTGCAGGTCCTGCGCCATCGTGAACGAGACGGGCCAATCAGAAGTGGCATTTCAGACAGAAACATAATTACATGTAAAACCAATACAGTTACATTAAACGTAAAAAAAAAAAAAAAAAAAAAAAAAACTGAGGGCAACGGGGACAAGAGAACTGTAATTGTCACTGACAGTCATTAACACCACCCTGCTGGAATCGCTGATGTCAACAACATCTTAATGCCGCTGCAAACGGAGCGACAAATTGGCATTGGGATGCAAGAAGCAGCTTACGTCTTGGAAGTGGCCGGTCATGCTGCAGCGGTGGCACTGTTTGTGCCAGTAGGCGGGTTCGAGGCAGTCCTCGTAGCCGTGTCCGGGCAGCATGCAATTGGAGCAGAAGTGATGGGGGCACGAGCGCTGGAGGTGGCCCTGTGTCCCACAGAGGAGGCAGCTGGGCAGCTTCTGTCCAGGGGTGATACGAGACAGAGGTTAACACACCACTACGACTGCTTGCTATACAGCCATCCAGTCAGTGTGTGCGTGTGAGAGAGAAGAGGGCCAGGAAAAACCTAAACAGCAGAGTTTGTGGGAAATTCTTTGATAGTCAAAATAAATTTGCCACCTTGTAGGGTCTCTAGCTTTTTTTGGGTTCTGATGAATCTTGTACGTCAAACAGTTACAATAAATGTGTCAGAGTGTGTCATACTGTTTGTGTTTTAGTGCAAGAAATGTTATGTGCGTTCCACGAGTCATTGGAGAAAGTGATTATGGGTGCATAACAGCAGCCCGCATAGCGACAGCCCGTCTGGATGCCTTCTGCCAGCCCTACCTTTGGTGTCGAACAGCTTTTGGACAAATGTCCCGTTTTGTTGCAGTTGCGGCAGGTGACATTTTTTTTCTCGTAGTAGCGACTGGCCAGGCGTCGCGTGCCTGGCCCCCTGTTGGCGATCTGGGCCTGGGGAGGAAAAGGAACAGTAGCCTCAACAATGCCCAGCTGCTCAGCTTCTGCTCACCAGTCTGTCAGTCAACAAGAAATTATCTGAACTCGTGTCCCAAGCGCTCAATTTGTGTAACTAAGGAGGTTAAAAAAAAAAAAATTCTCCGTACCTTCATATCTTTTGCTGAAATGCTCCAGTTGTAATCATCGTTGTCATGGTCTTCTACAAAAGATTTTAAAAAAGTATGAATGAACTAGGAATTCTGCTAAGATGTTTTCAGACAACTAAACAGCTGCTTCTTTGTAGCATGACCCAAAATGCCAGCCTGCACACATCAGCTCATCGACAGTAGGTATTTCAGGTCGCTCCATGAAGTCAATTTTATTTAAGCATTTGTTCTCCTCCTCGGCAACTGCAGCTGAAGATAAAACAGGCCTATGTGAAGCACATTTCACAATGTTTTGAAATTCACCACAACTGGTTCGAAAATAATTCTAGGGGAAAAAAAACATCTGAATCATTTAAATCGCTTAATTTAAGCAAAGTTTTGACTATTGGGTCTAACATGTAGAAGGTGAGAAAATAAGTTTCAGAGATCCAAAAGATTAAAGTGAAAGTCACCGAACAAAAACATGAAGCAAATGTGTAAAAAGGCCGTTTCCTCAGGTGTGCTGAAGCATACGGGAGTACGTATTCCCTTCTGAGCTTTACTGAAAATGCCAGTACCCCCACACTGCGCTTTTAAGAGTGTATGAAAACTGGTTTTTGGAAGCAAATAAAATGAATTTAGTGATGTTTCAATGAAAGATCCAAAAAAAAAGCCGGCCCAATGACCATGCCTCACAGCCTGATGGATGGACACTGCATCTATACCAGTCCTCCACCGATGATCCACGGCTTTGTGTCTTTGGGATATTGTAACGGAAAGTTTGAAAGCCCAGTAAAATCTGCATTTTGCTGCAACTAGACACACAGAAAGGGGAGGTCAAATTCACGAACCGGTGCCGTCTGGGCTCCTCTCGGTAGGACGTGAGCAACTCTCATCACCAATGGCCCTAATGACGGTCAGCACTCGGCGCTGAGTGATGAGTGGTAGGGTGGCTGTCTGACGGCACCACAAACGCTCACAGGAAGACTGACTCACCGAGGGGGGGGGGGGGGGGGGGGGGGGGTTATTTATGTTGATATACGCAGTGCTGTTCTCCAGAGACACATGACTGTTGGTGAGATGGAGACAGCTGCGCTCACGTTTACCCACAATACCCAAAGCACTACTACCATACAGTGTTCAGAACGTACGAAACACTAACAAACAATATACCACACGCTACGTACCACACTGATACAGCCCAATACCGACAATAACTTCTCGCAAACCCCTGCACAGCTTCCTGCTATAATACTCTACGCTAGCAATATATATCTGTGTGAACAACACATCACACGCGACAAAAAAAAAACTGACACGAAACACGGTACACTCACAATATCCCATACGCACAGCATAATCATTCCAATCACCATGCCAATATGCAAAGAATTTTCCAACGGTGACCTCAATTCATATAGTTAAATGTAACATTCCATAAGTTGACCGTGCATTTCCAGTGTATTTACTGTACATTTATTTTCTCCAAAGCGACTTCCGATATTTACTCTGAAAATTAAGCTGAATATGAAAAGGAAATGCCATCTGATACAGTTTAGGCTCAAGATTTAAATGAAGTGCTTTGTTACTGGATAAGATAAATAGTTCATTCTATTAGAAGAGTGTTGTGAAAGACAAAGAATCGTATAGATAATCCATAAATATAAAATCAGCAGTACTAAATCCACGATACTCGGAGCTAGCTCCTTTCTCTCAATGGTTTGTACGCTGAAAACTCTTGAGCTCTTAAATTTCACCCTTATTATTACTGTTATTAAAAATGTCACTTCATTCATTAGCTCACATGTCAATACAGCAGTCCCATGGAGGGGGCCACGAACTTACAACCTGCAGGTTGCAACTACAAGTACGCTAGCTTGCGGGCGGTGATGGTCGAAATCGTCGTGATGCGTTCTAAAGCACGTTACCATTCCGAATGTGTCACGCAGTTCCTGGGAGACAGACGCAGCGGAGAGCTGCTCACTTTACCGGTGTGAGCCAAGCGGGGCTCGCAGCTCCTCGGCGTGCCCTCAAAGCCAAACACGGCAGTGTGTAAAGAGCAGCTCCCTTTCCACAGAGCAAAGGCGCGATTAACTGACAGGCAGCTCTAAAGGTTAACAACTGTGTTGCCTGTCAAACAGATTAACGTGGAGCTGGTTTACCTAGCTCTTCCAGTGACCTTTAAAGCCTCGGGTCATGATTGAGAATAATTCACTGAATCAATACCTACAGGCAAGTGGGTAGAGAAACACACGCTACAGTGAGCCGTTGCCTGAAATTACAGGAAGCAGTAGGAATCTGACGTTGCTACAGATTCAGGTTCAGTTCACACACCTTTCTTACTTCTCCTGGAATTTTAAACTGCAAACTTCAGGTCCAAAGTCTGCGTACCTCGTGCCCTATACCTGTCTGCTCCGTGCTGAACGTCACCGAGAGGCACTTGGAAAGGTGTGTGCGCCCCGCGGAGTCCCTCAAAGGGGTCCTCTCGAGCCCCTCTTCCCCATGGGGGCCCAGGACAAAGGAGAGGAAACTCTCATTAATGAGCTCCTCCTCATAGGATAAAAGAGGCCAGGAGGGGCGCTAAAGAAAGCAGGAGACGCTTTTGTCACAGCGAGGGAGTGAAACGCATGGCAAACTCCAGGAAACTGGATTAAAAGGCCACTGCAAAGCCATGGTGAGATACACCCATTTCAGATAAACACAAAATCTAAAGAGCACAAAAAGAACATTCTGCCAAACAATCAGCGCTCAGCCTTTACTGGGGCACAAGTGGAATCCTGGCCTTGAAAGTGGTGCCACAAGGCTGCAGTTCCCTCCGCTGTGAAAAGGGGGCGATGCTGCGGCCGCCAGCCGAACCAGCGGCGGAGGGGATCGGAGACGGGGACAAAAAGACGAGAGGTGAGAGGAGCGTCACCGGGGCAGATGGCGACAGATGCTAGCGACCTGTCTCCCACGTGCACTCATTACTGGAATGTGGAAAGGGATGATAGAGAAAGGACGCACAGAGAGATGAAGACTGATCCCAACCCACTGGCAGCCTGAGCGGGAGGGGGTGCCCGTCTCACCAGGGTACGAGTCACTAATTAACCATGAATACCATCCCTGCAGGAGGAAGCACAACATCACGTTTTGTTTTTCAGAACGAAAGCATGTCTGTTTGCCACAAACATGCCACACAATGAAACAGACACACATAAACATAAATACACCCTGACAGGCACACATTCTTCACCCTCAGAGGTATACAAACACACACACACACACACACACACACACACAGAGCTTTCTGGAGCGTCCCTGACAGTCTCCCCTAACAACCCCCTTCAAGTGTAACCATGCAGCCATACAATGTCCCGGCTGGATGACTTCACTGTGCGGGAAAGGGTGTGGGGTAAGCATCTGTGCCCCTAGAGCCAACCCCCACGTCCCCCCCCCCCAAAGTAGTACACCCTCCCCTGCTGACCCTGATTAAACAGCTGCGCGCACCCCCCTTTGTGTGGCCCTGTTGACTTCTCCCATTAAGACGGTGCCCTGGACAAAGGAAGCGGAAGAGGGCCAGCGCTGCCCACCAAAGAGGAACCGTGTTCCGTACTGCCGTCACACAGCCGCACCCCCCAAGTCCAAATCTGACAACTTGAGCCTGGGGGTGTGACCAGCCATGTTCATATGCGGCACACAACGCTACAATATCACAGATATGTTGCTCAAACCCCTAAAGTACCCCGTGCGCACAAGGATCTCCCGCTGCTGGGATCCATCTCTCGGACAAACTCGCAGAGCGCAGATGAAAACGAGACTACTGAAATCAAACTATTTTTGAGCCCCACTGATGCCCACCGTAGCTCCCAAAGATGTGCCTCCATCAGTTTCTTTGTTCCTCATGAGCACAAGCGTGGAGGTAATTATGCAATGCTGGGTTTAAGCCTTGGTCCGACAGCGACCGAAACGTTCACAGACCCCCGACACTCGGAACCACATCGCAGTGGAACACATGAGAACCAAAGAGAAAACAGAAAGGCGGCCTAGGGTGTAACTGTGATTTTGGTCCTGCCCCAGTTGACACAGTGAAAGGGGTAAGTGGAGGGGAAAAGCTCTTGAGGGGGGTCGGAGAGGGTTGTGCACTGGCCAACAAAGCCTTGTTGTGGGCCAGGGAGCAAAGAGAGCACTTGCACCCATTACAGCCAACGAAAGGAAACACACAGTGAAATCCCACCTAAGTGTGTGGTGGCACAGAACAGAAGGCCCTCCCACTGGCTTCCATCACATCATCTGGAGGACGGGCCTCCCACACCACTGCGTCCGCAAACACTGGTATCTCGTATCATATTCTGAACTCTAAAGACGAAACTCCAGAAATGCCAAAACTGTTGAGAGGTGGAATGCGGCTCACCGAAAGCTGCTATTTTAAATCCGATTAAGCAGTCTGACTCGCGAAAGGCAAAGACGGGACAACAGTCAACTGGGAGTGTCCAAATAGAGACCCGTTAATGTTCCATTACCGCTGAGCAAAAATATACTGCAAATGCAACAGCGAGCGAGCGAGCCACAGGCTGCGTTGGGATGAGACCTGGAAAGGACTGAGCCGCAGCGCACGACTGCGCACACAACACACGAGACGGGACGACAGCCATGACACGAAACCGTGGGCCCAGATGGGACTGCACAGTGAGCCCTCACAGGGAACCACACACATGTTCTGAGGGGCGGCACGCACCAGCAGCCCTGCAGATGTCACTGGGCGTGGTGGTCGACAGGGGGAGCGGGAGGTGGGACAAGAGAGTCTCCACCCCATGAAGAAGAGGCCACAGGAGACACACCACTCATCTGGCTTTCTCTCCTGCTGCATCCCTGTACTTTACAAGTACATATTTACTGCAAACACCATGTCCTCCAGACCCTTGACACACATCTGACCTCACCAGTCTTTCTTCCAAAAGTGGCTGTATTGTAACTTTGCCGTGTTTCATGGAAATGTTCCGAAGCAAAGAAAGCCGAGGCGAGAACAAAGGGCGTATAGTGACTGGTGAACCCCTACGGCCCCAGAACTTCTCCCGTTCACGATCACCGCGTTTCGCAGATCACGTGGAGGAAACCCTGCCTGTTTCTGATGGAACGAACCTGTAGCGGATTTCATTTAGAGAGCGTGTGTGCTGCAACAGAGAACTAAACATATCCCTTGTGCCCATCTGAAGTCATATGCAGGAACCTCTGCGACAGGAGGAGCCAAGAGATCAACTGTTAGCCTTGAGGGCCTCACAGGTACTGGTTTCACCAGTGTGTCCCATGTGATCAGCAGATTGTGACCTGTGCCATAGCTTTCAGCCAAGCTCACCGGTTGTGCTCAGGCCTATCGTGTCTCTGTTCAGCGCGGCACGGCTCACGCTAACATCTCTATTGGCGACATCCTCCCTCGGGCGTGGTCTGCCTGTCAAGGCCAGCCTGGTGGGGAACGGAACACTGGGGGTGGAAGAGTTGGCTGGCAGACGACACGGTGGCACCGCAGTGTTTAGCTGCGTCTCCTGGCCTCGGGGCTTCCGACACACGCTCTTGCTGTGGCGATGCAGGGCGAGCAGCCAAAGCTGTCCATCAAGCAGTCGAGGCCAATTACTGCCCGGCAGGGTTCGGCATGGTGGCAGGATGGCGACAGCATGCAATGATCATCCAACACGTGGCACCAGTGAGCCACGCAGGCATCTCTCAGGGAAACGCACTTCCCGACAGCGCTGTAAGCGCCGTCAATCTGACCAACTCCATGAACCTCACATTCAGCCACTTGCAGTACAGCTACACTGGGATTTTTGAACCAAGATCTATCTTCCTGGCTTCAGTGATACACTCCACATTGTTGACAATTCTGTGTGTACAAACACGCTACACTTGTGACAACCTGTGACACCTTCTGAGCTTTTCGACAACTCCAGAAGAAACACCGTTAACATGACAGTTTGACAATCTCAATTATATCAAGCTGGATGACCTGCTCCAAGGTGACCCTCACACCTGGGCTTACGGAAGACCTCGAAAGCAGTGGTTCTCACTGTAAAGTCTGTGTACATCCTATAACCCTTTTCCCACTGGCGCTTGTCGCATTCTTATCGTAACACGCCGACTCAGTCTGGGTGGGGACCCAACAAATCTACAAGCTCATGTAAATGGTGCCAGATCCTGAAAATATTAATACAAATTATTTAAAATGTTCATATTAAAATTCCACGCATAATTTAAATACCTTCAGGCAAATCAGATGGATTAAATTAAATTCTTATTTTCAGAATAAATATTTTTGTCTGTAATATATTTCGGTAAATCAGTAGCTCATAAGAAATGAACCCATTTTGTCTGGTTGCCACACTGTTGGGTCTGCAATCAGTTACATACCGCAGACCAACAGCAAATCCTTTTTTTTGTTCTTCACATTTAATTTTCACTCATGTAGCTAATGCTTTCATACAAGAGTGTTGAGTTTGTGTACTAAGCCATTTACACTGATTTAGCCATTTATACAACAGGGTAATATTTATTCTATCAATTCAGGGCAACTATCTTAATGGTACCGCAGTATGAGTGGGATTTGAACCAGGGTCCTTCGAGAGTAAGGTGATGGTGCCAACCACTACCTGAAGGAAAAAATACCTTTAAAACTTTTCTGCAAAATAACAAGAGAGAGAGAACTGAAACATTTCTTCAAATCTTTATTCAAATATTCTAACACTGTAATTCTACTGATGGGACTTTGGGGAGAGAAAGAGGATGACCACCGACCCCATACTGCTTTCAACAACCAAATTTTCTCTTTGCGCTTCTTTTAATTCCCAAATATGACCAGCTGAAGGATGCTAAGAGGAATGAGATGTAATGTGCCACATCCTTCCACTTAATGAAAAGTGGACACAGACAGCTTGAGGAAGCTCCATCATCATTTCGCGCTGGGGTTTGATTTCGGGTCAATAGGGTTAGGGAGTTCAAAGACGTGCTGTAATGCACCTGCTGCAGAAGGTATTAGAACAATATAAAAGTTCCCACTAGATAGGAGAACACTGCCGAGCGATGGCTTATACGCGTTGAAATGCCACAAATCGAATCACACGAAGAAAGTGTCAAAGCACCTCGGGAGAGCTCTTATTGAATCAACATCGAATTTCACAGCAGCCAGCATGCTTCACATCACCATTTACCGCTCACATGGCTGGCTCAAGGAAACTGACACTGCAAAAGCAACAAAATAAAGAAGTTACAAGACAGCAAACTGATAATTATTAATATTAACGAAAAAAGAATTGGCCAAAGCCCTTGCTGAGAAAAATCTACTGACAACGAGGCCAACACAAGTAGTATAAATCTATCTGTACGCAACAGCAGTGTTTCTCTTGAATCAAAATATCACTTTTCTAGAGCTATTGCAGAAAAACAGAAATAGAAGCACATTATTTCAAATTAAATCAAATCAAATTAAATATTTCAAATTCCGGCTTCTAGATACAATATTAAATTTTTGGAATTATGAAATGCCAGTTTAAATTTACATACCATTTTGAAAGATTTGATAGAATTTTAGCCTGAACAACGGTTCTTTGGAAAGACCCCTTACGATTTATGAACTATGTTTCAGTTTTAAAATGGGGGAACCACAGCTTTAAAAATCTAAAAAGGCCCTGAATATATCAAATGCACTTGATCACATCTACAAATGTCACAATTTCATTTTATACTATGAAAACACGTTTGTGCAGCCTAAAGCCTTTGTCCCGATTCTCTAGCGAGAATCCATTATGACTCATATATACGAGGGCCGAGCAGAAGGAATTCAGCGACACGGACACAAGCGGAGCAGAAATGCAGGAAGAAAATTGTCATTAACCAGACTGGAAATCAATGGTCTAATAGCAGCATCTCTGCCTATTTCTGTCACTGTGAATCCCTGCTTCACTGTAGCCTCAAAAGTATTTCAGTGAATCACATTTTCACCTTCCTAACATATTTTAGTTTCATCAGAACACATTCACACATTTGTCATGAAACTGTGTCAAGCCTGCAAACATGAAACAGCAATTAGTTATTATTGGTTAATTAGCTGCAAAAATATAGCACACACGCATCACAATATTCAAAACTAACACACATTCCCACAACCTACTGAGCAGTAACTTGAAATGAGAAAATGATTTGGTCAAATTTACTAAATAAACCTATTTTTTAGGAAACGCCCATGTTATCAGACTAAGAAAAGGTAGAATTTCTTACTGATAATTCATTTTGTCATTAAAGAAAATAAAGATAAACCGCATTTTTAAGCGGTAACATTATTTCACCATTATTTAGCTAGAAGATTTTTTTTGGTCAAATCTTTCTGCAATTAACCACCATTCAGCAGACAGCAATGTTGTCAAAATTTCAAAAAAAAATTATTAAATGGAATTTAGAGTAACGCCATTTTATCGACAAGGGCTCGGGCCTCAGGGAGCCGAAGCTGTTGCGAGCGAATTGGAAAGAAAAAAAAAAATGGATATAATGAATAATCCATTCATTCTGTGCCTGCCAAATGCCCCGCTGTCAGGGTAATTAAATAACAGCACTTTTAGGTTTTAATTTAGATTTCCCGCTTGTCTCCCATGTACCCTATTCATGACAGGAACTTAATATACAGTGGAAATGAAACAGGTGGGAGAGCTTCGGTAAGGGGCTCTCTCCTGTCCACCTAACATCGGCACTCTGCAAACATCCTCTTTTTAGATGAAGCAGAGGCCAAAAAGACTCCATGTGTGGGAAACACAAAAGTATAGCGCTCAAGGACTTGTAGCCTACTTCTTGCTTGCTGCTTTAGGTCCCAAGAGGGAAACTCTTGTGAATCATTTCAATATGGTCCTGTATCTGAATAATAAGTAAAATGTTTAGTTATTACACACTGTTCGGGAGTGTCCGTCTACCACAAAACTGAAACTCAGCTTTGACTTGCTGCTGGTGAACATCCACTGCTGCTCCAAAAAACTCTGTTCTCCTTGATTTCCTTCTGCCTCTTCTACTTAATGAATTTTGCTCCGAAGAATGTACTGTTATAACTGAGGATATTTACCATAAAACAATTATGTTTTACAACATTATATATGGATTGAACGAAAGTGTTACACAGAAGGCTAAGCAAATCATTGTTTATGGCTGTTTAATTTAGAGCATTAAATTCCACCCAGTTCTCTCTGAGAGGTAATGTGAAGCTGTTCCACTAAACACATTTGAATTTAGTAACGGTGTGGATTCATTTGCAAAATCTGTCCGTTTCCCCCACCCCCTGCCTCCAACGAGCCTTGCATTTTCCCCAACAGTCTTTCCATTTCCTTCCTCTTCCGTCCCCTGCCCTACCGATGGGTGTCCCACCCCGGAGGGGGGGAGCTGCACGGCTCAGCCATGACACCACATCACCCAGCAGGCTATTTCAGTTGTTTTTACATCACCGTTTTCACACACTACCCTGTGCACATTTCAAGAATACACGGGGTTGGGCCAACAAATTAAGAAAGCATCACAGTATGGTCACTTACTGAGAAAAGCTATAGGGGGTATATCTACCAAACAGCACAAGTATTCGTCACGAGATGTCAACATTGCTGCTGAATTCTGCTCTCTGTGCAGCTCTGTAAGGGTTCCTCCAGTTTATGCCAACAAACAGCACCACTAAAAGAGTACAAAGTATGAACAATACAGCTAATGACCTGAGTTTTGCTAAATAAACTATGTTCTTTGTTCCCACAACCCATGCTGTTTATCACACCAGTTGCCTTTTCTAAGACTACATTTCACTAGACAATTGCTATAAAAGACACGCAGCCTATTTGTTAATTTCTACGCAAACGCTAAACCAAAAGAGTAAAGCAGAAGACGTCAAGATAGTTTAAATAGTTTTAAAAAAAAAACAGTTTTGCGATCGCATAAACCCTTGAAATACTGTGTTGACTTCTCCGCCAACACCCAGATCTGTGAGTTTATGCTGAAGTTCTGAGGGTGCCTCCAATTCGCTGAGAAACATTTGACATCTCTACGCTGCACACGTGCAATGGCAGCATCTCAAACTAAACCGTACCTCTGATGGCTTCTTTAAAGGATGAGTTCAAACTCCTCTCACTTCCCTCCTCTACATACGGTAGAAAATCCCATTACGGAGTTATACTTGCAAATTGAATCCATGCCGTCACAGGGAACAACAGAACATTTTAATATACCTGTGAGCGTGCTTAATGCTTCTTAATGCTACTTATTAGAATGTGGTTTCTTTAGGTGAGAAGCTTTATAAAAATCTATTACTAATCTCATCAAGTATACCTGTAGTTTATCCATGCTGGGACTGTATTTAATTTCTTCTTTTTTTACAGAAGAAATTGATTCAGTTCACATCCCTCAAGTGTGTTAAAAGGAAAAGGAGGAGATTTTAGATTAGAGCTAATGCTGAATAAATATCAGGAGATCTACAGGGTAGGTCTTGTCACGCTTGTTGCCTTGTAAACAACCTCTGTTTTCTCCATATTGATTACAAAGAGTAAGGCCGAACAAAGCTTTTTGGATTTCCCTGTCCAGCTGCTAATTTATCGCCATGATCATGATCAGCCTCATACATTTCTAAAAACATCAAAGCCACTCATAGGGTCTTTATGTTGAGATACTTTGTGGTGACCACTAATGTGATGTCAGCCTGGGATGTTCAAATAAATCTGTGATTTAATATTTATATATTCTACATGGTAATTTATAGCTAAAAAAGTTAAAAGAATTAGACTAATCGTCAAAACTACTGCTGGTTGATGTTTTCTGAAGTTTCCTCAATGAAAATACAGAAACCAATGGCAGCTGATTGAGAATTTTTCCACCTACTCACAATTAGAAGAAACACCGAAAAATAAATACAATTACTCTGAATAATACATCATTTTATGTCTGCTTATGCATATAGGGTGCCTCATCTATAGTTGTTTGAGATGATTAATTATTGACGCGTCTTCATTCTACAGTTCTTAGAGGGGACGTGTAAAGTTTGACACGTGGTGAAACTGCATGGTGGCTCAACAGGTAGCGTTGGTTCCTCAAAATATCCGGCCAGTAGATTTGGATGCAGGTTTGAATCCAGGCCAGTCTGAGTGGAGTTTGCAGGTTTCAGCCGTGCGCTCCGGTTTCTTCTTACAGTTCAGAGACGCGTTTCAAGTGAACTGGTGACTCCAAATTGCCCTGCACTATATGCGCTGTGTGTGTTACACTGTTCCGTAGTGTGAATGACTGTAGTATAGTGTAACTAGTGTTGTATGTCACCTTAGACAAGGGTGTGAGTTAAATACTAGTTAATCATTGGTACAACACTTTGGAGAAAAGCATCTGTTGAATGAAAAGATTTAAATATAACACTGAAAGTTTCCACTTCGAAATATCTTCAGTTATGAAAATTAACATGTATTAATGCTCAGCAGTACTATGGCATTAGGATAAATATGCAAGGGATATTAACAGGATATTTGCATGCTGCAGCTGGGCTCCTGCGAGTGGGCGTGGGTGTGGGTTTTGTACACTAAATTAATCACGGGTAGGCTGGGGGAGCCCACTGACTCACTCTCGGTACTTCAGAAAAAGTTTGCACATCAACAAACAACCAAAAAAAGAGAGCGTATGTGTATCTATGTGTGTATATATACGGATATACCCACACACACTGTATGCAGGACAAGACAGACACTTGAAAAGTTCAAATCAAAACGGTGGGGGGGGGGGAGTATTAAATATCAATAACTAAATGCGTAAACAAACCGGCAAGGCACATGCTCCTTGGTATTTTCCCTAATTAATTCTCTGTGCTGTCTCCAGCAGAGAAGCTTGAATAGTTATGGTGTGTATTATCTTGCGCACCTTCCCCCTGCTCACAGACCACATCTCTGAATTTCATTTACAATAATCCCGGATGAAGAGATAGGTGCTAATACCAGCAGCATACATTTGGGAAGTTTAATTTAACAGCATTCTCCGGTGTGAAAGTTAGACCGAACTGACACTGGAAAATTTAAGTGGAAATGCCTATAGAGAAGCAAGGCTGGTTAGGGACACAAAGACACACACGCTCGTACGATCTTTCAAACAACAACTCACTACATAAACTAGTATGAAAGTACGGCGTCACAGTTAACCCTCACAGCAGACACTTGACACTAATTCACTTCATCAGGCCACAGAGGGTCACGTGATCAACAGGATGTAATATTACATTAACATTACTACTGTATCTACTGCAAATAGTTACTGAGGAACTCACCTGAATGCAGTCCTGACCAGTTGTCATATTTAAATTCATTAACGTAGCTTAAGTGGCTTGTTCGAAGCAAAAATAGCAGTCTAACAGTGCGAGTGTGTAATGTACAGATGAGAGGTTTAGTTCTAGCTGATAACACTCATCATGCGCATATTAAAGAGAGATAAGGAACAAAATCTACATATGGCTGCTGTACAGCGTAGGGCTACATCATATTTATAGTAAGGGAGGAAAAAATAATATTCGAAATATCAGAACTCCAGATGTGAACAAACACACACGGGCAATGTTTCTAGCTACAGGCCTGCCCACTCCTTTTCCACCCCCAGGCAGATGCAACGACCAAGCTTTGGTCGACTGAACAAACAAAGCTTCGCCTTTCTCCTCTATTCCTGGCCCTCTCTTCTGTCCCTCTTCCACTGTACATCTCAGCCAACATAAGTACCACATCTGGTCCAATTCATAGACTCTACTGTGGTCTGAAGAGCAGAAGTGTTGAAGAAAGCATACGGTAGACTGGATGCCGCATCAGAACTGTCACCGCTGGACTCAATCGGCCAAGGTCATTTGCTTTATGACAAGGAGCACTTCAAAACGCCAGGGGCAAATGGCAGCGGCGTAGACCTGGTTTGTCTAACGATCAGTTGTGCTGGATGCATGACACACATCTGCCTAGAGCCTTCTGGTCCAGTGATTCAGAGCTCAAACACGTTCAGGCCTGGGGTCGCCCGTCTCAGTCTTGTCTTGGTTCGTGGCTGCCATGGGAGGCTCTGGAGCAGAGCTACCAGCCAGTCAGGCTGTTAAGTGAAGGCTTGGCCAGGCTGTCACTACACCAGCACCCCTCTTCCACACCGAAGCACTCATTACTTCTGCACCATGTGAAGTTAGCTGTAACCCAGAGCGGACGAACACGTATGTATACGAGACGTATAAACAGACATATATTGATGACAAATCACTACATTTAAATGTATCAATAAATAAAATAACTTTAAATATGTGGAGAAGAGCAATGCAAACAAGGAGAAATATACATCAATAAATAAATATAAATGGTTTTTGTTATATTTTAAGCCAACTTATCTCCCCAACCAAGAAAACGGTGATAAGCAATGCAGGGCAGACAGTGAGCAAATGGAAGTATTGTTTAATACAAAAGATTGCTGGCACACTGCTGTTCCTGAACAAAAACAATGCTGCTTTGTTTGTGTTTTGTGAACAATGCAGTTAAATTGTTCCCGTTTGTCATTCACATGAATGAGTTTCTGAACAAAAAAGATGGTAATTCTTGCCCTTTCTTGTGTGCAAAAGGATATGTTCACAATTTGAAGATAATGTCATATCATTGATGAGAAATATTTATGAGTTTGCCATTGAAAGTTAATAGATACTGATCAAAAATTTGGCATCAATATTTCACCCCCTTCCCCACAGATCCTCTGCTCTCCTTGCTATACCAGTGTGTTGAAAATAAGTACGAAAGAAACATCTGTGATTGCAAAGGCGGACCTAAGGATAGCCATGACCTCACAGAGTCCTAGTGAAGCTGTCACATATGCATTTATTCATTTAGCTGACACTTCTCCATACAATGCTAAGTTTCCTAAAATGTTTCACCTATTGATAAAGCTGGGTAATTTTTACAAAAGCAATTTTAAGGGTTGCTCAAAGGCACTGCAGAAGTAATTGCGAGTCGAAGCTGTGACCTTGAGATCCCAAGGCAGCAGCTCTAACCACTATACAACCACGCTTTTAAAAAAAAAAAATTAAAGAAAAAATCTCATGAGGCTATACACGTTGCCAGCAGTCCTGGGTATTCAGCTACTGAAGGATAAACTGCATATCCCTCCAGGAGAGAAGTTTTTTTAAAAAAAAAAAAAAAAGAAAAAAAAAGAAAAAACAGTAACACCACCTTTCCACCTTCATTTATAAAGCCAGATGGGTGTATATGAAGCCTAAAATGAAGGAGATACTAAAAGCAAGCATGAGCCATAGAGAGGAATGAAGACGATGGAGAGCAGTCTTTGAATTAATCTAAATGTTAAAGATGTGGGCCATGTTCAGGATTGAACTCTTCTCTGAGCTGCTAAGAGGTGTTTTTATCTCATACACACAATTATGCCTCCATCTCCAAAGCCTTTCAGAGCTATGACAGGCATTCAACCACCAGCCAATGGAAAGCACAAATGTAACATTGCATACAGTTCCCAGATATCCGACCATATACAATAAATTTACATATGATCACAAGCGTTCTCTCCCAGACACACACACACACACACACACACACACACACACACACACACACACGCAGTCTCAGAACATTTCTGCTAAGAAGTTTTCAGGGAGCCTTAGCAGCCTGCCTTCAGCCCCATTGCTGGGATTACTGGAGGCTTGCTGGAGGCAGTCTCTCCATCTAGCGTCATGCACTGACCAGCCAGGTTAGCTCTCGTAAGGTATGCGTTGCTGCCAGACCACCGCTGCCCCTGTGTCCAACACGTCAACTCATCCGTCTCTCCATCTGTGGTAGGCACGTTAACACGCAGACTTAACTTACCTCCTCTGGCAAGCAACTCATACATCTGGATAAAAATTAAAAATCAAAACAAAAAAGGCCTCCAAAATAAAACGTTAATGTCACACTGGGGCAAATCCTTCCTGTCAATGCTACAATAATTTGATTTAATATTAACTCATTGGTTAATTAAAATGATTAATACAGGTAATTGTAACTGACATCTCCTTCTCTCTTCACTAAACTTGAATTTGAAACAGTGAGGAAGGGTAGGGGGTACACGCATGGACAGCAGGAGGGGGCACCGACGTTTTGTTCCACTGTCAGAATCTATCAGCGGTAAAATGGAGAAAGAGGCAGCCTGAACTCTGCTTCCATGCTGTCGTAGCCGTCGCCCTAGAGCTGGTCAGGACATGGCCCACTGACGCCTGAATGTGTTCTGCACAGATGCCGGAAGGCAGATCATTCCAGCTTCACCTTCTGTGGCTCATTGCAGGAGGTGTCACTTTATTATGTCCTCATTTTAAACCTTAGATGCACAAAACAAACATCTGAAAACATTCAAACACTTTCCTACTTGTATTTCTACTCAAATAGGGGTAAACGGCGCATTTCAGAAAAGTGCAGTGAACCTTGCATCTTCAAGTCATTTCTACGTCATAATTTAACTGTAGAATGCATGGTACTGGGTGTCATTCAGTTTAAAATAAAGGCCAATTTGTTTTCTGCAGAGTAACTTAACCATCATCAGAATATTTATGGAATATTAAAACAATGTGAAATTCAAGTGGCTGAATTTTTACCTTAATAGTTTTGTTGCAGCCACAGCGAAAAACAATTTTAATTAAAAGAATATATACTACTGCTTTATCCCAAAATACTGTTATTTAAAAATAAGGACTGGTGCCATTTAAATTTCTGAAATTAAGATGATGACCACCTGAATAGAAAACTGTCGCACTACTGAGACTTTACGGAAATAATAATATACTTTTGCGTGCCGTCCTCTAGGTATTGCATCAACAAATACACAGATAATGCAAACAGATCCTCCCTACTGGCAAAAACAACCTTCATTGGTTTTAATTTTTTAAAGACAACTGCAACTGAAGCTATAATAGAAAAAATTCATTAAACTGAATGTTGTTAAAAAAAAATTTCTATGGAGGCAAATTTCATTTTTAATACAAAATAAAAGCAACCACAGCACCAGTAAACAGAAGCAAAACATGAGTTCAGGAAAATGGAAGACCTACAAACTATGAGCCTCACTGACAGAAAGGAGAGAACACAGCTCTTAGCCTTATGCTGCAGTGTACTACAGTACAAGATACTGTATCCATTACAATAGCATCAATGAGCCTGACGCACTGAAGAACACCAAGTGCGTCTGCGCTAACCGGACACTTGCGTATGCCATTTTGGACCAACTCTATCAAGAGGAAGCAGACCCAGTATGGGTAAATATATACTGTATTTGTAGTGAAATAAGAACCATGCTTAAAATGTGCTAATAAATTATTATTCAGCCAAAGGTCAATAAGACCCTTACTGGAGTCCAGTTAGAGGACTACGAGAAAGTCCCATCCGAGGCATATGAGAACTTGTCAGAAGCTCCTCTGAGACCAGCACATCTCTCCAGCATCTCCATGGATCAGCATGTCTGTCCAGACGAAACAGCATGAGGCACAACAGGACCCTCAGCCCATCTCCACACATAAATGCGCTATTTTCAGGGCTGTAAAGCGTACTCTTCATAAACAGCTTTCCTAAAACCAGAGCTTTCCGTTTAAGTGGTCTTCTGAATCAAGCAGCAGAGTTTCTGTGATTTATTGACAATGACGTACGCTAATGCGGTAGTTGTCAGTCCTGGTTCTGGCTACCCACTGTGTATGCCGCTTGGTTCAAGCTGAACTCATAATCAATTGGGCATGACTGAATTCTCACTATGATCTGACATCTTGACGTTTCTGTCAATTTTTATGCAAGCTTTTTCTCAGCTGTGTTTATAAAGGTATAATAAAAATGTACGTCTTCTTACTACGTGTGTCCTTGAACCAAGACAAGAAGTCGTAAATTGACTAATTCGCTATTACTCGGTAGCTGACAGTCCCTCAAGAATTAAGACTCACGTATCAGTTAACTGCTGTATTCATCTGTACTACTTCGAACGAAAGCTGCAAAACAACCAAATTAAGGAGACATGACGCTACTGACGCACAAACACTTGCTGAGCTTTCGCTGAAGCACTTCGGGCGAGAATTTTGCAACAGACCGAGTGAAACGAACGAGTTGAAGACGCGGGCTGCACACTGGGGGCGCCGTAGCACAGCTGAACAAACAGCTGCACTTCTACAGGACAGCAAACTGCAAGCCATTTTTTTTTTTACAATGGAAACATTTGCCTAAGGTCTAATGTAACATTTTAAGCAACAGACACGAAATGGCTGTGAACTGTAATTCTTAGCAAACGGGACACAAGACGCTACAGCCACAGCAGTCTGAAAACAGCATCCCGAACAGGTGTGCCAACTGTAAACCAGCATATTAATTAATTTGCCAAACAGCAACTTTCACCACCTTGTAAAGCACTGACTTGCCTTTTCACATGCTTAAATGATTAAGAGCAGATACATGACTATTACATGATTATGATATGATAATCAAATTATACTGATTGCGATCGCAAGCTCAAAATAAAAGAGTGTCGTACAAAGGAAAGAAAAACATCTAGAAAAATGTCCAACTGCAACAAGAGAGCCTTCTCACAGAAGAGGACTCCACACACCAACAACCACGATGCTGTGCAGTGTTATTTCAAGGAGAGAAGACTCGATGGAGACACGCAGCGAGGAAAGCGTCGCGCAAGCAGATCTGGGAGCTGAGAGAGCGGATCCAAGGGTGAGCCCTGGCGGCCCAGACATGCTCTTTCCCGGGCTGAGGCATGATAGAATGGAGATGCAGCCTTACCTTGCCGCTGTGGAGCTCTTGACCCCCAGCTTGCTCACATGCACACAAATGCACAGAAACACAGACAAAACGCTCACAGGGTCCCGCACAGGCGGCTCTCCTCCCTGCTGTTGGCCCACAGCCGGAGCCCAAAAAATGCAGGCTCCTTGCAAAGTTGGACATGCACTGCGCCATGGGAGGTGGAGGACAGAGGGGGGTGACATGAAGAAGGGTGAGGGTTACAGGGAGAACACAACCAGGGTTAAGCCCAAAGTTGAAGCAGACCCCCTCCCCCAACCGACATTAAAAGGTCCAAAAAGGCTTATGCTGAAAGCCCGTTTTCCTCTCCTGCTCCACCTGACTGGAAAAGGAGGGGCCCCCAAAACCACAGGCTGCGACACAGAACAGAGAGGACAACTTTGCCCTGGGGAGGTGGGGGTGGGTGGCTGCTGCTACATACAGGATATGAAGTAAGGATTTAGGGGTCTTGTTCCCACCTCTTCTTTTCTGCTGCCATTGTGGCTGCCCACCCAGCCAAAGCGCTCCAGTCCGGCCAGAGGGTCCTCGGAGAGCCAGCGGGCCACCTGTGTCCTGCTCCTAGTCTCCGGAGATCGGCAGCCCTGAGGCCGATTCGCACCCACAGCAGGCCACAGTTCAACCTGCCAGTCACATGATGGTCCTGGGGATCTTAATGCTGCTTCTGAACACAAACAGTGTTATTACAGCACCGTCACGCTGCTGCTGTAGCATCTCTTCGCTGCCCGCACTGGGACAACAACATCCGGCCTCATCCTGCGGCCACCAAAGGAGATTTTTTTGAAAGCCTTAGAAAAACTCTAGTCTGGACATCTCCTTTTAATCTAGACAGTCCCTGCAAACATTTCTGCAAGTATACCGCAAACCAAATGTAACTTACTAGTATCTAAAGAGTATTTGTTTGACCACGAGTTTGAGTTACAAGTTTTCAAAGAGAAAGATTTACTATTTATTTTTAATTGTATTTTCTAGACTGTTCTGAAAAACTGGTTAGCTGCAGAGCAAATGTGACCGGCATTTCTGCATCAAGCTGCTGCATAAACAACGATGAGCGTTCGGCACACTTATGTGACGAACAACTGGCATCGATGTGGAGTTTGGTGAAATTCAGTTTTGCAAATTTCGGCTATCTAGAAGAGTAAATGAGGGGAGCGCGGCGGCGCAGCGGGTTGGACCGGGTCCTGCTCTCCGGTGGGTCTGGGGTTCGAGTCCCGCTTGGGGTGCCTTGCGGCGGACTGGCGTCCCGTCCTGGGCGTGTCCCCTCCCCCTCCGGCCCTATGCCCTGTGTTACTGGGTAGGCTCTGGTTCCCCGCGACCCCGTATGGGACAAGCGGTTCAGAAAATGTGTGTGTGTGTGTGTGTGTGTGTGTGTGTGTGTGTGTGTGTGTGTGTGTGTGGAAGAGTAAATTTTACCACACACAAATGGGAGCAAATGGAATAGGAACAAACTAAGTCGCAATCTTCCGCTCCCAACTCGGTTAGAAAGTGAAGTCGTCACTGCGTTTAGATGATTGTACAGTGAGTCAGGAAATAACAGCAGTGAAATGGGATGGAGGCGTTTGGTTTGCAAGTTGAGTAGCTGCATAGGGCATAGGCTTAGTTCCAAACTGATCAGCGTGAAAATTTCTGAGCTCATTCTGCCACAGGGTTCAAAGACCTCACAGCAGGAGGTTTCAACATCCATTCTTGCCCTCTCCCATTAACACTGCCACCGCCCCCTTCTCTTGCACCTCTTAGTCCAGATACACCGTGTACTTCACTGCCCCACCAACCGGTTAGCCTGTTTAGCTCGCTTTCCTCGCACACCTCCCCCAGATCCGCAGCAGCGCAGTGTTGAGCAGGAGCGTGAAGGCAGGCTCCAGAGATCACACGGCAACTCAGACAAGGGAGCGGCTACTGGCACTCCCCTCTCTCTGCCACAAAGGCAAGCTCGGAAGAAACCCGCGTCCACCCCTCCATAGATGACCGTGTGAGCATGGGCACTCTTGCAGAAATCCCAGCCTAGACACCCGAAATTTAAATGAGGAAGAGCACAAGACACGATGACTGCATAAAGAGGAAAAAGGAAAAAAGGGGGGGGGGGAGAACTGTCTGGAAAAAGAATGAATGGTTTGCTGAGGCAGCAGGTTTGCCTGATGTCTAGCGAGATCTACCAAGATTCACAAAGGGGGGAAAAAAAATTAAAATTCCATATTTATTCTCGTCTGACTCGCACATTGCTTTATTAACGTTTCAGGAAGGAACAGATTAGCTCTTACATTTGTACAGTTAAAACGCACAGCCTGCAGAACAACTTAACTCAGTTTGCTGACAAATTTTTCATCCAAGCACAGAAACAACTGAGCACAGAATTTTTTTTTTTTTTTTTTTTTTTTTTTTTTTAAAAAAAAAAAAACACCTCTGCAGAGTGGGTAACAGCCACAGAACCAACTACTGTCACAACCCCCCCCAAAAAAATCATTCCTTCTGACTTCTAGCAAGCAGCTCAAACCACAACCTCATCACGCTGGAGATACGAAAAAAGTTATTAAATACCTGAATGGCCTACTCTCACTTTCCATATTTCTAATGTTCTTAATTTTTTAACTGAAAACCCAAAGTGCAGCACAATTGAAATTCACCAAGAAATTCTTTGTTAAACCCAGCTAATTCAAGCAGCTGGATGCACTGAAGAAGAGAACCCTCCCCAGGCGTGCAGAGAGTCACGCGTGACTAAATACAGACTAGCCCAGCTAAACGTAATTGCCAGACAGTGGAGGGCTTTGTGGGAGTGCTGCCTCCTTTCTTCATCCTCCATCGGTGAAAAACACCCAAACATGGTCAAAATCAAAGTGACCATTACCGCCTGAAGGCCGAGGAAAGGGTGAGGAAATCACGGTGAGAGGTCATTCCGAGCATAAACGCATTTCCACCAACTCTGTTGTATTGCTCTTACTGCAGTAAGACCAGAACAAACGAGAATATATCTATATATATCTATAGCTAATATATCTCCAGTATATCTCGAGTTATCACAAAAAATACTCCATGTGTTGACTTGTAAATATCTCTTTCATTAACAGCAAATCTTTGTAACACTTATGTGTTTCAGTATTGATATTGTTGACCACTCTTTATGGTACAACTTATCTAAATAACTATACAAAGTGCAATTATTATGGCTCAGTGGCAACAGGGGGAAATCCTTTGCCTCATAGCTCCTCAACTGTGTTTTAAGGTCTGGCTCTGTACGGAGTTTAAATATCTTCCCCGTGTTCACATGAGATTCCCATCGAGGAAGGCAGCGATGAGAAACCACCTCCGTAATGTGCCCTACCTTGTAGGGTGGGCGGGCGGGCGAGTGGTCGAACAGCGCAAACCTCACCTCAGTGGTATTTACCCTTACCTTGAATCCTTACACCATTTAGAACATACGTCAGGAGTGTATCTGTAACACTAGTTTTGTTTTGTCTTGGTCAAACCAGCAAGACATTTTGGCCCTACAGGACTTATACTGGTCATCCTTAGTGTGAGAGTATCAGTCAGCCTAATCCTCCAGGCAGTCTGCATCCTGATCAGTCTGTGTTAATGTCAGTGTACACCCTGGTCATTCCAAGCGAGTGTCAGTGAATCCACATTCTGCTCAGCCCGTGTCACCTCATCTTTGTCTACTCTGTATTAGAGTCGGTGAGTGTATGACCTGCTCAGGCTGTGTGAGTGTCAGTCAGTGTATATGTTGCTCAGACTATGTGAGTTTCAGTTCACTCACCTGCAGCACTGCTGTCTGCAGTGCCCTCCAGGTTGAGCTGTATGCAGCAGTCTCCGTCTAGCTTTTTCTGGCCCAAGATCATCCAGTTTTCCAGGCCATCTGAGTCTGAGTCTGAATCGAGACTGATAACGATCTCTTGTCCAGCAGTCCTGCTTTGGGGCTGATCCTCAGGGGACGACGGGACAGAGGACTGCGAGTAGAGATGCCTCTTCTTGACTGAAACCTGCAGCTGTAACTTCTTATCTTTTGAAGCGCAGACCCCAGCATCTTCGTCCGTGCTGTCTGACACAGTGATGACTTCGGGGCCTGAACTGATGATGATGCAGCCCTGCTGGTCCTGGCACTGCTCCCCTTGTTGTTCCTGTTCCTGCTGCAGTTCATGTTGCTGCTCCTCCTCGTGGTTCAGAGAATAATGCAGTTGGCTATAGAGTCTGAACTCCAACTCACTGTCCACCTCAGAGACACTGGAGGAATCATCCTCCCGGTAAAGCTCATCCTCATATTCCTCCCTCTCCTGGTAACCCCAAAACATGCTGACGTGTTATCCAGTGTCTGGAAGGTGGGGGGGGAATAAAACAATCAATAAAATTCCACAGCAACCCCCCTACATTTAAATTACTCACAAAGTTTGCACATTGCTCCTCTTAAATTTTGTGCATAATTTATGTACTGTTGTAAAATAAAATATCAATAGCCTTCTTACAGAACAATTTCTAAAGTACCAGGAAGAATATGACATGCTTGTTCATCTCTCCGAAAGGGTCCTACTGCAGTACAAAGACATGTGAATTGCTGCACCTGAATCTGAACTGCTGCTGTTGTTGGGTGTGTACATATACACGTTTTTATAAATGGATAAAACTAATTACCTTTACATAAAAGCACCAGCAACAAAATAATAGCCTTGAAAAACAGAACTCGATCAAGGTACAAGAGCCCTTTCTGCGGTGTTCCAGCTAGTTAACCACAAAACATCCTGCAGCACCTGTTGTCACCCCTGGGTTTGTCACAGCAGTGCATCTCTTTACCTGTCAAAAAACACACAACCAACAACAGTGTCAGTGCACATATGCAGCACTGGTTCACCTGGGGGACACATTCCCTCTTCACATGCAGTACACTATGGTAACAACAGCCATGTCTCTAGGAGCAGTGGTCCCCGACATCCCTGAGCTCCAGGGAACTCATTGCCAGACCATTGCCCCGGTCAGGTCAGCATGTCTACGTGATGATGGCTGGTGATAAATGTGACACCTGAGGTGGCCTGGGGACCTTGCACGGGGTCGGTCACAATTTGGCAACAAGGGAACTGGAAAGAGTGGCGAGTGAACGATGAAGCAAAGAGCAGCAGTGCATCCTGAAGGACAAACGGAGCCCACTTTTTCAAAGCCCACTACCATGCAATGCTGTGGGGGATTTTGCTGTTGGCTGGAGACATTAATATGTTCAGCAGCCTGAACAACCAGTTAAAACTGCAACACAACAGGAAAAAGAACAACTGAGGTGAAATAAGCAATACACGGTATTCTGTGATTTACAAGGTATCACACAAATTCAAAACATACCAGCAATATTCATGAACAACACAGTCTCATGGATGCGTGTCCTGGTTAGGGCCGTCACCTTGCTATCTGAAGGTTACCAGTTCAGATCTTGCTATACTATTCCCGAGCAAAGTAAAGACTTGCCTCATATAACCAGTGTAATTTGTTCCTGAAGACCTGCTCATGAAACAAACTCATTGCTATTAAGTTGGGGAAAAAAATAGAAGATGCGTTCCTGAGCCTCAACGGGTTTGCCCATTTTTTCTCTAAGCGTGCTAAATTCCTGACTTACCTTTTAAACATAGGAAAACTTTAAGTGCAGAAAATCAGAACTAAACTGAACACCATTAAATCCAAGGTTAAATCCCACATGTTCAAAATCGTTAACAGGAAAAAAAACATGCTACCTTTTTTCTACCTCTTTTCCCTTTTAAGATTTTGCTTTTTTATTCTGTTGCTCTTGGGCGGCATGGTGGCACACAGAGTGCCTCGCAGCTCCTAATCTGTGGATGTGATCATAAATTCAAACCCAGCATAGTCTGTGGGGAGTTTGAATATCCTCCCGGTTTCCTTCCACAGCCAAAAGTCACACGTTTCAGATAAAGTGGTGAATGTATATTATACATATATAACATCTGCAACCTCAGGCTACTTCCCATTCCTTCAACTCCCAAAAACTAACATACCTTATATTAAACTTTCACAAAACACTCTTCATACTAAACCCCCTCATACCGAATTGATACTTCCCTCATTCTAAACTCTCACATAACTGAAGTTCTCATACCGAGTTCTTCACACTAACCTCTCTAACACCAGCTTCCCTTACACCAAACTTCAGATGCTAAGGTCCTCATACTAGGCTTCATCAACCGCTACACCCCAACCAGACCCCTTCGCTCGTCTACTTCTGCTCGCTTGGTGGTCCCGCGCACGAAAAGCAAAGTGCGGAGGTTCTCGGTTCTGGCTCCGTTGTGGTGGAACGACCTTCCCCTGTCACTCAGAACTGCAGAAACTCCGTCTATATTCAAGAAGGGTCCGAAAACTCACCTCTTCCGGACTCACTTCGCCCAAGATCTCTCCAGCTCACGTATGGTGTAAATGTTCATGCGCCATAACTTCACGATCACCCCCAGACAAGCCTTTACAGAGCCGCTACTCCGGCACTGTACGCAAACGTTTGTGCACCTTACTATTTATATATATATATAAAAAAATTGTAGGAAGGTTATCAGGATTCATCTATCCTGCGTTCATGCACCGACTCGAGCGATGAACATCAGTGCATCGAGTGGAAAGTAACAAACTAGGTTTACTTAAGAATCACAGGTCTGCGGCTATGTCTCTTTCTCTTAACGGTAATGCACAAATTGTACTTTTGCCGAGATGTGCGTCACTTTGGAGAAAAGCGTCCGCTAAACAAACAAACGCGGGCTTCTCATACTCAACTCCTCCCGTTAACATTCGTTCATTTAGCCGACACTTTTCTCCGAAGTGTCTTACGATGTTGAGGTTACAATTACTACAGTAACAAATTTACAATTATTTTCCCATTTATACAGCTGGGTAATTTTTTTTTTTTTTTACTGGAGCAATTCAGGGTAAGTACTTTGCTCAAGGGTACTACAACCGGAGGTGGGGACTGAACCTGCGATGGCTGGATCCAAAGGCAGCAGCTCTAACCGCTACACTACCAGCTGTCCCTGTTCACATTAAGTCCCTCATACTAAGCACGCATACTAATTTCTCAGGTACAAATCCCCCCAATACTCTACCAATCATGCTATACATGATGGGGCAGCAGGTGGCGCAGTGGTTAGAATCGCCTCCTGGCACTCAAGGAGCCAAGTTTAAATCCCACCTCCAACCGTCTTAACCTGAAGGTACTACCCCTGAAGTGATAGAGTAAAAATACCCAGCTAATGAGCTCATACCCAGCTGCATAGAAAGGAAAATCATAATTGAAGCAATTGACTCGCTCAGTCAAGTTGTTTTGGAAAAGACTCACTAGAAACAAGTAAACACTCTAGTAAACTGATATTACAAATACTCAGTATTAATACTGACTTCTCTCTCACACTTGGCCATCTACAAGAAGCAACCCACAGATAGGTCACTCATTCTAAGCGTGTAAATAAATAAAACAGCACCCCGACTGAGGTAACTTCCAAGGTTCAGGGCCTCATGACATGATGATGTTGATGTTGTGCAGCCTCACCTCAGTCACTCCTCAGGCAGCACGTCGTCATCATCATCTCATGATGATAATCATCATTTCCATGATTCGTGCATGCAATGCATTGGTGCTTCTCTCAGCGCCTTCTGTTCTGGAACATCCCCCCAGAATAAAATAAACACAAAAAGCTGTCCAAACGAGCGCGAAGGAATAAAATGAAGTTCAAAAGCCAAACTTAACACTGGGCAGTGAGAGGACTTGCGCTAATCACGAGGTTAGCCAGTTAGCATGTAATGCTAACCAATGAAAGCAGCGCACGCACGTGTTTGTCCCGAAACGTGTGACTCGCGAAACTGCACAAACACGCCGGTAGTGGTGAATAACCCTCTGTAAACTAAACACGTTCAGCTTCTCGAAAAAAAATTCCCACTGAAGCGCTGAAACGTATTCGTTGGGTTTGAACAAATAACTCACCTGAGTTTGCTAATTTTCCGGCTACAGAGCACACTTTGCGGAGCCACTTAACTGACCGACCATGTCTTTCCGGAGTTTCACAGCTAGCGTCGAAGAGTTGGACGACTATGACACGGATTTTTCTTTCCCTGCGTTAAAGAGCGAGCTCTTTTACAGTGAATGAGAACGGGTTGCGTAGGTAAACTTGCACAAATAGCTTCACTGTCATCACTCTGTGTGTTTAACTGTTTATCTGGTTGAAAATAGTAAAAAGAATCCTTAAACCTTGTGTTTCAAGTAATTAAAATGAGTTTTTATTTCACAAATATGGGTCTTTGGAGGCACATCTGATACAAAGCATTATTGATATTTCATGCTCATGAATGTATCAGCAGGTATGCCAGAAAATGCAGCATGTGTTTGGCTTTGGACTGAGTATTTGGAATTGGCAGGAAATTAACTGCAAATGCTGGCTGGTTTTGAAGAGTCCATGCATGTCGTAGGTCTGGAAGTGTATCATGTAACCAGTTGTTCTACACTGAAGGTGATACTCAAAATACTGAAGCCTGAATTTGCACCTATTAAACTGAAAGGGTCTTAAAATTCCTGAGATTTCTTTCTTTCCTGTCTATAATCCTAGGCCCAAGAGAAAGAAATACGTTGCTTTAATTCTCTCCACAAGTTGAACTTCAACACATTAAAGACTTTGCCACTGTGGCCATCTAATTGCAATAATACGTATTTCTGATAGTACACTAGTTGCCTATGAGAAATCTAATCATATATAGATATGTAAATAAATATACATGCACAGACATACATACAGTAGGTATACATTTATAACAAAAAATTGAACAAAAATTATACATATATACAATTCAGTGCCAGAGATGTGAGTAACACTCCCCACATATTGATGTCATTCCCTTTTTGTGTAAAGCAAACAGACTTATATGGGTGTAAATTGCTGGTGTCCTACTCTTTATGGGCACTGGGGTTTATAATCCTGTTTATGTTGTTTCTAATATTGTATCATTTGTGTATCTTGACGTTATTAATCATAATATACATTTGAAAAAAATTATTTATTTATTTGTTTATTTATTTTTTTATTTGAAAGCCTAGAAATAATCTTATGAAAAAAAGGTTACCTATAGACTGGTAGCCCTGTAGGTTGAGTGTAACTAAGTGGTCTGAGTTTAATTAATGACTTTTCATGATAAAACGTAATGTCGCTAACACAAACACTGTGAAATTAAACATCTTATTTTTGAAGACTGTCAAAGTATTGAAGTCTTTATTGCTGAACCGAGTGGCTGACATATTTACAGGGCTAATAGTGTCATTAGAGTGCGATGAGGGTTTGCGTACCTGAATTAATTAATCCAACTTTTGTGGACGTATAGTCCTAATAAAGCACGAAACTGTACAGGAAAAAAAAAATTAAAATCGACTCCCAAGTTTTTAAATTAAAGTACAGCCAAGGTGTGTTTTTGTGAGGACGCGCTGTAAAATTGCATTATATATTATAAGCGTCTGAAGTGGCAAGAGGGGATTCAAGACTGGGTTATTAAATACTAAGAAGATGACTTAATAATCATCATGATCTTTTCTGATGATCATGTATCTTGGCGTCAAGACATTTTATTTCTGACTGGTGTAATTTTCACCACGGTCGCATGATGATGCGTTTTCGATCGCAGGTGAACGAAACTGATTGATTAATATGCATGGATGTGTGTACTGTACCATAATTTACAGTACCCTGGTAGGTGGATTCTTTCGCATCCCTCCGTACTGCACTGGATGCGTGTGGCTCTGTAGTACCGTACCAAGGGGGTCGACACCCTGGTAAAGCTTGAATTTTTTTTTTTTATTTAAAGTTTTTGTTTTATTTTTACAGTTACGCAACCTGTCTCACTTGAGGCTTATCCTTCTTTTTAAAAACGTTTGTATTTTGACTGGTGTCTTTTTTTCATCGAAGGTGTCTAACAATGTAACAGATGAGCTCTTTCTAGAAAAAAATGTAAGTTTAACCCCGTTTCCATTCTATATTTTGCAGTAAGATAACAGACAGTAAACTAACAGTGAGTAAGTATGAATTCTCTGTAATTTGTTTTATTAGTTCCATTGCACTCATAATTGTGCGCTTTTTCCATGCAGGCTTTCAGTATTTCGTGTCATTATTTCCAGTTCCACTTGGCCAGCGGGAGGTCACACAACTAATGTGGCAGCTCCTTCCCAACCTTCCAAAAACGAATTGCTGGACTCTTATTTCTCCCGTAATGAACAAGGCAACAAGCAGCATTACTTTAAATTACCGTTACATTAACTTAGAGTCCACACGGAGACTAGAAATGAACAGTACTGTCTTTAAAGAGGTTACACCACCAGCACAGAACTGCTTGAAAAAGGCGTGAAATAAATGGAAACAAACTTCTTCTTCTTTTTATTATTATTATTATTATTATTATTATTATTATTGGCGGCATCCAGAACATCGAAACAAGACATCAGATGTAAACTGCGTAAATTTGTGTGACAAAAAAAGACATAATTTAGTCCTGTATTACCCATGTTTTATTTATTTGCCATGAATTTTTAAAATTTAAACTTAACCTTAGTTTGCTGTTTTTTTTTCATGTATACTGTTATACGTGCTGATATTTTTCTTGGGAATTTTGTATAGGGTTAAACAGGATTCCACTTGTGAAAGTCAAAAACTAAACAAGAAGACAAGAAGAAACAAAAAAAATAGGTAATCATAAAAAATTCCAGATTTATGACTGTATACATCGTATATAATTATGCTGACCTGCAGTACCATTGTGACCTCTGACACCTTTTAGTTTTGCAAAATACTAATGTAAATATAGATTATATTTTTTGTAAGATGATCCCTAATGTAAGTAAATCGCATTGTTCTTGGTGTTAAGAGTCTAAAACAGTATCTGCTTCTGATGTAATGTAGAGCACCCACGGAAATGGTTTTCACAGTAACAGAAAAAATCCATGTTTCACCCAGGATGAATTCTAACTAGTCTGCTAAAGATAAAGGTTTGGATCAATAAAACTTTCCACACTAATACTAACAGACACATTTGACAGTAACTACAAACTAAAACTGTAGTAAAGGTGACAAAAAGATTTTATTACTATTATTGTTGTTTGTTGTTCTTATAGTAAAAATAACAGTGGCAGAACCATATATATATATGTATATGTTTCTCCCACTATTGCTGTATATATACATACATTTTCACTCTTCCACATTGTCTGCTGCAGGGATTAAATAAAATATGCAATATTTCAACTAAAAAGTGCCTTTTAGGTCTTTATCTTTGTGTCTAAATCTTTGAAGTTTGTTGTTTCAGTGAATATTTCCACTAAAACACTCCTGGATAAAGCATTAACAGCTATTTCATGAATTTAAATCTGAATACATGCAGTTCATGTCATGATTCGTAGATGGAATGCAGATGTATGTTTCTCTGAGTTTATTCTCTGGTTATAATAAATCACTATCTTTTTAAAAATCACTTTTAAAAGTTGTACATAATAAAGAACTAACTGACTGTGATTCGTTTTCAAGTTATAGCACCAACACAGCTTTCCTTGGAGTCTTGAGCATATCTTTTAAAATAAAGATATTTTGTGTCAAAAATTGAGATGTGCGGAAAAACATAGTCAATAAATGGCATAAATTATAATCTTTTTTGGAATTTCCCAAACTTTATTTGGAATTGCAGTGAAATAAACCAAAAATTGTAAGTCCAGTATAATTATTAGTTTGGTTTCAATGAAATCGGCCTTGATGATTCATTTTGAAGGACAGTTGTTGAATCCTGGAATTACAGTAAGTTATAGATATGCACTGAGCAGGGCCTGTTCTGAAAAGATTAAATTAAATTAAAGGTTTTTTTTTCCAGATATATTTTTACCCATACACAAAGTATTTCACACAAAATGTATATATACAAAATCTAAAACGAAAATTTGGTACAGAAATAACAAAATCTTTCTCCTCAGTCCAGTTTTTAAGAGTTTATAAGGATTCAGAAATGTGAAGCAGCCTTGACCGGGGTTTCTGATGGGATGAGGGGGTGAAATAAGGTGGCTGCTGAACCTAGACCCCCACTTGAAAGTGAAATACTTCCGGGAGCCTTGGAAACCCCCCATGAAAAGTCGGTGAGATGTCTCAAATACACATATGAAGAGCTGCATTTATTCATTTAACTGATGCTTTTCTCAAAAGCAACTTACAACATTAATCTACTCACAATTTCTTACGCATTTTGGTAATTTTATTGGAGCACTTCGAGGGTAAGTACCTTGTTCAAGGGTTCTATAACAGGAGGTAGGATGTGAACCTGCAATCTTTAGGTGTAAAGGCAGCAACACTGACCACTCCGCTACCAGCCACCACCCTGTTAACTTCTTGATAAACTCTAAACTCCACATAATGGAAGATAGTCTATGTAAAAACTATGTAAATCCCATATATTCCACAATGGTTGTTAATAACATTATTAAGTATTTGCAATTCAGAGTGGAGGCAGGTAGTGTCGTTCTTATAGTTATCACTTTGTAATGGGGGGACCCATTCCCCACTCCTGCTCTTGAACTTGCCTTTAACTGCACAAGTACACGTGGATATGATATACTATATAACAGTTATACTGTATATGATTCGGTTTGCGTCATTTTATAAATGTCAGTTTGAAGGAAGAGCCAAACTGTTTAGCATAAAACTTTGCACCACTCCCAAGGGGCAGAAGTGGGGAAGTTACATATTCAGCTGGACCCAGCAAATGGTACCTGGAAAAGAAAAATACAGGTAACATATGTAGGAATCTTTTCCAATTTTAGAAACATATAGAGAAAAAAGTACGAATCATACAAGCTGTTGCCTTGTTTAGAACTTGTTTAGAACTGTTTGTTGCTCCAGTCTGGTGTATATTTCATCCTGGATGGCCATCGTCACATGGTTATCTTGTAACCTTATAAGCAACTTTTCTTTGTATGCACTTAACATTGTAAAGGGCGTCGCTCAAAGCCATCAGCTGAATAAAGAATAATAATAATGACAAATAAAACTCTTTTCAAATTATTTCAAACGCTTTTAAAAGACACTGCCTTGATCACCTGGTTAAACTTTCACCCAGGTCAAGTTGAATTTAGACACCGAAATATATGTCAAATGTGGGCACAACGGGTAACTATGGCTCTCCCTTATACTTACAAACAAACCACAGTCAATGAATCGGGGTTTTCAGTTTTTTTTCTTCCTTTTTTTCGATTCAAACAGGATCAAACGGTTTGTCCATATTGGTGTTCACCGGGACATAATTAAAACATAATGAGGTTGGTTCCTCATTGTCCACGCACCATACCCACGGGCCAGGAAGAGCAGGACACCAGCGAGTGGAGGTCAGCGCGGGGTGCCGCGCAACACCCGGCTCAAGAGAATCACTTGTCGCGCTGTATTGTCCCCAAGCCCATTGTCGCCGCGCTCCCTATGAACTCTGGACCCCCGATCGTCTCTTACTTCTGTGTTCCCATCGTCGTTTCCCCTTTACTTTTTTGTTCAAGGACATGCATTGCAGTTGTGCCCAGGACAGGTCATTCACACAGCCGCCGTGTCCGTCCGTGCGCCTCACGCGTTCCTGACGCTCCTCGGCCGAGCAACAAATGAAGCAGATTCATTCATTCATTTTCCCGCCTGTTCGCGTTCGTGTCGCTTTTGCGCTTTACATCGTGCGCAGAGCGAAACACCGCAGCGGACGGGGGCAACAAGTCGCAGGTACGCGACACGCCAGAGGCTACAACTTTGAGAAATGCGAAGCGCGCGTGACGACGCACGACCTCGGCTTCTTTCCGTCGCGCGGCGCCGCCGCCTCGGCGCCACGGTGCGCCGGAGCTCGCGCTCGCTGCTCGCTCGCTCACTGTCGTCAAGTTCACTTTCCTCTTGTCTCGTGGGGGGATTTTCCGTGTGTCCAGGGATTTATTTCCCGCACTTTATCAACATCTATTTTTACTGTTGAAGTGTATCTGTGCAATCACGAGCAAGATGACTTGTCAGTTCCACGATTTACTGTGTGCGCGTTTAATAAAAGTTAACCCTCATCGACGAGTGTGACGCCCCGCGCTTCGCCTTTCTTCTTTCTACCCTTCTTCTACCCCCAAGAAGTGACTTTCACGACAAGCAAATGGCGCAGTGGCGCGTGTTCTTAGGACACGGAGAGGAGAAGAAGAAGAAGAAGAAGAAGAAAGTGGCAAAGTTTAGCCAAGCAGACGTCAGCCCGCGGGGACCGCCGCCGTGTCCCGTGAGAGCGAGAGCGCGCGCCGCGGCGGGGGGGAAGCGGACACGAGCGCGGGGCGCGCGCTCAGCCCCCTTAGTTCCCTAATCATTTCACGCTTCTTTTTGAGCCCTTTTTTTCCACGTAAAACGTTTAGTTTCAGCCCAGTGCACACTTTGCAACAGCGCGCCAGGGAGCGGAAGAGTCGAATTATTTCGATCTATAGGCCTTACTTGGCAAAAGCCAGAAAAAAAAAATAAAAAACTTTTTTTTGTTCTTTTTTTTTTTTTTTTTTTTTTTTAATCTCGTGTCCCTGACTCTTCGCACCACAATGGAAACAGACCAAAAGCCCCCGTCGCAGAGGAACCGCAGGTCAGGTAGGAAAGCCCTAGAATTTTACAAGTCCTAAATGGGCAGCAAATTATTTGTAATGCTTTAAATTCTCCGAGGGACGTGACTGTCAGATGTGCTGTAATTTTAACGCTGTATCTAAGCAATATCCTATAATATTCGACATTGCTGAGGTTGTTATTATTTCTTCCATTTTTTCCTAATCGCATGGATAATTCATTGACAGAGGGAAGATATGTGGCCTGCTCTCAATTTTATATTTGAGCATCTGAACTGTTTGTTGTCTTTCTGTTGTAACTGAAAGTTTTTGAGCCGATCATGGAGAATCTTGACAGTTTTACAGCTTTACACAAAGTTTAGCCAACAAGGTAGCGCACCTTTTATTCGCCTCCTTTCCCCAAGTCTTTATTTGTGTTTGAGACGAAATGGGAGATGTGTTGAACAGCTTTCTGTTGTATTTTGGTCTGATTTAGAGATATGACTTCGTTTTTTTTCACAAGAGATGTGCTGGAGGTCTGTGTGATGAAATGTGTTTCAATGTGCAATTCTATAAATAAGGCAGGTCAACGTACAGTCGCAGTTTTAAATCTTAAAATCCTTTTAGCATATTATTGCAATTTTACGCCTCTTGCAATAGTTTTTAAATATTAGTATTATTCGATATTTTTGGGAAATTGTGTAGTAGCCTGTACTGCACCTGATTTTGTCCCCCAAAAGAATATTGCTGTAAAATAAACTTAAAAGTCAATACAATAGATAAATACTGATGATCAGTGTCATATTGTATCAACGATTGCACTAATTTCAATATCTGTACCAGGGGGAAACTCTGTTTGCTTATGCAAATTATTGGTGACTTTTAAGCCTCTGGAAACAGTTTGAGCGATACGTACAGCCTAAATGCCTAATAAGTGAAGAACGTAACGGTTTTAAAATAGTCCTTTTAATCATGTATTGCTCTGGAAGAACCCTATTCCCTATTTCAGACTACAACACACTCCCCTGCGAAGCACAACATGAGGTGACTTTGAACGGTTGGGCGTTCGATTCATTAACGTAATTTCATAAGTACATGTGATGTGTGCATTTTGGGTTCTTCTGATTGTACTCTTAGAGGGAGGACAGTGCACTAGAGGACATGCCGCATACTACGCTGTGAACTTGCTGGAAAAGTGTGGTACGTGGCACAGGGGTGTGCATTAGATCCAAGCCCATTTGCATTTCCATGCCTTCTCTTCATTAGAAGTGTGTGGTTCTCGAGAGTGTCAGAGAGGTGGATGATGGCGCTCAGGGTGCGAGCAACAGGTTCTTTCCAGATGAGCGCGATCCCCTGCGCTCACACAGCAGGACCTTTCGCTGGAGCACATCGCGCCCTTCCACTTACACACTGCGTGTGGCTCACGGACACTTGGCTTTCCTTCCCTCTCCCACGTCCTCGCACCACAGCTGTGTTAGGAAAAGGTAATAATAACGTTTCCCACGCCTTTTTACTGCGCTGTTGGTCCGTTCATGTCGTACGATCCCCCAAGGCCCACAGAAAACATACATTGTTGCAGGGAGACAGGATTTACAGTACGGCGTCAAAACGGATTTCGTCTGTTTAACTGCATTTGGTGATTGCTTTTTATTTTTCAGCTTGGAAAGAATTGTAAGTGTTTTTTTTTTTAATCTTTAAGTTTCAAATTTTCCCATTATTGGAAATATCTGTCACTGATTCGTTTTGCACACACGCCATTCTCATTCTTTTCATTCAGAAAGTCCGGGTAATAAAGGGCTGGTAAGAATACGCGTGTGTCCCCCTTTGCCGTAACACACTGCGGCAGCGCGTGTTGGAGGCGCGAGCTTCGCTGACCATCCATCGGGCGCGTGCTCCTCCGCTTTCCAGATTTGGGACACTGAACTGGGCTTCTCTTCTTCTTTACATTTCGTGCTTCGGGTTCGCGACGTTAACGGGACAGTTTTTACTGCTCGGTATAACTGGGACATTTGGGAAGAGTGCTTGGCACGCAGTTTCTTACTCTTTTTTTACCCCGAATTTAGGCGGGGTATCCCGCCTCGCGCTGCTGCTCCCTAGAAACGGTACACGCCACCCCGCGCTTCGCAAGATCCCCGCTGCGAGGTGTCCGAGCTCTGGGTGCCGCCCTGCCAGGAGTCGGCGGTGACGGACAGGACCCCCGTGCAGCCGGGACGAGGGGGATTCGCACCCATCACCCCCAACCGTCTGTGACCCGTGAAATAATTCCGAGAGCTGTGTGCTTGCAGGCCTTGTTCTGAGTGCGGGACGCAGTCCATTGTACAAGAAGCGCGGGGGCGCGGGGTCTCTGGCGACAGAGGTGCACTGGGGTTTATAGTTATTGCTCTGCCTGGGTCCGCATGGATGGATTTGTGAAAACGACCAAAAAAAAAAAAAAAGAAAGAAAAATCCTCCTCTTTTCGCCTTCACTAAGAAATAGACAGAAGTCACGTTTGATCAGTCTAAACGAACCTTATATATAATATATATTGCAATATATTGCAATATATAACAATCAGTACTGACATTAGAAAAAGGCAGTATTCTTCAGAATAAAATATGTGCTAAATTATACATACGGTTTTATATTGTGGGGAAAGACAAAGATATGTGTGGCAGATCTGGCAAGAGTAACCGTCAGAATACAGGGAATATATTCAATAAACGTTTTTTTTTTTTTTTTTCCCAAAATATGTTACATTTTTGGTTCCCCCCTATTATTTATGACAAGCGTACATAATTGTGAAGGCGAAATATCTTTTGATAGTGTCAACTGAAAACTGAGAACATAGAAATTTGCTTCAAACTACAAACCAATTCACTTTATTACTTATAAATAAATATTCTGTTGTTTTTCCCAATATTTAAAAATACACTTTAACTTAAGAATTAATGAATTTTCATTATGTTTACAGTCAGTGAGCGTGTACTAAAAAAGAAAACCTTCAGCAACGTGCCCTGTTAAAAATTTCATTGCTCTGCGCCTAGGATTTTATAGGAATTGAACATTTCGAGTTAATTAATGTTTATTCTTTCACTCATATTGAAAACACTTTAAAAATTCTGTCTTCTACAGACAAATATTTTAATACGGTTTTAGCACCAGTAAAAAGTTTAAATCCTCTCGTTTTGACCATTATTTATTCATAGCGGAGACCCTGTTCATGTAATTGCTTGACAGTTAGAGCTGCTCTCATTCTTTAATTGTACACTTCATTAAAGAGTGCCGCGTTTACCTCTTCTTTACTGCCATTTTCGGGCCTTTTACCTTGGTCTACATTGGTGCAATGTGGCTAATAAGAAAGAGAATAATATATGTATGGGGGCCAGTCCTGATTAATTGATGGATTTCATGGGAGGGTTTTTTTTTATATGTGTTCCCTTATTAAGTGCATATTTGGATTTTTATGTCTGACTGTATTTGTGTTATTTGCTATGGTTTGCTGCCATAAAATAATTTTAATGCAGTGTAACCTACACTTGTGCTTAAGTCTGATCTGCCTCATGGGAGGACCGAACCTCCAGAACCGAAGCCAGGTTTCCATTCTGCTTTTCACCTTCAGTGTCACCAAGAAAAATCTTTCCCACGCAATACAAAAACACGTATAAATGAGGTCTGTGATCTGAGGCTTTTTTTCCAAGCATAAGGATGTCATATCGCCTTCACCAAAGTTTTGTTCGTCTACTCTTACTGATACAAGAATTAATAGCGTAATATAAACTAAAAAGAAACGGTGACATAATTTTTATTTTGAGTAATCCCTGAACGCGACACGTAAGAAAGTGTCTCCTCATTTTATCCTTGAAAATATGCGCCTCAAGTCCAAACCACATGTCCAAAACTTCTCTTCAGAGTTATTCCTGAAAAGTAGTTTAAACAAAATGTCTCGTGTGGGTACCGTAGTGATTAGAGGTAGTGCCTATGGAGCTGCAGGTCGTAGGTTCGAATCCCACTTTCAGCCCTGATACCCTTGAATAAGGCACTTACCCTAAATTGCTTCAGGAGAAATTACCCAGCTGTATAAAGGGGTAAATAAGTACATCTGTCTTAATAGTGTAAGTAGCTTTGGAGAAAAGCGTCAGGTAAATGTAGGGCTCACGGATTATAATGGAATGTTCACATAGGTGTCGGGGTGTGTGTTGGGTAACAGAACTCTGGCTGCTGTCGCCCCCTGGTGGTGCCTGTAAGGAGTCGGGGTAACTGTACCAGTGACCGAGGTGCTCCTGTGTCTTTACCACACTGCTTGCAGGACTCTTCACACACTGCAGCCTAAGCGGAACGAACGAAGCGCTTCATTTTCTCTCACTTGTCAATAAATTGCTAGAAATGTCGATAGCTGGATTACCCCAACTGAACTTTATTATTTTTCCATATCTGATTTCTGTAGGGGAAAGAAGACAGGCCGATTTTATTTTATCTGAATGTTGTTTTTTCACAGTTAATGTTTGACAGTGTTCACTGACCTCACGTTGGAAATGTTGGCAGAAGAAGAAACTGCATGTAATTGACGCAACAAATCAGTGAGTTTCATTACCAGTGTTATTCGTGTTAACATTTAAATCATGAGGTATGGAGCCGGGGTATTTTTAACTGCTGCTATAAATAATGATCTGAGATGTATTCAACAAAGATCGAAGAATTGCGAACTAGTTCTAATTTCTTAGAAACACACACGTGGAAGTAGTATTGGCACTGAATGGAAAACACATTTAGGAGCAGGAATAAAAACGAGGAGAGACACAATTCTGTACAATACGATAATCAATGAAATTCCAATTATGGTTCGTGTAGAAATATCTTGGTCTAACAAAATTCCACAGATCTCACAAAATGTATATTTTCAAATACCTAGAGTGAGCTAAAAACGAAACCTTAAAACAAAAAAATTAAAGTGTTTAATATAAAATAAATAACAATACTGTAATTATATTTATTTTTATTTATTTAGCTAACTGTTTTCTGCAAAGCGGCTTACAGTGTAAGGCTATATTATTTTATACTGATGTTTGGTTGTGATTGTTATTATTCGTACTTCTTTGGCATCTTATTTCTGCATCTCACACGCAGTAATATATAACTATTAGTATACTGGATCAAATTTAATATGTAAGAATGTGTTATTTTTTAAATTACTGATATATAGTAATTTCATTTATTTTTCACAAAATACACATATATATCTGTTGCATTCATTTTATCCTGAATGAAATATTTTCTAATCTTTTTGCTTTTTCTAAAACCTAAACCATTGAAAAAGTTTGAACAGAATCTAATACTGTCTTCGCGTGAGGTAGGAGTTAACATGCTTTTGTGCTCCTTTGCAGGAAATTATTGTAAAGGAGCTGATCTGGTCATGCAATAACGAATTGTGTACACTGAAAACATGAAATGCTTGTATTTATTGTGCTGATGTAGTAATAATGCATAAGAAGGGAAGATGAAAGACATTTACTGTATTTTTATTTGCGATTGAACTAAGAAATTAAATCAATTTGAGTCCTGCCGTCATACCAGGTTTTTCCTTTACCGGTGGGTGATTTAGGGAAGGACAACGCACCCACGAGATTCATATCAACCAATCACTTTTGGCCCCGCCCGAGTTTATTGGTGCCAATTTCATTGGCTGTGAATAATTGCGCTTCACTGCGATTGGTGGCGGTGTTTGAGTGGCAGGCTATTACTGGCTGAGCCATAGGCTTGGGGGAAGAGCCAGTGGCGCTGTCCGCACGAGTGCAGGTTCTGAAATGCGCCGACCGCGCTATGGTTTCGGCTTTGCTTCGAGGCGCAGCCACGCGAGTTGTCTTACCGCGGGAATAGTGACGCGAACGATGATAAATTCGACATCTTTCCGCTCTCTGCGAGGCGCCAGTTGAGCGAGAGCCGCGCGGCAACCTCGTGGATTATGGACTGGAAGCACATGAAAGTTTGATCTGCGCACTTTCTGCGAAATGGATACAGACCCCGAAATTACTACACATGTATACAGCTCCCTTGTTTTTTGCGCGACTTTTCAGTAATAAGAAATATCAATTTTGAAATCTGAGCGGTTTAAAAATGTGCATTTCGTTTTTTCTTTTTTCTTCAGTCTTCTCGTGTTATTTCTGTGGACCCTGCCTGCTGGAGTTGAGTAGATGTTGCTGAGTCTGAAGACAGTTTAGTGGGAGACTTCCGCCGTGTTCTGTGTTAACGTGGGAGAATCACGGAGATGGATGAGGGAAGGAAATAAGTGAGTGAACTGACTGCGCCGAGTGGGAGAGATGCGCGACCCCCTGCTGGTTCACTTTAGCCCGCGTTCATGAGAGCGCTGCGCTCCTCGGCTCTGCGGTCAGAGGGAACAAGGAGGACATTAGGGGAGAGGAGAGCCCCACAACAACAGGCTCTCTACTCTTCTCTTATTTGTTTTCGTGTAGTTTTTTTAAAATCACAGCTAAAACACCTTTCTCCCAAAATTTTCAGTTCGGCAGCT
The DNA here is from genome assembly GCF_900964775.1 of Scleropages formosus. Taxonomy (NCBI): domain Eukaryota; kingdom Metazoa; phylum Chordata; class Actinopteri; order Osteoglossiformes; family Osteoglossidae; genus Scleropages; species Scleropages formosus. The sequence continues at coordinate 14,418,979 of NC_041821.1, read as the reverse complement.
GGCTGACTTAAGAAAACAGCCAAATTTGTGCTGAATTTATTGCATTGCATTATGATATAAATGTGTGAAATAAATATATACACGAAATTCATTATTATTATTTTTTTTTTAATTCTGAGAAATTTGTCTAGTAGTTTTGGCCAATTTTAAAATAAATCGCCTATTTCCTAGAATTCTTTAAGGATTGTTCTTTTTTTTTTTTCGGCGCTCCAACAACGTCCCGCAATTTTTCGCTCGCTTTCGCAGTTGGCTTTCTTCTCAAGCGTGTCCCGGGCTGGACTGTAGGGCGTTGAGCTCTGCAAAACACCCCTCCGATGGAAATACACTGTAAACACGACCCGTTCGCAGCCATGCACAGTAAGTGAGCTCTTTCCTCTCATCCCATTAAGGCGTTTTCCTTCGGTTAAGTCTCGAAAGTAGAGAAATGTTGCATAATACGAACACCGCATTATCTGAAAAATTGTGCGCAGATCGCTCGCTTTTATTGGCCCCGAAAGCATTTCTGACACCGAATACTAGTCTGTATTTGAAAGCCCTGGAGTTCAGAATGTCTCCAGCATGCTGAGGTGAATTAGAGTACTATTGTCGCTTTTGTTTTTCTCACACTCCCGGGGGAAGGGGGTGTATGTGTGTGTGTGTGTGTGTGTGTGTGTGTGTGTGTGTGTGTGTGTGGGGAGGGGGTCATGGGGGGCTTGTGAAACAGTCAAGCCACCAAGTGCAACAAAGCATGAACAAAAATAAACTTGACCTGCTGTGCAAGTGAAACAAACACCAGATCTGGCAACAGATTCTGTTATCCAAGCTGGTCTCAGCTCTGGTGACACAGGAGCAGTGGTGGCGGACTCGTGTCCATCTACAGCAGGACCAGTGGTGATGGAGCACTGGCGTCTATTGGCAACAGAGGGAGTGGGGATGCTACACTGGTGTTGATCTACAACGGAGACAGTGGTGGTGGTGGTGTGCTGGTGTTGATCTTCAACAGGAGCAGTGTTGATGATGGACTGGTGTCCAACCACAATAGAGGGCAGTAATTACGGTACAATAGTGTCTGTCTGTTAGTGGGCCGGTGGTGATGGTACCCTGGTGTCCATCTAGAACAGTGGCGGTGGATCAGTGGAGTCCACCTACCACTGGACCAGCACCTATAGTGCACTGGTGTCCAACTACAGAAGCAGTTCTATGAACAGGGAGTGGTCTGTTGGCACCCGGCTTACTATGCCAGAGGCTTCTTCAGTTTCCTCTAGTTTTCTTTCTTATTCCTTTCCCCCCTTTCCAAATAAATTAATCTGTTAACTTCATACCGGCGGTTATCTTCATGTGATTTAGTCAAATGTTCAAATGATTCAATGTTCAAAAATCAAATTGTCATAGTCTCTTCTATGTTAATACGTAAATGCGAATGTAGTTGCATTTATTTTTTAAGTATAATATAAGTACAAATAATGGGAGCATTTTTAAAAAATGTTTTGGTTTTTTTGTGTTTTTTTTTGTTTGTGTTTTATTTTACACTGCTATTTTTTCCTTACCATTGTGACGTTTGTTTTTAAAATTTCAGAGACTATATTTTGAGTTTAACTGTCCCGGAACGCGTAGGTGTGTTTTCTGCAACACACCCTTTTAAGGTGTTAAATTATTTCTGTGTTTTTACGTCTGAAGCTGAAGAAGATTTTTTTTTTTTTTCCATAGAGTAATCCTTCCCTCTCAGCAGATGCCGCAGAAGTTTTTTCTTTAAGAACCTAGAACTAATTCTGTCACATTTCTTTCTTGTTGCGCCCAGTGTTTCCCTTTCGGATCAGACGAGTTAACGCGGAAATGTACAATATGTACGGATATATGGATGTGGAGGAAAGCAGCCGATCATATTGAGTGTGACGCGGACCGTCACGGTGGATCTGCGTTCACAGCCCACACTCTTCCCTTGGCTGCCCGCATTCGTGCGCTTCTCCCTTTTTTTTCCAAGAGATGTAATATAGCAGTTTTTCGCAGACGCAACAAGCGAGAAAACCCACGATACGTGTAGCCTAATACATCTGCAGCCCGAGCTGAACTGAAGTTCCTTGTAACCTTGAATGGCGCGCGCGCTCCTTTAATATCGTAATTGGCTCCAGGACAAATTAACTGTACATGAAATTAACTCTACTGTACGTTCGTTGACATGAGCCTCGTACAACTGTCACGTCGCCATAGTTATACTGCCTTAGTCGGTGATATTTAGCGTTAATTTTTCGGTATATCACATTTCCTAAAGAAATGTACGTTATTTCCATGTAATTACCGTTATTGACTCATCACTATATAATTATATGACCATTACTAATACCTAGAGGCGATATTAGCTATATAATAATATGCGTATGTTCAAGGGACCTTAACCAGAGTGTTTCTACTCAAGTGGAAAATAGTCCGCATGGCATGAGTTAATTCTTTAAAAAAGGGGTGGGGGTCTTAAAAGTGTTAGCTCTATTTTATCGTAATTTTTGGATTTTTTACTCGGGTTCCGAAGGCAGCGCTTTACAGCGGCCTCCCGGTTGAAACTAGCAGCGCACACGTCTAACCTGTTCATTGAGCCCATATTTGTTCCTTTGGATGGACAAACATTTCCCCACATAGTTCGGTCTAAATAAATGGAGATCATGCAAGTTTCTCTTTACCACAGTTTATGTTATTCAGGGTGTCCAGATAATATAACATAAATTTGTAACTTCGTATCGATCACGTGTTGGCTTTGAGTAGATAATAAGGACTAATATTATTAAACTGATTTTCTTCGGAAGTAGCTGATACATTATTACATATTATCACAGTTACGGTGTTAAAACTACTTGTTTTTGTCCATCATATTTGTTGTAGCCGGCAAAGAAAACTTTTTTTCTGAAAATTATTCCATTGGGCATTTTTTTGGACGAATCGAATGATTATCATGTGCTCAACATTTTGTAATGTTTCCAGTGAAAGAAAAATATGTGGATTGAAGAATTTGGAGGAAGCAGAAAATAGTGCACGAGTGCTGTTCAGTGTCGCTCGTGGGAGTGGCGACGTTTCGCGCGTCTTTGTCTAACACGTCTTTTTTTCTTTGAAAGTGTTATTTATTGTATCCTTTTCTTCTCGTATTGTTTACCTTACAAGGCTTATAGTTATATCCGATTATTTCCGCTTTTAGTAACTGCGGTAACATTTTTCTTATTTTTGATAACAGGTTTTTTTAATGTTCTTTGCAGAGTATTAACTCGACAGACGCCGAATTCCATAAAATAAATTATTCTGAATAAATTATTCAAAACGGAAGGCAATTTAAACAGCGGTTAAATCGTCTCTGTTTGCCGCTGTCATGCTGATTCGAGTTTAGTTTAATCACTACTTATTTAACATTAAATAAGTACAAAATTGACAGTGAAAAGGCAAAGGCTATGTGATAGGATAATTTCGCCTGGGGGACAGATTTTAGCCAGGAGAAATGTTAATGTACTTATCATATCATACTAGTATGTGTTACTGTCCTTAAGGAAAGAGAATAAGGCATGAGAACAATGTTTTAATCATACAAAGTCTAATCTTATTCAAATCATGGGACTTTTATGAGTGACGTGGAGGTTTCAGCCTTTCAATTTGTTTAATATTTTTGCTTTATTACTGGGAAGGAAAGCCATGAGCCTTTGACATAAAACTAGGAAACCGGTACCCTAACCGAGCTTATTTTCTGGACGGGAGATCATAAATGACATTTCCTTTGAGTTTTACACACATTGCAGGAAGATCCCATTAAAATCAATCTGAGGAGTAGGTTGCTGGTCTGGTATGAGGTGATCGAAATTGTAAAAGCACTGGAACACACTAGTGCAGAACTGTTTGGGCGTCACTCTAAAACTTTGTGAGATGGAATGGCCCACTTAACCAAAAGAACTTCTAAGTGCCAAATTGTGGTCAAACATGGGATATAAAATATTTATATCATTTATTTATTGATTCATTTATTTATTCGTTTAGCTGACACCTTTGTTCAATGCTATTTACAAAACTAGGTTTGTATACTAGTGTACGTAGAACAATTTTCCCATTTATACAGCTGGGTAATTTTTACTGGAGCAATTCTGCTCACGGGTACCATGGCAGGAAGCAGCACAAAGCAGGACTTAAACGTGGATCCTTCAAATCAAGGGTGACGCCTCTAATCACGATGCCACGTCGATATTGTACGATAAATGGTTCTGTTGTGCTTCACCAACACTACTGAAATTTCATATCAACTTACAGAGAGGATTTTTCTGAATCATACCAAACGCGTTCGACTCTGTGGTTTTCTATGGGATTTGACCCTGCAACTTTAATCTTTGTGGACACAGTGGTAGGCCTTACCTGTAGATGTATCCCAGCTCAGAAGTGGATTCAGCCAAACTGGGCTTCTTTGTGCCTCACTTGTGTAAACGTGACTTCTCCAGCCCCCAGCACTCTTCTGCTCACTATTATGGGATGTGGTAGATGGACTGAGGAGAATCTCTTCCACCAAAATCCTTTTGCACTCCAGTGATGACATCAGTCAGTGAAGACAGGGCGCTCTGAAAGCTGCCTTCATTCCATAGGTCCAAGAAGTTGTCTCTCTTAATATCCCTCAGTTACTGGTGAGTCATCAGTAGTCATCAGTAGTTTGTCCCTGCAGATTGTGGTTTGTCTCTGCTTCCAGGGGGGTCCTCTGTGGGTCTGGTTTCCTGATAGTGTATAAATATAAATCACTCATGAACTCTCATCCTTACTGTTGACAACTCCTGTACTTTCTGATGCACATGTGGTGTTGCAGCTTTAGCAATGATGTGTGTAAATATTGTCTTCCAAGTAAGATTTAACACAATGAGGCCATTTGGTATTTGCATAGGAAGAAAAAGACAGGCTATTAATCAAGGTCTTTCCTTTTTTCTTCGTGTATTTCAACATCTATTTATAGGCTTACACATTCACACATCTATTTATTTCTGTATTTATTCATTCATACGGGAGAATTGGTTTGCATTTTTCCCTCATAAAATCTGCCAGGTTATATTTAAAGGCTATTTAACCCAAAGCCAGGATTATACCTCTCCCTCCCCCTTTTATTGCTATGTTTTCTCAGAAGAAGCAATCAGTATGTTAATATTGTAAAGGGAGTGGATTAAGTAGTGTCTCCCAATCAGTCTTTATTTACCCTTGGGGCAGAAAAATAGAAGGCCATCACAGTATGTTGTATATTCTTTGTTGATCTATATGACTTTCATTTCTGTTTTGCAAGCAAGCACGTTATTTAAAAAATGTTTAAAAATGTGAAATTGCCGAACCATTTTGCAGTCAAAGATGGCCAGCGTGTTGGTATAAAACGGAATCTTTATTGTGTACGGTGGGGTTATGCATTTTCTTTCTGCTAGACAAGGAGGAGTCTTGATGTGATTATTGCCGAAAATGTTAAGGGCTCAGGGTTAGCAGCAACAATGCCGGATGTGACCACTAGGGGCAGTGCCGTGTCATATGAGAGGCTGCATAAAGGTCAACATGGAAAAAAACCAAAGGTCAACACTGAATGAAACGCTGTTCTCAAGTTTATAGTGAAGATCTACACTTATTCAGAGGTTTTTGGAGAGATGTTTCAGCCAGACAACCCCCCTCTTTTTTTCCCACCTTGTCATTGATTAATTAGTATCGCATACACTGCAGATATTGTTGATCACAATGAATAGGCCAAGGCCTAATGTTGATAATGGTCTTGTAAACTGCATTTTGAAGGTAACATTTCAAATAGGAGGCTTTGTTATATCGAATGCTGCACTGTCCACCCCAAAGCTGGCACTGTCTAACTCCCCTGTTCCCATCTCTCTGGTATTAGGACACGGCGGGGTCAACCAGCTGGGAGGGGTGTTTGTAAACGGGCGCCCCCTGCCAGATGTGGTACGGCAGAGGATCGTGGAGCTCGCACACCAGGGTGTGCGGCCCTGTGACATCTCCCGGCAGCTGCGTGTCAGTCATGGCTGTGTCAGCAAGATCCTGGGCAGGTGAGTGGCAGGTTTACACTAATTTATCTAACAGGAAATATGTTTAAATATTTTAGAATGGCCCAAAAAAGTGATCTGCATGTTTCTGTATATGGTGGAATATGTTTCATTATCAGAAGAATGCAATTATATTTCTCTCCTGATGCACTTTTGATGGATCGTAGGTGTATTTTCACAGATATTTTTAAATACTATGTATATATGTGTGAATAAAATATATTTTTAAATATAATTTTCTTGTATATGTGGCCAAGAGAACTTTAAGGAAGGAATTCAGTGTTTTCTGATGACCACAGAATGCAAGAATAACAGATGAATACATTTTATTAATATATGTGAATTATTTCATGGGGCCTATATATGTGATATGTTGTTAATACTTGAGAACGGGGGGAATAATTTTCTGGTCGATTAAATAGGCAGTTCAGTGCAGAGGTGTTTGTGTGTTTGAGGGTGTGTATATGTCTAAATATGTTTTGCGTGTTTGTTTGACTTTATTTATAATAAATAGCCCACACTGTCATATAAAAATAAAAATGGCAGAGTAATGAAAATATTTCAACTTGAATAAGGCATAAAAATTATAGTGTGGTGCAGCAGGTAGCACCGGTGCCTCACAACTGAGTTTGGATCTGACTCAGTCTGCATGGAGTTCGCCTGTTCTCTCTGTGTTTGCGTGTGGCTTTCCTCCTGGTGCTCTGGTTTCCTCTCACATTCCAGAGTCACACCCTATGCCCTGAACAACCGCAAGTCTGCACTGGATAGGTGGTTAATGATAATGGACAGAAAAGAACAGCAGAAAAAGAAATTGCCATCTCTTGCCCAGCACACTGATTCAGATGAGTTGGTGCTCTGTATGCTCATAAACCCCACATTCCATTCCACAGGTACTATGAGACAGGCAGCATCAGACCAGGAGTTATCGGAGGATCCAAACCAAAGGTTGCTACACCCAAAGTTGTTGACAAAATTGCTGATTATAAACGCCAAAACCCCACCATGTTTGCCTGGGAGATCAGGGACCGGCTGCTGGCCGAGCGAGTGTGCGACAACGACAGCGTACCGAGCGTCAGCTCCATCAACAGGTACGCAGAGCTGGAGCTCCCACTGGTTTCAATCACGAGCGCTCATATGTACATGTTCGTTGCTGCTTCTTTTTGCCTAATGTATTTACACCAGGGGGATTTACACTACATCTTAAAAATACTTTTCAGTGACCACACAAATGTGCACACCAGGGTACAGTTCCGCAACCACTGCACAACTATATTTTAACTCATACCGACCGTGCCTCTTTCATAGCCGTACTCATATGTGTTACCCGGAGATGGCAGAATGTGTCCATACAGAGAGATGCGGTGACGCTGGTCTTGTCCCCCTCCGATTTCCCCCTGCAGGATCATCCGAACTAAAGTGCAGCACCCGGCTGGGCAGCAGGGCTCCCTGTCTGCACACAGCATAGGTAAGGGACACCCCTTTGCACAGTGAGCAGGGGACAAGGGGCGCAAGGCGATCAATGCTGGGCTATTTACATTCGCTATGGAACGAAAAAACCACGTAACATACACAGGCTGTGCAGCTTACAAGCACAACTGGAACTGGAGTGCTGTTCATAGCTTACCTTGTTCCTAACTCCATTTTTACCAATGATATATATGTTCCTCGACTTATTTATCGGTTCACTTCTGTAAGAACATTGTCTACAGCTATAGTGAATATAGTGAACTGAAAATAACTCGTCTCCTCAAGCACCTGTTTGATAACAATTCTTCACTGATTTATCCTTTAAGAGTGAGTGCAGTTCCTCCTTTTCTTGCCATGTTCATTTTTTTTCTGTTAGGTTCATTATGTTCCCATGGTAACAATACACCTATTCTTATAGGCAGACTCACGGACACTCATGAATGTTTCATGCCAGTTTTAAACATTGCGGAAGTAAATTGAATTAAAGTGGACCCACTCATTCTGTTTGGATGCGGTTTACTGCCATCCACTGGTTGGGAAAGTAAGCACAGGTTGTCTTTACTGTTCCAAAAGGCAGAAATTTTAGAAAACTGAAAAACGAACAAATGGCAATTAAAAATCAACTGAAAAATGTTCATATCTTTGAAATGTGTGATTCCACTGTAACTTGAGGAGTCGATATGTACTGAATATATTCAGTTCTGTCTTTCTGTTATACGTAGTATGTTATAATCGGAGAGAACTCATCACTTATAATGGCAGAAGAACACCATAATACTTGGCACCCACGACCTCCTTTCATTCTTGCTTGGGAAAAGAGAAATAATGTGTCGAAATTTTGCAAGATTCCTTTTCACAACCATGATGAGGAGAGCAGAACATTGAATACAGCGTAGGACTATGGCTCAACTATGGTGGCTTTCCCCTCGCTAATCCTCATCATCTCAAATCAGCTGTTTATCTAAATTAAAACTGTACACATGGCTCACTGACTTTCACACTTCTCAGGACTGTAATTAGCAGTAACTTGCACGTCATACAGGGGCATTGAATTGTTGGTAAGAAAGCAGGGACTTCGGGAGACCTAAGTGACCAAGAGGCTTTGGGGTGCCAACAGCTTGCTATCAGCAAACATGCTGATGATAAATATGAATATTTATTATTAAATCAATACATGCGAATGAGGGATGTTCTGCAGTCTCTCAGCACAGCCATGTCTCCTTGCAGCCTCCACGGTGGCACCAACTCAGGTGTCTGTGGTGACCAGCGACACGGCCGGCTCCTCCTACTCCATCAGCGGCATTCTGGGAATCAGCACGGCTGCCGAGGCCAGCAAGCGCAAGAGGGAGGAAGGTAGGTGCCTGCGTATGGGTGCGAGAGGCATGTCTCCTTTTAAAATGCCGTGAGACCTCTTTCTCACTGGGATCATTGAGATCAGATCAAGGCAGGTTCTTCACCACGCTCTAGTGCTTTTTGTACCTCAGGAGTTGGTGCAGTGGTTAAAGCTGCTGCTTTTGAATTCAGAGGTTCCAGGCAGATTCACACTGATAGGTGTGAAGAGGACATGAAAAAGCCTCCAAAGGCTGCTTTGCTTCCTCTTTCTACAAAACTTACATATCACTCATGGTATTAAACTAATTAAAACTCTTTACCCTTTTATAGAGTACCTTGCTGAAGGGTACTACAGTATGAGGTGGGATTCAAACCTGGGTCTTTTGAGTGCAAGGCAGCAGCTCTAACCACTGGGTTACCTTCTGGCAAGGCAAGGCAAGGCAAGGCAAGGCAAGGCAAGGCAAGGCAAGGCAAGGCAAGGCAAGGCAAGGCAAGGCAAGGCAAGGCAAGGCAAGGCAAGGCAGTGTTTATCAAAATCATCTTACACTCTTCACCCATGTCTTGTTCATGGGCACCTCAGCAGGGATTCCATTAGGAGACCTCTGGCTACATGCTTGCATCATAATGCAGCATGCAATGAACTGCGTGCCCTGCAGAGCTAAGGGCGTTCCCTGGAGGCACCACATCGCAGTGCATCCAACTCCATACCCCACAGTCGCTTGCAGACAGCCGTGAGCTACAGTCATAACGGAGGAATCCTGCCTTCTCGTCTTCCACCTGCCCACCTGCCCACACCTCGTGTCACGGCCATTGAGCACATTGTTAATCAGGGCTGCAATTAGCCACCGCCTGCCATTTTAATTGATGTTACATGCGCCTGGCAGCAGCGCTGGGAATAAACTGTGGGGCCATAAATGGATTTTGATTTTTAATTGGCCCTCTGTCGCATAAAGAGGGTCTTCTGAGTCAGCCGGCAGAGAAGCTCAGGCTTTGCCCTCAATTCGGTGTCTTAAACTTAATCTGCCACGCTTGTTGTCTTGTTCTAACAACTCTTGGCAAACTTCAATTTCAACTGCTAGGTATTAGCAGGTAGTAGCAGTTCTGATCTTTAGCGGTGTGCTGTGTACTGTAATAAAGTATGCAAGCTGATGGCCCTGAAAGCTTGTCTTGTTTAGTAGGAGATAGTCAGCAAAGATCTGAATGTTTGCTGACAAACCATTCTAATGGTGGGTCATAGTAGGACAGCAGTGGTAGAAAGTGAGGAGAAGAAAGGGCAGCTAATGGAGGTATACGGTGATGGTCTTTACCCACAGCTGGGATAACTGGTAGGGTGATTTTTAGAGCAACTGCCTTTGAACCCAAAGGTTGCAGGTTCAAGCCTCACCTCCTGCTGTAGTACCCTTGAGCAAGGTACTTACCTTTAATTGCTCCAGTAAAAAATTACCCACCTGTATAAATGGGTAAATAATTGTAACCTTAACATTGTGAGTTGCTTTGGAGAAAAGCATCAGCTAAATGAATAAATGTAAATATAGTCCGTTCAAAATGGTCTAGTTTGATGTGCACCAGTGTAATACTTTCTCTTACGGCCGAGGTTTTTTCAAATCGTACGCTTGCCAGACGTCTTTATCAACTCTTGTACAATCAGCTGTACTAGATATCTGTTTAGTACTCGAGTTTAAAAGCAGAAATCAGGGTAAAATGTCAAGGATTAAGTGTGTAACAGCAGTGTCGCCGCTGATGGGAAAGAGCGGGTGTGAAGAAAACCCCCGTCGCGGCAGGCAGTGACCCCAAAGAGCAGAAAGGAAGTCGGATGAATGGGGAAAATTTGTCTTGTGGAAGCTGGGGGTTTGCTAGGGGCTAGAGGGTGGGGTGGGAGTTGGGTGGACGCTGTTCCTCTCTCTTTCTCTAAGGTAAGTGAGAATATGCTCACACTGACAAAGTCAGCGGAGTTCTTACCTAAAAAACCAGCAACAAATGATGTATCGTTTCGGGAAATTTACTAAAACAAGCCTTTTGCGTGGCTGACACGACTGTGTGTACAGGAGATGTGCGGTGACATTTTGAAAAAGAAACTTGCAATTTCTTTGTGCGTTATTCGATTCTTAGTCGGCAGCTGATGCTGTAATTTTTTTTTCTCGTAGGCAGGATATAGTGTCACAAATGGCTCTAAAACCCAAACGCAAATTGGAAATTTAAAATTCCGGCTCTCGCCGGCTTCCCTTCCCCCATGTCCATCAGTTCCACGGGAGAGCAGCTTAGAGTCAGCCAAAAGAGGAGTGGGGGGGGGGGGGGTGCAAGGCACGGTGCTCTTTCAGGACCCTAGTTCTTCTCGCACCCGGAGCTTTGATCTCCGGACGGTGGGGGGGACCACTGAGGGTGGCGGTGCCAGGGAAGCGATGGAGCATGATCCCTGTTCACAGGCCCTGCTCACTATGCTAATCTGCGTCAAGTGCAAAGAGACTCGCACCCCAGCGCTTGGACCTGCCCACCCCCACCCCCACCCCCCACCCCACATCCTGCAGACACTCGTTCAGCCCTGTTTGTTTTCCTCAAAGCCTTTCGTTTCCAGAGCAGACAATAGCTGCGAGAGAAAGAGCAGAGGCGAAAGGGTGCAACAATGCGGTTTCATTGCTGTTTTGTTTTGGACTTAAACTGAGAAAGGCCAAGACATTTCTGAGCTTCCTTTTGTCATCTTCTTACTGAAGGCTGTGTGTGTCCCATGTGAATGTGTAACCCCCATTCAGCATGATGACCCTCCTATGCCCACCATATAGTGTAGCTCTGCCGCCGGTTGCTGTGAGCACAGGCTGCTGGGATTCGGAGCACATCAACTTGATTCTGAAAGTTTAATGTTTTCGAGTGTCAGCACCTGTTGACACTTGAAAGTCCATGTGGGCAGATCAAGCGTACTGGACTCCACACACAGCCTGCATGGACTCTTCACAGAGCTGGAAAATAATGAGTGAAGCCAGCTTTGTCCCTTTGGTTGGCTGGCCAGGTGCATTTGCCTAATATTATGTTGCATGAACATAATGGTGGTAATTTCACAAGTGCCAGAATTCTGTACCAACCAGCTCAGCAAACCATCATTCTTAATTTACTTCTCCTGCGGGGATGGGTGCTCTATTGTCCCATGGATACACTTTCGGGTAAGAGCAAAACTTGAAACTTACTGCTTAGGTATCAGTGAGAGTCCACCTGTCCCTCATCCGAAAGGGAAATGTCAAGGGTTGAGTTTTGAGGTCAACCTGCTCAGAGCTGGAGTCAGATGCATGCTCATCTACAGGTGTCAGGAGGTGGGTGAACAACACAAACGAGACTGAAGACCACACTGGCCATTTGCTGTCTTGCACACACTACAAAGGTCATCTGCAAAGACAAACTGACACCCAAGGCTGAGAGCTCGTGAGCCTGGTCAGTTTTTGCTGCAGCCCACGTGAAGGAGACTGTCAAACACAAAGAAGCCTATAAAGTTGCTGAAACAACACCAAAGGTGCAACATGATTGATCAGTTGAATTCCACAGAGCCACGTGGACAGTGGGATTTACTAGGTGCCAGTGGGCTCAACCAGTTCATGCACTCGCTTTACTGAGGTGGCCCTGTGCCTGTGGAAATGGACCGTCACATGAGGCCGGGGATCATGTTAGTGCTCTCAAGAACACACAAACCTGCACAGAGTTTCCGTTTTTCTGTCAAACACGTGTCCATGCTTCTCTGCAGTATATGGTTGGAGAACATGTGAGGATGCTTCGGTCAGTCTCTTCTCTTGCCCTGTTATTTTTGCCCGAATCCCAGCTGAAATGTATTTGTGTGAACACTTAATGGAAACTATTTTTAGGCTCTTGCTTAATCTCCTGATTCTGCTCTCTCTAACATCTGGAGTCCCGTAGCTCTTGACACTGAAATGATCTTCTGAGAGTGGTAAAGGAATTGGTTCTTTGCGTGCCGGTGTGGAAATTTGTGTCAGTCGTTTTTCCCCAACTGGCTACTTTGCTTGGCTGACCCTTTAGGAGGTCATGGAGGATGGACATCCAGAGTGACAGTGCTGTGTCATAACTGTTCTAGAAGAAGAGAGGAAGAAAATTCTGCACCTGGGGTGTCCATTTTCCTGTCTGTCCCTTTATCTACATTCTTCATATTCCTGCCGCCAAGTCTAGTTACACCAGCCTGTTTTGCCTCTCTATATTCTTCTTGTTTTTAAGTGCCGTGGAGTTGATGTTGACTCTTGGAAATGATATTAATACTATGGAATGTCTCCAAAAACTTTGGTGCTCCACTTGTGTCCTTACTGTTTAAAGGGATATGACCTTTCATACTGTAATTAAGTCCATCCTTTTAATAGCTATAGATACTCTTCTTCTTTTTTCCTTCAACTTTCCCAATAATTACAGAGAATCTGAACTTCACGTGATGTGACCAAAGTTCTATAGCCTCAGTCTCATCATCTGTGTTTTTCTTTAGAGTGCTGGCCTAATTTGAACCAACATCCTTCTGTTTGTTTTCCTGGCTGTCAATGGTGTCCTTAAAAACTCTCCTCCAGCACTGGAGTTCAAAGGAGTCTATGTTTTTCCCTATCCTGTTTCTTCAAAGTCGAACTTTCAAATCCCTATAGCGTTACAGAAAATGCCTTGATCATCTTTGGTCTTGTGAACACATCAGCACATTTGAGGACCTTCTCCTAGTTTTCCACCTGGCTGCTAGATCCCATGTTACTGCTCATGGCAACTTCTGTGGTTTCAATGTCCACATTAATGTTTGCTTTTTCTCTGAGTTGTTCTACATCATTTTCTCCATTTCCATGCGATTCTACCTCCGTCTGTCTGTGCTTTCTCATCCACAGTTTGGTCCTAATTTTCCTTCCCCTTTCTGTCCCACTTTAGTTCTGCAGGAGTCCACTCTGGCCAATGGCCACTCCCACCCAGGGCGTGACTTCCTGAGGAAACAGATGAGAGGAGATCTCTTCGCTCCACAGCAACTGGAGGTACCGGACCCAGTTTTTGAAAGGCAGTCTTTTCTCTGACCTGTTCTCCTCTCTTAAGTCATGCAGACTGTAAGAGGGTGACAGAACTTGCGCATGCAGTGGTTCCTCCTCCAACGTCAACCTTAAACACTTGTTCTTTTAGTTGCGAATACACTGTCATCAGTCCATGCATGACACATTTAAGCTCTGAACATGCTCTTCAGAGGTCTGAAAATGCCCTGCTCTGCCCTGAATGTGTCCCTTGCTCAGCGTAGAAGAAGCCTGGCTCATCTGTGCTCAGTTTAGGCGACTTGTTGGAAAACTCTCCACTCTGTACTCTTCACAGTATGCTCTCTAGCTCCCTCCATTCAGGCCCTGCATCTCTCCGCTTCTTGCAGCTCCCTTAGAGCGAGGGCTGTTTAGCCACACCATGTTGTTAACTGGTCTTTCTGACTTCATTGGAGAGCTTATGAAACAGGGTCCAGTTTATTTGAATTCCTCTTTTAGCAGCACTGAAATATTCGAATGATACATCAGGCTTGCGTATGAAGTTCCTGGATGTTCTTGCTTAATTACCCTCTGCGCTTCTACCAGACCAATGACACAAGTTAATAAATGTGCACTTTGGGAATGAGTGTGAGTGAGAGTGTGTGGGTAGTGGAGGGCACAGCGGAGTATGTGACAAAGATGGGCAGCTGGGATTGAAGGGAGATTTATCCACCCCTGCCCCCATTCCATTCTGCCTTTTCCTTGGGTTCAAAGGTCAAACTGTAGAGACTTGAAAAGAGTCCACCATGGGTCTGTCTTTCATGGGAGAGGGCTGTGTACCCAGACCAGTTGATCCCAAACCTCTCCTTCCAGGTATTCTGTATATTCGTTCTGTTCCACCAGCAACATCATGCCTCGACCTTCTGGCTAAAGTCAAAATGTAATAGCAGTGCCTCCTGATCCAAGCTCTTTTGCTTGATATGTATTGTATACATACGTGCGTTTTTGAGTCTCTCCACGTGTATGTGTCCAGCACATTGGTGCTATGCTTCGCACCAGGGAACACAGGGCGAGTTCAGTCTTCTGCCAGGGTACACAGGTATCTGCACAGGTCTTCTGTGATAGGCGGAGTTCTGTCTCTTAGCCAGCTGGCAGCAACAATACTGGAATTTACACGTACTGATATCCCCTAGTGCTCGGCTTCATAGGAGACAACATTTACTGTGGGGGATGGGGGAGATCATGCTCAGGGAGTGCAAAATATTGTTATGTAAATGAGACTGGGCGCCTTTGTTGGGCCAAGCTCGTTTTTGTGTTGCACAATTAAGCCTCATCTGTTACGGAAGTGAGACCGGGGAACGCTATTAGTGCTGGCCCCCACTTCTGCGAGCTGTCAGGGTCTGTGTGTGTGTCTGTGTGTGTGTGTGTGTGTGTGTGTGTGTGTGTGTGTGTGTGTGTGTGTGACAGAGAGACCTCCTCCCTGTAGAATCCAGCAGCCTCAAGGGAGGGACCAGAATGTCAAATATTTGAATTGAAAAAAGAAAAAATACACACACACACACACGCAGTTACGATGATAAAATTCAAGTTGAGTAACAGAGAGACCATGATGATAGCAGTTGACTGCGATGTAAACTGTGACACACACTCTTTTTCTCTCATTCTTCCTTCCCATTACTCCCCCTTCCTCCCTGGATCATCACTCACCCCCCAGATCTGCTGCCACAGCTGCTCTTTGCCATTTTGATCAAGTGTGATGGCTTATAAATTTGGGAATTGACAGCATTTACTGGGAGAAATGAGAACAATCCATCTTGGTTAAGGGGCTGTCAAGGGTCTAGCCAAACTTTGCGATCTCCAATTACCCGTGCAACTCTCCCACATTTACATGCCAGCATTATGGGGGCAGACCTGAAACATAGGGTGGAAATCTAGATGGATACCGATGGCAGAAGATGGGCAGTGTGCTACACCTATGAGCCATTCACAGAACTCTCCACACGCACTGCTGAGCTCACTGGCATGGCTGGGGTGGGCTTACCTTTATCCCGTTGCACACAACTGGGATAAGGGTCCTAACCTCCAGCGGCATCAACTGTGAACCACGCAATCATTCTCTCTGATAGATACTTGTCCGAACCAATATGTAGAATGGACTCGGAGTGACACGTATGCAGATACGCACATACAAGAGGGTCTGTACTCCTGTTGCTTGGATTCTTTGAGCAGTCAGAGGATTCTGATCTCTGTGCAGGTGCTCTGCAGGAGGATGGATAGATATTTAGATGGACATTTTATTGATGCTGGAGGAAATTGCACAAGGCTCCAGCAGCAAGCGTGAAAATCAGTGATAGAACGTACGGCGGGTAATGACGGGAAGAACAGTGGAGTAACTCGTGAATATATGAGTAAGATAGAGAAGTAAAATAGTGGTACTGCCAGTTCACTCAGTACCACTCAGGCAATAAGAGGTCAGTATCTTTCCAAGAGCCCGAGGACTCATTGAAGAGTCCGATGACTGTCGGCAGAAATAAATAAAGGTAGTGCTTTGTCTGTCTTACTTGTCTCCATTTTTGCAGGTTTAAGTCTCACAGGCGTATATATGGTTCTGTTCACTCAAGTTTACTCTGTGACACATTTGAGTCCCGTTCAGGAATGTCCTGCACAGAATGACTTCCTGTGCAGTTTGCTGTATTGTTTAGTGATTAAATGCAAAAATGAAAAGGTTTTTTTGACTCGTACAAGACTGAAGTCAAATTGTGTCATTTGAGCGATAAGGAAAGGTCTCATTTGTAGGATCCCAGCCCTGTGCTCCCACCCCATAGCTTGCAGAAGCCTCCTGTACTGTCAGACAGTTCCTGCTCGGTCTACTGTAGGGATTCAAACATCCACCTGTTCCTCTGTCTCCACAGGCAGCAGACTATTCTACCATGGCCAACCTGGCTGGGGGTCTTGGGGAAATGAAGACCAGCCTTGCTAACGCTGGACCGACGGACCTGGGTGCAAGCGTCGCGGGGCCACAGCCGTACCCACTGGTGCCAGGTGACTTTGAAAGACTTGACTCATCTGCTTTGTTCTGGACCAGGTTCCTTGGGACATTAGTTTCTGGGGCACCGATGAAGTGGTTCTTTCTGGTCCAGGGTTCTGATGAAACTGAGAGGTGGTTCATTCTCTACCAGTTGTGGGTTTGCTAAGGAAGTGGTTCATTTTCAAAAATGGCTCTTGAGGCTGTCGATGGGACGTTTTAAATTGGACGTTTGACATTCGTTATGATCAAGGTGTCCGAGTAAAACTGGTGCGATCGTTCACGCTAACCAGGATCCCGAGAACTTTGTTCCTGTGGTTTATTCTGGTCATCGCTTCAGTGTTTAACCCTGTGAAGGTTCTGAGCGCACAGAATAAATGACTCAGAAGCAAGACCATGATGCTGAGAACTTTGTTCAGGTTGTTCATTTTAGAGCAGGAGTCTGAGGACAGTGATGAAATTGTTCACGCTGGTCCTGGATTCTGAGTTCATTACTACTTAAAAAAAAAAGTGAAAATTTTACATTTAGAAATGGGCTGCGAAACTGTGCAGCTAACAGCAGTAGGAGCGCCTGTCCCAAGTTTAAAAGTATGTTGCGGACCCACTTTGTCTGTGCGTGGAGCTCTTAGCGGCAGCTTGCTGTGGTGACCCAGCAGCGCCCCCATATGGCAGATAATCCTCACAGCTGTGCTCAGAGACTTAACCCAGGGAGCAGACAGCCAACACTGGGTGCCCAAGGTACATTTGTGTTACCCACATGCGCGTTGCGCTGACTCACAGGCACGGGTTTGGCCCATTTGTTGTCAAGCACCAAGTCCTGAATGTTCTTTCGCTGTGTGTCTCCATCACTCGTTCGGTTGAAGAATGCATCCGACCTGCTCCTTCGCCCACCTCCCCACTGTCATCGATGCGCCACGCATTGACAATCTGCTCTCCGTAAGATGGAAGGAGGCAGAGCAAACCCAGTGGTGCGAGCACCCAAGCCGTGCGCGATGGCGAATATCTGCGACCCCCCCCACTCTTATTGTCTGTTATATGTGAAGAAAGGCAGACGAGTTATCGTGACAGACTGTCATGTAGCCTAATGCAGTTGTAAATCTCCATCGTTCTGACATGCTTCCAGCTGGAGGGGTGCTGGCGTGGTGCTGGCGTGGTGCTGGGGTGGTGGGGGGAGGGAGCGCAGGCAAATACAGATGGAGGTGTGTATGTTTCGGCGCTGGGGGCAGCAGTGCATGGTATGTATGGGATGCAACATAAAGAGGACTGAGAGTGAATGATAAGGGAATGAAGGGATTAGCTGAGTGGACAGAGGAAGGAACACAGGACACACAGCCGCAGGACATGAGCTAATGAACCAGTTAGAACATAAAGCACAGTTGGCCTTCTGGTCCAGTGAAAGACTTCCATTGCTCTCAGATCAAAGGGACGCATTTGACTCCGACGTTTACATTTACATTTATTCATTTAGCACAAGCTTTTCTCCAAAACGACATAGATCTTGCATACTCCTGGATGAAATGCTGTATACTTAGAGTGTGAGACCTATGCATAGACAGGGTCTTCTGATGTTTACTGTGTGGGCCTGGTGTGTTTAGATATTAAAATGGAAAGAGAGTAGCATACTGTCTAAAGAAGGCAGCAGGTAGAGGTTAGAGCCATTGCGTGGCAGTCAGAAGACCTGGGTTTGCATCTCTGCTCCAACTTTACTACCTATAAGTAAGGTACTTACCCTGAGTTGTGCTGGTAAAAGCACCCAGTTGTCTCAAGAGGTAAACTTTAAGTGGATCATCGTTGCAAGTCACTTTGCAGAAAACTGGCAGACAGTCATTAGTTTAGATTTCGGTGTGATAGAGAAGAAGTGGGAAGACAAGGAAAGACAGTGACTGAAAAGAAAATTCAACTTTGTTATTATGAATGGTATAAATCATTAAACACCCCGGTTACAGCTGTGAACTGTAACACAGCGAGTAGCGCTGCTGTCTCACAGCACCGGGGTGGTGCGAGAGGACGTGGGTTCGATCCCCGCTCGGTCTGTGTGGAGTTTGCATGTTCTCCCCGTCTCTGTGTGGGTTTCCTCTGGGCGCTCTGGTTTCCTCCCACAGTCCAAAGACATGATGTTCAGGTTCCCCCATAGTGTGTGAGTGACAGAGAGAGAGTGTGTTCCACTGATGTATGGATGAGTGACCCAGTGTAAGTAGTGTATCTAGCAGTGTAAGTCACCACGGTGAATAAGGTGTGTGGGCTAGTTACACTACATAGAGTTCATTGGAAGTCGCTTTGGAGAAAAGCATCTGCTAAATAAATAAATGTGACTATAAACAATTCAAAACAAGCAGGCCAGGAATTACCGCTGTATGAACTAAAGGGGTGAACAAATGTCTTTGGCGGGCCTACATGGACACCAGGCAACCCTGTTCATAGTTAACTGTACCCAAGCGAAAGGCCCGTTTCACATAATGCTTTTTTTAAAAAAATTCTACATACAATCAGCGTTCGCTGTGTGTGTTATCTGTAGTGCAGGAATTCACCTGGTGGGAGGGCCAGTTTTGTCGCAAGCACTGGTGTCCCACAGCTAGATACTGGAAAAAGGCGTGATTGTCACCCCCGACTCAGTGTCACCAGTCACAGGGATGACGTTACTTCAGTCCTTCTCCTGTGCCGCACTACACGTTCTCCTCTGCCTGCCAATGGTCCTGCCCGCTTTCCTCCCGCACGGTAAAACGCCGCGGCCACAAACTTTAGTGCCGCCTCGGTCTATGTGACCCCTAACTGCCTGTCGTCCTCACCGGAATCGAGGGGCACCGCTCGACACTCACTGGAACGCGTGAGCCGGCAGAAGAAAACGAGCAAGACACGAGAGTCCCGCGGCTTTCTGAGTCGATCGGCTGAACGCACCGGTTATGCACTTTCTGCTTCGCGTTGTACCTTGTTGATGGATGTGGGCTCTGTGTCTGCAGGTCGGGACCTGGCCAGCACCACACTCCCGGGGTACCCGCCTCACGTGCCCCCTGCAGGACAGGGCAGTTACTCGACCTCCTCCCTTACCGGGATGGTGCCTGGTGAGTTGCCCGGCTGAACGCCTGCTGAACGCCTGCTGAACGCCTTCGGTCTGGCAGCCGTGGTAAAATTACAGAGCAGAAACGTGCGCTGCTCTGTGCATTCCGCTATACTGCTCGTTGTTTGGGAAAACGCGCATATAGTTTGGGTAAGAATGCAGACGCAAACTGAAATGAAGACCCTGCAGCTGGCAAGGAGACTCTCCCTTTGTCGAGTGTAAATTTCAGTTTGGACCAAGATGGGTTCTTCTTTTTACATTGATCCTTTGAGAAATACACTGTAGGTGGAAGGTGATTCACGTTGTCTCTGTGTCGCTGTATTCATCAGGATTTCAGCAAAAAGCAGAGAAACACCTGACACACGGACCAGGGTTGGTTGCTCGGCAGGCTGATGATTTAAACTGGTTAACTGTATTTTTGGCACACTGGAAGCTCCAAATATCCGAATCGACTCGAAAAACTTGGATGTAATTATACGATTGAATATAAGACACTGCTTTTATGAATAAGAATAAGGAGGTAATGCAGTGGTGGAGTGACGTACATATTTGCTATTGTTTAATAAGGTAAATAACAATAAAAGCTGGAGGAGTTATTGTTTCGTTCTTCCACACATTACACAACTAGACAAGGCTGCTCGGTTTCCCTGCAGCAGAATGCAGAGATGCAGAGACTCGATGGGTATGTATCGGTGTGAGAATTATGCATAATTGTTGTTGCAGAGCTCAAAGCTGCTGTGTTTTTGACATGTCAGGTGGAGACAAGCTGTCAAGTGTCCATCAAAGGATCTTCATTTATTCCCACTTCTGGACTTTCAAAGAGCAATATATTAATATCAATCAGGCTGAGGCGAACATCTCTGTTTTAAAGGGAGGGGAAGAATATTTAAACGTGAATCATTCTCCGAACGCATTCTGCTGCTTGGTCTGGATCAAAACTCCACGAAAGCGGAAAGGAAAACGGTTGCTTATGTTCGCCTCCATAATACAGGAACCTACGTTGCAGGCGGACCACCTTCAGTGGGAAGGAAAGAGGTTCTCCTCCTCATGATAAACCCCCAGAGGCTCCTGTTTACACCTCAGTAACTTTCTCCTGCTAAACAACTGAGAGTTTACGGAGTGAAAAGGCTCAAATCAGACCAGCTCCTTTGGGCGAAATGACCGACCAGCGAGTTACTTATCTTCAGTCAACTGACTGAGGCAGTTCCTCTGCTCATGAGGGCTTTCATTGCCATCGAGGTGATCGTTGCTCCTCCAGCGGGCCGCTCGTCTACCGGCCTACATGACGGAAAGGAAGCAGATCTGTGCCGATGGCATGAAATGCAAAGTGGACAACTGGCTGTTAAGTATGGAGTTGGAGAGAAGTAGGGTCAGGAGAGAGTAAACCATCACATTCTCCTTGTGGACAAGACAGCCAGCTTGAGTGTGAGATCGTGTGAGGACCCGCACACTTCTCACACTGAATCAGTTTGTCCTTGTGGCTCTAGCTCTATACATTCATTTCTGGCTCTGTCCTCTGACTCGAAGCTGTTTTGGCCTCTTCCAGGCAGTGACTTCTCCAATGGCCCCTATTCCCACACTCAGTACTCCACCTACAATGAGTCCTGGAGGTTCCCCAACCCAGGCCTTTTGGGTAAGTACGAAAAGCATAACCATGTGGACTCAGAGGGGACAGGTTGGACTGAGACACAGCCTTTGAGGATGTATGCATCTGTGTTCATGACAGATTCTACAGAGCTTGACGTAGTCGTCACATTTATTGCTTTTCCTTTGTTACGATTCATTATTTGAAATCCAATATAGGTGGTCCCCGATTTACGATGGTTCGACTTGCGATTTTTTTCGACTTTACGATGGTGGACTGGCGGTAGACATTCAGCAGAAACCATACTTCGAATTTTGAATTTAGATATTTTTTTTTCCCGGGCAAGCGATATGCGGTGCGATACTCTCTCGCGATGCTCCCAATCTGTCACGCAGAGGTGTGTATTAGGTGTATCAAATGCATTTTAGACTTTAGACAATATTTTCGACTTGCGATGAGTTTCGCGGAACGTAAGCCCATCGTAAATCGGGGACCACCCGTAGTTGTACGTTGGTCTTACTGCAGTGGTACAGTGGTGCAGCGGGTAGTACCAGCACCTTGGTTGTTTAGGTGTAGGTTCAAATGCAGCTCAGTGTGTGTAGTTTACACGCTCCCATGTTTGTGTGGGTTTCCTCAGGGCGTTCCTGCTTCCTTCCACGGGCCAAAGACATGTGAATTGGTGACTCTGAATTGTCCTTAGTGTGTGTGCATGGCTACCCTGCGATGGATGATGTCCCATCCATGGTGTACAGCTCCTAGTCAGACAGCCTGTGCCTTAAAGGTTGATAAGTGAGATGCTCTGTGGTGTGCTGTTTGGCTCACCGTGTGGGTCTACCGCGTGTGTCTTTCCCACCCCCGACCCCCAGGCTCTCCATACTACTACAGCACAGCCACGCGAGGCCCGGGTCCTGCCACTGCTACAACTGCCACCTATGACCGCCACTGATTCTGCCAGCTGGAAGCAGAGGGGAGGCATGGAGCGGGAGGAGTAGGAGGAGCATGAGGAAGAACGAGCGCCTGTGTTGTCCTGCAGAGGGCTGGGGTGGGGAGGAGAAAGGCCTTCCTCCTGAATTTGTACGAGTGGCTTCCTTTCCACGGGACCAGCACCTAAGAGCTGTGAGCCTGGGGTCTTAACACACGGCTCCTATCCCCCACCATGACCCGCTAACATGGGAGCGAACTGCAAAGTGAAGGACGCACAAGAGCATAAACCCTCAGATGGACTTATGAAGAGTCGGCAACAGGTGACTCCGTTGGAGTCGCATCGGATGTACCCCATGAGGAGGTTGTGCTTCACACCCAAGGAAATATATTTAAAAATACAATCATTATTTGATATTATGCTTTCATTTTTAATATATTGCCGCAAATAAGAACTTTTTGATGAATGACAATGCTGTCCAGAATTATTTTATAATTTGATTTGTTCATATACAGTATATATGCTTATATAGAAAAACATAACCCCTATTTGCGGAAGTACTCATCAGTCCTGCATTCCAACAGGTGTCCACTTAGACAAAGACTGCTGTCAGACAAATCCTATGAAAAAAAATTCTTCTAGAGCATGTCTTTTGTAATCCAGCTTCACAAAAGCCTTACTCCCTTCTGCCCCGCTCTGAAAGCCCAAACCAGACTACAAAGTGCCAGAATTTACCATACAGGTAAATATCCTTATCTAAAGAGTCCCATAGATGGGCATTGATTACTCTGACAGGGCTGATTAATAATTTCTTTCAGCTTATGTTCGCTGGAACACAAAAATCACCAGGTTCCATGTGTGGTGTTAAGTTCCTATTGCTGTGTCTCGGTCATCATGCTCCTGGCACGGTCACTGCCTGGCAACGTGAGAGAGCAGGGTCCTGTGAGAATGGGAAGCTCTGCAGAGGATTATACTACATACGAGATGATGTTACTAAAATGCTTACCTTACTCTAAATTCAATTTTTTAAACAATTTTTTTTTAAATGCAAAGCAGAGTTAATTACCTCTTTTCTGTGCCCCTAACTTCAGAGAAGAACTCATAAGTAGCTTACAAGGAAATGTAGAAACCACATTTTAATGGTGCACAGTTTTTAGAGAGATTCTGAGCACAGTAAGGATATAAAGAGAGCGCAGCACCTGCAGTGACCATGTGTAAAACCGTCCAGATTGTAGGTGTGAGAATCCATCTCGTGGATTTGTGCGACTGATGCCACCACCTGAGGGCCATTGACACAACACTGGCTGTCATCATTAAGTCTGCAGATGAGGTGTCTTCAGCCATGCGTTAGCGAAGGGGAGAGGATGACGCCGGATCCCGAGTGCTATATTTCCAGCCGTGTCCAAACCTTCCCTGTCGCGTGAGGAGTGGATCTGCGAATCGGCCGAGAACCTCGTGCTGGCTTCGGTCCTGCTCGCCGTGGTCTCCGCACTCACCGCAGTGCGGCGAAAAACTATTTGCTCCTTTCCTGATTTCCTCTATTGCTGCAGACTTCGAGGCTGAATGTTTTCATGTCTTCAGCTAAAATGTTAGGTAAAGGGTATTTGAGTGACCAAATAAGACATTTTTTTACTTATTTCATTTATTTCATGAACAAAATTATCCAGCACTGGCACTGTGTGAAAAACTAATTGCCCCCTTACACTTAATTACTGGTCGTGTTACGTTTAGCTGCAATGACTGCAACCGATTGCTTCTTATAACTCAATATCAGCCATTCCAGTCGCTGGGGAGGAATATTTGCTCGCTCTTTCTTCCAGATACATTAGCAGGTTTTTTTGCAATAATCGATGAAATCAGGAAGGGCAAATACTTTTTCATGATACTGTGTACCAGTTACTCTTCGGACGCGGATCAAATGGGATACTCGGCTATGCCGTAGGCCGCCTTGCAGAGCTTTCGTCTCAGGTCAGGACCCCGGTCCCGGTTGCTCGGCGATACGAGAAGCAGGAGAAGAAAAGCAACGGAATGCCTGAACTTCCGGAAATTAGTGGGGTGTAAAGTCGCCTCCTTGGAGCGCCTGCTGCACGACCGAGCGACTGTGAAAGAAGCACAGTGTCCGTGCGACATGGCACAGTACCCCCTGCGCTCAGGCACACATCACTTGGCAAAAATGTTTGCTCTGAACTGATGGGGCGGTCTCGTGAAACCCATAACCCAGGTGTGTGCCGGACGTGTGGTACCAGTGAACGCAATCACTTAATCCAGCTATGTTGTGAAAACGTCTCCTCTTTTTGTGTAGTAATGTATTTACATGTGTACAGTGAGCATGCATAATTGACGACGAGCAGTCCGACTATTGAAAATGAAACACTCTGACGGAGACATGCTCCTCGTGACGAAGAATCTGGGGCACGCCAGTGAATAGTGGGCTGCTCGTCTCTATAAAGACAAACATTTTATACTAGGAAACAGCTGTGAAGAAATTGATACTCAACTCTTTTCGGCTTAAACAATCTGATTGAGTTATTTATAGACAGAGGTTAATATATTTACAGTAATAATGATCAAAGATGTGAGTTGAACAACTAAGCATGTGTTGATACAAAATACTCTTTTTTTGACCTGTAATAGATGTACCTTATATGTGGGCTAAGTTTGAACATTGCTTCATTCTGGTAGGAAGTAGAAAGTGATACCTCCAAACCTGATCCCACAATTTCAATCTAGAAAGCTCTAACTTGCTGGAAGGACATGTTCTCCACCCCTACAGAGCACATAGATGTTAATGGGCTAATTTAATGTCCCCTTAAAGGGTCAGACCAGCATATTTTATTCTGTGATATTTTTTTGCTAATGTACTTAATAGCTACATTGTGACATTGAGATAAACTGTAATTGTGGTTGAAATTAAGGCCAATTTATCCTCTTTTTGTAAAGTCCAGAAATGTGATGAGAGAATGTTCTCGTGTCAGCAAAGTAATTTTGGGCTTTATCCACAATGTGCTGCCGTGATGCATATGACCAAGGTCAGTCTTACAGTGGTTTACCAAGGGAACTGTTGAGTTCATTTTTTTCCTCCCGGCATACTTTGTTTGAAATGTGTTTTAAATGTGATTTATATTTAGATTTAGAGATTTCGGTGTTACCATTTCCAGAGATGCTCATTCCAGGTGGAGAGCTGTCATGCTTCAGTGCCAGACTTTAAAACAAAAACAAACTTAATCAATGCCAATTTTTTTTCTTGACTTTGCTGTGTTGTGGTGTTGTATGGTTGATACCTTGATGGATGTTTCTTAGCTCAAAGTTGCTTGAGTGCAACTCTAAAAAACCTTAAAGTTCTCTGTAGTGCTACAGGTGAACTTGCCCCTATACCTTTTCCTGGAGGCATTATAAACCTGAGGTACACCAGCTGCAATCAAGGATAGTGCCTTTTTCTTACTTATTTCCCCGAGACCGTGAGTCGCTAAAACTACAGTAGGCTGACCTACCTTGCAGCAACCTGCAGCCTCTGCGAGGCGAGGACAGATTAAACATTTCAAATGTCTAGGCACATCTCTAATTTTTAGCATTCAGACCCAACCAACCAACCAACCAACCAACCAACCAACCAACCAACTACCAGGTAGAGAACAATCCAAGCTGTGGACAAGTGGTCTACGCTAACAAGTTAGTCATTCACTGGGCCGAGTCAGACTGTACATTTCCAGGCTGTTCAATGGACAGTTCATCAGCTCTCAGCAAGATGCATCCTCTCAGTGTACATAGCAGCTCATGTCACTGTTTTCATGCTGAAATACTGACAAATCCGCCCAAATCCCTTCTCCCTTTAGCTCCTTGTGACTTGAACTGTTTTTTGCCATCTGGCCATTTCATCCATGATGGTTGGGGGGGGGGTGTTTTGTGAGTGTTGCCAAAATGTTCTGGTTTAGAAGCCACGTGTGTAAAAATGAAGACCCTGGGCATGGAGACCCCTGCATGGTGTGTCAGCTGACGGCAGCTTTCACTCCATGCTCAACAACTTGTATCCATAGCTTATTGGTATCTATATGTAAACAAGCACATTCCTTTGCTGCATATGGCAAAGCCTTTTTTTGTACAAGTGAAACTGTGTGAATCTGTGGTGTTTCAAAGTTGTGTTTCAAAGGTTCAGAATGCACTGTCAAAGGCATTAACAGGCCCACTAATAGCTCCACAAGAGGCTAGGACTGATCCCCAGTTGGTCCGCTAATAGGCCACAACGGGCCACTCAAAAGACCTACCAAGATGCCCACAGAAAGCTCACGACGAGGCCAGTGGTGATTTGTCTACTTGTTTCCTCTGTGGGATTTTAAAGCAGGTCCCTTTAATACAATCAAGATCCTCCACCCTGCTACCTGCTGTAATCCTTCCTGATCAGCTACCCTTTTTTTTTTTTTTTTTTGCATCCGGGGGCCACTTCTCTCATCCCAACAGTGGCATTACGGCCATTAGAATTGTCCCTCTCGTCTACTTCTCTAACCTTCCGTAAAATGGTCTATCTCCTTGCAAAATATAATTTCAGAAAAGGAGATAGGGCATTAGACATATTTAAAATTCAAAGCCTAGAAGGCTGCATTGGTGGTTCTTGGAAAATACCTATTGGTAAATTATTGAAAAGGTAGTAAGCTGAAATGCATCCTTAATGTCACTATGGGGCCCAAGATGTTGGTTAGTTTGGTAAATATCCCTGGATAAACAACAAAATCAAAAATGGATGAAACCAACAAATTAGAAGGTTTCAATAAGTGATTTTAGCCTCATTGCCATTCATTCATTCATTGTCACCTCCCTCTCTCTCTCTCTCTCACACACACACACACACACACACAGATACATACTCTGGCAATGTTGAGAGTTTGAGAGCGCTGGAAGTGTTACTACAGCACTAAGCTATATGTTCCAGCTATCAATTAACGTTGTGAGAAACCATTGCTAGTATATTTTTTTGCTAATGTGACACTAGATTGGTTTTGGCCAAGTATTCTCATTCTTTCACAAAACCCAGAGTTGCACACGTTGTACATATTTTGTTGTTTACCATGCGCACTGATAGTTACCCTATCCGTTAGGACCAGATTTTCAGGGGATGGAAGCAAGAGCCACTGAGCAAGTAAAATTGCCTCCTCAGAGATTGCGTTATCCTCCCGGGCAAATAGTTGACCTGGGTTTAATGCCCTTTGTTCCCCAGGCATCAGCTAAAACGTTGGCGCCCACTGACCAGCAAGCAGCCCTCATGCTGTTTAGCCACAGCCTGGTGTCGGTCACAGACGCGGTACCGCTATTTCTGCCGCTGATTGTCATCAGCGGTTGCCGTTAGAAAAAAATGTAGGGCTTACCGTGGTAATAAATGTGTTGCTTTTCACCTTTATAGCCGTTTTGCTTTTAGGGAAAGCCCACAGCCCACTTCTGTGCGTGATACGCTGAGAATTTAAAAAAATATATATATAATAATAACAAGATATTAATAAAATGCTGTGACAAGTGCGAACAGATTTTGTAAACCGTCTGATATCACAAATATTTAAGGAACAGAAGTATGAATGCATATCTATGGACTCCACTACTTAGTAACACCACTTTTAAGTTTCACGTAAAAGCTTCATCGTCACCAAACAAAAGCAGCGGAAAATGTTAAAATGCCTTTAAATGAGTGAAGTAATTAAAAAAAAAAAAAAAACTAAAGAATATTCAGTAAACTAAAAATGCTTCCTTACAAAACGTGTACGGTTACATTACATTTTCTAGTAGTTTAAAAAAGAAAACTGGTGTTCTTTCATGGTGTTGTGTGTTGTCTTAATATTCGAATGTAATTACAGGAGTAACAATTTGCCAAAGATATCACTTTTCATCATTTTTCTTGTTTCAATTTTTGGAATTGTTCACACTGGATATTGTGATTTTAATATTAGAGTTATTTTTCAGATTTATATTGGTCTTGTTAATATTATTATACCAGTTTGTAATGGCTTCTGATGGGTCATTTTCAGGGTTTTATAAGTCGAATGGTGAATTGCAGTTCACTGGGGGTCTCTCCGCTTGGCCTGCAAAGAAATAGGATTGTAGGTTATTCACCGTATGTGGATCTGTTCACCTGAGTAAGTGTTATTTGTGAACTATTAATTTATATGTATCTGTACCGTGAGATGAAAAGTAACTATTTGTAAATATTGGCCATAATTTAATTGGTTCTTGAAAATAAAAGTAATTTTTTAAGTTGAAAGTATCAGTGCCTTTTTGTGATGATGTATAGTACAACAAATCTTACATGTGTTCTTAATTTTCACAAATATTTTATATAATGATTGCTGATATTCAGAGGATGGAAGAGTTACCAGTTTGTGCTGTAGCCATTAAAGAGAAAATTATAAACCATCCATACGACCATCCATCGGGATCCCCTCATGCAGAGAATGTGAATACGCAGGTAAACACGTGAGGTATGGCTACAAGTGTAAGCGTTCTGGAGCCGCGGCCTGGACATCAGCCCGCTCACCACCTCTGTGTACCTCTTGTACACCTGCGTGGTCAGTTTGTCCATCAGGTCTGTAACTAGTACTGGTCTGATTCCCATTCTACAAAGTAGCTTTAATTAGGTTTAATTGCTGGCTTTTACATACACGATTGCCTGGGGTGACTTTAAATCACACGAGATGTTCCCTTTTCTCCCGACCAGGAGCCCACCATATAAGCTGGGGCAGAAGTCTTACAAATTAATGTCACCTGGCCATGTCACGCTGTCAAATAACTGCCCTGGCGGAGGGCATCAGTAATCGCTGTACCTGTAGCACCCGTGCCGTAGGGAAGGTGTGTGAACACAGAGACGGCAAACTGCACTGAAGGAAAAAGTGCTGAGTCGACGGTTTATTGTCAATTGTCAGAGCAGCTGGGGGAGAATAACAGGTCATTGGGAGAATTCGGAGATGAACTGGATTTAAAGAACACGACACCGAATTTATTCGTTGCACTAAAACGATGAGATCTGCCGTTTAATCACACTCAGACATATGCGACAGAGCAGATATTTGAAAGAGCTGTTACTTTGCACTCGAAGGACCCAGGCTGGAATCTCACTTGTGCTGGAGCACCCCTGAGCCAGGCACTTACCCTGGATAACTCCGGTAAAAATTCTGAAAATCCAGAGAGTGCTCGCAAACGTACATGGGTAAATCAGTAAGTAAGTAGCTGAACATTGTAAGTTGCTTTGGGTAAATAAACAGATGTAAATAAATGTAAAATTGCACTGTAAGGATGTGCGCCTTGTACCAGGACCAAAATTAAGACTTTTAAAATGTGTGTGTGTGTATATATATAATTAAAAAAGAATGATCTTTCAGAGGTCTGCACAAAAGGCTCACTATGACATTAGATCATCATGATATCATCATGATAACATCATCATCATGATGTCATCGTAATGATGTCACCTTGTCTGGTGATGAAACGTTAGCAGTCCAAATGCCAAGCTCGGCGAACACCTGAACATCTGAGACCCCATTTAATCATTTCACGTGGACGGTGCAGGTTAGTGTTTCATTTGTCCACGCGCAATGTGTATGTAATTGCCAAGTGAATAATTTGACTTTCAGAAATTAAGTACTGATTCAGTAAAATTGCCCTTACGTTTCATCCACTGAGTAAAAAGGAAGAAACGTTACACCGTTAACTGTACAAGTGACATTAACTCATGTTTATGTTTGGCAGGCGCTCACTTTAATGGACAGTTATAACACAATCAGACAGCAGTTTCCCACATGACAGCCCCTTTATGGTTTCGTCGAAATATCTCGGGGGAAAAAAATGACCAATTTAAAACAGCTATAAAAGTGACGTGGCCATTTGTGAAATTATATCATCACTCTTCTTGTGATATACTGTTCTCATCTTTTCTTAAAGTCATCTGGCAAGTGAACGGATGGATGGATGGATGGACATCCCCTGGGGTTTGAGAAGCGGTCGCGAAGCAAGTGATGGGGACAGCGAAAAACGACACGGCTCCTCATCGCCGGCTCTTATTGTGCATGTTCCCCCAATGAAGGATGCACACACACACACGTTTTCTGAACCGCTTGTCCCTAACGGGGTCGC
The DNA here is from genome assembly GCF_900964775.1 of Scleropages formosus. NCBI lineage: Eukaryota > Metazoa > Chordata > Actinopteri > Osteoglossiformes > Osteoglossidae > Scleropages > Scleropages formosus. The sequence continues at coordinate 14,388,527 of NC_041821.1, read as the reverse complement.
GGGGAACCGGAGCCTAACCCAGCAACACAGGGTGAAAGGCTGGAGGGGGAGGGGACACACCCAGGACGGGATGCCAGTCCATCGCAAGGCACCCCAAGCAAGACTCGAACCCCAGACCCACCGGAGAGCAGGACCCGGTCCAACCCACTGCGCCACCGCACCCCCCATGAAGGATGCCTATGAGGAAATATAGCCCCCCCCCACCCCGCTCTCATAAACAACTCGCTGTAACAGACGCAGCCGTCATCTTCCTTTCTGTTTCAGCTCTGATTGCTCTCTCACTCTGCGAGTCCTCGCTGCACGCCTGTGACAGTGGCGCGCGCCACTTGTTGGACTGATAGCTTCACTAATGGTGGCCTGCGTAGCTGCTCCCCCCCCCCCACCCCTTCGCTGCCGTCTCCCTGTGGGGCTGTCTTACTCTTCCATGCCATGATGAGCGGAGGGCCTGTCTGAAAGAGCCCATTCGGGGCCCAATTAAAACGGCGAGGAGGCTGCGCCGGCCGTCAGAGGGAAGGAGAAAAACTCCGAATCACGAAGAGTTCCCTCGTCAGACCTGCTGCTTCTCCTCATCTCCTCATCTCCCGTGCGCCGGCGTCGCTCGTCTCCTCTCCTCTAACAGTCTCACGCATTAGGGCAGCGGCGTCAGGCAGAGGAATCCCGCGCAGCCTCTTCATGGCCTCCCTCCGCTCACTGTTCGCTGGGCTTCCGGGCCAGGGCAGGAGGAGAGGTGCCGGAGCGTGACCGTCCGCTCGAGGGCCTGGTCATCTAGAGCCGTTCCCAGGAAGCAGAGGACGCTCGGATCGTGACGTCAGCGGCGCGCGTGCGGCTGTCTGGATCGCTGCTGAGACGCGACACGGTCAATTTGTGTCGTAAGCGAGTGACCAGCGGCGGAAAGTAAACCGCGACTGTTCATTATCGAACGAGGAGCTGTCTACGGTATTATTGCATTAGATGTCCTGTTACGTACGTCTCCTAATAAAGTGTTGTTCTGTCCTAGTTAAGGATTAAGGTGGATCGTAATGCGTTACATTTACAGGTACATTTTCTCCGTGTGTTCAGACTGCATATTGTAGCTGTTAACATCAAAAAGCTTCTGCATTCCAGCACTTTTACACCTCATGTTTTTTTTTCCCCACTTTTACTCAAATTTTGATTTTTACATTTACATTTAGTTGTTTAGCAGACACTTTCCTCCAAAGCAACTTCCAATGAACTCTACATAGTTTTATGAGCCCACACACCTTATTCACCGCGGTGACTTACACTGCTAGATACACTACTTATACTGGGTCACTCATCCATACAATCATCTCCTCTTCTCCAGCAGTGTCACACATTAGGCCACACATTTTTGGATGAGCACTTTTACTTGAGTAATTATTTTTGGAACGTTAAAGCACTTTTATTTGAGTGCAGCGTTTGGCTGCGCTGCCCACCTCCGGTGAGGTGTTTTTAGTCTCGAACCCAGCAGCGCTGGGGCTGTTCGAAAGAGGAAGTGTTTGTTGAGCGAAACGTCATATGATGAAGTCTAACCGAGGTGCGACACCACGGTGCGTTGCGGAGAGCCAGGCAGTTAGGGAGCTTTTCACACTGAGGGGTTAGTTCCCTTTGCCCTGATAAAGTCGTGTTTAAGGCAAACCTGTTTGCGTCATTCGACCGTGTAGAAAAACTCTCAAAAGAAAAATACTTAGACGGAAATCCTTCATGATCAGCACCAGAGTGTGAGTACACTTGCTGGCATCTAGTTTTTTTTTTTCCCCCCCACAAGACATTTGGTTCAACTGTTTTGAGCAGGAAAATAAGCCTCCATGTCTCCGCAGCTCTTCTGCAGCACTTCCCAGAGACGTAGGACACTTGCGCGCTGCTCTGATTTCACTACTCTGCCCCGTTTGTCCTGCGAAAGAAATTGTTTTCTTTTCTGGAACCGATCGGCCGCAGGAGATCTGGACAAAACACTCAGACCCATAGAGACTTTTCAGGACATCACCAGCCGATGGGAGAGCTCCATACAGCTGGACGCGTCCCTCATCGGATTGCGTTGCCTCCTTTTTTTCTTTGCAAGCTCATACATAGGTCATCACAAGGCACAGCAACACTTTCGAAACTTCCCTCGTGTCCGACGCAAAAGTGATCTTTACTCTGAACAATTTGAGAAGTGTGTCGGTACACATCCTAAAGGCTGAACTTTGCGTTTCGTTTTCCCAACCGACATTTCTCCATTGCGCTACACAGACACAGCATACGTTTCCTGAACGTCTTAACTTTTACATCACACTAGAACATATCAATCACTTGAAAATATTCACTACTTGAACATATTTTCACACCACAGTCCCAAACAATAATGCTCAGGTGCTGCACACAAACCAGGCAAGACAAGGACTGTACAAGACATTTCTGGTGGTGGTGGGGGTCATGATGGCACTTTTTCCCCCCATTTATCACTCAGAAAGTACAGATGAACAGCTGGAACAACATAACAGGAGAGGTGACAGCTTAATTAAGGCTTGTAATTCTCTGCCTGACTGCCTGAGTCCAGTCTTTATGATAATTGAGCTTTTCTAATGAAATAAATGAAACAAAACATTCCCGTTTCTCACCAAAGCACACGACAGGTTTAAGAAAATTTGCAGCCAGGGGAGAATAGACCATTACCGAAAACTGAAAAAGGCATGTCAAAATACATAACTTTATTTGCTTAGAGAGCTGTTGTTGAGAAACTTTAATTTGCATACAAAGGCATTTGACAGGTCATTGAGAATTAAGGTCAGTGGGAATTGGTACCTCCCTCTATCTGCAGAAGTTCCACCTCTTAACCCTCAGTGGCAGCCCTAGGAGAAGTAGTTGTTCCAAATCAAGGTACTCAGCCCCCTGAGACCCACAGTATTGCTTTAGGAAATAATACCTCATATTTTTGACTCAGGACAAAGTTGAAACGTTAACTCATTTTTCAATTCAAGGATATTTTGTGAAATGTAAAGTGTGGCAAATTGCGTCACCAGGACACTTCAGACCCTCGTCTGAATGCCTCATGGAAATGTGTTTATACTTAGAAGTCCCAACTGTAAAGCCAACAGAAACCTGTAGACACTATATTTAAATAATAATAATAAAAAAAAAGTTTAATACAAAGACTATTTGAGTTTACATCTCATACACTGACATTTGTAGAAGTTGAAGCTTCTGCACAGTTTATCAACCCCTTGGTGCACAGACGTATGGTTCTGCGGCAAAGACAGGGTTAAATCGCAGATGCTCAGCTCGTGGTGGAGCTCCAACATTCTCACAAACAAAGCAGCCATTTTAATATCAACCTCATTTTACTAGACATGAAGTTTTACTCTGTGAAGCAGAGATGGGCTTCTATTAACGACTGTCGTAAATCCCAGTTAAATGCAGGCAGACTGAAGCAGCCTTATGAATTCGAGTCCCACACCTGCCAGGGCTCAGCGGGAGCGGACAGAGGGAAACGAACCTGATGTGTCAGTGAAACATGAATCAATGCAGGTCACACCAAACCGGCTGAAATGGAACAGTAACCGAAAAGACTTGGCTCAATTTATAACAAGCACATCAACTTCAATTTGCTCATTTATTTTTCTTTACAATACATTAGTGGCCATTACACAAAAACCCACATTAGAAAGAAAGCACAGAAATTACACATTACACACAAAACCATACAAAAGTAAAATTCAGTTCAAGTTATAGCTTTCTGACGCGGAATATTTAATGCTGATGATAAAAATCTGAGAAAGCTCAGCTGATGCGCCTTATAAAACAAGGCAGCAGCGTTGGGGTCCTTGGCCAGAGCAAGTCATCAGATTCTTGAGGTGGACAGGATGTCCTCGACCAGGTGCTTGTACACCCAGGCATCTCCTTTGAGCCGCTGCCTGCGAATGCCTACCACCTCGGGCTTGGCCAGAAGGCATACCTCCAGCTCAAACTGCATGGTCACCTTGCCAAAGTCTGACTGGGTTGTGCACTTCAGTGTGTATCTGGGAAAGGAACACCACACTGAGACCACAGTACTGTACCAAGCAACATTTCATCGCCAATGCCCGATTTGGCAGTCGTTAATCTAATGCATTCCCATAAAACTGACATGTGATTGCACCCAATGAATACTACATCAAGTGAACACACACACACACAACCTTGACAGCTGAAAAACAGTAATGGGAGAAGAATGCATGGCAGTAGGGCGTCTTACCCCTTCTGCACAAAGTCTACATTCTTCTCTGGCAGGATGCTGAGGATCTGGCTAAGGACCTGGTCTGCATTCACCTGGTTGGTTAGGGTCACATTGTACTGTGCCTAGTAGGGGTAAGTAGTGGAGCAGAAGATCAATCTCAAACAGGAAGTATGGTTAGATGGTTTCATGTGGCAATATTTAAAGGAAACCCTGAAAACCTCAGTGCATGAATTCAATTGCTATTTTTCCAACTGCATGGGCATGGTATTGCTATAGGGTTACTTTTCATGAAGTCTCAAGCAGAGGTTTAAGGACTTGATTCCTAGCCATAGCTATCATTTGTTCTAGTCTCCCAGCATTGTACAGAGAGTTAAAATTCCAAGGCTGTTGAGCAGTGACAAGGATTTATCTGTAAATGATATCAATTCAAAGAGACCGACCCTTCCTGGGACAACCTTCAGGATGGATTTATTTAAATTGGGGGGGGAAAAAAAAAAAAAAAAAAAAAAACCCTAAGAGGTGTAGTTAGATACAAAAAATAAAAAAAATAATAAAAAAAGCTGTTGACCTACTTTGGATACAAGTCTATTAATCAAAAGTACACGTAGCAGCTATCACAGTCAGATTTGGCACACTCTACAGACACATTTGCGTTAAGATTTCCCTCACTGCCCTGTTATTCAGATTTAAACTTCAACCTGTAACTTTAAATTACACAAACATGGCTAAAGTTAATAGAAAAGCCATAGGAGATAATGGGTTCAGCACAAATATTAAATCTTTTGAACTACATTCACATTTTAGATTAAACTGTGCCAATGGAAATTATGCATATGTGAATGGTGAGAGTGAACATGGTACACAGGGCAAGACACGAAGTGTAGTTTTTGCAGAGACCTGCTGCTGCTGCTCACCTTGATCCTGCGTGGACCATCACGCGGTCCCTTCCTTTTGCTGGGTGTCAGCATGGTGATGACCTTGTCCAGCCCCCGCTCCAGACTGCCAAACACCCGGGTCCCCTTGCGCTTCTGTCCACTGTCAGGTTGTGTCGCAGCCATGTCCAGGGAGCGAGACCTTTGGGAGTGCAAAAACACAGAGCTTGGCTAAGCACTAGTGATGAGGAGAGGACTTAGTGTAATACTCTATTTAAAAAAAATCGGTGCAGTCACTGTGTGTAGAGTACTTCGAAGGAAGACTCACCCAAAGTATCACAGAACAAGTTTCAGAGAGAAAAATGAAACAACCAGGACTATTGCTAAACTAACAGACTGTGGCAACCTCAGAACTGAGGATAACAAGAAATTGTGTACCATTGCACATAAATCAAGAGTAAGGGGATCTGACAGCTCCAAACAATGCAACACAGACTTCTGAACTTACACCATTAAAAGTACACGTATTAACTTGTTCTCCTAAATAACAGGAAACATTTTTTGTGTAGGTGCATTATGATCCTTTACTGGAAAAGGCAGATGTACAGTCATAATGCTAACATCATTAATGACATGCAGTATGAAAGGAGCAAGATTTTTTTACTCCACTTGTTACCTCCTCTCAGGGCTCAGGGTCATGACCTCCAGCTCCCCACGGGTCACTTGATCTAGGCATGGAGTGCGAGGCAGCTCCCTCAGAGCGCTGCCACGGCTCGCTAGCAGGAGTACAAATGAAGGCACACTTGTAAGTCAGCATGGAAGTATTGCAGCTAGACAGATGTGTGCGCGCAAACACACACAGTGTATCATTGACCTACTACTGCTTTTTCTGGACAAGGAGGTAACTCCGCTTACAGAAATCAGGCTGTTATGTTCATACAAAATTTCAGAGAGCATACAGTAAAACTGCCCTATATTTCTTCTTCACAGAAGGTTATTGATCCAAGTCTTATTGAGTGGTCTCTCAGCTTAAGGGTTTGTATTTGGCTTTCTGGCTTCAGAGGTTGCCTCATCAAATTTGATTCCTACTGAATTTTACAGGTAATTTACTGAATGGTAAGCATTGAAACTTGGGTGAACAAAGATGAAATTATATCAAGAGGACAAGACAACTACAGTTTATGGGTAATGCTGATGCAAGCTTGCCCCTGAAGATCTTAAATTAAGATCAAAGAATCTTAATCCAAGTTACTTTTACACATGAATATTTAGAGATGGCTCAATTCTCAAATTAAAGAGTAGAAAATAAGTCCTCCAGGTAGTCTGACTTCAACTTAATGTGAACTCAATTTTATATAAGCATGATGCACACAAGGAAGAGCAAGTTCCAGCAACTAGCTGGGCCAGCTGGTAGTGTAGCGGTTAGAGCTGCTGCCTTTTAGGTACAAATTCCATCTCCAGCTATTGTACCCTTGAGCAAAGTAATTACCCTAAATTGCTCCAGTAAAGATTACCCAGCAGTATAAACAGATAATTGCAAGGACCTTAACATTGTTAGTTGCTTTAAAGAAAAGTGCCAGCTAAATTAATAAATGTAAACCAGTGCGGCTGGCTCAATAAGTGGCTCAAGCATCATGAGACGACATGTGGATCCATTGTCTCACATTTAGCTGACACCTTTGTTCATGTTGACTCGCTCATTCATGTATATATCACATACACGTGCACACACAAGCAATTTGCAGTGACAAATTCATCTGAAAGTCGTCTTTGGATAGTTGGAGGAAACCCATGTGAACATGGAACTTCTGCAAAGCCTAAGTGGGGTTCAAACACAGGGTAAATCCACAGCCTAGGAGCTGTGAGACGCTAGTGCTACCTGCTTTACCACCATACGTAAAGCACACAGCATAAAGATGACTACCAGCAACACCGACAGCTGTGGACCAGACAACAATTCAACAGTCTTCAGTTGATAGCAATTAGAGAGAAAAGCCCTTAAAATGTATGCTTTCTCATCAAATAAACCATAATCACAGCTTTTGAGAGTCCCATTCTTATGAAAACAAGAAATTTCTATCAAAGGTAATATCAAAAAGCCATTACAAATTTCCTTTTCATTTTAACAAATGAAATGCTTTTATAACATGGTTGGCATTAGTCAATTCATAACAGGGAAGTCCCTACCTTTGATTAAGCCGATAATTACAAGCCCTAGCATAATGAATGCTAATTTGAAAAAGTGAGCTGATTTAAATAGAGCTGGCCAGCTAAATTGGTTTATTATAAAATAATTTATTTGCAAATGCAGTCCAAAAGACACCAGTTATAATAACTGTTTACATAACAATTTTGCTATTAAAAACCTATTGACAATACATTATTCAGTACATGGATTCTGCTCATATCACATTGTCGAAACATAACTTGTGTTTATCTGCACAGAACAGCTGCAGACAAGTCAATAGTAAGGGGAGCTGGGAAAGTGGTGGTATTGCAAATGGACTGGAACATGTTGAAAAGACAGGAGGACTGTCAAGTTTGAAAGATGGATGACATATGCTAGAACTCAAGTATCAAGCATTCTGGTCACAATGAAACTATTAGATTTTAGCTTGTTACAGCTCTAGATATGATGACTAACAGAATAACCCTTTGGCTCATCTAGCTACATTGCATCAATTACAACTTATTTTAGTCCATCTTCAGAGGCTGCTTAGTCGCAGTAAGTAATGACCTTAACTACCATGATAGTTACAATGGTGGTTTGTACATGAACAGGAGCGTGTACATGAACTTACCCCCGTGTGTATCTGAGGGAGTGCTGCTGTTTGGTGCTGCAAGAATGGCCTTGTTTGGCCGTGTGCTTTTCTTATGGGCCACTGGGGTGCGTGGTGGTGGGAGAGCAAAGGTTTCCCCATCCTTCTGACTTGGTGCAGTGGTAGGCAGATTCTCCTTGTTGTTCTTCTCCCTTTTCTTGGACTGGATGGGTTCTCGGACAGCTGCGGGGTTTGGTTTCAGTTTGGACAGGGGCTGCTCTAAGATGCCAGCCTGCTTCTTTTTCGGACATGAAAGAAAGAGACGCCATGAACACTGACAGTAAATCACTGTAGGAGAATACAAGCACCAAAAGGAATCAAAAATCTGTTTAACTATCAGTGACTAGCTACCATCAAGTTTCTTGGAACAAAGAGAACCTGCTTGAGAAACTTTTGCTAAACTGAAAAACTTGATGGTTTTCAAATCCTAATACCTTAAGACTTAGATAACCAGCACTGACCTGATTATCTGTCAGGGGACATTGCAAGAATGCCACCCAATGATCGTCATCCTCAGGGCAGTCTGAAGGCACCTCCACAGAGCACAGGACCATGGGACTGGGGACACTCTCCCCCTCGTTGAAGTTCAAGGTCTTCTTGGACTAAGTACACAACCAGAGTAGTACCTTTCAGTCCTTCCTGTGTCCATTCTACACAAGCACTGGTTTCAAAGGCATGAGGGCACATACAGGTGTACTGTACTAAGGGATTATATTAACAAGGACCTAAAGTTTTCATAACGCACAAATTTAGGATTTCAGCTGAAGAGGAAAATTTCATTACCACAAGCAACACCATCCTGTAGAATTGTTCTTTGTAACAATTTACAACTGGTAAAAAGCATTACTTTCTGATCAACAAAACTGCAGCCACTGAATACGTTACAACCGGAAGCTTTTGTTGCCTGGATTGTGGTCAAGAATTGCAATGTGTGTGATGACTATTTGTTATTAATTCACACCACAAATCTTCACTTATTTCCCCATTAAAAGTAATCTTCGAAACAAAGAACAGTACAGAAATAAAAAAGATTACAAGGAGTGTAGGTAGAACCCAGGATATACACATGCAATCACCTTTAGCTCTTGCAGAGGTGAACAGGGGACATTCTCTAGATGTACATCAGGGCAGAGACGCACTGGTTTACCCCGTCGCTTCTTTGCCAGGAGTAACAGGTATGTTGCTGTTGTGTTGTCATACTTCCACTGCAAGTATCCAAAGAAAATTGCCAGTTGTTCCATCACAAACAGCTCAAAGAGTTGCTCCAGTTTAAATGAACAGTAACAAACAGGCTTAAATGTTTAAATCAGTGTGTTTCACTGATGCATGGATGAGTAACCCCTTGTAAGTAGTATATCTAGCAATGTAATCACCTTGGTGAATAACGTGTGGGCTAGCAACACTACATAGTATCCGTTGTAAGTCACTTTGGACAAAAGCGTCTGCTAAGTGAATAAATGTAAATCTGTAATCTTAAATATACTGTTTTACAGCCATACAAAGCAAAACTTATCTGGAAAATATTCAGTATGAGCTGCGTTCTGCCGCCATCTAGTGATCAATTGTAGAAGTGCACCACACGAAGTTACAGCGGGCAAAGCAAAGCAAAACACACACAAACACACACATACTTCAGACACAAGCTGGACAGTGCTCTTCCTGGAACACTTGTAGAACACTGCCATCTCTGTAATACAGTCCTCATCAATGTGCCCCAGCTTAAACAAAGCAAAGAAAGCCACCATAAGACCAGGAAAGTATCCAACATCACAGCTGGATATTACAGTCACCTCTTTATAGTAGTGAACTGGATAAGGATTGGCTATTCCAACTGACAGCCCTACAGGACAGAGCCCATCAGCTTCTCAAGCTCTCAATACAAATTCAGGAAGTTAAACAGATTCAATGAAGATAGCAAACCAAATTTAAAATTTTACTGTCCAGATGGATTAAAACTTCTAATGATTAGTTGAGAAGCCCTGGGAAATGCTACACGTGGGTCCACTGAAAAGCATTAAATGTACATTAATTTTTACACAATGTAAAAGCAAGCTTAAACTGATCTAAAGTGACTTCTTTGTACAGGAAAAAAAAAAGGTTTGAAGAAAAGAAACCAAGTTCCCTTTTCAAAGACACAGGGGACAGCAGTATGGGGGAGGGAGGGGCACGATTATGTAAAGGTCATGTAATGACAAATGTGAAAGGGAAGAGAGCTGCATACTGGGTGCTTGCTGTGCCACTCCACAGGGCTGCTGTAGCCCTTCATTACCCACGGGTGGCCCAACAGCTGGCGCACTGTGATTCTGAGCTTTGGCTCCACCTGCAGGACAAAGACAGAATCTTCCATTTGGTTGCACAGCTCAGCAGGAGCTTGACATTGAAAGGTGCCCTTTCAGACAATCATAACAACCAGAATAAAAATAAATGAGCACAACGGCTGACAATGAAACATTAATGCCCGCATCTTTGTCAATGTGATAAAGATGCTGTACCTGTAACATCTGGTTGAGGAGAAGGATGCTGCCAGTAGAGAGCCAGTGAGGAATGTCGTAGTTACCTCTCTGAAAAACAGGCAGAGCAGATTGGTTAGGCTCCATTACGTTTAATGATATTGTTTCACATATGTAAATAGGTATAAGATATACCTTAGGTTTAGCACACAGTTTTATACACCGCCTCGTGCGATGAGCATTGGTGCATAAAGTGGAAAGAAAGTTTACTTAAGAATCACATCTGCAACTATGTCTCACTTTCTCCTAATACAATGCAAATTGTATTTCCCAGATGTACGTCGCTTTGAAGAAAAGAATCTTAAATGAACAAATGTAACTATGAGGGTAGTAAAACGAGGCCAAGCTAAGCACCTTACCATAATTTTCCGGTAGAGAGCCATGCAGTTATCATCGTCAAAGGGCAGGTAGCCACAGAGTAAGGCAAACAGCAGCACTCCCATGCTCCACACATCAGCCTGGCACAATAAGAGGTGCAGATCAGAGACTAGCAAAGCACACTGGTGACCAATCTGCCTGAGGACTGCCAGTGGTCTCTGTGGTCCTGCAGTATCTGTAATATACTGTAATCCTTGCCCTCTCACCTCAGAACCAATGTAGGCCTTGCCCTGGATGAGCTCTGGAGCAGCATATGCTGGGCTGCCACAGCATGTTTTCAGCTCATAGCCAAGTCCACCCTGAAAAACACAGCAGGCTTTGTCAGGGTAATAACTGGAAAATGAAAATTCCACAGAATTAAGGACAGTTGCTAGGTCTCAGGGTGGCAAGGGGTACAACCACTGTAGATGTGGTCTTAAAAGGTACAAAGCAATAGTTGTGGACTAGATTAGCGCATAGATAAATTGGCCCATTTATTGAAGAGTTACTACCAGGGTTAATAGCATGAAGGGTGTAGGAGTTGGTAGATTTCAGTAATATACCTTAGGTTTAGCACATAGACCAAAGTCAATCAGCTTTAAATTGTGGTCTTCATCAATAAGCAGGTTCTCCTTAAATGCAAAGAAAAGAACTGGTTAAGAAAAGAAAAGCTGAAGGTTTGCTGCGTTGAGCAGAACATGTTAGCGGGTGAACCCACCGGTTTGAGATCCCTGTGAGCATAGCCCTGGCTGTGTACGTAGGCAAGGGCTGAGACAATCTGGCGAAAGAACACACGAGTCTCCTCTTCTGACAGGCGGTCTTTGGCTATGATGTAGTCAAACAGCTCTCCTCCAGGGCAATACTACATCCAGGAACAAAACAGGGACAGGCACAGACTGACTCCAAATATACCATGATGATTCACACCACTGACCATTGCAAAGGGTCTTTTTATTATATACTTTCCCAACCATAATGGACAGCAACACAATTCACTTAGATTTCTAAATATTTCAGAAATAGTTCAGTTTAACTGCTCTACCCAAAAGGTCCAACTGCAAGGCCTCATCTCAGACTGAATCAATTCATACCCTAGTTTACTGCTACTTGCAGCCTTATAAGGTGCTCATAAAATACTTAAGTAAAAACCATCACTGTTAAAAGATATAACTGACTAAATGTCAGCACTGGGACAACAGGTAGAGTAGTGGTTAGAGCTGCTGCCTTCAGACCCAAAGGTTGCAGCTTCAAAAAAAAAAAAAAACCTCCAGCTGTAGAACCCGTGAGCAAGGTACTTACCCTAAAATTGCTAAAGCAAAATTACTCTGCTGTATAAAAGGGTAAATAAGTATCTTAACAATGTAAGTCACTTTGGAGAAAAGTGTCAGCTAAACAAACAAATGTAAATAAAAGCATAGGTGCATAAACAGAAAACCTATTAATGCCAAAAAAAGATTGTTTACAGCATTACCTCTAATACCATGAAGATCTTTGTAGGTGTCTCAATGATGTGATAGAGTTGGCAAACATGCTGATGGCTCAAGTGCTTCATAGCTTCGATCTCAATCTTCACTCTGTGCAGATCCTCCTGCAACCAAGGAAACCCACCCAGAAAATGTAAAAAAAATGCCCAGAGTTAACAGCTGAACAGGCCCTCAAACCAAAAATAATAATAATAATAAAAAAATTGACAGACATCAAGATTCATCATTTCAGAAAATAGACACACACTAAAACAAAGTGCAAGACTCTTGCCATCAAGATTGTTTTTGGTTTAGCTCTTGTAAATAATGTTAGAAAGAGAGAATATATTCTTGGTCAAAATTTATCAAGAAAAAAGGTAATACAAAAAAAAAAAAAAAAAAAAAAAAAACTAACTCAAATTTGACAGTTTATCAAGAGGAAAAAAATTGGCATCTTTAAAGCCAGTCTATGAATCAAAATAATTGCAACTGTGTCCAAATGTTCAGCCTACACCAGACAAACCCCAGGACACAACGGAGAAGAAAAACACTTGTACCGACCCCAAGGTCTTTCTTTTCCATTATCTTTATTGCAACTTTTTCACCAGTCAGGATGTGTCGGCCAAGCTTGACTTTGGCAAACCCACCTGAAAAAAACAATTGAGATGATTTAAGACAGGTCATGTTTTATAGGCCTAGCAGGGAAAGGTGTGCTGATGCCTGGTGAGGCGATCTGGCCGTGGGATGCAGTACCAGAACCGATGGTCTCGTACACTTCGTAGTACTTGAGAAGGTCCGCATTGGCATCCACCGGCATCTTCTCGACTCAGCCAGGCGCCTCCTGTAGACCGCAGGTCAAAGTTCAGCCTGAAACAGGACACAAATCACCTTGGGGACATGAGCAGCCCAAACAGTACAACAACAGGAGGAACGTTATGGAAAAGCCCAAAGTTTGCTGTTTACAGTTATTTTAATGTAAAACAACTTCATCACACAGCACTTTGTCAGAGACCAGATGGTCAAAATGAGCTCTTACATCAGTTCAAAAGAAACTATTTAAGTTTCTCTCACACACATTTAACATGAAAATGATCCTCAGCAACGTATCACGAGAGAAGTAGATCAGCTCAGCTGTTCCACACACACAGCACGGCTTCCAGCCAAAACACTGCGTAGTCTAGAACCTCAACACAATGCACGTGTATAAAACTTAACCAACAGCATTTCAGTGGTATATACATAAACTAGGCAGAAAATGACCTTATTTGCTACCCACCGTTTCTTACTCTGCTCCGCGAAGCGATATATTATTTGGTTGCGGATTCGCCTACGGCTCAAGAAGTTTGAATTTCCCACTTGATGACGCACTTCCGATTCTCGACTTCCGGCCCAAACCGGCGTATCGCTACGGCTGGGTTTTATGGGAAAGGCGGTACCCCTAAAACACATTAGATTTTTTTTTTCGTAAAACATTTTAAATACGCACACTACTAAGTAGGCACGAATGTGTCGTTATCCTGGGAAAACTCCTTTATAAGTACAGTATACCTGCAGAAAGCTGACCCGTAGAGCAGCGAAGTTTAGTACACAAGCAGAAGCAGCTGAAATGGAAAACGGCGGCGATAATAAATCATGAAGAGGCTCGCGGAGCTCATAGATAATTAACTGAAAGGAGATTATAGGATTTCGTGAGACGTCCTAACATCTCGGAGTCCGCGAAACCGACCCAGGTCACAGCGATGCGTACCCTTAGCTACTCAACGAATTGTTTTAGCCCTATTCTTACTTCCCGCATTTCTCACCTCAAGGGGAACTATATCATCGAACGGCTCTTCCCACTTTAATTGTTCCTCCATTTGATTCGTGTCGTATTAATACTTTAATAATTTTAATCGAACACAAAAAACAGCAATACTTTGCTGGCAACGGAAGGCTTAGAATTTCTCAAAAAAGGGCCACTTTTCTCTTTTAAAAACAGGGTATGTACCCTATAAAGTGGAATACCGGTATATTTTAAAAAAAAAACATGAAAATGTGCCCTAAAACACATACGCTGCCTGTTTTGACATAAATTATGCATTTCGTTTTGTATATGATAACATTGTCTGCATATCCTATTCAAACATCATAAATGGTATTTTTGTCCCTTTTCAGATATTTACGCATTCTGATCTAAAAAATGTACAGACAAATATTTGGATGAGATGCGCTTCCTGCTGCATTTGCGTTTACGCATTTAGCCGCTTAAATCACAGCATTTCCACCGATGATTTTTTTCCACGGATGTTGCCGTGTCGTGGGATCCCTCGCTTTTGTGCTCCGCAATTAGCATGCATGCATGCAAACATGCCAGCGCACCTGAGTGATGGCTGACCCCCGATGAATGTCACATTACCATGTGCTCCTGGGGGGGTATTAAGGAGAACCGGCTGAGTGATCCCCTCATTGTTCCGATTTAAACTCTGGGTGTTTCAGCAGGAGTTGTAACGTGAGCTTAAGACCATCGGAGCTGATTTTCATTGCTCCTCCTTTGATGGTGGCTCCTTGCTGTAGTTGAAAGGCATGCAAATGCGGTGGGGACCACTGGCATCACAGAGCTTACTCGATGCCATCGGGGCAGAGGGCAGGGGGTGGAGCGGAGCGAGGGGATGGGGGCCAAGAATTATGATACTTCTGTTCCTCCCCTCCCTAGAGATTCCCCTTGCCTTTTGTTTCCTTCATCTCCTCTTCCTTTGTCTGGCTCATTCAGGATGAAATTAAGGGCTTATTTCAAATCACGAGATGCTCGTATGTCACGTCAGGCTGAGATTTTTTTTTTTTTTTTTTTTTTTTTGCCGTTTTTGAATAATTAGCCCCCCATCCGCCACACGCCCACGCGAACGGTGAGCCGCATAGCCGCGGCAGGTAGCCAGCACAAAGTCAGAGTAAGGCCACCAGGCCCGCCTTGCTCCAGACTGACATTCCAGCAGGCTTTGCTGGCACACGGGAGATGCCTTCACTGCCAGAGCACTTCCTTGTTCCCACTGGCTCTGACTGAGGGAGAGGCTGGGACCGTTGGCTTGCCAGCACCCTGTGTCAGCATGTTTATGCTTGTGTGTGTGTGTGTGTGTGTGTGTGTGTGTGTGTGTGTGTGTGAGAGAGAGAATGCACGCAGCCTAGTGTGTATCAGTGGAGTTCCCCTGAAGATAATACCGCACCTACATATTTCTGTCTTTACGTATAAAAATGCACGAGCGGAATGTGTGTGTGTGCGTGTGTGTGTATCCATGTTCCATACCATGCTGAAAACAGTGTACGTAATGCATGTGCATATATATCTCACGCAGGCATTTACTGTATTAAAGGCAGATTACAATGACTCCCCTGTTCTTCAGTATTTTAACAAGCCTCAGCCTTATTTGGTCTCACCCTCGCTGTCGTTCATCCCTCCCTGCATCCATCCGCTGCCGCAGCACGTGGCTTCATCAAAGGCGCCATTAGCATACAGTCCTTGTTATCCGCCTGCCACACAGGGCGTGGGCACAGCGCTGGGGCAGACCTGGCAGGACCGCTCCTGATCGGCTCACCAAATGCACAAGGGTCCCAGACAATGAAATGTGGCCACGTCCCCGGTAGCCGTGACCTGTTCTGCATAAATGCAAATCCATTTGCATAACAAGGGGCAAGACCTCAAATTATATTGACCATAACACTGTCCAGAGATCTGGACAGCGTTGTGCTTATTTAGAAAACCCAGTGGGAAATGTTTTCCATTTTGCCTTATCATATTTTGTTTAGCAGCACTGCATGCTTTAGCTTGATATGCAAAGCCATCTTTGTCACATCACTGGGTTTCGAATCAAGCACATTTCTAGCACTTCTTTAATAAAAGTCACAGACTAATTAAAAAAGGAAATCATACACAGCTTGAGATTCATAACGAGCTTGAGGAATAGCACATGGTCTTTTGAAATAAATCAAGCAAAGACATTGTTTATTATCCTGGAAATGAAAGTGAGTTCTGCTTTTAATTAGACTGGCATAGTGATTAATTACTGTCCTCTTCCCTTGTAGGAATTTTTTTGTATTTTATCTGGTTGCTCAATTAGGCTTTTACTTGAGACCCTGATGCTTACAACATTTAAAATATGTTACTGATGTTTAAAAAAGGCAATTTTTTCTTTTGCTTTGACATATATATATTAATTGCTCTGCATATATCAGCATAATGTTGCCCCAGAGTGCAGCTGTTGTTTCATAATTGCCAGTCAAAACAAAAAGCTGACCATGTTGAATCTCGGTGGAGAATTCTAGTTCGCAGTCCAAGATAGGCCTCCACCCTCCGCCAGTTTTTGCTGAGCTGCGCCTATCGGCCTTTCCCTCGAAGAACCCCGAGGAGAAAAGGTAAAAATGTAACAGCGCTAGAAAAAATATCCTTTTTGTCTATGAGTATTAGTGAAAACTTAAAAGAATATTTTTCTCTTACAAGAGGGGTATGGTGGCACTGCTGTTTTGCAGCGCCTGGGTGATGTGTGAGGATGTGGGTTTGAACCCCACTCAGTCTGTGTGGGTTTCCTCTGGGTGCTCTGGTTTCCTCCCAGATTCCAAAGACATGCTGTTCAGGTTCACCCATAGTGTGTGAGTGACAGCAAGAGTGTGTTCCACTGATGTGTGGATGAGTGACCCAGTGCAAGTAGTGCACCTAGCAGTGTAAGTCACCTTGGTGAATAAGGTGTGTGGGCTTATAACACTACATAGAGTTCATTGGAAGGTGCTTTGGAGAAAAGTGTCTTAGTGTAAATGTCTTACTGTCCTGGACTCTTTAAAAAAGACTGTTTTTGTTAAATCTGTTCTCCCTAGTTGAATAAATGCTCAATTCTTCAAGATAGTTTTCCTATCAAGAGGCTTCTAGTTAAAATAGTCATAAATATTGTGGACCCTTCCATTGCACTTTCAGCAGAGAACAAAATGGAGCCAAAAACCTTTCTACTAGTTTTCCCTTCCTGAGTCACAGTTCCTTACTTCCCTGAGTTTTATGACACACGCTTGCTTGCTTAAGCACTCAAACAGAGAACTGTGGCATTTGGCCCATGTCGGCGTCGGCGTCATGCTTATATTTGCTGTGTAGCGCACTGGCAGCGGAAATGTGGGCTTTTCTCTTCAGAGGCAGCGCTCTGTTCCCCGAGGGACAGAAAGAGCGTCCGAGACACTCCATCATACTTTTTAGCAGGAAAAAAAACCTCTTTCAAATTTGGAAAAAAAAAAAAAAAAACCTAAGCCATGTGTAATAGACTGACTTGAATTTTCCCTTGCAATTCCTTTTTTGTGACGTTAAACTTTCGTTGCATCATAAACGCTGCTGGAGCGTGGTTTCCCGTACCGTCCTGCAGAAGGTGAAGTGGGCTCCTCTCAATTTTCTGACGAGCTGATGTCTGGCACGAAGAGGGGAACGTTGACCTCAGACAAGGCTGAGACCTAAATGAGTTGTTATGGGGTTACTGTGGGGATTGACGGCAAGGGTTCCTGCTGCGGGGGTGGCTCAGGAGCGTGGATGTTTGAGGTGCGCTGGGGCTCCGCGGTCTATTTGCTGGCCGCTTTAATTCACGGAAATATATCTCAGATCTGAGCACAGATTTGAAAGTGTCTATGAAAACGTATTTGAAAAATCATTAGCAGTTGCGTGGAATGCGTAGATCGTACAACAGATCGAAAAACCGCAACATGTTATGTCCAACGAAAAGTTTCTCAGGCTGATTTGTACAGGCAATGGAAGGGATGATCCCGTTGCCTGCGTTTCGAGCATCTCCTCCGGTCTCCCCAACCCTGCCCGTGTCCATAGCAACAGCGAGCCGGATGGGCAGATGGCGGCTGGTGGAGGGCCACCGCAGGCCTCCAGGGCCTTGAGCCTGTCTGCCGTACTCACCACCCCCGGTTCTCAGGCGTGCCCCTGCCCTTCGCCCTTGTCAGCATCTTAACGCTGCTGCGACTGTTTAGCAACCAGCTACTACTCATTGCATGGCATTTCAGTACAGTCATCGCCAGATACATCCAAATTTTTATGCTCCGAGAACGTGACCTTACGAGGAATTTCATTTAACACCATTACTTCCTTCGAGACATTTCTTCACATCTACGAGGGCCGGATTTAGATTTCGCATGCCCCCCGACCGGGAGAAGACGTTTGCATTTGTTCGTTTATTAGATACTTTTCTCCTAATCGACGTCCAATGATTTTATACTAAGGTTTAACTGACACCTTTGTCCAAGATGAGTTACAAGTACGCTACACTAAACTCCTTTCAATCATCCAGCAATTCATGCAGCAGAGCAATGCAACACACACACACACACACACACACACACACACACACACACACACACACACACACACACACACACACACACACGCATTATGGATCACTTACAGTGCCCAGTAAACCCCAAACCCATGTCTTTAAACTCTGGGATGAAACGCATATGGGCATGTGTGTGGTCATTTACATGTATATTCTGTGCATATTGCTGTTTTTATTGTTTCTTTTATATATCTTTAGGTTATTGCAATGTATTTTGATGAACATTTTTAAGGTTATGTGCCATTTATTTCTGTGTAAGCGCAAGTTTATTGTTACATATCCTATAAGGTTTCTGTGGTGACAGTTAGTTTTTGGTTTTACGTGCCGTTTAAGAAGCAAAATGAAAGCAAACCGAACAGAAGCAAACGCTCGAACATTCACATGCGATAGGCAATTTGGAGTCATTAATCCACATGAAACACATGTATTTGGACTCTGGGAGGAATTGGGGCATCTGGAGGAAACCCACGCTTTAAATGTATGGTTTGTAGTAGCTACAGAAGAGTTGAATACAGTATTAAAAAGTAATTAATGATGGGGAAACAGCCTATTTATATTGTTATAATGACTATGTTAACTATTGAAGCAACTGTGTACATTTAAACATATGGCTTTTTTTTTTTTTTTTTTTTTTTAAAAGCATAAATGAGTGTCAATTTCGGGACTCGGGCTGTGAAATGTTTTACCATTGTACCTAATGGTAATTACTGTATGTCTTAGAGCTGAGAATTCACCTTATGATGGTTTTTTCAGGAATGCATTACCTTTATAAGGTGTGGGAGAACTGATTTTCTGTACTTTTGTGGAATTTCCTCTTGCTTTAATGTCCATGGATGCATTGTAAATGGACCTGGATAAGGTACGGTAGCAAAGTGGTCAATGACAAGACCTTGTAATTCAAAAGGTGCTGGTTGTTATCCTGTGGAGTACTATTGAACAGGGTACTTTGGGCTGAATTACACCAGGAAAAATATCCAGTAACATAAATGGGTAGAACGGTAAAATACTTGAATGAATTTTAAGTGTCAGTGAAGTCAGATGAGTAGCACTGACTCATAATGACATATACTGTAAATGACCGAAAATGATCATGTACAATCTCACTTGCTTATCCCAAAATTTGCTGTTAGGAGAGAAGTGAGCAGTAATCCAAGTGTATATTTAAACTCCTACCCATTCAGGGCCAAATGGCTTCATATCTCAGCTTGTACAGTATGGCTTCTCATCATGCTGTTACACACTGGAACATACAGAAGTCAGAAATACTGCGTTTTACTGCGTTATGCTTGCCAATCAATCCAAGGAATTTTATCAGTTAATAATGCTATTACGTAGTCCTTTACGTAAAGCGCGGTATAACTGCACTCCCCCCCGCCCCCCCTTTAGTAACTATGAATTAGTTAATTTGGTTAGTTTATTAAAAAAACAAGTTTGTTTTTATTCTGCTGTTCCGCTCATAAAGAAATGCCCTGAGACATTTCTAGATTGAGGTATATGATCTGAACTGAAATCAGCGTAAAACCCACCACAATAAAGCGATTGCTTGACGCAATTAGAAAACGTGTTAATTGGACATCTGCGAAGCGCGTATTTATAGCACTTGAGGGTGCGCAGTGACTGAAGCTGACTTTCACACAAATGTTTTTCTTGGAGTTCTCGTGCTTTGCAGCCGCGGCCTGTGAGCCGCAGCGCTGCTCGGAGGCGGGCGCGTGAGCTGTGGAAGGAGAGCGGCCCGCACCCACTCTGCTCCTCCGCGTGCCGCCCTGCGCTAAGCCGGGCCCGAGACGTGGAAACCTCGGCCGAAGGAACGCTTACTCTCGCCTGGGCAAGGAGAGAGGCATCCCAGTGGAAATTTCCACCAGTAGCTTTACCAATTGAAAACCAAATGGATTTTTGCACTGCTGGGCTAATTTTTTTTTTTTTTTTTTTTTTTTTTTTTGGTTTGGGTTAAAAGCAGTAGCTGTCAAGGTCTGGGCTTTCCAGAAGGTCTACTGGTGAGTAATGCAAACCAGATATTACCAGCTGACTCCAACTGCCTTTTGCTGACTTAAGCTGCAGGAATCCACTACCCCCATGTCTTCCGGGCTGTGTAAACAGGCTGTTCCTCTTGCCTTACCCACTTCCTGTTTTGCAGCGACTTGCTTCAAATATCGACCATGGCTACGAGCAGAGCGACGACTCTGTCCGTTTCTCCCTCCTTCTATCTCTCTCGCGTTATCTCGTTTTCTTTTCTCGGCTCCAGGCCCGAGCGCTGGCACACCCCATGCTGACGCGGAGAGACTGTCCACGTCAGGCATCTCGCACCAGAACCTCAGACCTCCTGTCGCTAACCGTGCAAAATATAGTGGGGTTTACACTGCCGGGCTGTGCAAATGATCAATGGCAACATGTGATCAAGAGAAAGAAAGGAAAAATTGAAATTATGTTAAAGCTAGACAGAATCCCACCAGTTTTCACGCAGTAGCGGAGGGGCCTGTTGCTGATTTGGATTCCATAATAACATCAGAATAAACATTGCCAAAAAACTGGAAGTCATTGGCTAATTACTGTTTATAATTGACTAATTACAACTAGTATTCCCCTTAGTTGTTCAGAATTATTGCTTTAATACCACTTGTAAAGCACTAGTACGAATGTCTGTGTTGGTTGCTGGTCTACAGGTGTCCCTTGAGTAATGCTCAAGTGTCATTGAGTGAAGTTGGACTCATAAAGATCACTCCCAAGGTAAGGAGGGTACTTGTTTACTAGCGCCTACTTCGACACACGTCGTTGCACTATAAGCGGAGGGAGAACTTGCAAACTGTGCACGTCCCGATCTGGATTCAAACCAACACCTGAACACACAACTCAGATGCTATGAGGCCCTAGTTTCACCTGCTGCACTACTGTGAATAATGAGCTTGTTCAGCTCCTCAAAATAGAGGCAAAAGAGTGGATATAAAATCCTGGTCTGAAGACTCAACCCTTTCAATTACAATGACTGGATGTCTGACATAACCTTTCATTTATATATTTTTGGTCGATATGCCACTGTTTGTGCTGCAAGTTAACAAAATCTTTTATATTATTAAAGCACCACCAACAATTCAGTCATTAACAATGTCTCTTCTGGATTAGTGCTCATAGCGAAATAACATATTGTTATATTATTCAAAGGTCAGATTAACAAACTGTTTTTCAAGCCAATCCTTTCAATGATCTGCAGTGTCAGGATGTACATACAGGGCACTTTAATAAAACACACCATAGAATCCTTACTTACAACTTAACAATGAGGTATGCGGTGTAGTTGATGGGCAGCAGATGGCATAGCGATAAGAGCCATCGGGAGTAATCGGAAGGTCCTGAGTTCAGATCTCACCACCTCTTCCTGTGCCTCCATCAAGAGACTGTGTTTGCCCTGTATTGCTCCAGTAAAAGTTGCCCTGCTCTATAAATGGGTAAAATAACTAACTAGTTTAATGTACGAGTCTGATATTCAAAGTCGCTGAACGAATAACGAATATTTTAGTGTGAAAGTTGGAAAGGAATAAACCCTTTTGTGCAAAAAAACATGAACCCTTCTTAAATTCAACTTAACTGTCCTCCACTGCAAATTAGTAAAATTGGCAGGTTTTCCACAAATGAGGAGTACGCCACCATGACCGGTTACTGGTGAAAGTCCATATGGGTCGGTAATGAAATAAGAAGTATTTTAGGGATAATATCACCAAATTGGCTGCTGTGAACACTCCTCTACTAGTCCAGGTATGATCTCCTAGTGAAAAGGCGGAAAAGAAGGATAGATGAAAATGGTCCTAAAGTTCATTTCTGTTTGAGTGGGGAATGCTGAGTGTGACCATATGTACAAAGAGTGAGACATCGTCTAGAATGAGTTTAGTAAAATATCAATTGATGAACGGAACAAAGGGGGGACTTTAGAACATTTTTGGTTCATGTATACGGTGCTGGAGAGCCGAACAAGCTATATCCATAAAGGGACCACAGTTCATAACTAAGGGATAGGAAGCCACAGATTATTGACCAGTGAGCATAAAATACATACACATATAATGTTTTCAGAAATCCATATTGTTTATTTGATGCTATGAAAAAGACAGAGATGCTGTAACAGAGCACAGAAAATTTTTTTTTTTTTTTTTGTCTGAGTGCACCTCCAAAGGATGTTAACCTATCGGATAATGTCTCATTGAGAGGGCAAGAGATAGCAGTGAAAGTGCCTGTGACAGTGAGAGGGAGAGAAACACCAAGGCAACAGCTGGCCATGTATTAAATTCCAAATGTCTTTCTCCTCCTTTTTCTGTTGTTTTTTTTTTGCCTCTTTCCAGTAGATAAGGGAACCCTGTTTGAGTCTCTACAGGCGATGAATGACAGAAACCCGATACTGACAGTGCCCTTGTTGGCAGGGCTCTCTCCCCTCGCTGACATCATTCAGCTCCCCACCCACGGTGTCAGGTGTGGCAGGTCCATTCTGGCGCCTTGCTGCAGAGGCTTAGAAAAGGACTGAAAAACACTTTCCCCACTTTTTAAGACCCCATTGCTTGCGGCAATCTCTCACCTGCAGAGCCTCTGGGCGTCAGAACAGCACGACACTTTGCAGCTCCTACCTTTTTCGACTATATCCTTTAGCTGCGCTATATTTACATTTATTCATTTAGCAGACGCTTTCTCCAGAGTGATGTACGATGATTATTTACAAACTTACCCAAGATGACTGACAATTCTAGATACAATAAACTCCCTGCAGTCATTTAGGGACAGGTGGTAGAGTAGTGGTTAGAGCTGATCCATGTGGATACCAAGGTTGCTAGTTTGCATCCCCCCTACTGCTGCACTGCTCTTATGCTGTACTTACTCTAAAATGCTCCACTAAAATTACCCAGTTCTATAAATAGTTAAAAACTCGTAAGTAGCTTAACATTGTAGGTCGCTTCGGAGAAAAGCGCGAGCCGAATGACTAACAGTAAATGTCGTTCACCCATCTGCACAAGAGCAATTTAACAAACGCACACATGCAGGTATACAGGTAGAAACACCAGCACACCTGAAACACATGTCTTTGAACTGTGGGAGGCAATGGGAGCACCTGAAGGAAGCTCACACAAACACATGGAGAATATTGAAACTCCACACAGTCTGAGATGAATTCAAGACCACACCACAATGTGTGGGGCACCAGCTCTACCTGCTATAGGGTTGGCACAGTAATTTGGGTTCACTGGACAAACCAATGAATCATAAGGAGATGGCAAGGAAATGTAGCACTTTTTTCAAGGCCTTAATTTAAGGAACCAAGCCTTTGAGTGTCCTCCTCTTCCCGTCTTCCTGTCCCCGAGTGGCTCTGTGTGTGCCGGCCCTCCCCGATCCCGCTTCTACCCCCACCTCCACCTGTTGGCGCATCCGAGTGACAGCACCCAGGTCCGAGCATTGCCTTCCATCGACACTCTGCCAGGGCAGGGTTCCCAGGGCCACCGTGAGATCACGGTGAACTTCTGTGTGGCCAGACACTCGAGAGGAACCATTGTCTCGGATGTAACTAGAGAGCATCCAGTGCAGCACTGCCGCCATCTCTTAGCATGTAACCCACAAACTCAAAGAGGACTGCTATGGTTGGGTGAGACTTTATTCCCCTTATCTCACACAGGGGGGAGAAAACCAGTTACTGTGTATTATATGGTGTAGTAAAAGGAAACGAAACATTTGAAATCTCTTTCCCCAGCTCTGATTTGTTTACGATGTAACCAAGCCAGCAGAACAGCAGCGAGAAGGTAAGGTTGCAGGACTTCCCAACGGCCCACTTTAATGGAGGCAAAGTTCGTCCAGCGCTGCAGCCCCGCGAACATCACCGCTGGTCTGAAAAATGGGAACCGGTGCGCTGAGTGCCAGGGTTATGAAGCGCGCGGCGGAGGAATTTGTGTACGCTTTGTATTCTGCCGAGGGGGGAAGCCCTCCCTGCTCTCTAAACTCGATGGGCTGCCGAACATCAAAAAGGCTGAGAAACGACGTGGAAAAAGCCGCAAGAGCCTTGCCGCACTTTCCGCTGGGCTCTTTTCTTATGAACACTTGAATCTGTGTGGTCTTGGCACCCCCGACTTGCGCCACCGCGTCTGGCTGTGATTCCATGTCTTTAACCAATTTAAAGGGGTTTATTTAAGGCGAAGGGAAGGCAATAACTGCTCCACTTGGCATGGGCCCTTTGAGACACACCCACTTTTGCTTTTCTGCAGCTCGCTTAGGTGATGAAATGTGTATCGGGATTGGAAACGGGGAGTTTGCCACTGTCATCTCTCCTCCTGTCTAGCTGCTGTCTCTGTCTGTTAGTCCCCCTTAATAAGGGAGCGGGGATAATCCAAATCTTGGCATACATATGCAGCTCAGCTGCTCAGGACCCCAGTCTGCTCATCGCAGAAATAAAGTCAGCAATCGCCTTGCATTTGGTTTTCCATTTTATTATTTCGTTATTTGCTCAGTAATATTGTTGTTCTGTCGGAGCAGTTTAAGTTAAGAACCTTTCTCAACGGTACCGCAGAAGGGTTTCCTCTGGGACTTGCAGAATTAACCTACAGGTTACAGGGCATGTGTCCTGCCTGCTGCGATATTCCACCCAGGTTCACTCACCCTTGGGGAGCACAACAAATCATTGCCATTTGTGTACGAGGCAGGGAATGCTCAAGTTTGGGTGGCAGTGGTTGGCTGGTGACCGTGAAGTGATGCTGGTTAGCGGGACCTCTGTGGATGCTTTTCTTTGTGTTGCTAGGTTGGTCCATGCTGCCGGTGTGCAGTGCATGGCGCCATGGTTTTTGGCCTGGTGAATCACTGCCCACTCCCCCACCCCCACTCCAGCAGGCTGGCTGGCACGTTTGCGAGCACAGCCCCGGAAAGCTAAAACCACAGCTCCCAGAGGACCTCGAGCCGGGGGCTTCACCGAGAGCGCTGCCAAACTCTTAACACACGCAGCTTTTCAGCAGCTAAGCCACCGGAGAGTGAGGGGGAGAGGGGGGCCCGGCTTTTTGTCTGGTGTTCTGGATGCCGCTGAATCCTTTTTCAACACAGGAGATTGCAAAACAAGAACACAAAACAGAGCTCGGACAAAGCCGAGTGAAATTTTAAACCCACTCATCGCATTGACCCCTTATCTCCCTCTGATGCTTGGAGTTTAAACTGTTGGGGCGGCACTGGGTTCGAGCCCAATGAGCCTCGCTGACAGAGCCAGAACCTGAGGCATTACTGGAACACTCCAGGGCCATTCCAAGCTGTCCGGCTTAGAGTCCCTTCTGAAAGTGTAGCTGGGAGGGATATAAATGCATGGCTTATGTCTTCTGTAAAAGGCCTCCTTCACATCATGTTTCTAGTTTGTCAAACTAGGAAAATCACTCTTGCTTTCATTACAGGTATGCTCCTTGGTTTTAGAGAAAAATACCGTGACGGTCAAAAGTTTGAGTACGCCCGAGCAAACTAAGCAGCACTTGCGTGGGACAAACTGGATAGAAGAGAAAATGCAAAGTAACCCCCAAGTGTCCTACATCTCTGGGAAACTACTGCAGAAGAGCTGGGAAGACACGGCGTCTCATCTTCTGATCAAACTTGTTAACCAGATGCCTCGAGAACAAAAACGTATTTCCAGTAAGTGAACTGAAATGTTCGTACTTATTTTAATGTGTGTTCTCATGCCCAGAGGCTCTCCAGGTGAGAAATTGCCACAAGCCACGGGGTTTGAAAAAGAGGGGAAAGTGTTTCCTGCACATTTATGTTCCATATCAGTGTTGAGTAATGAAAATGAAAACACCTGAGACAGCAGAACAATTGTGCTTGATCAACTGGACCTCACAACAGCACTGTAAATTCATAGTCCTTATATTGCCCTGCCCTTGTGCTGAATGAGGAGGTAACCTGAAATGCTTCGGTAAATTCCCCAGCATTACGAATGGGTACAAATTTGAAAGAAAACTACTGGATCATCTGTTACTTTGAAATTCGTACTTTCAGGTTCCTCCACTGTAGAGATTAAGAACCTTAAGCTATGAACCGCAAGGATTTCGGTTCAAATCCCACGAATGTAACTGTGGGTGTAGCATAAAGGAAGACCCATCACATTAGCAGTGTTGGTAAGTTTTTACCTGTATGAAATGAATGAATAAAACTCTAGGATACTGCAAAATGTATGCCTGATCAGCAGCTAAAGGACATGAATCTTCTCCCTACACTTGTGAACTTTGCGGGCCCCTTGACCTTCTGCTGAGTTCGTCTTGGAAAGCCAAAAATGGCTTGGCAGCAAGCGCCCGTCCCAGTGCCAGAGCTGGAGGACAGCCCTCCATCACAGAGAGCCAAACAGCTGAACAACAACCAAAGCCTTATTACACAAAACACGAATCTTATCAGTCTGGTATAACGATGCTTTTGTGACATAAGGTTATGGCTTCTAATAGATGGTAATTGTAATGCTGCTGAGTGACATAACAAAGACTAAATAGACATCTATTATCTATGCCTACAGCAGTGCTCGTATTGGGGCAGAATACAGGACTGCACTTCACACCAAAGACCACAACTTTTTAACATGTGCACGTAGTCCTCAAGTTACAACTTGCGCACCTTACGACAACTTGGACTCAGGACGATTGTCCCATTAATGTTATTATAGTATTTTCCAGTCCTACGTTTGTTCGTAACGTCTAACGACGACCGCTTCATCTGCTGTACGATAACGTGATGAGCGTACTGTGGAAAGGCTCCCATATTTCTCATTGTTTGGGTCACAGTCAGTGTTCGGATGCCTGGCAATGACTGCATTTTGTTTACAACACTTTCCATCTGTGACTCCCTTCGTTACATTTTATTTAAAATGGCTAGCAAGCAAAAAAAGCGATTGTTCTGGTGGTACCGTAACGGCTGTAATACTTTACCATATTTGTGCTGTTTTTATTCTGTATTAGTATTATTTTCACACAAATAATGTGTGAAATTAGAGGCAAAATATAGGAAGCCCTCTGTTATACCATACTTCAACATGGCATTTTTGTATGTTAATTGTTCATATAGCCTTATAGTTTATATAAAACAGTATATAAACCATGTCTGTGGGGGATACATAGGGGATTTGTGACTTATTACATAGTCGACTTACGAGTTTGTCAGAATGTAACTCCATAATAAGGTGAGGACTACTTGTATGTACTTCGTAACTCTTCATAAGATCACTACCCCTCCCCACTTTTAATTGTAATTCAAGCACTGGCTCACGGGCGCACGTGTGCAGCGTTTCCCCAGTTTTTATCCCGCGCTGTACAGTGACACGGGAGGTAGAGATGGTAACGAGAACAGAAAGGAAATGAGGCCGTAGGTATAAAGAAGGGGACAAGACGAAATGGGAGGTAATCAGCAGCCAGAAACAGTTTCGAGAGATGGAGAAGGGACGGAGAGAAAACAGGAGATGTGCAATAGTTGAGCCTGCCTCTCTGGAGAACTACGTGACTAACCAGCTTTGAGGAGAATGGTATGAGCAGGAACCGGGGCCTTCTGCTCGAACCTGCGAATGGTAGGCTGTCCCCCTTCCGGGAGCCGTATATGGCAGTTTATCACATTTCATGGGGCGTTCCTTTTGTCTGTCCGTCAGCTGGCTGCACACTCCCGTCTCCGTGCCGACGGCTGTGAATGGGGCTCACGCCTCGAACAGCTGGAGATCCATCTCTGGGGCCCTGTCGGAGTCTGGAGAAGCTGAAGACGACTGCCCTTGTGGACCTCAAGTGGAAATGAGACAATGGTTTCTTTCACGATGCAGCCTCGTGGTTTTGGCAACGGTGGGCACTCGTTGTTGCTGGTGCAGGTTAGACGTGACGTGTATTACTAGCGCCAGCCCATCAGAGGTTATCTGCCCTGAATGTTCTCCCTACTGCAGCTCGTTTACATCTACAGCGTTTTACAACGAAAGCAACGTACACGGCCCAGTTTGCCATGTTAAAGATTTTCTACTCATGGATCAATAAAAAAAACTGAACCTGATCAAAAAGTCTTGCTCAAAGATTCCATTTAATGCATGCAATTCTGTTTTAAAGCAAGGAATATTTCTCTGACCCCATATACTATTAGGTAAGGCATTGGTAAAATGTTTTTAATTGATCGGAAATCAACTGCTGAGGCCAGAATAAGTTGCTGGTTGCCCAGGAACAATTTGAGGCAGAAAATAAATACAAGATGGCAAGACCCAACCGTACATAAAGAGAACTTATAATAAGAAGTGAGGGCAGCTGGCGTGGAGGAGGGGCATCTGTGTAGCTATGTGATGCACTGGGGGCAACAGTTTGTTGGCATTCAACTTAAAAGCCCCACAGAGACTTGGGAAAAATATCATAATTAGCACCTGCTTAATTGTTGACTTGGCCTGCTCTGCACCGCTTCGACGCCCAAGGGCTGGACCACTGTGCGCCCGGTTGGCAGGAGCAGCATGGGCAACAGTGCCCTCTCCCATGGGCCTTTGTAGAAGGCACCCACATGACTCAGGCACAAATCACGTTCCTTTACGAAGGAATCCAGTTAAACACAGAAATAAATAAGTAGCTCAAGTAAGTCACTAACGCTTTCGAAAATTTGCTGTGAGTCACGCCGAGTGTGTCATGATTCCATCGAGCCTGTGCACGTCGATTTGTGAACACACTGCGAGTCACCGCCTGGTCAGTCCAACTCTAGTGAGTAAACGCATGCATCCAAGCGGTGGAGACGGACGTTATTCCGAACAATAGCTACTAAATCTTGCTGTGCTCTAGAGTCCGAATAGACGACCAGCGATTAATTCCCTGTGCTCGGAAGGTCACGGGAAGTCCGGAGCTGTTCTTCGCGTAGACGCACTACTGATCCGTCTTTGAACGCTTTTTTTCCAGGAATCTTACTCAGTCATCTTCTTGAAAAGGCTCAGGGAATCACGCTCAGCTTTCCTCTTACGGGTGATGTCGGTTCGTCTGTGTTATTTAATTCTCCCAGGGAGAAAGATTTCTCTGACAACCAGGCCATAAAACTGCAATACATAAAATAAAATTTGATTGACTAATCGATTGAAACTTCCAGCTGTATTTCTGTAGGCAGGTTTCCACACAGACCCGCTCTACAAAGCTGATCCCAAAACCAGCTGGTCTCAGTTGGCTGCCTTTGTCCCAGCGTCTTTTATCATGAGTGTGTTTTTACCTCCTCCTAACTTTACCTTTACTTTGTACCTTTGCCTTTTCATTCCGGAAGCAGAAATCGCACTCATGTCAGAAAGCAGCCCAGGAGCCTAAATGCGTTGCTTCTTGTCGCATTCTTGGCATATTTCTCCCCCCTTTTTTCATTATGTTAACTCCTCATTTTTCATTTTCTTGTATTTTTTCCTCATCTCTTTCAGGCCAAGGATTTGCTGCCAACTCGCTCTGCTTTGGTTTGGCTTGTGGAGACAGAGACTGCCTCGCGCTCTCTCGCTGTCTCTCTTTTTCTGTCTGTCTGCTCTCGCTCTGTCCCCCTCTCTCCCCCCAGAGGACCCCCCCCCCCTCCCACTCTAGTGGTGTGGGAATGGACTCCACTCAGCCCTGGGCCTGGAACTGCCCCTCGATCCTTTCTCCTTCCTCGGGCTCAGAGCCACATCCGTTGGTCTTAACTCTCATATTTCCCCCCTCAACAATACTCTGTGCTGTTTACCAGAGTGGATCATTGTGTATGGGGAGCCACAGAGCAAATCACCTTATCTGTGAAAAGCAATGATTGGGAGTGAAACATTGATTATCAATGGGCAGCTTTTTATGGATTAGCTGGGAGATTTTACTAAAGATATGTCTATTTGCACAAAAGGGTTTTTTAACATTTATTTTTATGACAGGACCTTCAGCACAAATCGACAACACTCATAAACAAGACACACAATTTACAACTCCAACCCCCCAATACTCGAAAAGCCACGAGAGGCCATCAAACATAAAACTTTCATTTGTTTTCATCTAGCGTGCGTTTTCTTTCGAATGAAATTAGCCATTGAAGCATATTGTCGGCAGGTGTAAACATCTGGCCAGCTGCCATTTTATGGCTGGCCTTCCATAGTTTTGATTGAATTGTACTGTATATAGTATATATATGTATACATATGTCCTCTAAAAGATACAACATACCTTCAATATCTGCTTTTTTGTGATGAAAAAAATTACTTGTATCATAAAAAGTGCACAAAGCACATGTTTAAAGAACCAGAAAGTAAATACAGTACCGTTAATACAGAGTTATTAGGAATGCTACTTACATACACATTCTGTAAGGTGGTCCCATGTTCCATTAATATGCATGCCTTCTTCTTAGGTCTCATGCAGCAGAATATTAATAAAGCTTATAGAGCATCTAGCTTTGCATTTCTGTTTTGCATGTATGCATTTGGTGTCATTCTAGTAACGCTACACGGCTAGATAACTGGTACAGTGTCAGAAAAGCAATGTACAATGCTTGAATCTTAAGATAGGGATCACCATGGTAAATCTCACTTGAAACATGTAGAATAAGTGAGTCTTTAGTATAGAAATACTATGGTGATTATGCGAAGACTTGTCTGATGCAACATCAATCATAAATTCATTCATAAATCATAAATTCTCTGACTATGACTTGAAAATCTACAAACACTTTGGAATCAACAAGTGCCTTATTCACAGCTTTAATGCAGTTGTTAAGGATGAGTCCAAAGTTGTTAAAGTTCAAGTTTCAGATCTCTGTTCCAACGTTTGTATTTTAAAGACCACCAAGCTCAAGTGTTCATGAGGGATGCGTTGTCTGCAGTTCAGCCAAAAGAAGGCAGGTTTGTTTAATATCAGCCAGATCCTGCCGTTCTTGAACCTCCACTTACTGCCCAGTTGAGTCAGACAACCCTGTTACCAAACAACTCTAAACTATATCTGCTCTACGAAAAGCATATCTTTGTATTCAGCTTGTATAACTACTGCTCGTTCTTCCTTGAAACCCTATTCCTATTTTCTCCCTTGCATATTGTTTTTTTGGCAGCTTGAGGTTTTGAGTGACGTTGCAGAACATTTTTTGTGGACTGTGGTCTTTCTTCCCCTGAGTCCACCTTGGACGCTTCATACTGAGCTGACAATGAAAGCCACATATGGTATTGTATACTCATTGACACTGGCAGGGACGAATGTAAACTCACGCATCACCCCATGGCCTTAACACTCAGTCTGATAGGTATGTAACATTCATGTACAAATGCATGTCTGAAAACACACGTGCAGTACATATGGACCAAAGGAATACTGAAATAGAGAAGGATCTGCAAGATGGTGACTGAATCTCAACTGAAGTATTTAAGATACAGATCAAAAATATTACAAACAAAAACCAACAAATAAAAAAACACCCACATTGATATACAGATGCACAGTTCATATATGCTACAACAAACTAAATTAGACTGCCACAGCAGACTAAAATTTCATCTTAATATGGCTTATTGGAGCATGAAGATAGACAATGATGTCTGTTAGTATTTATGGAAAGCACAGCCCTAGTAAAGAAATAGTACTAAAGAGCACACCATGGATAAATTCCCTTATTATCACAGGTGTGTCGTAATTTTGAGACTAGTTGTCCACTGGACTTCAAGTTCCAATATTACTGTATACGTGAGGTCAAATAGCTGATGACTAAAACAGCCTGGATCTTTCATCGTCCACCTGCATTTTTCCAATAAACCCTTACGCAAACGTCTTAGTTTTAGTGAAAAGACGAGCATGAACAAGGGGCAGATGCACAGTTTTGCGTGAGTGGAGTTGGGTACAATGTAGCTTGAATTGCCTCCATCTCAGCTGTGAGCCCAAACATATTTTGGTATTATGTGAGCCAATAAAATACTATGTGTAACCCATATTTGTTGGTTGGGGGGGGCAAATCTCTTCTGCAATGCATTAATCTGCCTTTGATGAAAACCAAAACAGACAGTATGGCCAGCTGTACCAGCAGAACGACTCATCAGTGGCAGAGACTGCTGGGCAAGTAATAATGCTAGCAGACAGAATATTACTGGGAAAGCAAACATGGACTGAGCACAGAAACAAAGCACAATTACATGTAAGAGGGTCACATTTTCCAATTCACTGGATTAGTTGCTTCATGGAAAGACTTGTAAAGAAAGGCCTTGGACTGACGCATCATGAATGTCTGTTGCTCTCCAGAACTTAATTTTGAGCGAGGTGAAAATAAATGATATATTATGATAATGGTTCCAGAAATTACTGTTCGTTTTCAAATACTGTATTAACATTTGCTGTGCCTGCTATATTTTTGCTTATCTTCTTTGTATTAATTCAACTCTAATGCTGCTTCTTAGACTCACCAGCTCAAAGTTATACCAAGCTCAGAAACTACAGTAAGCAATGGTTAAAAAAATCTGGGTCTGACAAAATTCTAAACAAACTGACGTCGTCCACTTTTGATTTCTACTACTTTCTCCTTGTATTTTATGTGTCTCCTGACAATAATAGAATTACTTGCATGACTGAGAAGAAAATTTCAACCCATACCCCTGAAAAACATCTTTGTTTAATGAATCAAAATTTTTCACACTGATAGGACCTCGAACTACATAATATCCCCAGCTGGAATATGGCACTAACTTACCTTCAGCAGAAATTTCCATATAGGTAAATGCTTTCTGACCTAAACAAAGTGAGTGAAATATAATACTTCAGGTTCTGTTGTTTGCAAGCAAATCGGCATTCTTATTCAGTTTGCCCTCTATACTTCAAAGCTTATACTTTGAGTAGTATTACAAGTATACGGCAGGAACAAACAACTATAAGTGAGCAGATTTAGAGAAAGCATAGCTTTTTTCTTTACAGGGGATAAAAGATTAGTCAAATAGAATAGATTTTTGTAGAAACTTTGGAGATTGTGTAAGTGTTTACAGACATTCTAATTGTCATGGACTGTCCAGATTGTTTAGAGAAGGGACATCTGTGCGTGAGATCACTTTGCATGTCATAATTTCCAACCGGACTTCCCTTCTAATAGCTCCGCAGTAAGATATACGGATCTCACTTGGTTCCTAGCGCAGTTACAAAGTATGAGATTAGGTACAGTACAAAGATGGCGATGAACACGAGCGCTCAAAAGATAACAGGAACAGATCATTTCAGGACCCAGCCTGAGATATAATTTATAAACGACATAATGTATTAGTTAAAAGAATTTCATAAGGCTGTATAAGTCCCATTCAGGCTCATTTATTTTTAGTTCTTGCATTTATCCAAACCAGCTTTGGATATTAAGCTGCTTAGTGATTTACCCATTTATACAGCAGGGTAGTTTTTACCAGAGCAATTCATGGTAAGTATCTTGTTCAAGGATGCTACAGAAGGAGGTCGGATTCAAACCTGGACGCTTCAAGTAGAAGGCGGCAGCCGTAACCCCAAGACTACCCGCTGCTCCCATTTACGCCACAATTATTCATTTAGCTGTTGCTTTTCTTGAAAGAATCTTACAATAATGTATGTTTATAGAGGTGGGTCATTTTTAGTGGAGCAGTTCAGGGTAAGTACTTCTCTCACGGGTAATATGGCAGGAGGTAAGGTTCAAACCTGGGTCCTTTGCCTGCAAAGCAGCAACTCTAGCCACTACGCCACCTGCTTATTAAGTGAATAATTATAAAAACCACCTTGCCTCTGAATGTCTTGCATATACAACAGCACTCAGTGAGAGTGATGCAAAAAACAAGTTGCCAGCTCTATTAACTGTGAATACAAAACAGTCATGTGCACAGTTAGTGCTGTGGTGGTCCAAAGCGTATATCGGGAAGCATCAGCGTGTGCTGCGGACAGCATAGCATTTCATCACATTTCACTCACACATACATGCATAAAAGGCAGATTAAAGTCA
Organism: Scleropages formosus; assembly: GCF_900964775.1. NCBI lineage: Eukaryota > Metazoa > Chordata > Actinopteri > Osteoglossiformes > Osteoglossidae > Scleropages > Scleropages formosus. The sequence continues at coordinate 14,354,097 of NC_041821.1, read as the reverse complement.
TCAGTTCACTGTGGAGGACTGGGAGAAATACACACCAACCAGAGGAAGAACAGGTAAACTCTGCACAGTGAGAGCTGGGTCTGGTGTCCAACCTGCAGCACTAGAAGTGTACAGTAACAATGCAACCTGCCAAGGGACAGAATAGTCCAGAATAAAACTACACTGAGCCTACAGTTGCAAGATTTTATCCTGATATGCAGTATTCTCCAAGATTATCTTGAAGGGTATTAATGTAGTATTCAGCTGTTTTCCAAACTGGAGTCTATCTGCTGTTAGCCCTGTACCTTTATTTCACATCACTCTGGTCTGTGCATCTGTCCCAGGTATTTCTTGATGCCTGCCTTTGTTTCTATCTCCCTCTTTCTCTCTCTCGGTACAGCTGGTGTGTGTGTGTGTGTGTGTGTGTGTGTGTGTGGGTCTGTAAGGTGCCCCTCCCCCACTGTTTAAACAAACCAATAAGGGGCCATGCCAGTGGAGCCCCCCCATTCCCTCAAAGCCCTATGACTTTCTCACCATCCCCCACCCGAACACACTCCCACCCCTCCCTTCTTCCTTCTGCCTCCTTGCATCTGTAGTCTTATCTTATGAATATCAGTGGCACACTGGGTGAAAAATTGATCTTCCTCGCCTGCCCATATTAATTCGCCGGGTGCCACTGCATGGGTGTAAGTGTGAAGGCTTGGAGGGGGAAAAAAAACTGTGATTTGCATACCATCAAAGTGTGTGTTTGTGTGTGTTGGGGGTGGGGGGGGGGTGGACTGGGGTCTATGTGTGAAAGAACAAGAGGAAGAGAAGCAGGAATGAGCATGAGAAAAAAGAAAAGAGCAGGTTCGTGTCACAGTTGACCAATTGGCCAAGAAACACACATACACACCTATGTGGCATTTAGAACATCTTAAGTTATAGTCAATTTTATCACTCCCGAAACACACACACACAGCACTTTATAAACATTAACATTTCACTGAAGACCAACAGACCGCTACACCCTACAAACATTTAAATAACATTTGAATATTATTAATGGTAAACATGTCACAGAAAGACTGCTTGTTCTTCAGCTGAATTTGAGCTGCGTATTTCCTGCACGGGAAATGATGCTGCGTGTCACAGTTAAAGCCTCTCTTGTTTGTAATATCTTTCAGCCCAGATTTACTTGGAAGGGCACAAGAGAACCAATTTGTATTCACATTAAGAAAATGACATTTCGGTCAATGACCTCAAATAAAGTGAGAAAATAGAGAAAGACGAGCCCCAGACCGTGGCAAAGGAATTTGTATTATTTGAAAGTAGAAGAATAGAACAGAAAAGAACTACAGAGAGTTTAATAGAAAAATGCTGTTCATATACAAATTACATCGCTCTTAAATTTTTGGGATTTTCATTCAAGCACTGTTTTGCCGACTGTGCAAGCAGTGCAGTAAGGGGTGCTGCTCTATAAAAAAGATGTATTTGTAAAGTTTTCATCAGTCGTAGTCACGAAAAAAGGTTTCTGATTAACGTAATTATTGCATCCCATACTACGTAGAGAGAGAGACGCTTGAAACGTGCAGAAACACGCACTGAGGCGTCAGGGCCGCAGACCAATGTCAGCGAGGACGTGAGAAAGTTTGACGCGCGCCAGCAAACCTCCACTTCTCGAGTATCTGGCTGCGCAAAGATACCAAGATACGTGAAATGGGTTCGGCGCTGGAGGAGGCAGCCTGACACTTTTCATCATCCATCACTCATCAGTCATCACCGTGCCTTTCGCCTCTAGTCGTGGTGGCGAGGGCCCCGGCGAAGCCCACGCCGCTGCAGAACACACATGTGCCTGGAAGAAGGGACACACCTGAACCCGAACCACCACATTAAATAACACTGGGAAACTTTTTAAAATGTCCCAGAAGAGCTGAGGACATTCGGTAGAAATCAACTGGAGAGAGAAGGGAAAAAAAAAAAAAAAAACGGTCACATCGTCTGTTTTTCTCAGCCTCCCTATCAAATATTACATTGCTTCAGTTTAATGTCTCACATTTAGGGGGCATACGCCACTTCATAAAAGTTTTGGTTCATAAATGATTACATATAATTATATTATTTATATATACAGGAAGCCCGTCAGGATGCAGCGCGTGCCGTTTGCGCACACACTCATTTCCCGCCGCAATTTGTTCACAAAATGGAGAGCAGCGTTTTATACATCAGTATCGGTTTACATTTTCAAACGTTGTGAGAGACTTCCAGTTGGAAAAAAAATGAGGGGGTATGTTCATATAAAGAAATATCCATTTTCCACTGCCTAGAATTTACTGCTATTTATTTTGAGACTATTTTAAAATTTTGCTGTGCGCTAAGTTAGTGTGCGCCGCACTAGTCAATCCGAACACCAGCTATATGCAGATATATGCAGCGACACAGAGCGAATGTCACGGATACCAAAGCCTAGCTGCTATAGTAGTATTCCGGATGATTAAATAATTTACAACTCTTTGCCCTCTCCCTCTTGAATATCCACCTTTCCGTGCTCTGGGCTACGAAGACCTAACCAATCGAGCCCGCACACCACTTCTCAACAGACAGCAGCGTGGCTTTACTGCGTAGATACGCATTAATACATATATCATCGCTGTAGCTGCACACTGACACGGCAGCACAGCAGGACGATGTTGAGCATCGTGCATACAGTCGTTGAAGCAGCTGACGTGACCTTTGAACGGTTTAATTGATGTCGACCTACTTCTTCGTGTTCAGAACGGGTACTTTAACCAAGGGTAAATATCACTGAGACTACATTTTAAGTAGTCGGAGTTGTTGGAATCGTGGCGGGGTTGTGGGTAAGGGCAAAACAACATAACGGGATCGTGGGACTCTGGTGTCGACACGTCTGGTCTGGGCGGCGATGTGAAATGCCGTCGAGTCTCCGCTCAGTCACATTTCACACGGACGGCGAGCGGTCGGACATACACTAGCACGCTCGCATTAACATTCATACCGCGAGCTTCTTTCGCGTCCGCAAGGGATTTAAAGAGAGAAGAAGAGCTGCCGGGATCCGCGCGGAGCCCCTGGGAGGACACTGCGGAAGCAGAAGGCACTTTTTTTTTTTTTTTCTTTTTCCCCCGCACTCGGATCCAGCCGACCGTTTCTCTGTGTTTAAGGTTAGCTACTTTTCCCCTTCACCGCCGCCCGCTCTTGGCGAGCGCTCCGTTTCTCATGCACTCGATGAGGTTGGATGTGAAGGTGATCGCAGGAGTCCGTCCCGGTAACCAAAGGAGATGTTTGGGCAGGTGGAGTGAGAGGAGAGGGGGAGGATCGGGCTGAAACGAGAAAAGAAAGTGGCGTTGAAAACTTTAATGGTGACACACACGGCGCCGATCGCTGCGTGTGTGTGTCTGCCTGCCTGCCAGGCTGTGTGTCTGTGTCACACACCGGGAGGTGAGTGAGTGAGTAAACATTCGAACAAAAAATGTCTCACCGTGCGCATCTGTTGTTTGTATGTATGTATTATCGTGTGTGTGTGTGCGTCTGTGTGTGTGTGTGTGTGTGTGTGTACCCGTGCCTTGGACACACAGCTCCGGGTTAAGCTAGCTCGTTTTTACGGAAGTAAACATCCCTGAGCCGTGGGAGAGGAGCCGCTCGGGCGGCCGGACCGCAGTCCTGGTGGGGGAGAAGCCAGCGAACGCGCCCTTGTTCCTAATGGGAACTGAGGACATTGGAATCATTGGGGCTGCTCTTAGAGAGAGGCAAGGCTGGCAGAGACGCGGAGGGTTTTTAGGCGACGCACGGCTCGGTGTGTCGCCTCGGCGGAGCGCTGGGACCGGGGGGCCGGTTGTGGGTCCCACTGCCGGGGGAAGTACCGCAACAAAAGGAGAGGAAGCCGAGCCGGGCGAGCGAGCGCCGGCTCGTCGTGTGATAGTAGGCTTTCCGTGCGAGTGAAGTGTCTGAGAGGCCGGTAGGTGAGCTAAGAGTGCTTTTCGCTCACATCCAGCGCTTTCGCGCATTAATAGATCTTGTTTTTTCCTTTTTTTTTTTTTTTTTTTTTTTTTTGTTTTCCTCCCCTGCTCCTTTCTTTCAACTGTCTCTCAACTCAAGTCCGAAAAAGAAGAGGAAGAGGGGGGGGAAACAGCCCAAAGGAAATGCCAGTCGCTGCCGCAGCTCAACCCGCGACACAGGAGCCTTGCGTGTTTTCCCAGCTGCCCGCCGCCCCGGATTCCGGCGTCCCGAAGCGGGCGGACGCGTGTGAGGAGCCGGCGCCGCGCACCCAGGAGGGAGGACGAGCGGCCGGGAGTCACACGCACAGCAGCAGCGGCAGGATTTTCCTCACGGCCGCGCCGTCCCCTCCTTCGCACTCCCCTCCTACGTCCTCCCCCGTGGCCACCTCCTGTCCCCACCGGCAGCACAGCCAAGGTCCCCATCCGCCGGTCATGGAGCCCCCCAGGACTCGGTCGCGCTCGCGCTCCGGATTCTACCAGTACGGCGCCGTAAACAGCTCGGGAAGCGGCCACGGCAGCGGGGGCTTCGGCGTCCCCCAGCAACAAAACTCTCACGGCGGGTGCCTGCCTCTGGGAGCGCACAGCCCGGCTTCGGAGAACCAGCGCAGCCCGGGCCACAGCCTCCCCGTGGGCGCGTCCAGACACCCGGCTCCCGGAGGCGTCCGCAACGCCGGCGGCGCAGGTAAGCGCGCGCGCGCCCCGCCTCTCCCCGCCCCAAGAACCGCAGCGCGCAGCGCGGGGACGAGCGGGGGATGTCGCCGGCGCTCGGTCGTGTGCGCTGCCGGCTGCTGTCGACGCCGGCGCTCTAAGTAAGTTAAAGTTGCGCGACGGCGCTCAGTCACGGTGAGGCGGCCCCCTGAGAGCGGGCTCTGCGCGCGCACACACCCGTCTTCCGGACGCGCAGCGCTTTCCTCCTCTAACTCTGTGCCTTCGCTTCTGTACGCGAGAGCTGGCAGGTGGTGGTGTGGAGTAACGCTTATTTCTGGAAAGGCGGTGAACGGACGCGACGCTCGGAGTCGGAGCAGGTTCCTTGCACGCCGGTGACGCTCCTCTCCTCTCCTCTCGGAGCGGGCAGGGTCGGTTAGGGTTAAAAGGCACCACTAGCGGACGCCGCCCGACACTTTTTTTAACTTCACGCTGTAGTGTGGGAACTAAACTCCTCTCCAAGCGGGACACCGCGCAGCTCGGTCACACACACCTTTCGGGCTTGAGCAGCCAGCCCTCCTCTTCAGTTTACACTCGCTGACCTCCTTTCTCCAAGGTGATCGCGTAGCCTTAGAGAAGGAACCTCACAGCGAGCCACACATTATTATATTGTACAGCAGGTTGTTCTCGTATTGATTCAGGGTATGTGCCTTGATCGCGGGTATTGTGGCAGGAGCACGGGTTGGAACCGTGGGCCTTCACGTTGGAGGAGACTGCCCCGAACTGGACCCTGCCTTTTCGGCGTGGAGGACTGACAGATTGGTTTGTATTCCGCTTGTGCCCACGTGTGAAAGATCTCTTTAGGGAGAGCATCTGATCTAGGTAAATCAGTGGACCTCCAGCAGTATTGCTCATACCTGGTGCTTTCAGTAAGTTCTCGGGCTTTGATGCGCCGGGCAGCTGGTAGCGTAGTGGTTGGAGCTGCTGCTGGATCCAGAGGTCGCGGGTTTGAATCCCTCCTCTGGTTGTAGTACACTTTGAGCAAGGTACTTACCCTGAAGTGCTCCAGTGGAGGGGGCCCAGCTGTATAAATGGGTAATTGTAGGTATCTGGACGTTGTACGTTGCTTTGGAGGAAAGTGTCAGCTAAGTATCTCATGCAGTTCAGTGTCACAGGCTAAGGGCATGAAAGTGTCGGGGGGAGTTACTATGTATTTATCTGCAGCAGGTCTACAGGACCTGAAAGTTGTACGCAGGCTTTACATTTGCTGAAAGTGCCTCCTGATATGGGCTGCTTTGAGGCTCATTTAGATTTACCTTTCGATTAATCGGATTATTAGTTTTAGTCCTAAATGATGTAGGATTGTTTATATTTTGATGCGAATGAAGGTGCAGTCTATGTACTGAGGTGCATGTTTGGATCCTAGTTTCAGATTAAAACTTCTGTGGAACTTTAAATAGGTTTGTAGGTCTGAGAAGCCCCCCCCTCTTTCCCATGAGTCCCCATAACTGAGGTCCTATAGAGTGTGTTCTGTTACTTTATGGTTTTGGAACAAGCCCTGTCTGGTGTGGCATAGTCTGATTTCATGCAAATGAGTTTTTTTTCCTCCCCCCTTAAATTCAGGATGAAGTTTTAACACTGTTTGTTTTTAACAAATCTATAACAGTTTCAGTGGCTGTGGTCCAAAAAGTAGATATAAAAAATGAAATTACCATTTAAAATATTCTTCCTTTATTGTAGGTAAAACCAAATCATACAAATGAAACACTTGATATTGTTGCCAATGTTATACATTTTATGCAAATTAAGCATTTGTGAATTTCCTCATTTTTAAATGATTGGGTGCAGTATTGTTGGTCTTGTTGAATTTGAGGCCTTCATATCTCTTTCAGTTTCTTTAATACTAAAGAAAGGGAGAAGACCATAATGAAAGTTAAAATAAAGTGAGGATTAAGACCAGTATTCAATTCTTTCAACACTTTGTTGCTAAAATACAACTAATAGCTCTTAAATTGGTGGAAGGATATAATTTGGCTGAAATAGTTTGTCATTATATCCTTGAACATGTCTGTGGAGTCAAGTGATTGGGCTTTCCTAATGTGTGAAGAAACACGATGTCATGGAACGCTTGAATTACTTATGTTTTCTTTTTCAGTCAAGTTAATAACTTAAGCAGATGATGGAGGATATGTGGCAGTGGAGCTGGTTAACCTTTGGTAGTCTAACATGCTAAAACTAGCATCATTGACTCATCCTTGTCTGGTACGCAGGTGGTGAAAGAACCAGTAAACTAAGGGATGTGATGTCATAAGCTGTAGTTGCTTTTTATTTTTCCTGTTAATGCTTTGTGATGCAGAATCTATTGAATTAAAAATGTAATGACTCTAAGTCACCTTGTTAATGGCCCCAGTGTTATCGCTGTAGCAGCTGCCTGGATCACAGGAAGTGCCCTCCTTTTTGTTGTGTATTTACCAGCCACGCCAGGGAGCTTTTTGTTTAGCATTTCGCTGGTAGGAGTTGTCCGTTCTTCTCGTGCGCAGTGCAAGGTGTGTTGCGGTTATGTAAGGAGTGTTGCGCCACTGTGCGGAAGTAACGTACCGGGAGCGTGCTAACTGGAAAGACCTGTCTGGGAGTGCACGCGTGGGACTACCCACCCCGCGTTGGGCAACGCATGGCGGTACTTCACAGAGCTTCCTGCTGCACGCAGTGACGCACATGCTATGGGAATTGGGCGGGGGAAAGGGCATGATCAGAGGCCCCCCAATGGTGCTGGCAAACTAACATGCGTGCTCCTGGCCTTAGTGGGGCTTGATCAGCTTTAAACCCTCTACGCATGCTTTTCAAAGATAAGCCCGGAGAGGAAGAGTGATCTCCAAGAAAGGATTATTGTATCGCCACAACCAGGAGCGAGGATAGTCCAAGATGCACACAGAGGCGGTTTGTTCAGAGGAGCCTAAAATGCAAGTCGATGCTCTCCCAGAGCAAGGTAGGCCACGGATTACTTGGTGCTTTGGGTGGAATCTTCCTTCACTCTCTCAAGCCGTATTAATATGCATTACCCCCAAGCGGGGGGGGGGGGGGTTGCTATTAGTGAAGCAGATCTTTAAGGAAGAACTGATTAATCAATACAGAGTAAAGCTGAGAGTAAGGGCAGGCAAAACGCATGACTAGCCTGGAAGGTGAAGCTGTGTTTATGCGACGATGGCAGCACCCCCAGCGCAAAGCTGCTTTATTTGTCATGACTCAAACCAGTTTGCCTCTGCATGTAAACCGCAACCAGGCTCTGAATGTTTCATGCTTGCTGGCTAATTTTTAATCTCATTTATGGAAGTAGGGAAGGGATATATTATCAAGGCTGCATGTACTGGTTCCTGTGCAGTTCCTGTGTGACTTGCAACCCAGCTTATTATCCCTGAACCTGCTCAAACACAATAGGGGAGGGGGGAAGACAAAGATCAGTACTTTGCCTACTATTAGTAGCGTTTTTCTGACTGATAGGTTTGGGCTCTTCATTGCAATAGAAACTTAACCTCTGGGCAAGTACTTTCGTATGAAGCCCACGCAAGAGATGGCTCACTTTGCCAATTTGTGAAAGCCACGTGCATCCAACTGCATCTGACCCGAGAAATGATGTCATAGGACTGAGGAGAAATAGTTTTGAAATCTGCATGTATAGAAATTTATTGCAATACATTCGTAGCAAATACTTTGTTTAAAGATGCTTTAAGATCCTGTGCAAGACAGTTCTGACCAAGGGGGAAAAAAAGTGGTGGTAATCAGAATTGAAAGAAAGCACTGCTGTGTTCTTGTTTAGCATTAAATATCTTTAGAATTCCATGGGTGGGAACCGGTTTCATTTTAAACATGGTTCCAGGAGAAAGAACAGCAAGATAACCTATTTTAAGGTCATAGATAATATCTGTGTGTTCAATATTTTTTTGTTAAACTCATAAGTGTAATATAAAATATTATGATCATTGCATCAGCTAGTGCAATGCCCCCTTCTCCTTATCATGGCAGTAAAGTGTATTTGTGAGACAAATTTACCTAGCACCTCTGCAGAAATATCAACTAGGTGTTCAGATGTAATGCTTTACAAAATAGGTGTTATTTTAGGTTGGGTTTTTTTTCCAGCAGCTTTTTGCTGACAAGTGAATCTGTACTTATGAATTTTTCCCCCCCCCCCAAGTTGTAATATGTGGGTTGTGTATTTACAAGGTTACATTGTTACTGGCCCTCATACATTTTGAAACTATGTCCTACCATCTCATTCTCAGATTAGGAAAAATTAGCACTCAAAACATGCTTGGAAAACAAATAATTGTCATGCAGCCAAAGAAAAACAGCATGCGGTAGAAAAATTAATATTGGACAGGTATATAAGGACAGATTGGCAAAATACACCCTCTGTACGATCACTTGTTTCCCTTACACTCATAAATGGTGTGTCCAGGTATTTGTTTCTGGGTCCAGCAATGAAAAGCATTGCCTAGTAATGATCCATATATGTAATTTCAGCTTGCATTGCACTAATGATTTGAACTTCTTACCTTGCAAGTGGTCACATGCTGCACCTGCGTTACTGTTACATAATGCTGTCAGTGTCGCATAAGTTTTTACTCGCTGTGAATTCTGGAAACCTTCTTGCGTTTGTCATTGAGCGTGACATACAAACGGGTATTTTTACACCAGGGCTGGGAATCTGTGGGCCTCATGAGCCATGAGGTCTTCATGCTCTTCATCCAGCTGAACTCCAGTTGCTCAGTCTTGACTAGGGTTTTGATTGGATTTATTGCATGGTTCAAATCAAGTTAAAGTGAATGCGCTAGTAGCGAACTTGCCGTTTCCTTACTCAAATGTTTATTCATTTAGCTGAAGTTTTCCAAAAACTTTTCTCCAAGTTTTTGGATTCTTCGAGTGCAAGGCGGTGGGTATAACTGCTGTCTTACTTTCTCCATTAATTCACATTCTGTCTCTGAATTATTTTGAGGTTTTTTTTTTTTTTTTTAATACTATGTCACTATTTTGAGTTTTTGGCTTGCAGGCTTCCATGCTTTGTGAGCTCTTGGTGCTTGCTCTGACCAGGACTTGCCCGTGTTCAGAGTTTTGAAGCTCTGCTGCCGCCGCCGCCTCCCCAGCAGCTCCCTGAACCAGCACACGTACCTAAATATTCCTCGGATGCACAACTCCTGTAATGCAGCTGCATACACAGCGACCCTGAGGTCTCAGAGCCTCTTTATGCAAATTCACTTGCGTAAAGAAGCTGAGTGATACACCTTGTCAGCCATGCGTTGCTGTCGCTACGAGGGAGAGCATATCCGTAGTAGTCGGTCTCAGTGGAGGAGGCGTTGATGATTTACGGTGCCTGTTTGATTCACACGTCCACCCCTTGGAACCGGGAGACCTCAGGTAAATGGTGTTTCAATGCACAGCTGGGTGCGAGTGCTGTAGTTCTTGTGCGTTGATTTGTTCCTTTTGTTTTTTGGGGTGTCTGCATCTTCAACGTAATGGGCACGTACTGTGATCAAGCCTTTAAGATTTTTTTTTTTTCCTTCCCTGTCCCCCCTTCATACATTGTTTTAATACTGCGTGTTGAATTGCAGTGGAATTAAGTATCTAAGCTTTCCAGTAACTAATTTAAACCGTTCTCTGGTTTTCTCCTCGGTAGTGGTGGCAATATCACGATGGTACGCATCATGAATAGGCATTTTAAAGCTTTTACAAAACAGAGGGTTTTAGTGGTCTTATTGATTGTATAAAAATAATACAGAATCATGTCATTGGTAGAATGCCAAGGGTGGAAGGAGGAGACGATTTAAATGTGTGTTCTGTACTGGGTCTCAGCACCTGTCACCTGTATCACTTTCTGCTAGTCTGTATTCATTCAGTGTCCCATTACTGTACATTAAAGAGATGCTGGGGAACAACGAGGTCTTTTCAATCTTCAGCTTTTTGTTACTTCATCTCTTTCCACTGAGGGAGGGAAGCACGTTCTAATGAGGCAAGCTAATGGCTAATTCGTTCGGGCATTGTTTGAGATCTCTCTGGTGCCCGGCTGGAGGGGCGTAGGGAACAATGTGGTTTGATTTCCCCCCCCCCCGCAGTGGTGCGCCATGCACCGCATGTCATGCTTGGCATTGTGTTGCCTCACCCACGCTTTCCTCCCACTCTGACCCCCCCCTCCCCCACAGTCCACCTCCAGGTGGACAGACAAGGGCTCTCAGCACAGGTTGAGGAGAAAGGCAAGCCTGAAAGGCAGGAGCTGTAGACCTAGCAAAGTGGCTGCTTGCATGTCATCCAGTTTGATTGTGCATCACTCTCTTTTTAGTTTCCAAATGAGCAAATACCCCCCCTCCCCTTATATTAAGCTGTTTTACTTTGAATCACCTGGATAAGCTCTAAAAAAGCCCATTTGGAATAGCCAACTGTGGGTAGGGAACACAGTTCAGTTTCATTGATAGGAGGGGATGTCTTTGACAAAGCGGCTGTCTTCTTGACAACAGCTTTGTGGGCCTCAGTAGGGTTTGTCCAGCTGCAGCAGCAGAATCATCAAAGGTGTCTGTTCTGCTAGTACATGGGTTTTTTTTTTTTTTTTTTAAACTTTTGGTAATTTGGGTGGGTCGTGGTTTTGCCCAAGCCCTTGTTTTGTCTCACTCAAGCACTTGGTCGCAGGCTCATCGCTAAACTCGTGCTGCTCAAACCAGCTGCTGTCAGTTAAGATTCTGGGCTGTGGAGACACTTCAGCCACCATATCCTGAAGGTCAACACAGCCAGGGAGCACTGTGGCTCTGAAGGCAGAGGTGGTGCTTCTGAGGCTGATGGAGCAAGGGAGGGGAGCTCAATAAACATAATGAAGAGGTCGGCCAGAGGCAGGGGAGACGAGGGGGACGAGAGAGAGAAAATGGGAGTGAGGCTGTGAGGGTGGGGAGCGGCCTGGCCCTGTTCTTGGCGCCTCTCTCCCTGCCGCACTCCTGCGCTCCATAGTCGGACTTGAGCGTTTCTGTGGAGCCAAGCGAGTTGGCGAGCAGTTCGCTGCTGGGGCCCTCTCCCAGCTGAGCCCCCTCCAGCACTCTCCTTCCTTCCTTTCCTCTCTCCGCCTCTGTTGGTTTTGGTACAAGAAGCATGTTTAGTCAGCGACCTATTTATTTCTTCCTTCTCCACCCGTCCTCCATTCCCTGTCTGTGCTTGGCGTGCTGCATTTCTGTGGTGCTTCCCTCGAGGGCCCCAGTCTCCTGCCACTGTGTGACCGCTTCTCAGACGCACTCGGGACATTCCATGTCTCAGTCGAGGCCTTTGATCGCCGCGTACCATTACGTTGCTTTTTGAAACTCCACTCTTGACTAGCGCTGTGTGACACTGCGGCCTAGAATAACACTGATGTTTACATCATTCATTGATGTTCTGTGCTGTTTTTCTTATTGCTTGTAAGAAGAATAAAAGCAACATTCCCATTGAAATGTGGGTGAAAATAATCAAAGGTAACTCAACAGCACGATCCATCTTTGAAATGGCCAACGAGTCGCCTTTAGCTGTTGGTATTCTCAGAATTCACTGAGAATCTGTGTGCCGAGACCTGGCTGCTGTCGGATGGGCGTCCTGGCGTCCGCTGCAGGCTGTGTACCGGGCCTAGGGTGAAGGGGAGAGTGCCTCTGGATCGGTCACACGGCTCATCGTGCTCAGTTCCATCACGGTAATTACAATAGGGAGATGGATATGTCTGAAAGACCCTCCCACCCCTCACCCCCTGGTTTCAGTGTCTCTTTCCCTTCACCAGCCATCTTTTCAAACCCCTCCTTTGTGTGGAGTACCAGAGGCTTTGTTTTGAGGATTAGGATACAGTAATGGAACGCCGAGGCCCAAACCTTCAGTAACGGGCTGTACGTCTCACTCGATGAGCAGAACGAGTTTAAAACAATATCATGGGGTGGGGGACAAAACTTCCTTGCTTCAGGGGTTTTTTTTTTTTTCTTTTTTCCCCCTTCTCTGAACTTGTCATCTGTTCCTTATCTCGGTCTGAACTGCAGCTGGCCAGCAAGATAAAGACTTGAATAATTTGATGGTGTCTGTTCAGTCTTCTGTGAAAATAGTTATCAATTTCGTTCAACATCAAAAATCCATTTATTGTGTTCTGTTTGCTGCCTCGGCTAAACTCTCTCAATCTGTGATGTTTCATGTTGAGATAAAATCTGCTCGTAACTTCAGTCCTGAGCATTTGCACAGTGGAAAAGAGATGGTGGTGTTCCTTGGTAACTCTTCACTCCCATTGCAAATTCCCCCCCCCCCCCCCCCCCGTCTTTTTCGTTTTGGAGCTAGTTCAGATTGAGCATTTTTCACATGTCAGGGTGGATTGTTGAACTGTCGCAATGAACTTCTGCCCATGTGAATTCCTTTGTAGGGACTGTTGGCAACGGTGGCGAGTGAATCTTGGTGCGCGGTTGTCTACAGGAAATGGATGAATGGTGAAGAGATGGAATGTGTTCTGAGCCCCAAGTTTCCTGTAGGAGTGTTCAACAATCACAGATGGGTTGACTGTAGCATCATGTAGGATGTTGCTGCTAAACTTTTGTTTCTGTTCCTTTTGGTTGAATTTAATTTGGGAATAATAACCTTTTTCTTGCCATAGGGAAAGTGTAATCAAATCAGGTGCACGCCCGTGAACTCGCCTGGTGCCAAGCTTGACGTTACTATAGATATATTGCAGTTGTCCTTGTTTGGGGTCAATGGTCCCACTCCTTGGCCCCTGTCCCAGGAGACTAGTATGTGTGAATTTGCCTTGATCGGTCCAGTGAACTTCCTGAAATATGTTTTGAAGTGATCGTTGTATGGTTTCGGGTCTCGAGCAGGTGTCTGGTGCGCAGTGCGCTTATTGCTTCTGTTTTCATTTACATTTGTTCATCTTAGCAGATGCTTTTATCTAAATGGAGTAAACAAGTGTTTCACCGACAGATGCGGCGACGCAGACACTCAATTCTTGAAGCGGAGTCAGTCCAATGCCGCCGTTTTTGCCGGCATATATTTATTCCTTTTCGAATGTTTTGCTAATGTACACTAAAGTCAGTCGTAATCAATGGTACGTCTACTTCTGGACTCCATCTCCCCAAACCTTTGAACATGCCGTATGATTTTCCTGAATAGTTTGCGTAACGGGGATGGGATCCAAAATATTTAGAATAGTTGCGCTTTAAAAATGCATCAGACCTGGTCTGCAAAGGGCTTTCCGCAGGGCAGTCATCTTTGTGGAGCTGTGCAGAGGCAATTGTTGTGAAAGGCTTTTCTGTTTGCTTCATTCCAAGTCCTGCTGTCAAAGCAAGAGCGGGCAGGCATGTTGGTGTGGGCCTGAATAGGAGCCACAGATTGAATGGCGGCACAAGGGGACGAGGCGGCTTTCTTCATCTCTTTTCCGAAGCGTTGGATTTGCGGAGACGAAGTCTTCGCTTGTGCCCCCGGGCAGCCCGCAGGACTAGGCGGGAGCTGCTCCCACATGCCCGGCGCAGGCCCTCGCCTCTCAGGCCGGCCTCGGCCAGCTGTTCGCAACAACGGGCGCTTTTGTGCTCGCTGAGTGGAGCGCATCGGGGAAATATGCATGTCGCCGTTGGCTAAATGAGAGGCCTCAAACTTAAGTGTTGAGCCTCCTTCTGTCACTCCATTTTTCGATGGCGTATGGCCCTCTCCCTTACCTCATCTGTCCATCGCACCTTCTGAGGGGAATGTGAATGGGAGAAACCCTCGCTGAACCTCTGGCTCTGTCCGGGAATGCGGAGGTATGACTATCGGAGGCATTGACTTCTGCACGCGGCTGGATTTGCGCCTTCGTTGACCTGTGCGGAAGATCCGCTGAGGGCACCGGCTGCTTTTGTGAAGCAGCCAAAGGAACAGTATTCGTTTAGATGCTTTTTTGCAAGCGACATCCAGTCGCAAAGTACACACAAGTGCATTTCCTCAAAAGCAAAGCTTTAGATGCAGACGCGCGATTGCCAAAACGCGGTCAGTTTGCTCAATACAGCAGTTTTCTGGCACATGTTACACAAATGGCCTCCTATGGAATTGATAGGAAATGCAAAGATGATTGTAATGGATGCCGTGGTGTAGGTTGCTCTGATCTCGGAACAGCTGTGGCCTGGAAGTCTCTTCCTCCAGCTGTCTGTGGTTCTAGTTTTTGTACTTGGGGTAGTGTGAGGTGCGATGCTGAGCTAGAGGGTGGGCTGCGAGATGGCCTGAAGGCACTATAGATGAAGTGATTTCCATGTGATAGAATGTGGAGGAGAAGGGGCTTCGGCTGCAAGAGGAGCATGAGGGCTGGGGGGGGCTTGGAGGAAATGGATAGGGATGGTTGATGCACGCTGCTCCTAGAAAATCAATATCAGTTGATGGGAAGCCTTAACCCCCCTTACCTCCCCCACACCATTCCCTCCCCCAGCCCTTTCAGCTGTGTTCAGTCCTGTACTGAGACACTGCAACCCTGTCCTCCAGCAGCCCCCCCCCCCATTCCCTCCCATCCCCCACAGCAAATTTCAGACCACCACCCACCCTGCACCCCCCCCCCCCCCCCAACTGGTCCTTCTCATCCAGCTAGGCATCCCTGCTTCTTAACTGCCTTCACATACCTTGTTTTTCTTCTGAAAAGCTTTCCTGGCCACCTTGCTGTATATCCATCCTCGGTGTCGTGTACCTGTAGTTACTTCTAGATACATGGAATATCACTACAGACATGTTGAGATGCAATGATGACTTTTGTGATGAGGAAGATCTTGAGGAACAGAAAAGATGAATCTTCTTCCATGCCTTGAATGTAAATTTAGACAACTTGTATTTGAAAACAAGCAAATGTAAACACGCTGCTGTATTGGTTGCTACATAAAGAGAAATCCTCCTCTCTGTGTCCGTCAGGCTTTTCAAATATCCCTGAAAACATGTTGAATGGATCTTAAAATACTTCGGGACAGGGCATGTGTTCCTTAGAAACATTTATTTCACGTGGATCTTTTAACCTTTTGCACTCTGTACCTAGGAGCATAAAAGGAGCAGTCGTGCCTGTCAGCCTTGTGGAGGCTCATCGCAGCATCCCTCCTCCTTGGTAACAACCTTGTATCATGTCCACCATGGTGTGTGGAAGGGTGACCGGTCTCGTTCCCCAGCACACCGAGCCAAACGGTGGAAGAACTGTTCTTCCTGAAATCCTTGTCGTCAAATGTAATGCCATGCCCTGTGGTTGAGGTTGTTAATTTTTACATGTCAAATATACTTGTTGTTGTGTTTGGCTGTGGTTCTACTGTGGAAATGTGAAGGTTTTCAGGAACTTTCATCCAGAAACTGTGAAGCCTCATGCTATAGAAAGGGTGAATTTCACCCCCCTTCCCTTTCCCTTCCTCTGCAGTCCCAAACTGGGCCCCCCTGTCTCTTTCCTCTTCATTGCCCATAACAGGACCACCAAGAGGAGGTGTGATTGATAGTTTGCGTGTGTGTTCATTTCAGGGTGCTTCTCAGATGTGTGCTCTGCTGTTGGCCTGAACTGCATGGTGGCTAGACCATTACTGCTGCTTTGTACAGCTATGCACAATACCGTTTGTGTGTGAGAGATCTGCCTCTTGCCAATAAGGTGTGTCCCTCGCGTCTTTCTTCGGTGCGTCCCCTTCTGAATAGAGATCTTAAAGGGGCGCGCGAGCTGTGTTTAGTTGGGCTTGCAAGCTACACGTGCCCGTCACAGACCCTGCACGTTCTATGCTGTTCCGCGTGGTGCAGAAAGACCCGCATTTGCTGTGAACCAGTAACACGCCGTTTGGCCGTCCGTTAGCTGAGTCATCTCTTCCCCCAGCCCCCTCTGCGCTGTACCAGGGCTTCAAGTGAGGGGAAGAGAAGCGATAATTGGCAACGGCTCCTGCTAACTACGTCCTATGGCCTTTTACTTTTCTGTCAAGTCACACGCTCATGCCTCGCATCGCATAACCTCGCAGCAATGGATGCATAGTCGCACGTGCCCAGCTCAACTGCATCTCCCTTCAGCACTAGTGTACGTGGGTGTGTGCCCGGCACTCTCGCAAGCCTGCAATGGAAGCGATCGCCCTTAAGTTCTGAATCCCTGCCTGGTGCCTTGACAGCTGACTGGCGTCCGGCCAGGCTTTGGCCATACCTGTCCTTTCCATCCTTCTTTGCTCTACCTCGCCAAGAGGAGGTGCCATCTCGATGGCGTGACGGTGACCCGCGCTCCGGTAACCTCCTGTGCGCTACTTTCCAGTTCAGCCCATATGAGTTGTCCCAGCACGGTGTCACTCGCACCGTCCCTTTTGTTGCTGTCTCCAAGGGCTGAGCAGACAGCAGACGGGGGGACACTTCTAACTGCCTTTGTGTTTACGTGTTTATAAGCAGATGTTGTTCGCTACATGGCGACAGACCCCATCCCTGGCGTAGCAGTCAGTGGTGCGCTAGCTTTGTGCTGTCAGTCACTTGAGACTTCACACGGAGGGATGTGGAGGACATAAAGAGGAATAAATGACTGCCTCGCTTCTTTGTGGCACGCTGAATAAAGGGCGTGCGCCAGTCATAAAGCCTTTGTTTTACTCCTCCTCCCCCCCCAACTTTTTGGTCGAGCTTCATCGGTGCGAGAGGTGTGCTTCTGAAGAATGTTCCGGAAAACTCCACGTGTTGCCTATCTGATGTTCGCCTTGCACGAAGTTGTGAAAAACAGGCGAATAAGACAAAGTGGGAATGGCTGTGTTTTTGTCAACAGCCGCCTTAATCTGGGATTAAATGGTCGCAGCTTCTCCATTTATAAACCTTTGTTTGAGATGTTTTTCTTTTATGTTGTTGTGCCAGTAACAATATGACGTTCCTCTCTTAGCAGGTAGTATAAACTAAACGGTAAAGCATTTGATATTTGCTTAATAAAGCAGGTAGGTAATGTTTAATATTTTAGCATCCCCCCCGGATCCCTCTGTGTGTGGGGTGCTGTAGGAGACGCAGCACATGTGTAACCCACTTGCTGTATTTTACTCTAGTACACTAGCAGGCTGTGTAACGGTAACCTAATGAACGCTAACGGAAGCGGACAGCCAGGAGATAATAGAATCTCGTATGCAGTCGGTGTCTGCCGTCCGCGGGCATCTGTTCATCTTTGAACAGCGCTGTTCTCTGTCCGCAGGAGAAGGGCAAAGATGAATATACACAACAGATACTCACTGGTCTTCTAGGTGGGCCTTCCTGCTCCTGGGATCTCTGCTCCTTCTCTGCCTGGACACAGTCACTTCATCTACTCAATGTGCCATTGTAGTGAGATCTCCCTAGTCACATTTCTGTGGTTTTGTGTGGACGTATTCATGCTGAACCATTTCTGCTCTTAACTGAAGTTAAAATGATAACCACTACTAGCTGTCGGCATGTTTTGCTGAAAGGGCAGAGTATCTGCTCTGCGCTTTCTTTCGGACGTGCGCCGTAACGTGTACAAAATAACACGAACAAAAATAAGTCAGCCTTCCACGTGTTTGAAACCCCTGAGTTTTATCATATGTTTGGTGTGTGAATCCAATTTACTTGCAGAATGGGAGCTGGTGAACGAATATGAAAAGGGTATTTGTGTGCTGAAGAAATTCAAGTTATTTGCTCTTATTGTGCTGAGCAGCATTTGAAAGGGTTCACGCTTGAAATATATTTTCAATATCAACTGCTTGTTGTGGCTTAATATAACTTGAGTTTGGTATGTATTTGTAATCCTTTATCCAGGTGGTTATAGTGTGAACTTATTTATGAGCATTAATCATTAATGAGAGCCCTGAAGATACCTCTCACGTGGTTTGTGTGCGTAGAGGGAGATGCATATACAGATGCTGGGCAGTTGGCTCATTTGTAGAACATGGCACCAAAACTGTGCGAGTGAAGCGCCAGCGTTGGAGACGAGAAACTGTTGTATGAACCAGGCCTCTAGTTCCTGCGGTCTCTCGACCTCGTGGTTAAAGGCTGGTCAATTGGTTGGCCTGTTGGCCTGCGGCGTGAAGTAACGGGCATCTCTGTTCTCTACAGGGGGAGTCGCAGGCGCCTTCCACTGCCTCTCGGACCATGCGTACAGCGAGGAGAGCGACAAGGTGAGTCCCAGAGTTGTCTCCTCCAGGGTGGCTGAACGTTGCACTGTGCGTTGAATCTGTAATGCTGGCAGGGCTAGATGCTCACGTATGTGTGTTGGACTCTCTGCTGCCTTCCATTTATGGCCTCTGTCCATTCACTTCTTCTATGACCAGTTTACTGACAATCATAACTGATTGATTGACTTCATATTTTATTTCTAGCAAATTGTTTGTTTCTACTCCATACCTTATCCAGGATCTCTGAGAACGAGGCTGGTTTAAATATTCTCGCTTTTCAAGTACTGAATTATGGCGTACATGGATGTACGCGTTCTAACCGTGTCGGTTTGGCGGTGTTGTGCTAAAGGAGTTTGAAGGGTTAGTTGGTTTGAAAGTGGTTGGGGTGTAGGTTTGTCACTTGAATGCTGCTGAGCAGAAAACTGAAATAAGGATAGACAGATATTATGATGGTGATGTGAAAGGTTTTGTATTGGGAGGAATATGAGCTCGACTGTATTCTATGGCTCACGCCTCATTGTTGCGGTCAGTGTGACACGAGTATCCTGAGTGTAGTTGTGTGTGCAGGATCACAGAGCGTGTTGGAACGGTGTCCTTTAGAGACCCCTCGCCGTACCTCGAAAGGGATTCGTTTCGGTCCCGGTGGCGACGTACCGCAGGACCGCGCTCGGTACGGTACCGAATGGCGCTTCTGCCGAATGCGTCCCAGCAAAGCGTCACGTATTTAAAGGCAGGATTTGGGATACGGCAGCGTGAGCTTGAATTCAGAGCAAAAAGTGTCTTTCTCAGCTGCTGATTGATATGAATCATCGGTTTTTGAATTGCTGGTGAAAAGTAGGACACTTGGTGATGGCTGTTGTCCTTTTGTTATGAGTGAGGTTTTCTGCCCTCTCCTGCGAGTGGGTTGCGGATGTGCAGTGTGTGCTGGCAGCGATGGGCCGTGTGTGCGCGCGCGGGAGAGGACGACAGCTCAGCAGTTGCTCTTTTGGACTGCCTCGGGTTCGGCTGAATATCCTGTGAACCGAACCGTTTATTGGGAAATCGGACGGGACGGTGCTCTCCCTCGTCTAAAACAAAAGGGTATTGCCCACATTAGCCACAGCTGCTCTCTCACACTACCTTGTTTACAATAGGGAGCTGAGCGGGGGCAAGGAGAGGGGGAGGGGTTAGGCTTCTCTTGCAGCCCCATTGGCTGCAGCGGGGGCCCGAGGAAGCGGGCGGCACACCAGGCCCCGAATGGTGATTGAATTCAACAGACGGGGGAGGGAAGGAATGCGGACGTGGGGGCGGGGTGGGGCGGGTTCCAGCAGCCTCTCCCGCAGCCGCAGGGCTCTGTCGTGTGTGTGTGTGTGTGTGTGTGTGTGTGTGTGTGTGTGTGTGTGTGTGTGTGGTGGGGGGGGGGGCCCCAGACACGCAGTCTCGGCCTGTGTACAGAGGGCCTTGGCGAACGTTGTCCCTCTCACACCCGACACATGCGTAGCGTGATTTAATTCAACACTTACTAATTCTCCAAAGCTGTAGATAAATGATAGTAGACTAGTGTAAACAGCTTCAAGGATTTGAAGCTAAAGTAATAATTAGCTGTTACATGATGCCGCGCTTAAGGTATTATTAGTGTCTGTGCTGTGAGCAGCGCGTCTGGGAACATAACGCGTTACTTTCTACATATTGCAGTGCTTTGTTTTACTTGATTTTGCTTTCGTTAGCCTTAAGTCGGACTTCCTTATACCTGCTTCTGACACATCTCCAGGATTCCATAGGGCGGTGTGTGTGTGGGAACCAGTGCACGTGTGAAGCTACACACCGGGAGGAGGACAGCTGTGTCTGTGGCGTGCAGGACGCAGCGGCCACGGACGAGCAGACCAACCGTGAGATTCTCATCCCGCTTCAGATGGGCCAAACGGGCAGCTGGCCGAGCGTTCGGGACGCCGGCTCCCAACATGGGCGTTCAACAGAAGCCTTTGTCTTAGCGGACGCTAATTGTGTGCGAAAACGCAGCGGCCTCCGTCCCGTTCTCCTCCCCTTGGAGATGAGGGACTTCTGGGTTCCCTTCCCTCCTTTTCCCAGCGTTTTTGTCCCCACGGCAGTCATTGCTAGAAGGGTGTGTTGTCGCGCCGTTCAGATTACGTCAACATTTATTAATTCGGCAGACCCTTTTCTGCAAAGCTGTGTACTTATTTGCTAGTGTTTAGCGGACACCTTTTATTCAAGGCGACTTGGAGCACTTAACTTCCTGTAGTCATTTACTCATTGATACAGCACAGGAACGTAACACGCTCCGCATGTGTGCGCATGCGCACAAGGCAATTTATAGTTATGTGCCCTCCCAGTGGATAAATCTTTGCAAGGGTTTCTTAACCTGAAAGCGGGGTTCTTTCATGGTAGGAATTGCAACTTGGGCACATCGGTCAGGGATGAAACCCATGTTCAGTCACCTGGCCCAGGTGTCGTGAGGCACCAGCGCTACACGATCAGTTAAGACACACCCCTGCCCACTGTCTCCTTCCTGGTCTAGTCATCCAAAAGGAAACAGTGATTTTTTTTTTTTTTTTTTTTTTTTTTTTTTTTTTTTTTTTTTGAATCATTGATCATTTATATAATGCAGCGAGTGTCTTGAGTGTGGTGGAACTGCAGGACATGAGTCCCTCCTCCTGAACTAGCGTCCACCAGGGGCACCATCACTTATCTGCAGCTGCTTCTGTGGCTTTTGCTGCTGTGAGTAGATATGTGTAAAGTAGGAGATGCGCTGCTGGTTGACTGACGGCGCTTTGCGGGGCCTCTCGGTCGATTCTCTCGGAGCTGATGCACGTTGTGCGGTCTTCTGTGTTGGCTCACGCGGTCTTCAGGTGGGGGTTCTGATGGATACTTACAGTATGTCCAACAAGCAGGGCAGAACTGATTGGGCAAGGTCATGTATATTAATATAAACTATCCCCCCTCCATTGGAATTTAGGTAGTTGCTCTTAAGCAACGTACTTGCACTAAATTAAGAATACTAGAGGAGGTGGTGAGATTTGAACCTCTTTGGTTGTAAAGTGACTGCTCCAGCTGATCTCCTGTCTGCCCTACCTGTATGTACTGTTGTATTCCCAGAGCAGGTGACTCTCCTTACATTTATGCTGTAGCAAGGTGCTTTTCACACACTTGTTTTTACACGTCTTACCCAAAAACATCCTGGATAACCTGCCCCCACAGCCCTTCAGTCAACAGGGGATGTACGTGTAGCTCGTCCCCTCTGAATAACACCTGTAATAGTCACGTCACGCTGCCAGTGGGGGTGGCTCCCCCCTTCCCGGACGGTCCGTTCTCACAGGCCAGCTAAGGCAGATGTTTATACTGCTACAGGCAGTGCCTTTAGGAAGGACGCATTTGCTGTGGAGGTGGGGGGGGGGGGTGTCTCGTTGAACCCGGTGTGCTTTGCTGACATGTGTTCTCATGCATTAATGTTTCGTGCTAATAGGGCTTCGCCTGTCTCTGTGTGTCTAGGCCTGGTAAGCTTCATGAGCAAAGTGAGGGAGATGCGAGAGCCAGTGATGGGCAGCTGGGGGGACACCTGTGCCTCCCAGGTACAGGCAGGGTTGACCTCACCCCCCCCCCCCCCCCCCCCCCCAGTCAAAAAGGAATTTCTCAAGCAGCTGAGAACGGGAATCTGTAGCGTTTATGGCTTTGCTGCTGAAATCGATGTTGGTGTCCCAGACCCTGAGCGTGGAGCTTGGCACTGGCGGCTCCTGGCGGGTGGGCGTTGCCAGCTGTTCCCCCACAGCCCCCCCCCCCCCCCCCCTCCCGGTCACCAGTGTGACTAAGTGTGTGCTCAGGCGTTTGTGACTAAGCGCCCCTGTGTGTGACTGCATGTGATGTGAATGTCTGACTGCGCACAGTTCCCTGCACTGTGTGTGTTGGGGGGAGGAGCTGGTATGCATGCATGTGTTTATGTAATGAGTGAGTGTTTGGGTGAGTGTGTGCGAAACTCACTCGCAAGCTGGCTTTACCTGCTAGGGCTGTGCCTACAGCTGACGGAGAGGCTATCCTTAAACATAAGAGCAGTTGACCCTGGGAGCTGTGTACTCACCAGCACTGCTGTGATGTACAGTGTCAACAGTTGGAAACGTCAACATTTACATCTACCATGTATCTCCTTAGGGCAGCAGGTGGCATTGTGGTTAGAGCCACTTTCTGGACTCGTGTTCAGATCCCCGCTGCACCAGCGCTGTATTGTCTTCTGCAGTCCATCCAAGAGACCCAGTGTGCTTTCTCTGCCTGACAATGTCTCCAAGTTATTGGCAAAAAAAGAGGGCAGTTTTCCCCACTGCCTTTTGAAGGCAATCTGCTCCTGGAAAAACCTTTTAAGTTCAATTCTCATAAATCAAAGGTGTAAGTACCCTTAGTTTCAACAAAGTCATTATGCATCCTGAACCCCAAAAGTCACAGCCATTATTATGCTAAAATATTGCCACATCCTGCTAAAATATTGCCACATCCTGTTAAAATAGTTGCATCAGTAGTTAAAATTGGTTAACCCAAAATGGTGATTTTTCTGTTATTACTCTAATACTGTAGGGCTTTTTGTCTGCTTGTTTTGTGTTGCAGCACATTTAATAAAGGTTTCCTCCAGGTGACCCCTCCCAAAGATCCAAACATGTCTCGGGTGAACTGATTTTGTGTTGCCTGTACTGTGTGTTACATTGCTTTGCCGCTAGACACCATATATAAACCCAAAAACTATCTTAACCCGATCACTGCACAAGCTTGTGTTTACAAAAAATTAATATTTTACATTTTTATAAAATGTAATTGCATAAAAGAAACTCAAACACCAGTATACACAGCAAAAGTACATATAAATTCCCCTCCACCTCCCCATGGTAGTGTAGGTTCCTCCCACTGTCCGAAGGCATGTTGCAGGTCAGTTGGTGACTAAAGTGTGTGTGTGTGTGTGTGTGTGTGTGTGTGTGTGTGTGTGTGTCGGTTCCATTGCTCTGCACCAAGTGTGTGAATGACAGCAGGGAGTTCGGTGTACTGTATCTAGTACTGTAACTTGCCATGGATGAAGGTGTAAAATGAATAATGCATAGGACAACTGTGTAGCTCTTGAGAAAGGTGCCTACCAAATGAGTAAAGGCACGAGTCTCGTGGCACTCCAGTCGCGAAGCACACGAAACTTGATTTTTGTAAACGTGAAGACGGGCAAAGTAGGGCTGTTAAGTGCTCATAAAGCTGAATTCTTGTTACTCGAACAGGGTTGTCTGGGGATATGGCTAAAATCTGAGCCACTCAGCCACATCACTTCTGGAAAATATTTTCCAGACTATTTAGGCCAGTAGGTAAAGTAGCGATTGGAGTTGGCGCCGTGCACTCATAGGATGCATTTGGATCCCTTGGTAAAGGTACCTACCTTTAAGTGTTGCGGTAGAAATTGTTGTAAGTAGCTAAACACTGTAAGTCACTTTGGAGAAAAGATAAATGAACTGTAAATTTGTGGTAACTTGATTGGGAAGTGTTACTCTAACTCTTTTGCATTGCAGGTGATCACAGTGCTGCACTGCAGTAAGGTAAACACGGTACACCATATTGACCATTGTGAAAATGTATTGTCCCCCTCTCCCCACCTATGTCCTGCAGAGTGAAGGCTGCCCTAGTCCCAAGCGCCAGCGCCTCTCACAGCAGTCTGTGCTGGAGTTGGCATCGGCTCCACCCTCCACGCCACCGCCCATGCGTCCATGGGAGATGCCGGCCACTCGCCGCTCCCACCCGCTGTACCCCCCGGAGCGCTGCCGTCGCAGGTACTTTTCCTTCCTGCGTATGTTGGTGATCGGTAGGCGGCCCAGGTTGCTATGGTTCCTTCAACTCAGCAACCCCCCCCCCCCCCCCCCCCCCCCCCTGTTTGTGCACAGCCCTCCAGTGAGGCGCCAACGTGTCCGGCGAGAACGCCTGGCCCGCCCTACACACCACGTGGCCCCTGCGGGTGGACAGGACGAGAACCTGCACCACCCACACCGTCCTACACCTGCTCACCAGAGCTACTCCTATGGGCAGCCTCCCGTGCCCCCAGCCAACATGGAGGAGCCCCGCGCCTTCCACCCCCCTGCGTTGTCCCCTCGATTGCTGCACCCAGCAGCCCACCCCCAGCAGCAGAGTGCCGTGATGGTGGATCTGCACGACCAGGTGGCAAGACGCACGTGGCTCCTGTTGGCACCATGTAGCTTTGTGTGTTAAACGCTGCCATTTAGCAGATGTGTCGACTGGGTACGAGTGATGATCTTTGCACCCCTCCCAGCTACAGCAAGGCACCGTGCCGGTGTCCTACACGGTGACAGCGGTGCCTGCCCACGGCCTCCCCACGCCCCTGTGTACAGGCCAGCACATCCCCACCTGCTCGTCCCAGCAGCCGGTGCCGGGCTGTTCGGTGGTCTTCAGCGGTCAGCACTACCCCGTATGCAGCGTTCCTCCCCCCGTGAGTACTGAGCACCTGCATCCCGTTAACTCTTGGAATCTGCTGCCCTCTGGCGTCACAGTCTTGTTGCTGCATCCGACCAGTGTGTTTGCAAACTTGTGTCAAGGACTTTTGTGTGTGTATGTGTGTCTGTGTCTCTGGTTCCTCAGATGCTGCCGGCATGTTCAGTCCAGCACCTGCCCCTGCCTTACGCTTTCCCGTCCTTGATCTCCAGCGACCCTCCTTTCCTGCTGCATCCACCTCACCTACCCCACCATGCATCCCACCTACCCCCACCTGGGCAGTTTGTGCCCTTCCAGGCACAGCAGTCACGATCAGTGAGTATGGTTGCTCTTTTACCTTTTTAATTTGGTTTACTTTTTATTAGGAAGGCTAGGGGGTCCAGCTCTGTGGGCCTCCTGTTTTTGTTTGGAAGGATTAATCAGTCCTTTACTAAAATTCAGCAATTAAACTCTTGTGGCTGTTAACAAGGCAACTTAAAGGAATAATGGGTAATAAACGTGTGTGTGTGTGTGTGTGTGTGTGTGTGTGTGTGTTCTGTGATCTTACTCTGCTTTCCTGCTTCTCAGCCGCTCCAGAGGATCGAGAATGAGGTGGAACTTCTCGGGGAGCACTTATCAGTGGGCGGCAGCTTCAGCTACCCTCACTCAGCCCACCCCAGCGCCATGCCTCCCTCTGCACCACTGCAGTTCCTTTCCCATGACCCCCTGCCACAGGAGCTCTTTGGAGTGGTAAGCCCCTGGCACTGTGTTCGTCTGTCTGGTCTGTCTTCTGACCGCAACCCTTTGTGTCCGATGCAAGTGGTGGGAGAGAGGTTTTGGCCCCCCGCTGAGATGCTCATAACGCGAGTGAGCACCGAGGTGGATTACTGCTGTGCTCTTTGTCTTTCTCACACTGATTAGCCTTTTATGATTGTTTACTTTGTGCTGATCACTTTTGTTTACTTTGTTACTAATGACTTAAATTATTGACTTGCTCAGATTACATTAGAAGAGGAACAGCAGCCTGATGCACAGAATCAGTGTGTGACAGAGACTGCCACTGCTGGAGGGCGCTGTGCACGCCTGTTCCTCAGAGCCTCAGCAGTTTAATCCGGATTCCCCTCTGGGTGAAAGCGGACTGGACAACTTCCCTTTCGGCGTGGTGTCGGGTTGCTAATGAGTGGTCTCTTGCCGTCTCCCCCCCCAACAGCCATACCCTCACTTCATGCCTCGACGGCTCACCAATCGCCGCTACCGTTCCCAGCAGGCCGTGCAACCTCCTCCCTACCACCCCAGCTTTCTGCCATACTTCCTGTGAGTGTCCCACGCCGTTGCTCTGCATTCAGAATCGAACATTTATTGCTTTTATTAGTCTTAATGAATCACCGCTGGCTTTTGAGTGCGGTGGTGGGGGCTGTTGAAATGACGAGTATAATCCCGCTGACAGTCTTCACTGACACACCTGTAGCGTGGCCGTGTGTAGGCGATTCTGTGTACGGGACTGCTTCCTTAGTTCGGTCATTTCCTTCCTTCCCGGCTCAGCTCAATGCTTCCAGTACAGCCCACTGTGGGGCCGACCATCAGCCTGGACCTGGAAGTGGATGACGGGGAGGTGGAGAACTACGAGGTCAGGCCTATTTTGAATCCCGCTTTCTACTTTGCTCAGTTGTAGGATCTTATTACATCCTTCATGCTGGGAAAGGGCCCACCTCTGGACACGTGACCTACGGTGTAGGGCACTCGTCAGATTAGAAATGTCAGCAGCTTGGTGTTTTCACTCCATGTTTTACAGCGCGGAAAGCAGCAGTGTCAAACTTACTTCCTGGCAGGACAAATGTTTGCTGGTTTTATTTTCATCCCTGTGGGTTTGGCTGTCCAGCTTAGTGTTTCTTTACCTTTTTATACCAGTACCGTTCCTCTAAATGGAAATGTTCCCTTATTAAACTGCAAAAATGTTGCCAGTCTTCTAATGAATCCTTTTGGCATTTTCTTTTAAATATTTGCATTTGTAAATGGAAATGTGTAAAAGTGACACTGGGCACAAGTGTACAAGGGCACATGGCAGCTCTCCAGTCACACTGATGATTGGTGGAGAGAGGGGTTTATGTTGGAGGAGGTCAGCGCTCAGCTCTGATGGATCTATGTGTTTGTCTCCACAGGCCCTGTTGAACCTGGCTGAGCGCCTGGGGGAGGCCAAGCCCCGGGGGTTGACCAAAGTGGACATTGAGCAGTTACCCTCCTACCGTTTCAATCCCAACAACCACCAGTCGGAGCAGACGCTGTGGGTAGTTCTCCCAAGTGGGCGTCGGTGTGGGTGTTGTTGGGCTTGTGGTCTGAGTGATCCTGGCACTGAAGCATTGCGTGTGTGTGTTCCCATGCTGCAGGTGTGTGGTCTGCATGTGCGATTTTGAGTCTCGACAACTGCTCCGCGTCCTTCCCTGCAACCATGAGTTCCATGCCAAGTGTGTGGACAAGTGGCTGAAGGTGAGTGTCGGACACACAAAATGTGGACCTGCATTTCAATGTCAGATTACCTCAATGGCCAATACCTAGTTTTGCTGATACCTGTCTAAGCAGTTTTTTTATCAAATTATTCAGAAGTGTCAGGAATAAAATGGCAAGCAGTGTGTAAATGGCAGTTCTCAATCTGTGTTCAACACATGTACGCCATTCCTTAGAATAAGACGGCATTTTTGGTTGTCGGTCTGTGTTCAAGTGTGTTTTGGTGTTTTAGATTTCTTTGCTTTCTCTGATATAAGGTTGGATGTACTTCTATAGTAACTTGGCAAGTTTTCAATAACAATTATTTGTATACATCGCCCATTATGTAACTTCTGCTGCACCTTAGCAATTTTTACTCAAAGCTGCAATGGCTGTAGGAGTGCAGTGTTTAGAGTGGCTGCCTTGTACTTGAAGGATCCAGCTTTAGATTGCCTTTAGGCAAGGTACTTACCCTGAATTGCTCAGGTAAAAATTACCTGGCTGTATTGCATAGCTTAATGTAAGTTGCTTTGGAGAGGTGTCAGCTAAATCAATGAACTCTGCTGCCATGTCCTCATCTACTTATAATGTACTTATGCAAGGGGAGCTGACAGTCTGCAAATATGACATTCAAGGCACATTGTAAGGGCTTCCTGCTGATCAGTCCTCCAGATTACTCTTGCTGTGTTCTTCATGATCTTAGCAAGCAGCATCATTTTGGAGTTTGTGGTGGTTTTTTTTGTTGTCCTTTCTTTCTGGAATTGCTTATGATCGGTGACTGTCCCGTTTCCAACTAGGTATGGTTTGATATTGCTGTTTTACAGTGTCTCCCTGCTGTCCATGCTGGTGATTTTGCAGTTTCCCTTCTCCGCGTGACTGAATCCTGTAATGAGACGCACTTGTTTTTCTCCTTCCCTCCCCAGGGCAACAGAACCTGCCCCATATGTCGGGCGGATGCGTCCGAAGTACAGCGAGACTCTGAGTGACCACCTGATTGGCTCCAGCGTTTGTGTCTGCAGGAAGCCTCGTCCTTTCCTTTGTCCTTACCACCGCTTCACGTTTTTGCCCCCCACTTTTTTTTAATATACCTCCGCCCAGCCCCCTGCACCCAACCCACACACATAAACTAATTTCCAGTCAATGGCTTTCTTTTTGCTCTGAGGAAATGCATTCATTCAATTTTACACTTCAGCTGGTGTCAACTAAATTGTTAGTGGACACTTTGTGTGTGAATAATGTAAGTCAATGCAGAGCTCTCTGTTTTCCATGCATTGTTTAGTTGGCTGCTGGGTTGTATGTGGTTCACTTTTTTTTTTTTGTGTGTGTGTGTGTGTGTGTTTGACACTTCCTCTGAAGCAATATGTTTGCTGTGAAGACCGCCTTTTGGCAATGCCATTCTGTACTTTACACTGCCATGTATTCACCATGAGATTGGAGAGAAGATAAAATTCTAAGAGCCACTGAGTTTTATAGGAACAATGCAGTCAGTACTGCTACAGTTGAGTCTTAAGTCATTTCTGTACCAAGACATGTGAGCGAGATTGAGAATTTGTGCAGCTGACCATCAGCCGCTTTCTCTCCTCCTCCCTGGTTAAAAAGGCTGATTTTGGGACCAGTGGTTAGGAAAGTGGTAAGAGCTGCTATGACCAGCCTCTGCATACCTTCAACCTTGGTTTCTGTTTCATTTTTCTATTTTGGCTCTCACAATTCACTCAGCAAAGGAAGGGTCCCTTTAAGGCTACTCTAATGGATTTTGGAACGCTTTCCATGAGGTGTTGGGTTCCCTCTTTTTCTATGGTGAAATACCATAATTGAATAAGTGCTTCATTGCATAGGAGCTGCTCTGATGGTCACTGTCTTCCAGTTGCAGGCTAAAGTGCTATGTTGGTGGTGTTGACCTGTTTAAAGCTTTGTGGGGCTGTGTTGGGCTAGGCTACACCTCATTCTGTCTTCTGATGACATCCTGGGGAGCAGGACCCCACTTACCTGGCACTCGGTCCCAAATCAGGGCGTGTTTTACAAAAAATGCAGATGGGGCGGCATCACAACAAGATGGCCGTTCTTTGAAATCGTTGCTCCCAGAAGTGGAGCTGAAATCATGTGGCAGTTCAGATTTTATCAAGTTTTTGATCAGTCCATATCTTGTCTAGACAAAGGCACATATTTGAAGTATTTAGAATGTTACTCACAATTATGGTTTACCACTAAAAGAGAAGCACAAATTGTTCAGAATGGTGTTTGCCAATGCTTGTAGTTCTGTGTGTGTGTGTGTGTGTGTGTGTGTGTGTGTGTGTGTGTGTGGTCTTCGCAGGCCTGCCACACTTTGGTTGGGTGAGCAGTTAGGCTGCTCAGCATGGGCACAGTTCTCCAATACCAAGATCTTCCTTCTACAGTGTTTTCCATTCAGTATCAGTTTGCCATTTAATGCTGCATGTTTAAAATGCATACAGCCACTAGACGAATCCCACTTATTTTTCTTTTAAAAATGACCGCACCCTCCCTACTACTACTGTTCACACACAACTTTGCACATGTTTTAATTTTACACCTTTTTTTTCCCTGCTCAACGTCTTCAGAATAATTTCAGCTTGGAGCCTGCAGTGTCTTACAATGGATGCCTTCTAAAGTTCTTTGGGTTTCAACTCGGCCGTCATCTTACCTGGCTAACAGGACGCGACCCTTTAATATTCTCTCACTGAAGCTTAGGGTGGCCTGTGTTACCTTGTGTTGTCAATGTTTTGTTTTTGTCCCCCCCCCCCCTCTGCTTGGTACACTTGCAGTTACCTCATTTTTACTATTTATATATCTTCTATTTGTTTAACCAGTATGAGCTTCAGATTTTGTTTCATTAAATTACAACTGTCACTTAACTTGCTGTTGTAGTTTCATATGTATTATATCTGTAACCAAAATCATTTGAAGGCTTGATATAAGACTTTTTAACAAACATTTGTACATTTTTTATGAGAGTTACTAGTAATGCTTTACTAAGTAGTGCAATGAATTTATTTTTAATCCCTG
The DNA here is from genome assembly GCF_900964775.1 of Scleropages formosus. Lineage (NCBI taxonomy): Eukaryota > Metazoa > Chordata > Actinopteri > Osteoglossiformes > Osteoglossidae > Scleropages > Scleropages formosus. Next base: position 14,323,478 of record NC_041821.1, on the reverse strand, counting down.
TGCCCGATTTTTGGATTTCAGAGGGTGGTTCAATAATAAATGTATAATGTATACTGCCACAGCCTCTTCAGTTCTTTTCTCTTTTTCACTCTAAACTACTATGATATTTAAAAACTGCCCTTACCTGTGTCTCACATGCCCCTGTATTTGATCGTTGCCTTTCGGTCATTCTCAGTCCAGCTGTATTGTACTTCAGGGTGGAATTTGTTTCACTGATGTACTATGAATGCATGGCCTGGCACAATCCCTGGCTGCAGGCTAACCAACACAGAGGCTATCATTTTGGCATCACTTTAGCATACATTGGGTTAGGGTTAGTGCCATCTGGTGTAAGTCAACTTTTGGCAATCACTTGCATGGGCTTTGTCCAAGTGGAGGACACAGCAGTAGTACGCAAGTTCCTTAACAAAGTGTGTGGGGAGGTTTTTTATGGCAGTGCTGTTCTGCAGCAGCGTGCCTCCTAACACAGGAGTTCATGTGGCTGCAAGATGCATGACTACAGCTAATCCAGGCCTCTACTGGAAATGATGAGGATCAGAGACCACCATGAGAAACATCCCTAGATCATCTGCTGCTCATGCGGTGGATAACACTGACTTTTCATCTGACTGAATGCACTTCAGTTGGTCTTGCTGTGTTTGGAAAAACATTTACTCCCAGCCCCCCCCCACCCCTATTAACTGGAAACTGTCTCCACAATAACTTTTTTTTTTTTTTGGTACATGTGATATTTGATGTGGAAGGGTGGGGAGTTTAGGTACTACATTCAAGTGACCGGTGAAACACTTTTTACACTGATTTGCATTTATTCATTTAGCAGGCTCTTTTTCTTAAAGCGACGTATATCTCGGAGGATACAATTTGTGCATTACATTAGGAGAAAGACACAGTTGCACATGTGATTAGTTTTTCCTCTCTCTATGTACTGATATTCATCACATGAGTAGCTGCATAAAACTCAAGACAATTCCTGATCACCTTCTGAGGATTTTTTTGTGATAAACATTCCTGTACAATACAGGAGTAGCGGCTGTCTAAAGGCTTATCCGGGTATGATAGTTACAGTGAAACTTGTGATTATAGGGTTTTAACTGCTTTACTTCTAAATAAATGGGTGGCACAGTGAGCAGCGCTGCTGTCTCTCAGCACCTGGGTGGTGCAAGAGAATGTTGGTTTGATTCCCTACTCAGTCTGTGTAGTTTGCATGTTCTCTGGGTGCTCTGGTTTTCTCCCACAGTCCAAAGACATGCTGTTCAGGTTCACCCATAGTGTGTGAGTGACAGAAAGAGTGTGTTCCACTGATGTACGGATGAGTGACCCAGTGTAAGAAGTGTATCTAGCGGTGTAAGTCACCTTAGGGAAGGAGGTGTGTGGGCTGGTAACACTGCATAGAGTTTATTGGAAGGTGTTTTGGAGAAAAGTATCTGGTAAATAAATGTTGTTTTATAGCATGAATCAGAATGGTGAACCAGGCTGGTTCTGGTTGGTTTTAGAACTGTTGTACATGTAAAATCAACACTTGTTTGTTCATATACCACTTTTCTTCCTGGTGACTTGTGTAAGGTTTGTACACTAAGCTGCTTAGTTCATTTAATTTATACAGTTGGGTAATACTTACTCTATCAATTCAGGATACATACCCTAATCTAGGGTACCAGAGTGAGAGCAGGGATTTGAACCTGAACTGAAGGTAGTGGCTCTGAACGCTGTGTTTCCCCACTAAACACGTTAATAATGTAAGAAATCGTGTATGTGAGGCAGCCTTGACATGCCGGTAGACTTGTGTTCCCAGTGCTGTTTCAGAGCATCTTGTCAAAAGGGCAGCAAACGATGCGAATCAGTTCGATGCAGAATATCAGATGTTTGTCCTTGGTGGGTTGGAATTAACATGTAATAGTTGCAATGGAGCTGTGGCATAAGTTTTTGTGCGCACTCTACCTTGGCCCTTGCTGTGTCGCGTCACGGTCGTGCGGTCGTGGTTCGATCGAACCGTACCCGTGTGTACCTGCTCAAATGAAACGGAAGAGACCTCGTTCCTCAAACATTTTGCGATGAGTCCCGTCCTGGATTCACTCACTCATGCAGCTACGCTCCTAAATTCCTCTTATTTGTTTCACAGAGTAAAGTGGGTAAAAGAACACCCTTTCACAGCCTCGCCCAATGGCAACCGTTGATTAGTGCACGTGGAATGTGTAGTCCAATGTGGCACGGCACGGGGGGGAATCGGGACTGCGGAAACGCACCCCCGAGCAGCGACCCCACACGCCCTTCTGCAATGTAAATGTGTAATTAGAACTGTAGATTCACGCACACATTGGCTGAAGCCGCTTGTCCCAAGTGGGGTCGCAGCGAATCGGAGCCTAACCCAGTAACACAGGGCGCAAGGTTGGAGAGGGATGGGACGCCAGTCCATCGCAAGGCGCCCCAAGCGGGACTCGAACCCCAGACCCACCGGAGAGCGGGACCCAGCCGAGCCTGCTGCCCCACCGTACCCCTCAATGTAGATTCAATCCTATCATTATTGACTCAGATATTTTAGGTTGTTTTTACTGGGTGAATTCAAGGTAAGTACCCTGATCAAGAGTACTACAGCAGGAGTTGGGACTGGAACTGTTGAGTTTTTTTTGCAAAATTACAGAAGTACGAACAAGGTTGTTTAAATCATATGGTGACACACCTCTAGAAGCACAGTGGGGGAGGAAGCAGGTGCCCGGAACACACCTGAACCCCAGTAATTCGTCAGTGACGGTATACAGTACCTATCACATCTCCCCAGCCTGGAGTCCCAGAGAGCCAGTGTTGGGGTTCATCGGGACCCGTCGTCTTGGAACTACCTTCGCACCGGCGACACTTGAAGGAAAAAGGCTCTTCTGTTGAGCAACAAAGTGCTAATAAACATCACTGTATCTCACCTGAGTCTCATCCTGTCTTGTAAAGCTGAGAGTTTGACACACATTGAAAGAGCTTTGATATCAGGAATATCCTTACACCACGGTAAATGAAGGCCATCTACTACCAGCGTCTGTGGGCTTGGCGCAATGAAAGATGTTTTTTATTTTTTTAAAACTTCTCTGGCCAGAGTGCACCTACCTGGATAGACTCTGGACCTCTGTGACCCTGCCCTGGACAAGGGTTTATTGATGAATGGATGAATGCATAAATGAATGAAGGAAAAAAAAATATTACACTGAAAGATGGGCTAGAAATAATTTTGTTATAAATATGAAGTGCTGGTGTTGTGTCAAATACCTTTTTTTTGTGGCTTTTTTTTATTTGAGGTCTACTTTTTTTCATAATTTTTTTTTTTTTTTTTTTTTTGGAAGAAATTAACAATGCGACCTCAGAACAGAACTACAGCTAAAAGCGTGATTTCCGGGAACAAATAAACACTTCAGAGGAGTGCTGGCTGTACCACGTTTTTGTACAGTGATCTTTTTATTCGATGCAGTGGCATTTGTACCGTGGTCGTCTTACTGTCACAACGGGTGTTCTGTTCTGCTCGACAGCTTGTACCAGGACGTGATGATACTTTATTTATCCCTGCAGGGAAATTGTTACGCCAATTGTAACACGTGACATGTAACAACAAAGTGCACATAACACATGAGGTAAAGCAGTCAGGCCTCTTCGGGACCGATACACAAAAAGCATCTGTCCCTTAGCGGTGTCAGTCTTGCCGTTTTATGGCTAAATGTAATAAGCTATGAACCTATGCACCCATTTTTTAGTTAATGGGGATAATTTCTTCTATGAAATGACACTTCTAGACAAATTCCAGCTGTAAGGTGCAAATTTCCATTAATTCAAATAGAAAAACAGAATTGGTTCGAGGCAAAAAATGTCACCTAAAATTAAACACCAAAAGAAAAGGCATAGAAATGACAGCAATTTAAATTTATTTCATATTTGCAACTAAAAATTGTTTTTTTTTTTTAGCTTGTTTTTTCCAGTGCTGGGTAGCAGATGTCCAGAGTTTATCCAGAATGCCCAGGGTGTGAAACAGGGTACACTCTGGACAGAGACTTTGCGATTATTTGGCTCACTATTTGGCTCATGTTTGACGCGAGATGATTTTCACTCGATTGTGAAGTTCTTTAGGGTAGTTAACGATATTAAATCCATTTATATAACAAATAATTGAGTTAATAGTGACATTTTTATTTTTATTTCTAAAGGTTAGGATTAAGAGTCAGCAAGAATGGGTGTGTATCGTGTGGACTGAGTAATTTGTAGGTGGGCAAATTGATGGACCTTTTTAGAACATCACTTGTGAAGACAGCTGAAAAATGATAACGATGCGGGACGTGTTACCTTGTTTTTATTTGCAGCCCCGAAGAATTTATGAAAGTTCAACAGAAGAGCAGAAGTGGTTAAAATAAAATAAAATAGAATAGGAAAGAAAAAAAGAAAGATTAGTTGACTGATTGATTGATTGATTGATTCTTGGGCTCTCATTTACTATGCATTCATTAAAGTTTCAGGCTGCAATACCATATTCAGCCAGCAGATGCCAGCAGAGACAATTACACAGCTCTTCTACTCAGTGAAGTATTAAAGTTGTGTCCTTCAACAGATACCACAGTAGTGAGAGAATAAATATATTGATTACAGAGACATTTATGAATGATGCACAGTAACCAGTAGGGTGCATTGGCTGGTAAAAGAAAATGACAGTAAATGATGTTTTAAATTGCAGATGATGGCACATGCTGGAAGATGATTTATGGTCAGGGCCCATTATATTTGTCGGAAGGAGCGTTAGTGACATGCAGGATGCACTTATTCATGTTTCTGGTTAACACTGGCCAATTTCACCTGGGGAAACTTTCCGAAAAAACGCACAGCCTTCCCCGAGTTTGCTTCCTTGTGGAGGACGGTTCGATGCTCTGATGTGATGTGTGAGGTTGGTAAAGTGTGGGGGGGGGGGCTCAAACAGAGTTGCACAAGTTTAATGCATAAAAACATTAAAGAGAATGATAGATTATACTGGCAAAGTTGCAGATTGTGTAAGTCACCCTGAATGTGAGGTCCTGGCAGCTGGAAAGTTAATGTTATGCAACATGCACATGTGCTTCATGTTACAGAAGAGCCACCTGCTGCCAAGAACCTTCTGGGTAGCAGTGTCTTCATTTGCTCCCCACGAGTATTCTTCTTATTTTTAGTTTTGTACTATAGTGGTGGAGGGGTGTGGTAGTGCAGCATGTTTACCTGGGTCCTGTTCTGCAGTAGGTCTGGGGTTCAAGTCCTGCTTGGGGTGCCTTGTGATGGACTGGTGTCCCGTCCTGGGTGTATCCCCTCCCCCTCTAGCCTCGCACCCTGTGTTGCCGGTTTAGGCTCCGACTCGTTGCGACCCTGCTTGGGACAAGTGGCATCAGCCTGTGTGTGTGAGAGCTGTAGCGTTGGTTCATAAATCAGTTCACTAAGAGATGGAACAGGCCAATTGGGTAAGCTTTTTTTTTTTTTTTTTAAGTTATCCTATATGGAAGGGAAAAGTAATATATTTTGAATTTTGTTTTGGAAGATAAGAACATTTTCTGCTTAATTTATGCAAACCATCTTTTCTGGCATAAATGAAAATAGATGCAATTTCTTTGAAAGATATCAGTCTGATAGCAATTGCCATATGTCACTTTCCATGAGGGAAAATGTTCATAATGAGACACATCTGAAGAAAAAAAACCGCTTGCACGCAGTCACTCTGAGCGTCCTACTTATACATCACTGATGCTTTTCTAGTTGTTTTTTTTTTTCTTCCCCCATTAATTCCAACGCATTACGCATGGCTGCGCGAATACGATATCTGTTTGGTGCTAATTTTGCCGCAGATGCTCACTAGATCCAATTTACTGCATGTCACCTGCAGAAACCTTCAGAAAAAAAAGACACAGATAAATGAGACAAATGCACGGATGACCACAGGATTGATTGAGACGATCAGCTTCGCTCGTTGTCCCTTCGCGCCGCAGCAGCAAATCAGGTCCTGGTACACTGGAAACCTTCACACGCGGTACAACATGGTACAACGTGATACCTCGGGTTTGATACAAGATGAATAGTTCAGTCGGTAGCGCTGCTGCCTTTACATCAGAAGGTTGCAGGTTTGGATCCTGCCTAGTGCTATAGTACCCCTGAGAAAGGAACTTGCTCCGAACTGCTTTAGTTAAATTTTCCCAGCTGTATAAACGGCTAAACAGCATTAGGTACTCCACAGCACCCTAACCACACCCTGCGGTGCTTTCGAAGGCAGGCGGTTCTTCTCCGGGAACAATCCGTGCTTCTGCCTGGACCCTCTTCAATACTGGCCATTCACATGGGTGAACTTTGCACAACCGCCGTGGGGTGAAAACGGCTGCTCGGCTCTCGATTACAGCCGCGGCCTTTGGGAAGACCCCTGGAACGGGCTGTTTGTTCCAGAACTTTGCTCCAAGGGGCCCCTGTCCCGCTGTAACTGGGGCAGAAATTCAGGGGCAGTTTTTAACAGCGAAAGCCGCTCTGCTGTTCAGAAAAGGGATTTAAAGATTAATTATACAGAAATGATACCATCTGACATGCCCTCTTGCAAAAGGCTAAAAAAGGCAGAGTGCCACAATGTTTGGTCCTTTTTTTTTTTTTTTTTTTTATATACTTATTTTTGCTTCTTAGAGCTTCTCTGAAGGTTACTTCAAACATACAGTTGGCGTACTTGATATTTGCTTTTAAAATAACGTGTGCAGTTTAATGCAAGATGCCTTATCAAGGAATATATATCTGTTTTAGTTTAATCCACATTTAAGCCTCAGTTTTCAAATCCCTTCAAGGGTCTAATGCATTGCGCTGAAGAATTTCCTAAAATAAGTCACAAGTATTTGAACATTATTCACAGCTATTTTGATACCACAGAACATAAAATGGTTCACTCTGAGTTAGTTGCCTGAAAAATGTTTGAGTTTTGGCTTTTTGAAGAAATTAATATCTTTTGCTTTCTGATCACGCACGTTGTCTGGAGCCGCTTGTCCCGAGTGGAGTCGTGGTGAACCGGAGCCTAACCCGGCAACACAGGGCGCAAGGCAGGAGGGCGAGAGGACACACCCCGGAAGGGACGCCAGTCCATTGCAAGGCGCCCCAAGCGGGACTCGAACCCCAGACCCACCAGAGAGCAGGCACGGGCCAAACCCGCTGCACCGCTACGCCCCCACGTCCACTCCACTTTCTTATTGTTCATTGAATTTTCTTCCTTGCTTATTTTGATCTATTTCTGTTCGTTGCTAAGTGTACATCACCTGTGTTTTAGCACCCAGGCATCAGTTGGCAGTAAAATACATCTAGACAATTTAGGGATGTGGAGCTGGATTCATTCAACTCGCCTCCACATTGTTTTCACAATTTCTGGTGTTCCTCAGTGTTAGGAATGCTCATTTTCATCTATCTTGAAATGAATGGAAACGAAACTAAATAAAATAAGATAAAAGTGTGAGAGCATATTATTTGAGGTGTTCGGCAATTCGCCAAGCTTGGCATTTACATTGCAAACATTTCATCATCAGTGCACAAATTGTGTGGAGTGTGTTGGACTTCTTTCTTTATAAATAGTTTGAGCGTGGGAATTGTCTGGAGGTTTGACGTGATTGGCCGGTTTGTAGTGATCTTCGGCCTTGGCAATTGTTCTGTTTTCTGATTGGTCGGTTGTCTTGACTTAAACCGGTAAAGCGGTTAGGAACCGGTTTGATACTAGCTTGATCCTAATTGGTCCTCGCGTCGCATCGGTTCATAGATGGGATCCAGATCGACGTGTTTGTTTATAGAGTTGCTTGAAGAGTACCAGGCCTCAAGGAACTCTCTTGAGTGTCTTGTATCTGCCTGGGATAGGATTTCTGTATTTTCAACATCAAACACGTGCCCTTCTTGATCTTGGTGCATGGATACCTGCGACAATTGATCATATCTCTTGATGGCCAGCTTGTGCTCATGAAGTCGAGTTGATAATTTTCTGCCGGTTTGGCCCACATAGTACTTGTCGCAGTTTGTGCAGTTGATTTTGTAAATAACCTTCATTCTATCTTCGTTCTTAAGTTTTTCTTTTGGTCTTGAAATAATCCTTCCTAACGTGGCCGTTGGCTTGCGTGCTACTGTGATTCCATGCGGCCGGAGTAACCCGGCTGTCAATTCCGATATGTTTCTTATGTAAGGAAGGATTATTCTTTTGTTTGGTTGTTCGTTAGAGCTCCTTCGTTGTTCTCGTTGCAATAACCATTTTCTGATAAAGTTTCGTGGATATCCATTGCGAGCGAACAGCCTGAACAGGTAATTTTCAATTTAAGGTTGCCGGTTCGATCCCGGCCTCCGGCTGTAGTACCCTCGAACAAGGTGCTTGCCCTGCAATTGCTCCAGTACCCTTGCCCGCCTGTGTGCCTGGGTACCTAGTTATGGCCCTGCGATGGACTGACGTACCGTCCAGGGTGTGGCCCCCCCCGCCCCTTCAGCCATGCGCCCAATGTCTCCAGGATAGTCTCCGGCTTGCCGTGACCCCGCTCAGTACAAGTGGTAAATGAAATTGCTTGGTTGGTCGGTTGGTTTATTTATACAGACATACGTCACTTAACGACAGGGATACGTTCTGAGAAATGTGTCATTGGGCGATTTCGTCATTGTGCGAATATCATAGTGTACTTATACAAACCTAGATGGTAGAGCCTCGATGCAGTCAAGAGACGCAGTAAACATAAGCTTTACGATGCTGCTGCCGGCGTAACGCAGCATACAGTTTTACAGTAAACTTATAAGTAGAAAGAGTACACTCTAAAATAATGAAAGTACAGTATAGTAGATGGATAAACCAGTAACACAGGTCATCGTCATTATCAAATATTATGTATACCGTACATAATTGTATGTGCTTTACTTTCTTACGACTGGCAGTGGGTTTGTTTACAGCAGCACCACCACGAACCCGTGAGTAACACGTCGCACTACGACGTCACAAGTCGATAAGAATTTTTCAGCTCCGTTATAGTCTTACGGCACCACCGTCGTACATGCGGTCAGCCATCAAACAGCACGACTGTATTTATTTATCTGACTTACACTAATTCATTCATTTATACAGCCAGGTAGCTTTTAATGGATCAATTCAGCAGAAGTGCTTTGCTCAAAGATGCTGCAGCAAGATGCAAGGATTGAACCTGGGCCCTTTGTGGGCAAGGCAACAGCCCTACCCATTATGTTACCTGCTGTCCTAAGGTAGTGGTGTTAATAGAGTTCAAGTTAATAAAAATTAACGAAATAAAAATTCTGTGACAGAGGCATCCCGTCCACGATGTGTCCTGCCTCGCGCATTATGTTTCTTAGATAAGCTGTAAACCACTACAGACCTGCAATGGACGAGCAGTTTGCTCAAAAGACAAAAAATAAGTATATAAGTAAAATCTTTCAGATTCTTTTTTATATCAATAATACCTTTATTTGAGGTTTTAACAAAACCTAATCTGCAAATAAATGAAGGGAGATGTGCATATTTAAAGTTTAATTGTTTTTTTTTATTTTAACAGCGGTGTGACTTTGGATTTACAAACAAATTGAGTTATGAACAGAAAAACTGATCCCGATTTTGTTTAGGAGTCGAGGACCCTGTGAACTCCCAGGAAGCGCTACAGATTCTCATTCCCTTTTTCACACAGCAAATAATGCCAGGCTACGTGGAGGGCGCTCAGATGCATCAGGGCAGGGGGTGTGTGAGATCAGCTTTCTGTTGCTGGTGCCCATGTCCAGCCTCTTGGCTTTCATACCAAAGGAAAGGCAGGGTGTTGCTGCTACTGCCGTCCACCACATATGAAAAGGTTTTAAAATGTTCTTTTCTACTAAAACCTAAATGCCATCAATTGCTCAAGGGATTTTTTTTTGGTTTTCAGGAAATGAAGTTTGTTGATGAACTGAGGTCCACACCATCGCCGGTAATGAGACAGGTGATCACTATGAGCGGCAGTAGCAACACAGGCCTCTTCCCCTACACAGAACGCATGGAGGTTCTTAGCTAAACGCGCTGCCTGTGAACCGCTTGGATTTGCCGGTGTCTCCTTTCAGAAATATGTTTACACGGCTTTAATCCGACCACGGCAGCAGAAAGCGCGCGTGCACATCGATTTGAGTTAGGATTTCTGCTCTGCGTCCGTCTTTGAGGGGCTCCCACCGAAGAGGCTGAGGGCATGACAGTGCCATTGGCGGGAGGGGCTGCAGCACAAGCAGGTGAAAAATCCTGCGGAAAATAAGTCGTAATGACTAGATTCTGCTGTGTGCCCGGCGCAAAGGATGAGGCCAGTCGCATTATGTATTAATATCATTTACTCAGAGTCACTGAGAGTGTGACAGATTCCATGTGCCATTTACACGTACTGGAGTGTATTTAGTGGACTGTTCTTGGTAAAAAATCATTTTATGGTAAGTTCACTGAGAGTGGATGTCAAAAGGAGGTTGGGTGGGAAAGAAAACTGATGATATTTTTAAAATTAGTAATTTTCCGCTGTTTTTTCCCCAGGCAGAGAAGTGTTTTTTCCTCCGTTAGTGGGAGTTGCAAGAGATGGCCTGTGTATTACGCACTTGCTAGTGGAGCAGCTCATGAGCGACAAGCAGCTTCGGGGGTAGAGAATAACGTAGAGTACCAGCAGCCCTCATGACCGACACCTTCAAATCGCAATGGAATCATTGCACTTTGGCTGTGAATTGGAATTTGCCAGCTTTGCTCAGTGCTGATATAAACATGCAGTAAACTTTCAAAGTGTGAGCTTCATGAGTCCTTGGATGTTCTGCAAAATATCCCTTTGGGTTCACCTGGTAATACTGGCTGGATTAAAAATTTAAGTCTTGCAATTGTTTTATTTGCAGCCGTCCAGGGGAACCTGCCAACATAGAGCCGTTCCTGCTTCTTTTCTGTAAAGCTGCATCCTGCTGATAAACAGAATACTGGGAATTTTTTGTTCCTATTAGGTGTATAAAGGACTGACCATAAAAAATGAGAGCACTTTTCAATGAAGGCAATGTTGACCCCACGTATTAGGGAGATCCGCTGGTTCTGGGGTTTGTCGTTCAGAGGTGGCTGACTGCTGAGGGTCATGAGGAGGTTAGGACTTGTGACATTAGCCTTCTCGAATGGCCATGAGTCAGAGTCATCACAGGGTCCTAGCGGTCTCCCAGGGGGCAGAGTCTCTTGTTGAAGGAAACTGTGTCACCATTCACACCATACTTGTCCTTGCCTGGCCTGGTAAACATGTCTTCACTGAGCTCTACTGCTTCATTAACAGACAGTAGATGATCAAGTGACTTCTTGGATGTGTGGTGGAAAGGAAATTAATAAACGTGAATGAAAAACAGCTATCAGTACCAGTGCCAGGTCCATCCAACTTGTTCAGCCAGCTGAACTTGGCCAGCAGCAGGATTGTGAATGCTGTTCAGAGAAGAGGTAGTGAAGAGGGAGCTGAGTCCTCCTCACCTATGAGAATAGTCTTTGGGTTGGCACTGAAAGAACAAAACTGAGGTTCCTCTGGGGCTCCCATGCAGAGCTCAGCATTCATAGAGGTTCTTGGAGGAGAGCCGCTGTTGCTGGAGATCGAGAGGAACCAGTCCACGTGGATCAGTACTCTCGTTAGATTACCCCTAAATGCCAGCCATAGGGAGTGCACCGTGGTAGACCCAGTACAAGTTGGAACAGTTCTAACTATGGATCCCCAGGAAGAGATGGAGACTCTTTCTAAATATGGTCTACCCTGCTCACCTTGTTGCTCTGGTGGCCCTCTTTAGGATAATCAGTTTTGCAAACAGATGAAAATGTATGGATGAAGGTTCTGCTCCTGACTCAACCTTTTTCAGTTGAGTGGCTACTGTGCAAAATGTGCTTGGTTAAAAGTATGAGCAAGTTTAAAACCAAGACCATAGGGGTTGATTGTGACCTTTTCACCTCATCGGTTTTGTCCTGCGGCCCAGAGGCTATAACAAACATAGTACAAAAAAAAAAAAATCAACAGTAAGCACAAGCTGTAGAAAAGCTGTTTCAAAGTGACCACTTGCAATCTCCCCTTCTTTTAGTTTTGTTTTCAAAAATAATACACCCCTCTAAAGTGTCAAACTGCACATGGATAAAATGCACTTGTGTTTTGCTTGCCTAGAAATATAAAAGGAAACTGAGCACAGATTTGATTTGTTCCTTATCTCCAAGTACGTTAGAAGCAGGAGGCTGGGCTTTCCCTGTGGCCCTTTTCAGTAGAGTGGTGGCTGCCAGCAGCTTCTGGTGGTCTTTCTTTGTAGCTCAGCATCAAGCATTTCATCTACCCACACACTATTAGCTCATGGTAAAAAGAACAGTTTAATGGGCTGCTTTTCATTTATGGATAGCCCCTTAGTGGCACACGGCCCTTTCCTAACTGCGTGCATTAGTTGATTCCGCATCTTTATGGCTAAAAATTAAAATTATGAAGCAGCGTAAGGCATGATGCAATTATGTGATGACTCAAAATTTTCTGTATTTTTTGCAAGTAAAGCTAAATTAAGTACAGAATTTCTGGCTGGTGTTCTTACTACATTCCCAGGCTGACTCAGGTCCACAGGGAAAACAAAGCAAGATTTTGCGTATGACAGGGTGTGTTGTGGTTATTCTGCAAACTTCTAACAAGTCCTCTTCACAGGCAAAATGTTGATAATGTATTGTAAAGACCCGTGTTACTGTGTTTAGGAGGGAAAATTAGTTTATTGTAAATAGTTGCATTATGGGAAAAATGTGAAATGTAAGTGTGCAACCACTGGGGGCACTTCTTGGGGAAATGATGGGATGACTTTGTTTGCCAGACTATTGAAGGAGAGCTTGGGGGTGCTAAGTAGAGCATTATTTCCATGTATGCTGGTGTTTAATAAAATGTTTGAGGTGAGTGCTGTCTGTGCGTTCTTCTCTGCCCCATGCAAACCTGCAGTGCTGTGTGCAACAGTGTAATTGTTATAGAAATTGCTTTGAAAAAATGAATTTTGCTTTTCAAATGCCTGCCTTTCTTAAAACCTCCATACATTTATTTCTTAATCTCCAAAAATGATTTTGAATGAAACCCAGTTCTCAGTACTGCAGGTTTATTTAGGAGGTATCGCTCTCACCTTGAGTGGAATGGCAAATAGAAAAGTCCAGACCTCCTGAACAAAGGCCTCTCAGATTATTTGTCTAGAACATAATCTTACATAAATCCCAGTTCGGCGTGCTTTTTTTTGGCAGATGGCGTGCTTCCTCCGGTCTGTGGGGCTGATTAATGTACGGGGAGCGTTCATCGTCCGTCCCCCCCTCCTCCACAGCGAGTGCTACTACACAGTGCCGACAGCTTAACCGTTCGAACACAGCGTTAGGCTTCAGTCACACATCTGTAAAGGGCTCACGCTCCTGTGTGTGTCCTTAGGCTGAATAAACTGAGTAATTTTGTGCGCTACGTATTCTGAATTCTACGGACCATATTCTACGAGTACGCCATCGACATGTACTTCTAAGTTGAAGGTGGCAAACTGGCCTCACATCTAGGGTGGCATTAAGATACCGAGTCCTTTGGACAGACTTCTGGTTCTGTTGATTTTAGAGCTGTCTTTCAGGATTATGGTTGATCTATACGTTGTTAATATGTTTTCTTGTCCAGATGTTTCAGCACGTATCTTATCGCAGGAGGAGATGGAAGACAAATAGGTTGTTGACTACTGTGGCCGTGACTGACAGCTGGGAGTCTCCTTCTGCCACAGCTACAACTGTGTCCATTTCGGTCAGGAGCTTAAAGGGCTCTGATGTAAGTTTTGCGCTGTCACATAAACTGCAGAATGAGAAATGTTTCGCGATTTGACACTAAGCGAGCCGGTACGTGCATGAAGAACTTGTGCTCCCGTACTGCCGCAAAGTCTTGACAAAAACAGGCCTGGAAAACGTCAGAGCCTCTTTGAATACGTCTGCTGGTCATTTCCTCGGCGGCCGCACATTCTAAATATGGAATGAAATCCGGTCCCGTCAGCATCAATTCTCTATCACTGTGTCCCGGGCTGTGTTCGTTCCAGAAAATTGCATTCTGCTTCAGTTCACAGCGTCAGGCTGTTGAAGCCCCGGTAGATTTTCCTCGTGTGATGATCTCCCCATAGGCCGCTCGAGTCTGGCCCCAGCAGATGACACGTGCCTGGCTCCCCTTACCTGGACCGTGGGCTCAGAGCGAGGACACTTTGGCAGGGTGTAGCTCCCAGGCTCGCAAGGCCATTTGGTAGGCCTGGTAAGTGTGATAGGATCTACCAGCTGTCTCGGTAACCCCGCCGCGCTGACCCTGCTGTCCTGTGACAGCTCGGTTCCGCCAGGATGATGAGCTGTGAAGAATACCCTGTGAGGTCAGAATCTCTTTACTCAGTGGAGTATACATACTTTCCCCATGTTCATGCGGGTTACTGCCCACACTCCAAAGATTTGCACGGAACAACGCAACCATTTCTGCGCACTCCCTTACCGTGAAAACCGCCGAGTCAGAGGTACTTACCCTTACCTTGTCCCACAAGACCCTGCACCATGCAGCAGATCGCGGGTATAAATAGCTGGTGCCCAGTCTCAAAACCCTAACCTGACTTCGTAAGTTTAAGAAATAATCGGCTGCCTACACTTAAATCGGGACTACCAGCTTGGTGAAGGACAAATTAGTGAGTGGATAAAGCTCGACTAAGTACAAACGTATTAAAATACTGTGGTGTGCAAAACATGTATTTACATTTATCTATCAGACCCTTTTCTCCAAAGCAGTTTCCAATGAACTCTATGTAGTATTACCAGCCCACACACCTCATTTACCATGGTGACTTACACTGCTAGATACACTACTTACACTGGGTCACTCATCCATAGATCAGTGGAACACATGCTGTCACTCACACACTATGGGTGAACCCGAACAGCATGTCTTTGGACTGTAGGAGGAAACCAGAGCACACAGAGAACATGCAAACTCCATACAGACTGAGTTGGGAATCAAACCAACATCTTCTCACACCACCCAGGCGCTGTGAGACAGCAGTGCTACTCACTATGCCACTATGCCACCATGCCACCTGTCTTATACTCAGCCTGTTTGCTGCAGGGGCAGCACAGTTGCTCAGTGGGTAACACTGGTGCCAAATAGCTCCCAGGCTGTCTGGCTGTCCCTTCAGCTCTGTCTGTATGGAGTTACTCTCCATGTGTTCATGTTTGTTTCCTTCCTCCAAAGACAGGTGGTTTCAGGTGGATTGATGGCCCTAAACTGTGTATGAGTGAGTCAGCAAGTGTGTGTTTGTGTCCCTTGATAGACTGGCAACCCATTGAGGCTGTACCCTACCTCATGCCCTAAGGATCCAGGATGTGCTCTGTACCACTGTGAGCCCACGTTGGACCCGTAGTTACTGATGGTGGACTATTTGTTGAAGTGCTAACGTAGGAACTAAAATCACAGCGTTTCTTACTTTGCTGAACATTTTCTCATAGAACCATAAACTCACTTTTGTCACCTGTCCAATGAGTTAATTCACGATGTGTGGAAAGAGGAACTATTTTTGGTCTGTTGGTCTGCTCACTGTCACACATTTTTCCAACAATCTGCTTCTCCCATTTTATTTTCTTTTGGTTGGTTCAGTCAAGAAGAAATTAGAATTATTTTCATTGAAATCCCTTGCAATTTTATGATTGATGTATATTCAGATATGTTAAAAAAAGTGTACAATATATGAGTTGCGAGAGCATCGGATGCTTTTTCTTTATTTGAGCTGCATCCAAATTTATCAGCCACGATTTTAAACCTATTGATGAAACTGCAATGAGTGACTGATGGGTTGCAGAATGGATGTTGTGACTTCACGTTAGAGAACATGTTAGAGGAACAGCCACTCACTTCCAGAGCGCAATATCCATCTGGAGGTCAGGCTTGAGGGTGGTATGAGATTCCCTGCAGGAGGGTCTCCACAGAAGCAGCCTGTGAAAGAGCAAAGCACAGTGGGTTGAAGAAACTTCTGCTGTTCTGAACGTTTGAGCCTCAGTGTGCCGTGAGGCCTTGAGACGTTAAGACGCCTGCTGTGCAAATGACACTTCTTGGTGATCCCTTACATTTTTCTCTTTGGAGACACATTCAAAGAAATTAGAAGTATCTGTGTGGTTGACAGTGTGTAATTCCAGTAAATTTAGATTTAAAAAAAATCTTAAATTATGACTGTTATGCTAAAGACTACGGTGCTGCACTGGATTACAAATTACGCTGTAATTACGACACCCCACAGTGGGTCTACTTTGATTTAAGTTGCTCCATCATCGACAAAAGTTGATCAGTTTTTGAGACAAGCAAGTTTGTTGGGCACTAAAGGCTGGTGAAAAAAACACAATAAATTGGCTTCCATTATCACCAGTTAAACCAGCTCAATTCAATGATGATTGTCCTTTAACAAGCGTGTTCCTTTCGCACAAAAACCCTGCATTTGCCCCATACGCTGGAGACACTTTGCTCGAGCCTTTGGGTTTCACTCCCGATTTTTACTGTAGGAGATGAACAGGCCTCTTTCACACTAGGGATTGTAGCAGCTCGGAAATTATTTTTGGTTCCGCATCAACACAAAGCGCCATAAGCTTCTTTTTGTTCTACACATAAAATATGGGTCCTTTTGCAGAAGGAGAATGAAAAAAACGTAATCGTGTTGCGCGAGCAGTGTACGATGTACTGGGTCTCTGATCTGGTTTTGGCTTCTTGTTCTTTTCGCACACCTCACCGAAGAGGCGGTAGTCTGCCCAGTGCCAATCCATCGCTCAGCCATTTGTAGTGCCCCTCCCCCCCTCGTTGTCGGGCCACTGTTCCAGCGTTCTGATCGAATTTGTCAGCCTGCATATGAGCAATGACACTCATCTCCCTTCCTCTCCCTGGTCCACAGGGACAGCTCTAGAGCAGACTCCCCCTGAAGGTGAGAGGGATGGACAGACACAATCTGGACAGCACACTCTTTGACTGACTGCAGCACCGATGGCTCCACAATACAGTTACACTTTCTTTTCCATTTATTGATTTCACAGATGCTTTTCTTCAAAGCTACACACAAGTCATAGTAAACAAAAATGCCACTATCCTTTCATGGTGTAGACCAGGTACTTATGACTCAAGGCTGCATGGATTGCTGCTTTTTTCTCAGTCTCAGCTCTTAATAGCTACATTGATGTAAGCAACTAGGCAGTAAGAAGCTGGTAGCATAATTGTTAGAGATATGGCCTTTGGACCGAAAGGTTGCTGGTTTGAATCCCTTCTCCAGCTTTAGTACACTTGAGTGAGGTACTTGCCCTAAATTACTCTCCTAAAATTACTGAGGTGTCTAATTAACACTGTAATCTCCTTTGGTGAAAAGCTTCACCTAAATGTAATGTTCTGTCACCCTGTGTTTCAGGTCTGAAACAAGGTCCTAATTAATTGTGATGAACTAAACACATTAAATAAATAAGAGCAAGATCTGAAAGTAGAATGTTTCAGCTTGAGTTCAGAGGCAATTGCCAGCTGACCTCTTCACCAGTAAAGCACTTCCACCAACTTCTGCATTTCCCATTTATCTTGCTCATCTTCAGCAGTGATTTATTCATGTAGCTGATCATTTTCTCCAAAGCAACTCACAGAGTAAGCCACCTCTGCAATTTTACCACAGCAATTTAGGGTAATTACATCACTCAAGCTTACGACAGCTGGATAGAGGGTTCAAACCTATGCCCTTTGCATACCAAGGTAGCAGCACCAACCACTTTGCTACCAGCTGTCCCTGACTAAAGGGCTGTTAAAAATACAGGTGTGCAAAAAAATTGAAAAACACACAAAAAGGAGAACATGGAAGAACCTGCTTCTGGTTGAAGGGGACCTGAGCTGTAGTTTTCATTCCAGCAAGAGCTGCAAAACACCACACAAGTCCCAGCATCACCATGGGGTTAGATGCACGTCTGCGCCGATGGGGACATCGCCATCATTGTCCTCTGTTGCTGTGTTTACCCACCTGTGCGGACTGTGATAGAGGCTTCAGCTGAAACGCTGCCATAATGAACAGTGTCGGTGAGGTTGCGCCTTAGGCTGCTGGGGAATCATACTTCATTTGCTCCATCTTTAAAGGAGCCGTGACAGTTTTCACTATAGGAGGCTGATGCAAGTAGGGTTATTAAAGCACTTGCAACTAGTTTTCCAGTGCCCTGGATGCTCTATGGATTATTGATCTGAGAACCCTTCTAAATCTTTATGACCCTGAGGGAATTTGGACGTATTTAGTTTCCTGGAAAGAATAAAAGAACGGCAGAATATTGGATTATCTGCGTGCATGGTCATCAGGATCCCGCAGCAATATGCCCTCTCTACTGACGTTACGGTTTGCACGTATCAGATCCCGCGACACTGCCAATTGTTGAGTTGTGTGACAGATGTGACAGGTTTTCTGCTGGGCTGCCCATCGGATATAGAATCATTGGAGGACAAAGCAAATGCTTTTTGTATTAAAGTGAAAAAAGATGGCTTTGAGGAAGTTGAACAGATATGCAGATTTCCAGAGTGAGCAGCTGGCTACGCTTCCGCTTGGACAGAATCACACAAAGACAGTTATGCTGTATACCGTATGAGTGTGCAACATCGGGTCTATTTTTCAGCGGACAGTAAGAGCTTTCCATAATGTTGTTCATGTACCGTCTGGGATATAAAACGGTGTGTATATTTACTATGAACTTGACATTTAGAAGAACGCTGACAGAAGTCACTTGAAATAATCATTATATCCATGCACTGCATTCACGGGGGGGAGTGTGGCAGGTTTGGTTGGGGCCTGCTCTCTGGTGGGTCTGGGGTTCGAGTTCCTGTTGGGGTGCCTTGTGATGGACTGGCGTCCCATCCTGGGTGTGTCCCCTCCCCCTCTAACCTTGCACCCTGTGTTGCCGGGTTAGGCTCCGGCTCACCGCGACCCCACTTGGCACAAGCGTTTTCAGACAATGTGTGTGTGTGTGTGTGTGTCTAATGTAAGACTGAAGCCTTTCCCACAACACATACGAAAGCGACACTACGTTGCACATCTTAATACTTGATTTGGCAAAAATACATTTTCCTTCTCTATGTGTGAAAATACAAAACCAGACCACTTGGCAGCTGTTTGACATTCCTGCTGCTGGAAATAAACTATATTGTATGAGCCCCTTATTTTTTAACTTGAATGATCAATCAGAAGTCGGCTCTCCAGGTGTGAATACAATTACAGGAAACAAGAAGTGACCGATTGCTCCGACGCAGCCGAAGAACAGACCACATTTTATGAGTAATTCGAAATCCAGGTAATTCCAAAGGGTTCACAAAACTTTTTCTTGCAGCTGTAATCATTCATTTGTGTATATTTAGGTGAGATACTCTGTCGCAGGACAAGCAATTGTGACATGAGCAAGTGTGTTTGGCAATGATCCTTAAAAAGCTTTATTGGAAAGTGTATTAAGTTCCTCCTGAGATGGTTTGTAGGAAGCCCTGGGGACAACTAGTAGCGTAGTGGTTTGAGTGCCTCCCTCTGGTTCCCAAGGTAACAGGTTTGATTCCTGCCTCTGGCTGTAGTATTGTTGAGCAATGTATTTACCCTCAGTTGCTCTGCTAAAAAAAACACCCAGCTGTGTAAAGAGGTAAATAATTACTGTAAAGTTGACATTGTAAGTTGCTTCAGAAGAAATGCATCAGCTAAATCAATGTGAATGTCTGAGCACTGGGCTGGATGTAACACTTCACTCAATGTCTATCTGAGGTCCCAGAGGTGAAGGGTTCATTCTAGAAAGGGCATCTTCCTCAACCGTAGCATGAGGTTAGGGGAAATGACCTCGAGCTCTAGCTGTCAGAGAAGTCAAACAGAATTTAGAGGATGAAATGAAGACAATGTGTTGCTGACTTGAGGAGCAGAGAATCAGCTGGAAGAGTGCTATCTCCAGTAGCAAAGAGAGACAATCGACCTCGGTTTGAACTCTCATTTCTCCAGTGGTCCGGGGATGGTTATTATTCGTGACATTTCTTCACTTCGTTCAACGAAGATGACATCTACAGTAGGCGGTCTTCTTCAGTGGCACGACACTCAAACCCAGCTTTTGGCAAGAGGTGAAGCCCTTTGGATATGATTGCACCAAGGTCAATAGAGGGGTCCTGGGACAACATTAGTACTCAACAGCCCAGCTATCTAACACAACAGGTTTACATAAATAAAATAAGTGAGATGGGACGGAAAGATTTTTAAGGCAACATTTGTTTTGACTTGGCTAGATCTGAATATCGTACAACATCCCCATTACTGTGAGCTAAAGACAGCTTTCGAACTGGTAAAACGAGCCAGACAAATTTTAATGGTATGAGTGCTAAACAGAGTAGAAAAAAAGGAGATAGAGCAACATAAGTTGTAAACGGAAACACTCATCCCAAGCAACCGCTAATTTATTTCACTCGGAGAATGAATCATTTCCTTTATTATAAAATTATTGACAGTGTTATAATTTTTGATTAGAACACTTTTGATTATAACACTGCCAATAATTTCAGAACAAAGGAAATTTGATTTCGATTAAACAATCTAGAAAAATCAAGTGCCATTCCATGCAACGTTATCGGCATCCGAAACTGACATTTCTTTCTGTATTTTGCAGATACCGCTCCACTCCTGTGGAGAATAATATTTTAAATATGTATTCGGTCAATGACATTTAGGCACAGTAGGCAATGATGCCTGTTCTGGATTTCATACGCTCCCAAGTGAGCTGGCATCCCACGTGAGCACTATGAGCACTTGTGTTCGCATTTGTGTCTGTTGGGGGAGCACGTTTATTTTTTCATTTTGTGCAGAGGGATTTACAAGTCTGTAAACACTATGTTTATGAGCTTTGATAGAAGTTCTCGAACACAAACGGAAAGCCATTCTCCATATTTTCTCTCAGGATAAGTTTCGTGTTTATTCTCACGCACATAAACATCACACAGCGCAGCTGCACTACAGCGAATACGATGTCATACACAGAACGCATGCAAAAAAACCAAAAAAATTGTTGCTTTAATTTTCCATTTATGAAATGACCAGCAAGCCAATTAATAAAAACATGTGAAAGAATTTAATTTGCGAAGGTACATTGTAAAGATGCTGGTATTCTGGCATGAAGGTGTAAAATGTTTGTTTTTTTTTTAGTATATATTGCAAGTATTTATCTGACTTGTGTTCTGCTGCTGTAACATAATAATTTCACTTGTGGGATCAATAAAGTATATCTATCTATCTAATTTAAGATATTGAACTATTTATAACTACAGTAATTAAATATATTCTCCTAAAGAAAGATATGAACTGCATGTCACATGTGATATAATTTTGCGCAGTTGTTCAACGTGTATATAAAATGGTATGCATGCGTATAAACATGGCCAGAGACATGCATGCACGAAGAGTTAGCGATGCAGCATTGTTATGTCCACATGCACGGGAAGGCGCGTATAGGGTGACGTATGTGAAGGCCCAGAAGTCCGTCACGTGTCACACTTGCGTTGTCAGCCTGGGGATGTGAGCGTCTGTGGCTCGGCATGGGAATTGCACGCGGCTGCATTTTTTATCCGTAACAATACGATCTGTGCTCGCGAAACCCTATTTTCAGCGAGTGCGGGAGCAGTCAACCATCCGCACCTTGGGATTTTACGGCTGAAAATACAGGCGTGCTGCTCAGGTGCGGGGATCCGTGAGCTCCCGCTCTGTCTCTTCACGGATGCTTCATCTAAGAAATGGAGCCAGCAGTCAGTAGTTATTAGCTACTTTCTGCATTTGTGTCTAGCACTGGAGCAAAAAATATTATGCCATACACCTGAAGGATGTCAGCACGGGGTTGTGTTATTTGCTTGGTAATTGTTAAAGAACCTTTAGATCGCCTTTAGAAATTGACGGATGTTTGTTTTTGTCACACCCTGTCAAGTCAAGTGGGTTTTTATCGTCATTCCTCTATGTAGCTGCTATACAGTGGAACGAAATACCGTTTCTCCGGGACCGTGGTGCAACACAGAACAGTACGCAGGACTACATAAAGTGCAAATACACAACAGTGTGAGACGAGTGCAGGATGATAAATACGCAGAACAGAACAGTAGATGCACAGGACATGGGTTGTAAACTGTAAACAGTTTTGCAGTGTAACAGCAAGAAGTATTAACCTTATTAGTTAATAAGTTGTTATAATATGATATATTATGTTTGTTGTTGTTATATTATATTATTATGGTGTTATTATCATATTATGGGGGGGGGGTGCGGTGGCGCAGTGGGTTGGACCGGATCCTGCTGTCCGGTGGGTCTGGGGCTCAAGTCCCGCTTGGGGTGCCTTGCGATGGGCTGGCGTCCCGTCCTGGGTGTGTCCCCTCCCCCTCCAGCCTTATGCCCTGTGTTGCCGGGTTAGGCTCCGGCTCCCCGCGACCCTGTGTGGGACAAGCGGTTCAGACGATGATATGTATTATATTATATTATGTTATAATAACCTGATTATAACAAACCTCATTAATGCCAAAGGTGTTCATTGAAATGCCCAAGTAAGTGAGAAGCAAGAACTATATACAATATGTGCACACAAAAAATCCACACTACTTCACATTTGCCATCAGTCATACACATCTACACATCTGCTTTCTAGAGTACAAAAAGAGACCTTTAAATAGCCTCCCTTTATTGCTGTGGGAAACATTGAACTATTTTCACCAAAAAAGGGGTATCAATAATACAGACATGAGCTCAGCAAAAGTGATCTACGCATGTCTAATTACAAGGAGACATGAATAGAATTTTTCCTTACATTACCATTTGTCATTTTCAAGTTTATGAAAAACTTTCATACTAATTTGTTTTCCAATTTTCACAAGCATGGGCCACCCTAGAACAAGTAGTATCTAAGGCCACCTAAGAGCTTGGTTGGGTCTTTTGCCAGGCATGAAAACAATACTGTTGGGAAAGTGGCATATTAGCGAAACACACACACACACACACACACACACACACCCAGTCCGAAACCACTTGTCCCGATGAAGGTCAGGGCAAGCTGGAGCCTAACCCGGCAACACAGCGCACAAAAACGGAGGGGGAGGGGACACACCCAGGACTGGACGCCAGTCCATCACAAGTCACCCCAAGCAGGACTTGAACCCCAGACCCACCAGAGAGCAGGAACCGGCCAAATCCGCTGCACCCCCCCGAACATAAACAACACATGTATAACATAACAGACATACCAGGGAGAGGTGTGTGTTCATGTTGTCGGTCTGTATGTGTTGAATGTTTGTATATGATATAAAGAACATAAAAACTCAATGTGTGCACCAACTTTTAACTATAGCTTAGGTTAATTGTAAATGAATGAGTGATTTTCCTCCTGACCAATAACTCAGACAGACCTGCTCACAGTATTGAGTGCCTTTTTGCTATGGCTAACCACAAGAAAAAAAGAAACTCTTCACCTGATCAAATGTCAGTATTGCACTTTGGATCCTGCTCCCGCTGTAGTACCATTGAGCAAGGTATGTACATTGAATTGCTGCAGTGAAAATCACCCTGCTACTTGATTGGGTGAGGAATTGTAAGTGTCATAACATGGTAAGAATCTTTCTCAAAAGCAGTGAGATCATAATAATAATAATAATAAATAAATAAAAAAATTAAAAACCTTGTAATACTCAGTCACTTTCCAATTGATGGTGCATTTAGTTGACTGACATGCATTAACCGTATTAACAAATTCCAGACTAATTATTTCTATTAATTAATGAGTGACCCAGTGTAAGTAGTGTGTCTAGCAGTGTAAGTCACCGCGGTGAATAAGGTGTGTGGGCTCATAACACTAGACAGAGTTCATTGGAAGTCGCTTTGGAGAAAAGCGTCCGCTAAATAAATACATGTAAATGTAAATGTTTAGCTTGGGTGCATTTTTTTTTTCTTCTTGACAGCTCAATACTTTCAGACAAGAATGTTCTGACACTGTTCTAGTTTTGGTTCTTGTAATCAGCCTCGTTGGTGACCTCGCACCCGTTGTAAGCACAAAACACCACTTGTTGCCCGACAGATAATTATGGTCTTTTCCATAATGATGATGCTTCTGAGAAATATCAATGTTCCTTATGGGCACGCAACTGCAGAATGTCCGATGCTGCAGTTTTCCTCATCGCTCAGTCTGATTGTATCTGCCTTGTTTCACGCATTGAAAACCCGCTGCTTCTGACAGAATCACTACTGGACCCATTTGGGGATATTACAAAGACGGCAATTCAGCTTTCATAGAGGAGCTGTCTCCGCATCTTCTGTCAATTTTCAGTCTACGCTGCCCTCATTTTCACAGCTGTAGTTTTAAGAGTGATTAAAATTATACTGTAATTAGGAGTAACAGCATCAGCTGAAATGCTCCGTGGCCAGAATATACTTCTCAATATAGAAAAAGCTAACAAGGAAATCATACATTCTGTTTCACTCACTCATTCTTTATTGTTAACTACTTGTCCATGTTAAGGTTGTGGAAGTCTGGAGCATATCGTGGAAACGCAGGGTACCAGGCTTGTTGGCATGGACAGGAAGGCACTCGGTCCGTTGCAGAAAAAAAAGATTTATTGTACAGTTCTTAATAAGGGCAGATATATTATCACACTAAGTGTATCATACTAGTGTGAATGCTGCGCAGTGTAAAAAACTGCAGTAACGTTCTGTTGTTCTCACAATCATTAAAATTAACTTCTTTTTGAGCTTTTCTTACTTTGAGGTTAATGTGCCTAGACTTACATTTACTCAGCGAGGGAAACTGGAACATAGCTGTTTCGTTTAAAAGGCTTATTGCAAATGCAGTTAAGAATAACTTCTGTAAGCTTTTTTCACACAGGCAAAAGTCTGTCTACAGCTTTACTGTAGATTGATCTGATGAATAGTGGAATTGCACTGTGAAATGGAAGGATATGAAATTGCATTGGCTTCCAAGTCTGTTATCGCACGCAGTTTGAAATGTGCCAAATTGCTCTTCAGTGTTTTTCTACTTATCATGGTCTGTACCCCATATCGTAATTTTTCACTGGTCATGACCTAGTCAAAATGCAGTGATATTTCCGCATGCAGATGGTGAGAGCCCTAGGTATTTGTGGCAGGGTGGGGCCCGGACATGTCCTCGTGCTTCACCGTCAGCTTTTCAGAGGGGACACAAGCAGCAGGTGTGGCCACTTCTCCACTTAAGGACAGTACAAAGCGCGGGATGCTGGAAGTGGAAGAGGAGGATATTTTGGAAATACGGTTGAGAAGTCTGGCTGGTTGTGTTTGTGTATTGTGGACTTTGGAGTTTGATGTAGTTTTAATTTAGAAAATCCTTTTCATACCTTGCTCTTGAGTTCTGTTGTAGTTTTGCATTGTCTGGGGAATTGTCTTATATTCAGAGCCAAATTACTATTTTTGTTAAACTTAAGTGCCGATTGTCATTTCATTAATTTTGGTTGTACTGAGCGAGCATTAAAGGGGGCGCGATGGCACGGCGGGTTTGGCCAGGTCCTGCTTTCTGGTGGGTCTGGGGTTCGAGTCTGTCATGCCGGTGCATGCTGGTGCACCGGAAGGAAGCCGTCGGACCCAAGCGCGGAGCGTCAGGGTTCAGAAGGGGAATCCAAAAACCGTGGTCAAAAAACAATCCAAGGGTTGCCGACGTACAAACGTAGCCGGAGGGACAATCCGTAAACCGTGAGACAAGCAGGATATCGTGGAAGCCGTGGAGTCGAGAGAAGGAAGGGAACGGAGAAGGGAGAACAGGGTTGAGGATAGGAGGAACGGGCGAGGTAGGTAATCAGGAAGCACACACCATAGCGAAGAGCAAGGCTGAACAAGGTTCCGTGTGTGTGAATGAACTCTGGACCGCCCTTTTATGCGGTCGTCCCCTGATCCGCCGCGGCTGATCCTCGTTGCACCGAGAAGGGCGTGACAGAGTCCTCCTTGGGGTGCCTTGCAATGGACTGGCGTCCCGTCCTGGGTGAGTCCCCTCCCCCTCCAGCCTTGCACCCCGTGTTGCCAGGTTAGGCTCTGGCTCGCCGTGACCCCGCTTGGGACAAGCGGTTTCAGACAGTGTGTGTGTGTGTGTGTGTGTGTGTGTGTGTGTGTGTGTGTGTGTGAGTGATAACTAAAAAGTTGTATAATAAAACCTACTGCCAGACCAGTCATCACCTCCCCATGCCTAGTCACTGTCAAAACCAGACATGTCCCAGCTTGTCACAATACTCTTGTTTGATCCAGTCTTCTGTGCTCCTAAATGAACCTTTATCACTCTAGTTGTTTAGTCTCTTGCATAATTCTTGTTACCCCTAAAAGTATAGTACCTGCGCCAACATGCCCACACCCCTGATATATACTGCATGCTGTAAATCACCTGCTTCTTTTTACTTTACAGACTGCAGTCTTCATCTGCTGAACTAACTTGGTTGGATTAGTACACTCCTTACTCCACCTGAGTCCCACAAGACACATTGTTAGCCGTAGACGTTGTTGTGAGCAAAAAGGAGAATAGAACACTAGCCACGTCAATTATCCAAGGAAGCACTCGTCGTAAGAGATAAGTCTTGGTCTTAGCGTAACTCAAAATCATTTAAACCTGATCACATAGGTTTTCATAGAGTTTTCAGCCAGTTGCCTCCCCCCGTGAAAAATAAGGAAAAGCACGAGCTTGGAATGTAAGGATGCAGGTGTGTTTGAAGGGTAGGAAAGGTGACGTGCTGCGTGAGAGGTGTCGGCTGTATACAGACACTCCCTGTGTGACTGGAGAGAAATGCATGCTGGGTCATGTGAGAGCCATGGGATGCTGAGTGTGACATAATTCCCTGTGATGAATGCAAAATTGTTCAGTTTCGTGTTCTGGAGTCAACCACTTGCCACTGTTCATGACTGCAGAGCTTTTGTGACGTGTGTCTTAGGGAATACTTACGGCAGCGCTTCAGAGCCGGAATCGGGAGTAAGTTGTTTGTCCATTTGGCTGCCTTTTTGCTGTGGGATGCTGGGGATATTTATGTAACAAGGTTGCCTCCACGGTAGGGAGCTGTCAACGCTCTGAAGCTCTGGGTTTGGTAAAAAAAAAAAAAAAAAAAAAAAAAAAAAAGAAAAATTCAGCTTGTCAGGCTCAGCTGTTTTGTACAATACATTGTTTCACTTTACAGAATAGTGGACAGATGTGTTCTTAAATTATGATGGGCAGCTCTTGCCAAATCTCATTTTTGTCATACTTTTGGCCTTTTAACAGGCTAGCAGACTTATCCAAAGCAATATAAGCTTTGCTAATTTGCAGAAATACAAAAAATATACGGTTGTCTCACGACAGCTTCTGGTACAGTTACACCAGACAGAAAAGCTTGGAGATCTTTTGAAGATCTTCTCAAATGCCAGAATATTTAAGGAGTGTCCCTCCGTATGCCAATACTCCATGGGAAGAGTGTCTGAACGCTGGGCTGGGTGCCCCAAATACTGGCTAGCAGATAGAAAAACACTCCTAAAGCATCATCTGGGAAGAAGGTCCTGTTCAGCACCAGGAGCTGTCCGAAGAAACCCCACTTAGACTGCTTGTAAAGCTGAAGATGGAAAGGGTGACAGTGCAGGAAGACAATTCAGGCAGGTTACTGGAAAATTTAGTTTGCAAAGTAACACAGGAACGCACACTGGCAGTGTTCTATGCAAAAAAGTAAAGAACACTGTTCATTGTCAGAGAAGAATAGATTTTTTTTCACTCTTAAGATGTACTGTATATATATATATATATATATATATATCCATTGTCACAGGGTGACCTTTGCACACACATTGCCTGAAACTGCCAAACCCACTACGCTCCCCTATGGTCGCAGCGAACCAGAGCCTAACCCGGCAACACAGGGCACAAGGCCGGAGGGGGAGGGGACACATCCAGGACAGGAAGCCAGTCCATCGTAAGGCACTCCAACCGGGACTCGAACCCCAGACCCACCGGAGAGCAGGACCCGGTCAAACCTGCTGCGCCACCGCACCCCTGGTGACCTTCACTTGTTGTCAAATGAAATTCCAGAATTAGGTTCTTAATTTATTGATCCCTCCATAATGGCACCCTTTGAGGTTCTGCGTTTCAAGATTTTGCTGTATGAGCGCCCCAGGTGATGGCATTTACTCAGCTGCTGTGCCTTCAGTTTGACTCCTCTGCAATTTCCAAAGACAGAATATATCATCAGACCTGCACAAGTGATTAGAGGCAAAGCAGCATTATTTTCGGGAGAGATGAGACACTCAATTTTACAAGGCTTATTGCTAAATAGCACAATTTTAACACAAGGTTTTCTTGGTTTTCCCAACGTAGGCAAATTAATGATCACCAGTTTCACTGAATTTTCTGTTTTTTTTCCCCCCAGATTTTGTTCATTTCCGATGGGTGTATCAAGGTCTGGCTGGCCAAGGGATAATAATTTTATTGTTTTCTTTACTTTGCAAGAACAATACTGAAAAGACCGAATGAAGGAATGACGGAAAATACCGTTCCGCCCGGAGCAGATTCTACGACAGTCACAGATTCGGACTCGCCATCTGAAGGACGTTTCGAGTACTGTTGCAGTTACAGCCTGTTGCCCTACAATTGCATCCTCAAGCGTGTAAATGAGTCAGTAAATCTAAGTACCTTAGAAGACAAACCTAAGTTGCAAGTTACCTAGAACAAAGATGTCAGCTAAATAAGTAATTAAACTCCCTCAAAGGGCTTTTAGGTAAATATTAACCAAACAATAACAATGTTGCTCCACATTTCTATGGCTTCTAAGGTAGAACCAAGGCATTGATAGTGGGCATGCTTTCCTTTTCACATCGGTGCATATCAACTGCTCACACTCAGGCAGTGTTTTGGCAGCCACTCTCTCCCTTCCATGGGGGGAAAAGGCAAGGCTTCACGAGCAAAGACCAAGCTGAGGTAAGTGACTCATTACTGTGTGTCAGGATCAGCTGTCATAAATAATCCCCACAGCTGAACCCACTTAATGCAAAGAGAGAGGAGATGCAAGCGCTGTGTAACATACCGCCACTGGTCCTAGGGCAAGCCAAAAACGGGGATTAAATGTATGTATGGGACTATTATTTTTAACTAGCTCAGATCTACATTGGAAAATTTCCCATGTGGAGCTTTTTTCTTTTGCTTTTCAACAAACCCAGGACACTTTGCATATAAAAACCATATTGTCAAATCTAGGTAGAGTCACCTCATTGCTCTTGAGCCATGCTTCTGTGCTCTGCCATGACTACACAGCTATGCTTTTAGTGCCCTGCAGTTCATCTTCTTTTCTGTGGAATACATTTTAAACCTTCAAAAATAGTTCTTTTACCTCATTATGTCAGAGCCAATTAGAAATTATGCACAAAGGACGTTTGAAAAATGCAGAAAATCCATTTTCCTCAAGCGCACGTCATTTCGGTAATAAGCGCATTCTGCTGACCTCACCTGGTGGCTGAAGCAAGTGGGAAGAACTGCAGGGAATGTGGGCTCCTCATGCACTCGCAATGCATTCTCACTGTGGTAAAATACCAAAATACTCTCTTAGCCTACAAGGAATATTTTCAAAAAAATGACTGATTTATACTTTGAACCTAAAAATTATTTTTAGGGACTTCTGAGTCCATCATTTGCACTATGTCATTGGCACTATTTCTCCTGGGAATAACACAATAATTGTTGTTCCACCAGCCCTTCTACTGAAAGCTGCTTGCTGCATTCTTACGTACTGTACTTTATCGCAGTATACTGCACCACTCTAAATGTGGAAAGTAAGTGGCATGGGTGTAAACTACAGGGATGTACTCCAGCCACCACAAAATCAAGAGAAAAACGTTGCATTTAGGACTTTTTGTTTAACTACACCCTTTTCCCTCAGTGGGATATTAAAAATGACTGTTGATTGTTGTTATTGATGCTGTGTGCTGTTATAGTTACATCTGTGCGGGACAAAGTAGACTATTTGCATAAGCGTCAGTGAGTGCTCAGTTACTGATGTGTCATTGGCTTTTGGGCACATGCGTACCTCGTGTTATTCTTTTTAAGAAAGTAATGTCTCTGTCAGTGTGGTTGATTATGTCCGTTACAGTATCGGACAAAGGGAATTAGTAAAAGTTCAATGATAAGGACTTTAAACATAATTTAGATTTTACGCATGGGTAAAAAAATAATCAGCTCTGATAAGGGTTTTAAAAACTTTACAAGGGAAAATGGCCATCTGCTGATAATAAATGTACTGTTTTTACTTCAGGGGGTGGGGGGGGGGCACGGTAGCACAGCGGGTTTGGCTGTGTCCTGCTCTCCGGTGGGTCTGGGACCCAAGTCCCACTTGGGGTGCCTTGTGACAGACTGGCGTCCCATCCTGGGTGTGTCCCATCCTCCTCCAGCCTTACACCCTTTGTCGCCGGGTTAGGCTCCGGCTTGCCGCGACCGCCCTTGGGACGAGCGGCTTCAGCCAGTGTGTGTGTGTGTGTGTGTGTGTGTGTGTGTGTGTGTTTTTTTACTCCAGGCTGTTATGCCCAGCCCAGTGTAATTGCCAAAAACTGATTATAATGAGTATGAAACAGACCCATCTGCTTTTCATCCTTGTAAATTCTGTTACTAAATACAAGTATATTCCTTTTTATCTTATTCTATTCTGTAAAATGTATTTGCCGTTTCTAAGTTTATCACAAAAGTTCACATTTTTGACAGCCGTGTGATAAACATCTCGTTACATTTCTTTGACATAATCTATATCTTATTACTAACGCTCCCTGTTGGATGCCCAAGAAGTTTTTGTTATCTTCAAAACGCTGAAGCAACTTCTGGGAAACTTTTAAAATAAGTTTATCCTTTTCTTGTCCTGAGTTTTAGTCATGATGCACATACAGTTGTAATTATTTGATTTCCATTTTTACAAATCAGGCTTGCACACTGATATGTAACATTGCGGGTTTCTTTTGTTGTCTTAAATACAGTTGAGATTATTGGTTTGTTGACTGTTGTAGGCATCATCCAGAAAGCTTAATAGTGAACCTACATGTACAATCTCTCTGTGTACCTTGGTTTGACTGTGTAAGACACTGTGTGATTGGAATATGTTGAGCAAATCAATGTTATGCCGAAAGGGAAACGGAAAGGACACTTAAAGTTGTGGAAATTAGCAGAAAGACCCTAGCTCAAAGTCAATAGCAAATTGATCAACTAATCATGACCATCCATCGATTACAGCTATTTAGTAAAACACTCTATGAAGAACAACTTCCCACTTTTCACAGTTCACTCCCTACATATTAACAATATTACTTTGACTGGTAACAAAACATTTGTGCCAAACATACCAAGCTCACTGATCAACTAAACTAAGTCTGTTTTTCAATTGACTATTAAAGTATTTTATTTCTTTGGAAGCATTCTTAAAGTAACTCAAAAAAATGTTTTATCTGTCATTTTTCTGGTACGTGTTAAGATAAAATTTGCAGCAGAAAGAGTGAGTTAAAGATTAAAGAAGCAGTAGTTGTCCAGTTACTAATGTGGTTCTTTAGGTTTTCACTAACTAATCTTCTATATTTGTCCATTTTTATTTTGATAAAAATGGCATAACGGGGCAATTGCTTAAAGCATCCCTTTTTCTTTTCTGGTGATTAAAAATGATCTATTTCTGTCTCAGGAAATCACTTTGTGCTGTTAAGAGGGTTTTCTCTGCAAGTGGTTAATTAAGTTCACACAAAGTTAATTACATAATCCCCCCTCAGGCCAGAGCTCCATCCACTATGTATATTTAGGTTTTTTCTTTGGGTTATATTATATCTCAGTATTGTGTCTTCAAGATGTGCTCAGGTATCGTCAAATGTTCGAAGGCTCGTCAAACGATAACATTGATGTTCTTTTGTCAATGTTATAAACATTTAATAACATTGAAAAATCTGTCGGTTTGGAATCGTTATCTTTGGAACAACGGCACTTAGACAGAATACTTAATAGTTCAAGTTCAAGTTCTTTTTATTGTCATTCTTCTATACAGCTCGTATACAGTGGAACGAAATTTCGTTTCTCCGGAGACCATGGTGCAACACAGAACATAGCACAAGACAGAAAATAAATACACAGGACAGGACGTGAACGCGGACATGGGCGGTAACTGTAAGTAGTTTATAGTGTATGGAGTCATGTTGGGTTAGCTGTTTGACTGTGCCAGGTGAGCGTTGGGAGGCAGCAGGGTGTTGAGTAATCTGACTGCCTCAGGGAAGAAACTGTTGCGGAGTCTGCTGGTGGTGCGCGGATGCTCCTGTACTCCTGCCAGATGGCAACAGGGCGATGAGTCCATGAGAGGGGTGAGAAGGGTCATCCACAATGCTGGCGGCCTTGCGGATGCAGCGGTTCTTGCATGAGGTGTGGATGCTGGGTAGAGGGACTCCGATGATCTTTTCAGCTGTTCTTACCTCTTGCTGTAGGGTCTTTCGGTCAGAGGCTGTGCAGTTCCCGTACCACATGATGAGACACCTGGCCAAGATGCTCTCTATTGTCCCTCTGTAGAAGGTAGTGAGGATGGTAGGGGGGAGTTTGGCTCTCTTCAGCCTCCGTAAGAAGCGGAGACGCTACTGGGCCTTCTTGGCTAGGCAGGTGGTGTTGAGAGTCCAGGAGCGCTCCTCCGTCATGTGGACACCAAGAAACTTGGAGCTTTGACTCTCTCCACAGCTGTTCCATTGATGTGCAGAAGTGAGTGGCCTACTTGGGTCCTCCTGAAGTCAACAATTATCTCTTTAGTCGTATCAACATAGAAATAGTTTACCACTTGTACAACAGTGTCTTAGATGTGAAATGCAAACTTTCAGGTCTCATAAGTCCAAGTCACTGCAGGGTATGTGTGAAGTCTGGGGACCCGGCCTGGCCTGGTCAAAAATCTCTGCCTAATAAGAAGTTAAGGCAACCTCTGCAGGGTAAGAGCTTGAACATGCGCTACTTCTGCACATTTCAATTTCAATGCAGGATTCCTGTTTATTTGCGGAACTGAACAAAACTGTGAAGGCGACACGCGCGACCTATTTGCACCGCACGCCGCGCTGCGCTCCTTTTCTAAGGCTGAGGCGCGACGTATGACGACACTCCGAGTCACGTGGTGCAAAAGGCGCACCTGCGAAATCATGAAAACGCCCAGGAGGCGCTGGGTGTACCGCGCTCTTACGGTACGTATGCGAAAGTCGATTCAGGTCGGAACATTAACAGACATACAGGCTACCCAGATCACCTTAATGAGAATGGTAGATAACCGTTACTTTTGGCGTTTGCACAAAAAGATACGTAATTTGCAATAATAAAGGGGCGATAAAAACAGTTTCCCCACTAGGCACTGCCGCACTCCGTATCTGATAAGTCACTGACTGTTAAACACTTTTAACGGACATGTTGTTTAATCCCCGCTTAATCCCTGCTGTGGAGCACAAGAAAGAGGCTGCTCGGGATAAGATCTAAAACGCTCGCCACGATTCGCCAAACTCTGGGAGAAACCACGCGTCCGGTTTTCCACAAATGTCACCTCTGCTGATCCGCGCCGCGTGATGCAAACGGGAGCCGCGCGCCGGGCAGGAGGAGTGCGCGGGAAGGACGCGCGCCCGAAGTTGCGCGACACTTTTCGCCGGAATGCGCCGGTTTCTCTTCGGAGATAAACTGGCCACTTTAACGGCGGCGGCGGCGGCGGCGGCAATAATAATAACGCGGCAAAGTGGACGCGAGTCGAGGAAACTAACTAAGACTAAGTGCGCCGTTTTGTGTCCGCCTGGTTTTCTGGCACAATTCTTAAGCGCCAATTTTGGATGAAGGCGGAGCGGCGCGTCCCTCTTCCAGCGGCGAGGACACCGGGAGGTTCGGACGCACTTTAACTTTAACGTCGGCCGGGCTCCTCCCGCGGAGCGTCCCTCTTCCTCCACCCCGACCCGAAGAACAAGAAGAAGAAGAAGAAGAAGCAGGCGTGAAGGCGAGCTGTGGGCGCGCGCACTGCCGCGGCGATCCGACGATGGCTACCTGCGCCGCCACGTTCACGTTGTCCCTCCTCGTGCTCAGTGTGACAGGTGAGCGAGCAGCGAAATCGTGGAACCGGCGGCGGCGGCGGCGACGGTCAGCGACAGCGAAGCGCCCGCTTCCCAGCACCGCTTGAACTTGGTGTTGTGCTCGTCGAAGCCGCCGATGCGATGGCACTTGGAGTGTAGAATTCATACTAAAGAAAACATACGGCTCTCCGGCGTAATATATTTGTTTTTTACGCCGCGATCACCCGAGTACTTAACTCTGCTCGTATCTCATTCACGAAATTGCAAAACATTCATTTTTTTTTCCTAAAGTTTTATGTGAAACTTTTTCACTGCGAATTTCTATCCCGGGGGGGCTGTGTGTGTCTGACTGTTGCATGTGTGTGTGTGTGGTGTGATGATTCTGACACATATATATATATATATAATGCGAGCGATCATGTATAAAAGCAACAGAACAACCTCGGGTCGAATTGAATGAATGTTACCGTGCGAAAAAGCAGGGAAGGACATCATTGCTGTAAAAATAACGTTTGCCTGCAGTTCTCATCTTAAGCAAATGATGGTACGGTTGAAAAACGAGTGAGAAGTGGGCAAAGTGATACACAATATACTAATAGTCGTTAACAGTTACTGCGCTTCGCTGTAGGTCACGTGACGTAGAGACGCGCAGACGGGCAGAGAAACTGGTGTCTTTCCATGAGGTGACACTTGAAAGTCAGTCAAGTTGTTAGTTTGTCACATCTATAGAGAATATGTATATTTTTTTACATTATTGTTTAAAATTACTGAATACTTGATTTTTTGTCTTGTTCTGTTCGCTGGTTTTGGAGCCCGGTGAGCCTTTTTGGGTGAGGACACCACGTGCCTCCTCTGAGCTATGTTTTACTTATTAAATAAATGTGCTAAATCCAGCAAAGAAATTGTCAGTGTGCATCGAAACATTCAGATAATCCCATGTGTGTTTGTACCTTGCAGATCTTGTCTTAATTTGTTTCACTTAGAGATTCAGTGAAGCATGCAATCCTGACAAGAGAGGTGCCAAACTTCTGCATACATCTTCATCCAAAACTGGAGTGCACAGCTGGAACGTCTACATTTGAACCGTTATTTTTCCGGACTGTTTCGCGAAGCAGCGCTGATCTCGTTCGCTTGTACAACATTGTCTTAGATGTGAAGTGCAAACTTTCAGGTCATAAATCCAAGTTCTTCACCACAGGACCCCCAAGGTAACCAGGCTGGGGCGCAGATGTTTCTCCGATCAGTTCAAGGAGAGGTCATTCTGTTGTACCCTTAAGGAAGATACTCTGAACAGAGTTTAGTTTGTTACACACAATGTTCGGTGCGAACATCTTAAGCCTTGCTTCATAATGGTAAAAATGTGAAAGTTTTAAGAAAGATCGTATATTTCTTTGCACTGCTTTAAGTTTAATTTTCAACTATCCATTTAATGCGTTGCTTTTAGTATTTTCGAAAGAGAAGGCAGTTGTTAGGAAACAAAACGGAGAATAAGTTGAGTTAAACACTTTTAAAACTGGTCTTGAAGAGGATACATGTACTGCTTCATGTGTACGAAGTGGTGACCCTATATACATATATACTCTCGACGAGAGAAGTGGATCTCTGAATTAAAACCAGACAGCTTTGAACCAAAACCAGCAAAGCTGAGCAAGTGAATGTGTGCACTGAAGGCGCCCCATTTTATTCCCCCCCACTCATTCTTTCCAGTGTATGAACTGACTGGCGTTACTTTGACTCTGTTTAACTCCAACTGCAGTACTGCAGAGGAGCGATCTGCCCGACCTGGAAGATGTTCTCTGTCAGATCCAGACTTTTGTTAAAATCCATCCTAATGTTGCAGAAAAGAACAGCTGAAGCTGAAAGGCTTTGGCTCTTACAGAAGGTATCCGAGATGAGAGCCGTATAAATAATTTACGAACAGGACATTTTTACTGCCCAAAAGAGCTCTATAGGATGTTTATTTTTAAAGTGGAATAAATAATAACATTTATGATCCTTTAGAGTTGGCTATGGATTTGTCCATTTTTCTAACAGTTATTTTTTTTTTTTTTTTACGACTTATATTTCAAAACAAATTTTTTGGAATAAAAAGCACGAAGCAAATGTGTAAATTATTTAAGCTCTAAAGAGCACCTGGAAAGTAGTTTGGTTTTAGCTTGAGCGTTATTGCATCAGGATTGAGGATTTCGCCACGGCCTTTGGCTGGATTATGGAGTACATGAATTTTTTGTAATAATTCCGTTTTGTTGCAAAGATGACGCTTTTCTCCAAAGCAGTTTATGGTTACAGCTATCGAAGCACAGAGTTTAACTGGAATGGATCAAGTTGTGTGCTATATTCAGTGTACTACAGCAAGGCCCCTCTTGGGACTTGAACGAACGACCTTGAAATTAAAAGTCCATGTCCTAATATGTTGGAGTACTAACTTTTTTGTTTTGAAGGTTCGTTTTGTTTCATGGAGACACAGAAGTGAAAACTTAAGGAAGAAATCCATGCCTAGTCCTAAATCCTAGCTGAACTATGCAATGTATCTGGGTGGTGGATAAACTCGGCTTGCGTCATTCTGCTTAAGTTCATTTGGACGTAAGACTGGGGTTAACTATGTTTACACCGAAGTGTGATCGTGATGTTGTCCTTTGGCTTTGCCGTACACGGACACTTGTTCTTTGCCATTCACTGGTTCCTCTTTGTCCTACTCTTGTAGTCATCCATATGACGTGCTGTTGCAGGACACGCAGTTTGTATGACTTCTTTTGACAACTCTCAAAACAAAGTTTTCTTATCACGGGAGTTTACGACAGGCACCTGTTTTGAAAACACTTTTGAGGACTCTTTATGCCGAGTTCCCAGAGCTGCTAATCCGAACTGGTGGCTCCATAAACCCTTAGGAGCAAAAGCTGCATTATTGAAAGTCTTGTCCGTTCACTCAATTTCATAAGGAAGCTTATCCAGTAAAGGTTGCAGTGATCTAAAGTAAAGTATGGGGATAAGGCGGGCTGCCGATCTGTCACAGTGAGCTTTCGCACACCAAGATCAATCGGCCGGTTCTGCTGAACAGCAAACTGGTAAACCTGCACACCATGTCCACAAAGACAGCTGAGGCTATAGGCAACCTTATGTCCATGATGTTTTAAGGTGACCATGTAACCGCCAAGCCGCTCCCGTTCAAACACCGATGTCCTCGGACAATGTGAAAATACAAAAGGGGTAAGAAATTATTCCGTTATTTATTCTTCACACATTTCTTTTTTGACACCAAGGGTCTGTAAGTTTCCTCAGCTTTGCTAACCGGGTGATAGAAGCCGAGGCAGCATATCTGAGAGACAGAAAAGGGTAATTTTCAGTATAGAGTATATAGTAATTTACGTCAACTGCTTAGTACGTGCCCGCTGGTAAATACTTTATCACAAACTTTTTTTTTTTAAATGAGGAAAACATTTAGTGTCTGCATGCCACCTGGTGCTTACCTATTAGATGTACAAGCACTGTGTTTGTAAGAGGTTATTGTCAGGGCTTTTTCACTGTTGCTATGCTAGCATAATTACACACTCAAAAATGTGTCATTTTGCAAAATATTACTTGTGATGAATTGAAATTTGATTTAGCATAATCTGTCAAATATTCAAAACAAAGAGCCCAGTGGGGCAGTGTAGTGGTTAGGGCTGCTAGCTTTGCACTTGAAGGTTGTAGGTTTGAATCCTACCTTCAGCTGTTGTGCCCTTGGACAAGGTACTTACCCTAAACTGCTCTAGGAAACTTGCCCAGCTGTGTAAATGGGTAAATAATCGTAGGTAGCATAACATTATAAGTTGCTCTGGAGAAAAGCATCAGCTGAATAATCAAATTTGTGGCTGACTCACATTTTTTAGTTATTAATCTTTTTAGTTTACACCCTAAACCCCCAGATTCAGCTAAATTAACTTTTTTTCTCTTTTTTCAGTGGTGTAAAAAAAAGCTGTAAAATATTTTGTCATTGACCAGGATTATAGTTGAAATGCCCTGTCATATAGGTGGCCTTTGTGAGAAGTCAGGATAGTAGCAGCTTTTTCCTTATCCTCCAAAATATTGCAGAGTTTCTGTGGCAGCCTCAGAGACAAGTCCCATGCCAGCAGCATTAATGTTACCGCAAGACTCATTTACTCAACGCTTCTCTCCGAGGAGACTTACAACATCAAGCTATCTAGAATTTTTTCCACTTTTGTACAGTGGGATGATATTTCTAGAGTAGTTTAGGGTAAATGCATTTCTCAAGGGTACTATAGCTGGGGTTTGAACCTGTGATCAGGGGGCTCAAAGGCAGCAAATATAACCACTGGGCTACCAACTATCATCCTGATGCTTACTCTTAGTCCTCTTGCTGAGGTTTACAGTACAGTACTGGAACATCTTCAGAATGGGTTGACTGACAGGGAGACGTGCATGGAAATTTGGAGAGTGTGACATTTGTGAGAAGCTTGCAATAAACATGCAGTTTCTTAATAAAACTTAAAGTCCAGGTCTCTGGAAAACCAGTTTTGTTTTTCAGAGAAGAGAAACGATGGTAACTTCGTTTGGAAACCTGCTGGATCATTACCAAATTCATTTTTAGGACTGACCACATATGTGGCGAGCGGACAAATTGACTCTGGCAGCTTATGGAATACGAGTTACACATATGAATTTTAATAGCATATTAAAATTTGAACTGAATGCCATGTTGGGAATAATGAACAGCAGTGGACTGGATAGCAAAGTTGTTTTCTATTTTGCATTAAATTACATAGAATTTGCTGGCTTTTTTTCTAATTTGCATGAATATTCTTCAAGCTCTCATGCTATACTAAAGCTGTGATGGTTATAAAAGTCATTGTACTATTTTAATTTAAAAGCCATCTTCATAGATTTTTTTTCTCATGCTTTGGCTGTCAGAATTAATGTAAGACACTGGAAAAAAAAATGGAAATTATGTAATGAAATGATGCCATGCCGCATTTGTTTTTTCAGTTTTATGCTCAAGAGGATAGCGTTATTGTATAGTGCTCCAAAGGCACAGTTACAAGTGTTACCTAGCAGTTTTAACTACAAGCAATAGTACCATGTTCCTTTTGTCAGGTAAAAAGCAGTTATACTCAAAAGAAATTCTCTGAGAGGTTGGAGTTTCACTGAAGTCTCATGCTTCCTATTCCAGATTAGTCACCGAATCACTTACAAACTATACACACGTGACACTGCTTGTCTTTGAAGGCAACTATATACTCAGCCTATGTGGAGTTTGCATGTTCTCCCTGTGTCTGCGTGGGTTTCCTCTGGGTGCTCTGGTTTCCTCCCACAGTCCAAAGACATGCTGTTCAGGCTCACCCATAGTGTGTGAGTGACAGAGAGAGTGTGTGCATTCCACTGATGTATGGATGAGCGACCCAGTGTAAGTAGTGTACCTAGCAGTGTAAGTCACCGTGGTGAATAAGGGGTGTGGGCTGATAACACTACGTAGAGTTCATTGGAAGTTGCTTTGGAGGAAAGCCTCTGCTAAATAAATCTAAGAAGCTGCAATGTAGCAGTAAGTAGGTGTTATGGATGAATTTAAAAGTTGAAGGACATGAGTGATGCTTCACTGCTGCCCCAAGTGGCTCATGTGTAAACTGCAGTATGAACTTGTCACCTCTGCTGAGTTTTATATTTGTGGAGATTTAAAAACAAGTTTTTTGTTTAACTGTACTCTACTGAAACAATTTGCTGAAATACGCAGGTTAAGTGTGCTGCTTTTTTAATGCTGCTTGTATTTCTGCAGATTTCCCTTGTTTTTTTTAAAAAAATTATTTTAAATCACCACGTGAAACATGCCTCGGTAGCAAGTTGCTCATTGGAAGTTAACATAATACTCGCTGTGACATCAGCGGTAGCTGAAGTGGAAGCGGAGCTGCTGTCAGAGTCGTACTGCTCATTGTGTTCGCCTGCTGGAGCGAATGTAGGTTTTGGGTTTGTGCAGGAGATCAGTGGAGCAAGAAGCTGTCGCTGCACGTCTGCAGCTGAGTCGCACATGACGCTCCCCCCCGCCCCACCCACATACACGTATACACACATCTTCCATCCATTTATGATGCTCTAAATACCCTGCTCAGCTGCTGTTACTCCCACGGCACATGTTGCTCAGTGTCACTGGAAATCAGGGTTTAAATTCGAAGCTCCTTCCTAGGAAATCACCGCACACATTGCAGTTGAACACCAAAAGTAAGAGGTCAGAAACATATTTGGTTACCCCTGATTGAGCTTTAATTTTTCTTTGCACAGTTTCAGGTATTCCTGCTCAGTCTGTTTCCCAGTGTCTAAATTTGGTTTGGTTTTGCAGTGAACTGTGCCACTTGAAGAGCTTGCCAACAATCAGGATTAATCAGACGTCCCATAGACGGTCATTCGGTGTCCTTTAATGGGAATGCGAGATTATAGCGATTTTGCTGTTGTTTTGACATTCTTGCCCTAAAAGCCAGTTCCCTCCAGGTCAAGGCTTAGTGGCACTGATGTCATTGCCTGCTCTTTGGCTTCACGTCATCTGACTGTGGGCCTAAGCCGTTCCTTCGTGGAGTTCCTGTGGTAATTGTGATGCGGAAGCTATGGAAAGAAAGACAGATTGTGAAAGGCTATTTTTAAGAGACCTCATTGTATCCTGTTACTTGCCATGTAGTTAATGACAGTGAAGAAGAAAAGTGTTTACATAATGACGTCAAAGAAGTGGAGTTTTCTTGTTTGCCGTCTCGTTGATGCTTGTAACGAATCTCTTCAGGCCCGAACGGTAAGCCGCGGAGTCGGAAGGCAGTGCTCAGCACACGGAAGGAGGTGTACCGCTTCTAAATGGGTGGAAAGCACACCGTTCAGCTGCCCCTAAAGTGCTACCCCTCCCTGAGTTGTCTCTGACCTCGGAATCTGCCGTGGTGCCCCGACGTCATCCGGAGACGGTCCTTTATTACCTGGAGTCTAGATTTTTGGATAAAAGCAAGGCATGGCCCTACATGGCGTTCCCCCACCGTACGTGACCGCACCGATTCGGTAGCCTTTCACTCATTTGAAGTAGACACTTATGAAATAATGCTTTCATAGGCAGTGGTGTTGTTTCTGCGGTTAAGTTTCTCCAGTGTTGACTTTTTTCTATCAATTAGTATGTTGAGATATTGATCGTTGGAAGGAAGAGCCACCGACGAGGCGCACGCGAAAGCCGCGAAAGAGCGCCCGGCCGAGGAACAAGAGCGCGGCGAAACCTGATGAATCCGGATGGACAGCGCGTGGGTCACGGCGCGGCCTGGAAGTGTGACAGTGCGATGCAGGGTGTGTAGAGGGAGGGAGTGGGGCAGCGGTCAGGCCGGATTCCGTCATAGGCTTCGTGGCTGCCGGAATGGGGTCGAACCCAGCCTCCTGCCCTGCCGTCGAACTCCTGCAGATAAATATGCGCTCTGTTTTGTCGGCGAGATAATTTTCCGTGATTGCATCAGGCGCTGCGAAAAGCTTCTTTTTCTTGCGCTCTTTGATATTACATGCCACCGGGGCCTTGATATTTTGAATTTCTGAAACATTTCCCCTAAAATTAATAAAGGTTCATTTTGTAAAGTACACTTCTGTCTTGTGATATATCACACTAAGAGTATATATATTAACTTTCTGTGAAGGGTTATCTTAATACATCTTCATCAAGTGTTCACACACACGAAACTTTTGTTAAAATCATTGTTCTAATGAGAGCTGCTTCAGCTAGTCTCCGGGACGGACGCATCTCGGCGGGAGGCCTTCATCGGCGGCGTGAAACCTGATCTCAGTCATTTGTAACATGAGGAAGCACCGCATTATGTGCTTCATATAGTGTCCTTCCTTGTCCTTTCGCCGGAAGCGTCCGGTCTTCATTACGTGGACGAACTGCCACGTGCTGCTGTTGTGAAGCTGTCAGTCGTGTCAAGCCGCACCCTGTGCCAGGATTTGTCTCCTGCCAACTCACTGTGTGAATTAATCAGATTTGTTCTGTGCCAGAGGTTTAAAATGACTTCAGTGCTAAACTGTTGGCTCTCAGCGATGGGCTTTGCAAAACAACGTATGATGATTATGATAATATCAATAATCATAATCGTAATCGTGCAAAGGTTTATTAATTTTTTTTTAGTAGTGCTTCAATTATATGCAAACAGCTGTTGACTTATGCAAAAATGTACCCCGCACTGTGCCTTATTCTTTGGAAAAAACTCCACACCGGCATAGCGTTCTTCTCTTTTTTTGGTTTCTAAAGGAAAGAAAAGGAAGTAGAAAAAAATCCCTAATCTGATGATCAGTAATCCAACCTCCCACATATTTTATCCACTGGAATCATCTTGAAACCTGGGGGGCTGGCTCCATAAGAGCTGGATAATCGATAAATCACTGTATTTGACTACATTTCAAGCCTAATGTCAGACTTCTCTTTTGCGATGCAGCCAAAAAAATCCTGCTGTGTAACTCCTCCGTGCGTGGTGCTCTCTTGCAGCTGCCTCCGCAGCCGATGCAGAGGAAAGGCTGGTGAACTACCTGCTGGGCCCAGAGCGCTACAATAAACTCATCCGGCCAGCGGTGAACAAGAGCCAGCAGGTCACCGTCGCCATCCAGGTGTCCCTGTCCCAGCTCATCAGTGTGGTCAGCCCGCCTTCTTGTCTTTGTCATGGGAGTCTTGTTGTGTCCCCCCTCCCCGGTTCCCCTGTCCTGGAAAAACTGGGCTTAGTAATGCGCTGTACTCTTGTTCACCACTTCACAGCTGGTAATGCTCTGTATTGATCAGTCCCATTTTATTCACTCTCCCGTTCTGGTTAGATGATGCTTGGAGAAGCGTGATACCTTCCGCTGTCCAAGATAAGCCATCATCCAGTTCAGACTTATTTGTTTCACGGCCTAATGAGAGAGAGACAGATGTGTTTTCTCCGACCCTGCATATCATTCTGTTTCTTTAAATTCTTGATTTTGTTTTTCGTAGTAAACCTGTCACCCTAAGAGGATCTTGAGTCCAGGAACTGGACTACATCTTGTACGTCAGCCGCTAGGCTGAAAGGGCAAACTGGAAATTTGATTGCCTGTGTCCCCCGCGTGTGCGATGGAGCTGTATTTACCGTGCTTGAGCGTAGGGCAGGGCAGGGCAGCAGAAGCAATCAGACGACGTGTGGGCTGTCCTTTATTGAGCCAGAGCTGCATTTAATTAGCGCTGAGAGACGCGAGGAGAACGCCGCGCAGACAGATATGTGTATTGGAAAAACGAGCGATATTTATGGTGTTAATCAGAGGGACGACAGGCAGAATGAGAAAGGGTGTGTTTATTCATACGAATGTCAGGGGTGCTGCTCTTATGTTTTGGGGAGCTCTGACGATTGCTCTCTCTTCCGTTGCAGAATGAGAGGGAGCAGATCATGACCACCAACGTGTGGCTGAACCAGGCTAGTGCTGCATGTGGGAGTCGGTCCTCCTTGCCCTTTCACTCCGCTCGCACTCCGTGCTCATTTTGTGTGCTATGAAGGACGCATTAACAAATGATTAATACTGATATTAACCTTTTCTAATACGAGTGGCATTTGCGACCGCAATTTTTTGACCGGTGCTTTGAATATTAATTTGGACACAAACCTAATTTGTAATTTGTACTCACAGTGATTGATTATTTTTTGTACTTTGGTTTAAGGCACATAATTAAGTTGCCAAACGAAAGATAAATTAGGCATATTATGACATCAGTTTAATCAATAGTTTTTATAGTTTTTTTTTCAGGTTTTTTGCCTGTCCTTCGTGAGATTTTGGAGTAAAGTCATGCACTCTTTGGGCGTCTGTTTTCAGCGCATGCGCTCCTGTGCGTTACCTGTACGCGAGTGTTGATTTTGTGTCCGTGTGCGTGGTCGTTCACACTCCCGCGCGCGCCGCCTCAGGAGTGGCATGACTACCGGCTGATGTGGGACCCCCAGGAGTACGAGGGCATCACAAAGCTGCGCATTCCGTCCCACCACGTCTGGCTGCCCGACATAGTCCTCTACAACAAGTAAGGCTTCGCTGCTCTGGCTACTCACCCCCCTCAGAGTTATGCTCATTTGAAAAGAGTAAGATGTGCATGTTCAGAACAGAAGTTTGCTGAAGTAAAGATGTTGTTGGACCTACCTTTATATTTACGGTTACATTTACATTTATTCATTCAGCAGACGCTTTTCTCCAAAACGACATACTTCTCATAGAAAATACAGTTTGTGCATTACATTAGGAGAAAGAGAAATAGCTGCAG
The DNA here is from genome assembly GCF_900964775.1 of Scleropages formosus. Lineage (NCBI taxonomy): Eukaryota > Metazoa > Chordata > Actinopteri > Osteoglossiformes > Osteoglossidae > Scleropages > Scleropages formosus. The sequence goes on along the minus strand of NC_041821.1, from coordinate 14,279,203 downwards.
ATGTGTGATTCTTAAGTACAGTTAGTTTGTTTTTTTTTTCCACCACATGCACCAGTGTTCATCACATGAGTAGCTGCATAGGAATTTACCAGAATATCGCCGATTCCTAATCACCTTCCTATTTATTTCCACTTCCTTTAAAAATCTTTTTTGAGGTGATTGTTGGCATATAGGTCTTAATCTGTAGCCAATTTTAGCCCATCAGTGTTAGCTTCAATGAAATTACTCATTTGCAAAGCAGTTACGATCATTTTCTCATTTTGGGTGAGCCACTCAATTTAGTATATGCATTGTGTTATACATGCAGTGTACAATTTAAACGTTCTCACTGGATGCTTTCATGTATTTTTTTTGTCTCAAGTCTTATATATAATGTTGAGAACTAGCACAAACTGTAGTGTACCCTTAATCAAGTCTTGCCCAGGTTATAAAAAGTTACAAAGGAAGATATTTTCCTGTGAAACTACTATTTTTGTTTATTTATGACTTATCTAAGTTTAAGGTCCTTTTCAATGAAAGACCTTGATTTTAATGACACTTCTACTCTTAAATCATGACAATAGAGTAGGTTATTAAACACTGGCATGGGAACTGTACAAGGTCCCTTTAGAAGTATTTATAAATAAGTGCTTTATTCTACACCCATCTGGCAAAATGAATGTTTTCTGTGCTAATATTCATATATATACACACACACACACACACACACACACACACACACACACACATTGTCTGAAACCGCTTGTCCCAAGTGGGGTTGTGGCGAACCGGAGTCTAACCCGGTAACACAGGGCGTAAGGCTGGGGGGTCACACACTCAGGACGGGACGGCCGTCTGTCACGAGGCACCCCAAGCCGGACTCGAACCCCAGACCCACCGGAGAGCAGGACCCGGTCAAACCCACTGCGTTACCGCACCCCCTTCTGTGCTAATATTGATGCATTAAATATTTTCACAACAAGGGAATCGACTTTCATTTCCAGCAGGATGATTTCAATTCAGTGGTGATTAATGAGGTGTAATGGCATAAACTGTGGTCTCCTTGGACATTTAAACCACATCAGTGGTTTTATTGTTCCCGTTACAGATTTTTAAAGAATGCATTAATTGAGTTTTGACAGATGCCCAGTGAGAGAGGAAGGAAGTAACACACATAAGCTAGGTTTATTATCAGTTCCACAGGTCCTGGTCAGGGCATTAAAAGCACACAGCCGAAGGGAAGTAATGATAGCCACAAGATGGAGATCTATATGTTGATGGTAAGTCAGGAGAGATGGGGACATAGTTGGGGACTTTATGCTATACCGGTATATGGAAGTGCCAGTTATATTAATTTCCTCCCAACAATACACAATAGGGATACAGCATGTTCACTAAACCTCATTAGCTTCCCAAAACAGTGTGGCCTGTCCCTGGCAAAGAGACCCAAATTAATGCATAGAGCATAAGAAATTTTTTTTTATACAATATAAAAAAGATTTATATGTTAATACCTCAATATTGATGTTAATGGTTCGTTAATAAGGGGAGAGCCTGGTGGTGCAGCAGGTTTGGCTGGTGCCCTCTATGTGTCGGGTCTGGGGTTTGAGCCCTACTTGGGGTGACTTGCGACAGACTGGCATCCTGTCCATGATGTGTCCCCTCCCCCCTTGACCCTGCGCCCTGTGCTGCTGGGCAAGGCTCCGGGTTGCCACGACCCCGCTCGGGACAAGCGGTTATTGACGATGGATGGATGGATGGGTGGGTGGGTGGATGGTTTGTTAATATCAGTCTCATTAGTCACTCCGCCACGTTACCTGTGCTATGTAAACGATTCTGCAGTGGTGTTCATTTAGACTGCTGGGTCTTTCTTATGCATTCCAGGCTATGTACTTCTGTCTGGGCTACAGCAGGTCTGATGATGGAGAGAGTAAAAAGAGAGAGTAGAGCAGTAGTGCTGGGCTTTGTGAACTGAAGGACCTGGACCTCATGGGCCCTCTTCATACCTCAGTAGCTGTTCCACAGCAGAATCACTCTGTGCGAAGGAGCTTATATCTTGATTCCCAGCAAATAATGTCAGAAGCCAGTCTGAATGGTGGCTTTCGAAACATTACTGGATCAGCGATGACCATTTTGGAAAAATTGCTTAGAAATTCTAACTGCTAAAAGAAATGATACTGAAATGTTGATTCGTTAATTTCAAAAATTGTACTCTTGTGGTTTAAAGCTACACCTCTGCCAAAAATGTCATTTTGAAAAATCACGTTATATTCTGTAGGACAAATGTACTGAAATATTACTGGTTATGGAGTTGCCTATAAGTATTTGCATGAAACTCTGAAAGAAGAGCCAGATTATGTCAGTCTAATGACTAGCAGTATTTAGTCCAGGTCACTGATCCTGTGATAGATTGGATGGCTATAAATAAGTTCAAATTTATGAAATTACTTCCAGCATCAATACTACCATGCTAAATTCAATTCATATGATTCATATGAATACTAAGTAAAGCTTCAAACATTGCATACAAGACTAAAATGCATAACAACATACTATGTGATTATAATGATAATTCCTGCTTTTTGCTGAGGTATATTTTAACATATTTGGAAGTACATTCATCTGGAAAATCCTTTACAAAAATAATTTTGGGGACATCAGTACGGCTGTAAATAAATAAGGATTAAAGACTGGTTCATTAATAGAAATGCGTCAGCCTCCCACTCTTGGGTTTTTATATTGTGTTCATTTCTTGCTTTTTAATTGCAGTTAAAGAAAGTAAAACATTTTTTTTCCTTGGGATGTCAAATCAGCAAGTGTGTTTAGGTTGTCCTTTGGGTCCAAGTTTCCTTGTCTCTCTCCCTTCTTTGCCTAGCAAGCGTTGGTATTATTTTTGTTCGGTGTTTTCAGAATGCAGAAGTACATGTTAACTAGTATATGTTTACTCAAAACCTTATTTTTTCATCGGGGTTTAGAGGGTAAAAATAAAGACACACAAAGACTGGTTGCTTTATTCTCAATGTACATTAAACTTTAAAGGGTTCCAAAAGTTTTACAGCATTAATGTAAATATTGTACTATTACAGCACAGAGGATAACTGCCGTACGAAGCTAACATGAACCGAAAAGCATGGCTTACAGTGAAATGATGCACACTGGTGCAGTTTTTACCAAGAAATCATGGAAAACATCGATGTGGCCCATGCATCACTAATTTTCCTGAGTCATGCTACATCTTATTATTTTTCCCAAATTAATACTACGTCAATATTTTTTGCCCCAAAAGGAATAAATATTTAAAACAAAACATAGATCCTCTATGACGTACGATGGTTTGACTTACAATTTTTTCGACTTTACGATGGTCAGAATTTTGAATTTCGATTTTTTTTTTTTTTTTTCCCGGGCAAGCGATATGTGGTGCGATACTCTCTCGTGATGCTGGGCAGTGACAGCGATCCGCATCTCCCAGACTGCCATTTGGTCGCTATACAGATACCCCCCTGTATCTACGTTGTGTTTTCTGCATCCATAATGTCACAAAAATGCCCATATGTGTCTACTGCTACTGGTGGGAAGAAGAAGAGGATGGCAATTACTCTTGAGGAGAAACTCAAGATAGTTGCCCAGCATGAAGGCGGCAAGCCTGTAATGGCCATCGTACATATACTAGGCTATGATGTTCGGTAGGTTAGTTGTATTAAATGCATTTTCAACTTACGATATTTTCTATTTACAATGGGTTTTATGGAACGTAACCCCATCGTAAGTCAGTGACTACCTGTACCAGTTATTTTTTAAACACTTCAGGTGATTTCTACAGTGAAGCATCTATTTAGCATGCTTTACAGACATCGTGGTAGCACGGTGAATCTGCTGCAGTGCTTAAGTTACAAACGTAATTAGGTTAAATAAATGTTACATCAAACTGATAAAAACACAGTAAAAAAACTGTTATGCATCTCTATATCACACAATTAATTAACTGTATTGTATTTTAAGGAAATGTTGAGTTCCACATGAACCGGGATGTGTTTTCTTTTGAAAAATTATTATTCACGCTTTTCCTTCAAAATAATCCCACTGGAAAATTTAAGAGAAATGTATACATTTCACTTTGTTATATTGTACTGTAAGAGTATAAAGTAACTACATATTTCTCTCACCCCATTAGTGCTGATGGGACGTATGAAGTTTCTTTTTACTGCAACGTTGTCGTGTCCAACACGGGTGATGTTGCCTGGCTGCCCCCTTCCATTTACAAAAGCGCCTGCAAAATAGAGGTGAAGGACTTCCCCTTTGACCAGCAGAACTGCACCCTAAAATTCCGCTCCTGGACCTATGATCATACAGAGATTGACATCATCCTCACCAGTGACTTTGCCAGTCGCGATGACTTCACACCTAGCGGCGAGTGGGATATCGTATCTCTGCCAGGCAGAAGGAATGAGGATCCGAATGACATCACTTACCTCGACATCACCTATGACTTCATCATCAAACGGAAGCCTCTGTTTTACACCATCAACCTCATCATCCCCTGCGTGCTCATCACCTCCTTGGCCATTCTCGTTTTCTACTTGCCCTCTGACTGTGGTGAGAAGATGACTCTCTGCATCTCTGTCCTGCTGGCCCTCACTGTCTTCTTGCTCCTGATTTCCAAAATTGTTCCCCCGACCTCACTGGCTGTGCCTCTGATCGGCAAATACCTGATGTTTACCATGGTGCTGGTGACCTTCTCCATTGTGACCAGCGTGTGTGTACTCAACGTACACCATCGATCACCCAGTACCCACCACATGCCTGACTGGGTTAAAAGGGTCTTTCTGCACAAGCTGCCTACGTTCCTCTTCATGCGACGGCCTGGCAGTTCCAACATCCGGGAAAAATTTCGTCGGAAACATCGGCGTAGGTCCTTCCTGGACCTCGGGCTGGGGAGAACTGATGTGGACTCCTTCTATATCAATGAGGAGTCTGCCAGGAAGTACGGCTGGAGGATCAGCGACTACCCAGAGCATGCGGAGTTCCGGAGGAGGATGACCATCAAGTGTGACACAGGTGTGGAAGAGGCGGTGGATGGGGTGCGCTACATTGCTGAGCACCTGAAGAGTGAGGATGATGATGAGGGCGTGAGTAGAAGCTGAAGTGGAAGCACTGTTTTTGGGTCAACATTTTTAATAGCCGCATAAACATAAACCAAACTTACGCATCCATCATTTTCTTGGGCATTTAGGTACTGCTGAACAGACATACAGAAGTCAGAGCAGCTTAAATTTTCAGTAGGTTAAAGAGCAACCAATTGTGGGAATGAAGGTACTCTCAAAGAAGTTTCATAAAAATTCTTTGAAATGCAAGATTTGTTAAATAAGAGCTGTCAAGTCAAATTTGACTTAATACATCCATTTGGTTTACCATTAATGGACTTCTTCCACATGTCTTTGGATTGCTAACACAGTGAGAACATGCAAATGTTGCACACCCTGAACCAGATTCAGACTCCTATATCCAAGCAGCTCAAGCTGCAAGGCACCAGTGATACCCACTGTGCCACCATGCCATTTTTAAAAGAAGTACTTTAAAAATAAATGAATCTACATGCAATGGTGTTGAAAGTGTATAAATGCTCTTGTGTGCCTCAGGTCATCGAGGACTGGAAGTACGTGGCCATGGTGATTGACAGGCTCTTCCTGTGGATCTTCATCCTGGTGTGCGTAGTGGGTACCTTGGGCCTCTTCATGCAGCCACTGTTCCAGAGCTACAGCACGCCTGCCACCGTTGATGAGTAAAACACTGTAAAGAAGGAAAAAACCAAGGAAACGGGAGCAACTCCAGCACTATTTTTTCATGTGTTGGTCTGTTCCGAGGTACTTTCCATTTTTCTTTGGTTGTGTGATATATATTTTTATTGTTTTATTTATGTTAAGGTACATTTCCAAGAAAGGTTTTTTTGTATGGTGTTAGGATGATGTCATAAAGTACCTTGCAGCTCTACAAAACTGGTACAGGCGGTCCCTGGATTGCGAACGTCTAACTTACGTACAACCCGTAGTTACAAAGCACCTTTTTCCCTAAAGCTTATTATATTAAAAATTTGAGTCGTATGCAATGGTTAGTAATAATGAACAGGCGCTACTTTGCGACGCATCAAAACACTGTGCATCTACAGCGGCTCGTCAGCTCCTGGGACCGAGGTAGGACAAAGACTTTGTTCTTTTCAGTTGGACCACGATGCTGTTAACAGACACTCGTGTTACTGTATTTGGCTTTAATTTTTTGTTTTTACCCTCCTAACCATGGGACTAAAGTGTAAATGTGATGCAAGTGATGGTGATGCGTCATAGAAAAGGAAAACGTTCACAAATGAAACTAAAGTGGAAATAATAAAGCAGTTGGTAAAAGGTGAAATGCTAGCGAACATTGGAAAAGTGAAAATTAAAGTTTCTTTAATGTTTTTTATACCCACACACACACTCTCTCCTCCTCCTCCTCCTCCCTCTATTATAAATACTGTAGTTACATTTATTATTATCATTATCATCATTACATTGTATTATTATTACCGTTTTGTTTTATTAGAGATGTTTTAGTGTATCCAGAAGTGTTTCTTTGATGTTTTTTATGCATAGAAAGGTACGCTATATACTAAGACAAACATTTGACTAACTGAGGTTTGACACACCGTACCAAACTGTTCCAACTTACATAGAAATCCGACTTAAAGACAGACTTAGGAATGGAACTCGTTTGCAATCCAGGGATTGCCTGTATTAACCCTTGGGGTGTCAAAACATTGGAGTACTGTTAACAAGAGATAACACAGCCATTTCGAAATGCATAGAGAGTGTGAATTTTAATAACTGTATTACTGCAATAACTATTATAAAAATATTACTTACTGGTGCACAAGTCAGAGTGTTTAATTGTTTCATCAGATCTGCACCTGAATGCAGAAGTTATTGTTTTTACTGGTCATGAAGTGGTGGTTCAAGCTGCAGAAACTGCCCTTTTTGACTAGATGCAACTCCTGCTGTAGTATCATTCAGCAATATAAATGGGTAAATTATTGTAAAGAATTTATCTTCTTCTTTTACTCAAGGCAAGTTAAAAGAATAACTTGAATACTGCAGAAAGTGCTTACAAGGTGCTTGTAAGAAATCGATCCGCTGACGACAGTCTATGACGGTGTCACAACTGACACCAAATCCACTTAGCACAGAAATAATTATGTGGTATGTTCTTCATATAGAGCTGTATTCACAAAGAAGCATGGGACATACAGGTAAGAGAAAGGGATTTAAATAATCCAAGAAAACAATTAATGAATTAATAAATGAAATGGAGATAAGCCATCTGGTGAGTGAGGAAAGGAAAACAAAAAGCTCCCAGGCCAAGGAGTTGTGAGAAAAATAAGCTTTTGGGTCCAAGTTGCTTGTCTGCTATTGTATGTCACCTTAGAAAAAGATGTCAGCTAAATAAAGGTAAAATGAAATCTACTGGGTTCTAGCTTTATAGTTCATTAACGTGCTATCATGAGACCGACCAGGAGTAACAAGGCCTTGCTAGCTTCTTGAAGCACCTACAGTGCAACCGACACCAGGGTCTTCAACATTGATACTGCTGATGTCACATGGATAACACAGAACACCGGAAATGCTGTGTGTCCTTCCACAGTGACATATTTTGGGCAAGAACTACACCTTTTGTTGCTGCAGTTTCATCTTTGGCAAAAAAAAAAAAAATTCAGAGGAACTTTGGGAAAGTATTACGCTGCCCCTAACCTTGGCAACAACCTTCCCATTCTGAATTAAGCATTTAAACTCCCAGAAACCTCCAGAGTCCTGCGTATGCTTCCCATAGTAGTCCATCACCACGCCATCACCTCTTACCTTCTGTCAAAAGATGTCCTGGGTCCTCTCCCGACATCAGATGCAAGACCTCCAGCAGACTACAAGCCAAACCTGAAGTACACCAAGCATTCCCATACTGCCAGTACTGTGGTCTAATACTTCTAACTACTGAACAATATTTATAAAGTGTATCTCAAATTCACTCATGTTCTGTAATGTGATTGCCTGATCTTACTGTTTATTTGGAAGAATTTTTCAGTGTGCTGAGACTGAGTCTATTAAAGATTTTGAATGGATATAGTGGAAAATTGTAACAATGTAATAAGAAAAAATGAGAACACATTGCTTCATTGATTTCTCGCTTTAAGCTTTTGATTTCTATATTCTGACTCACTTTCTTTAACCACCTGTCCTGGTCGGTGTCACGGTGCCTATGTTGGAATCACTGGGGACAAGGCTTCCGGGGTACACCCTAGGGGGCACCAGTCCATTTCAGAGTTGATTTATATATTTGTGCTGTTTTATGTGTGTTATTTAAGCATAATTGCTAATAAAAGCAAATAGTAATGTCATGGAATGCACACCTTTTTTGCCTTAAAAACAAATAAAAAAAATGTTTATTAATTTAGTCTTTTCACCATGATATACTCATTTATAAAGTCATCAATAAAATGTCATCTGTAAAAGAAATTTGTATTGTTTCAGATAAAATGCATTATAAATTACAGCACTTTTTTGTTGCCTTCAGACAGAAAAAATTCTGCCAAAGCACTTTGATTTACATAAAGGTATTTGAAGTATGAATGGGAATTTGGTGAATACTTTTGATTTCGTATCATTGTGTGTTGTGTCGGATATAATCAAGTAATATTTAAAGAAATTCTGAAAGAATAAATGGCTTTTGTGCGAAATGGCAAAACACCAAGTTCTTTTTGTGGAGAATTGATAAGGAAGGATACCAAAAGCCAACATATTTAGTGTGGCGACTAAATTTAGTTGGCAGTACATAACATCTAGAAATGCTGTTACTGATGTGAAGCGTGTGAACAGGGAAAAATAGATCTGCGCAGTGAAATGCCAAGGTAGTAAGGGAAACTTTAAAAGCTCGTTGAAAATAAATGTCACATTAAATCATAATAATGGATTTTCTTGCAGGCAAATGTCATATGGTGTCAAACAGCATTTACATAATGCAAACCTACTGTCCATGTACAGTATGTAAAATAAATCCAGATAAACATACCGCCCTATAGCCGAAGTAGACTGCTGCCACCGCATTATTTTGCCCTCCCACGTTCCCACATCGTAGTTTGCGCTGTCCTCCTGTCACTTACTAATTTTTTTGGGCCACAAACAGCTGCATCTCCCTAATCTGGGTGTCTCTGTGGGTCTGCCGCACAGATAAGATTGCGCTTGCCAATCACGGAGCACAAATCCACAGGACGTCAGTGTAATCTGCCTCTTCGGGCCTTCAGCCGTCTCTCAGCCTCTTTGACGTAGTCTGCGTGTTCGAAACTCCGCTTCCTCCACGTTGGGCAGCGAAAAACACAAGCGCGTCTGCTTCGTGTTTTAGCACACGTCAGTGTAACGTACACCGCACAATGTAGAGAGTGTGTTGGCTCCGTGATTATTGTTATATTGACCTAAAATACTCCACACAATCTGCACTATTTTGTTGGGTCTACGGCTCAGATGTAACATATGGCGCGTAGAGTAGAGAAAAATGTCTTTTTTTAATATGCGTTGACCTTAAATGCTCCATGCTGTGAATGCGTTGGCTCTGTGCATCAGCAAACACTGACCAGACATACATCTCAAAGTATAAAAAATGTAATAAACATACTCATTTGAACCAAAAAATTTAACCTAATACTCAAGTGAGTAATTAAAAAATGGCTAATATGCTGTATACTGTGAAAGAACAGAACTCGGGCTGGTTGTGAATTCGCTCTGTGCTAGAAGGAAAATTGGATATGTCAGTTGGTCTGGAGGGCAGGTGTTTTTCAGAATATTTGAACCAGAGACAGGTTTGAGATTCACTCCATGCCTAGTGGAAAATGAAAAAGCCCCTTCAGACACACTAGTCTGGAGCCCATGGGTGAGATGATATTCCTTTACATTCCCGAGGAATCGCAAGGTAGGATGGCGTGATTTTCCACAATGTTTGTGGAGTTGGGGATAATTAGCAGAGGTAGAAAGACAGTGGTCCAGCAGGTGATGGAGATGACGGAGAAAGCCTCAAGGTGGGAAGAACCAGCGTGGTCTGTACAGGCAAGCACTGATGACTGATGACTGCTGTCCCACTACCCTGGAGAAGTACAGGGCTATAGGGGACGAAACTCCTAGCGATGGATCGATGCAGCCAGTGATGCCAGCTAAATATAAGTAATAAAGAAGCTGCAGATTCTGTGTATGGGCTATGGAAAGAGGTGGTGCTCAGGGTTCATCATCATCTCCCTGATCCTTCTGCCAAATAGAGCCACAGCAATGCTCAGCTCTTAACCTTAATTATAGAGCCTGTTGATGAATATCTCCCAGTCCTAGGTGAAGTGCTTAGCAACCTGTCTCTGGCTGCCTCCACGTTAAACAGTTCTGTTTCTGGCCCTGTGGGACTGCAGGTGGATATTGTGAGATGTGGCGAATAGGAGTCATCTTTATTTTGATTTGCCCTAATGAACTGACATCATGCGGAAGTGCTCCTTTAATAACCGCATCCAGTCCTGTGGCAACTGTTTGTCCATTTTTATTTCATCTATGACTTCACTGTAAAATTTAATTATTAAGTTTTCAAACTGGATTTGCTGGTTCATAAGAACAAATATCTGTAATATGTCTCAGAATAAAGGTGGGTGCAGTGGTGCAGTGGGTTGGACCGGGTCCTGCTCTCTGGTGAGTCTGGGGTTTGAGTCCCGCTTGGGGTGCCTTGCGACAGACTGGCGTCCTGTCCTGGGTGTGTCCCCTCCAGCCTTATGCCCTGGGTTAGGCTCCGTGACCCCATATGGGACAAGTGGTTTGGACTATGTGATTGTGGAAAGATATTTTGGAATGTATTTATAAAATCTGCATACTTCACATCATGATACATCTCACAATAAATAGGTAAATTTTATAGGAGTCTGTTGTACAATGTCAGGGGTTTATTTCATGCTCGGGTTTAGATGTTTTGCAGTGTGTCAGCAGCAACCAACCCTGGACCCTTTCTTGGTGTTTTGACATTTCCAATAGATTTGTGCTTTCTCTTTTAAAATTACAGATGTAATTTAATTTAAATCACACCTCCAATTTGTGATTGCCCCAGTTGTTGGACTGAAGGTTCTGCATCCCAAAAATACAATCGGTACTCCTTGGATGGTAGAACGCAGCTAAAATTTATTGCTTTAACACCCGTTTCCTAAGGATATGAACATAGGTATTCATAATCTAACAAAATAATATCTGTTTTTTCATATGGTGAAAACATAGTCTGTTAGAAAAAGGAATGGAAAGTGTTTACACTTGATATTAAATTGTGTCATGCTACTGTTTCTAACTTACCTATATGCCAGTTGACAGTTTTTGACAGCAATTTTTAAAAAAATAATATATCATTGTAAAACCAGTGAAAACGCAAATAATTTTTTCGACTGTGATGAGAAACTGTTATTATGCTCATTATCTCGCTTTGAGGTCAGTGTCTTTTAAATCCATTTTCTGCACAAGTCTATTAAAATGCAACGATTTGACTCGGCAGGCTGATCCCAGAAACTAGATCCACCCAGAGGTGCGTGTACGGACTTTCAGATGGGTGTAGGAGGGAAGGACAAAGCCATCTTTCAGAAGACAGCAGATGTGTGCCCTGTGTTTATTATTCATAATCACATTCACTTTCGGAACTCGGAATGGCCGAATGGACTCCAGAGGTAGAAAGTAGGTCAGAAGTTGAACCGGACGGAAGAGAGAAACAATCAAAATAGCCCTATCCTCAGTGACAAGTCCAAGGACAAAATTTCGAAATGCCTTCGGAGAAGCTTGGGTCACTTAGCAGTATTTAAATAGTGATGAACTTCTGTCCAAGGGATAAAGACTTTCTGAACATCTTAGTTGCTGCTTGTGTTGTCTGACTCTATGATTAATCTGTAAGATTTTGCAAAAATATTCATCTCAGCGTATGATTTCAAATTCTTCAACTGAGATTCTGAAAATAGCCCTCAACCAAATATCTTTCCTTCCAACCTCCATCATTGCCTTCTTACTTTTTAAATAAGAGAAGGGCATTTTTAATTTGAGTCGACACCTTTTGCCAATTAACTCTGATTGAAGTTTGCAGGAGCTTCATCGCCTGCCCAAGCGGCAGGGTCATCTGTGCATGACGGCTAAGCTGAAAATTAAATGCAGCCTTATCCTGTTACTAACACGTGAAGAATTCCGCTCGCTTCCCATAGGTTTGTTTGGTGAGCCTGTTGACCAAGAGCTATTCACAGAATTCCCTCCAGCATCACATTAATGTAATCTACATAATTGACTAACCCCCCCCCGTAGCCATTGGCTAGGCTACTGTTTGAGTGATTGAGAGATTTTCAGTGGCCGCAAATTAATTATAAAATTAAATAAGAAAAAAATGCAGTAGAAAACAGAAAAACAAAACCCAAACTCGTTCCAGCTGTGTGCTTCTCCGCTGTGCTTTGACATCGCTCATTAAAGATTGTCTTGAGGTCAGCCTCCTTCGGCAAGGGTGGCCATCAATACTGAATGCAGCTCTGTGCATTAGGGGCTATTGTGCAATAACCAAGGTAAAGCAATAGCAAAGAAGCCTGGGTGGTTTGTATTTTTCTGGAAACATTTTAAAGAGCAGCATGTTTTTTCCCCCCCACACTTTTTCTTTAAATTCTTTTACATAATTGCAAGAAAACACAAGACGGGATTGTTTATTTATCTTTTATGATGCGTTTTTGACACAAATTACTGAAATCTTCACATTTAGTGGGATAAAATGTAGAAAGAATCCTTAACATCTCTCAGTTCAGATCATCTCCCTCCTTCGTCTGTCACTTTGTGGGATTTGAAAACACTAAGAGCTGAACAATAAATTATGAGATTCCGGGAGAAGAGATTTCTTTTTGTGTCCCCCTCATTGTCCTGGTTTACTTTAGCAGAAGAAACTTTGGGAACAACAACAACTGTGCCCTGTCATGTCCAAAGCCACTGGAAGTCTTCATATTTTCTGCACTTCATTTACAGGAGGATTGCACAGGTAGGCTGGAGGAGAAGGTGTTAACTGCTGTCTTATTTAACTTTCCTCTCATTGAAAGCCCACCTGCAACTAAACATTCCACTACAAGGACATGTAGGTTTTCCAAGCTGTTTCTTCTCAAAATGTAACACAATCATATCACTTTTGCACCATGAACACCATGAGGGTGTATCTTGAGCATCACAGCTCTCCACATGTCTTCAATTGGATGTCTTATAAGCTCTTTTCTACCTGTGTTTTTTGTTCTATCTTACTGTTGTCACCCCATGTCCATAACAAAGGTGGACGACTGTATAACCTGAGCTCTGCTCTCACACAGAGCTACAGCCTACGCCTAAAGTATCACTCACTCACACACACACACACACACACACACACACACACACATCATCTGAAACCGCTTGGCCCATAGGGGGTTGCGGGAAGCCAGAGCCTAACCTGGCAACAGAGGGCACAGGGCTGGAGGGGGAGGGGACACACCCAGGACGGGACGCCAGTCCATCACAAGGCACCCCCAGCGGGACTCAAACCCCAGACCCACCGGAGAACAGGACCTGGGCCAACCCATTGCGCCACCGTGCCCCGCCTTAAAATATCAGTCTTGTTAAAATTAATTTTGGTAATGGTTTCATTTTGTTGATAGGTTGATTTTGTTAACAGGTTTCTGATGCCGTGGTAACTGCATTGGGGTACTTCATCTATGACTGGTATCACTCGAGTTCCACCTTTTTCTCTAAGAAGGATGAATGCGTTGTGTTTATTGTGAATATATGTCACGCTGGACTGCGGCTTCAGCTAAATAAAGAATAATAATTACAGTGGATAATGACGTGCACTTGTGGCTACAAGGTTGATGATTCCAAGCTTCAATATTAATATTTAATTCATACAAGTCTGACCACCTTGTTGCCCAGGATACTGGAAAGTCACTGGTTCCACAATAAGGCTGAAACTCAAGTAACATAGGAAGGTTTGCCCTCTCTTCCTGAAGGGACACTTTTGCTCGCATTTATTTGTCACTGTTGCTTGCTGTTGTTTGTCGACTTCCATATTAATAAAAACCCGAGCAATATGAATCCCGGTGGATTTGTACGGCACTAAAGCCTATGGCATGCATTTCTGTACACTGCCTGCTCATCTAAGATAGATGGATAGATATACTGTATAAATACCTTACTGATGCCAAAGGAAATCACACAAAATGGATTAAAAATCATTCTGATTCCTATTCATATTTTGCATTACTTTTAATAGCTTAACTTCCGCACAGAACACACTAGCAGCTAGTGCACTTTGGGAGATTTTATAAACCTTGAGCTGAAATCTGAACCACCTGTGCTCTTGTGGCGTGTTTAGTTCTGCCCTTCAATAATTAAACACCTTATATAAAGCACAGTAGTGGAACTTTTCCATTTGGAAATAAAGGGAAAGGTGGCGCTGCTTTAAGGAAGTGCTTTAAAACCCGGTGCTAAAGGGTGCCGCAAAGAGCAGGACAGTAGGGGAGAGACACTAATGGCTTGGCATTCCACCTGTGCCCACTTTCAGTACGGTCTCCATAAAACATGGATGAAGGGAAGGCAGCGGCACGGGAAGGAGCGCAGACACTTTCTGGGGTCGAGACCACAATGACTCTTCCTGGCTGTAAAGCGGCCGAGCAGCAGACAGTCGTTCGCCAAGTGACTTTCCATGCTCCTGTCACACGAGTTACAGAACACAGCCATCGGCCCTGCCTTGCAACACGCTACCTTTAAAACACGTAAAACCAAGCCGCTCCCCTCAGCATCTTCCCCGGAAGATTTCAGTATTACATACCGCAAAGCACAAGCCCACTGACGTGAGAACGAGATTTGCAGCGGAGCTCATTGCAGCCGGATCTTCATCCAAAACGCTCTTTAGATGATACTAGAGGAGACGTCTCGTGGGAAATCGTATGTGTTCCAAGTCACATGGAACTGGAATGAATTTTTGGGGAAAAAAATCGTAACATTGTGGAAAGCTACGAACGAGGAAAGATGGTTTTTTCTTCCCACGGAGACAATTTAACTTTACATAATTATCCTCTTAACATTACTGCTATCCTCGAACAGCTGACGCAGGAACAGTTATATAAGGACACATTGTTTTTATTTGTATACATTCAGTTTTGCTGAATGAATTTCACGGTTCATCAGTGTGTCTTGTCAAAATTCAGAAGCAGGAATTTTGCAATCCATTGATAAAAGCATGCTCAGAACAATGCTGAAAAATAAGAAGAAAATGCAAGAGTGACTGGATATACTTACCATAATAAACTATTTAAAGACCCAGGACTTTAGCTGTTTTTCAATAAGAATTTATCAGCATTTCTGCAGCATGCACTCGAAACAAATCTTTTAACGTGACCTCTCATGTACTGAAATATCGATATGCCGTTTCGGCAGCTTCATTTTTTATTCATGGTTTAAGAACTTAATAGAAAAAATTGATTGCAAAAGATTGTCACATTATGAACACTGATAATAGAAAAGAGTCATCAATGAAAATGAATTATTGTGTTAAGTTCTGTGGAAAGACCTTCATCGATAGATTCATCTCATGTAAATTTTTCACTGGGCTGATGTGGGTAGGAAAATAGTGCGGTACTTCACCAGCCTCAGCCCAAGCATCGCTGAACACAAAAGCCTGCTGTACGGCTTGCTGTGGGACGGGCCGAGGAGCGTATTACTTGGAGGCAGAATATCTACGTGGGCCGAGAGCCACTCCCACAGGCTCTTCTTATTCGGAGGAGGGCGGTGATGATGTATCAGGTGACCGTGCGGTCCTCCCATGAGCTCCTCTCTCCTCAGCTGACTTCACAGAGCTCTCATGCTATAGTGTGCTCAAGAGGCAGCACAAGTCAAAACAGAGGCGACAACAAACACTGAGTCACGGAAGGATGAAAACAAGACTTCCTCTGTGACTACTGCTCTGTGAGAAGCCGTGAGAGGCGGGGTGAATTTTGCCAGAGCTGATCTGTGTGGATAATCGGCGTGGTCGCAGGTGCTCGAAGCTCGCCGTGATCCCACATCTACGTCTCAGAAGGGTCTACACGCTCTTAGGGATACTCTGTCCTCTGTTTCTCTCCGGAAACGAATGTGTGGACCTCTTTAGTTACGCATGCTGCAAGTATTCATTGTGAAGGTTTTGTTGATACGCTCGGGGAAGGTCCCCTTTCTCTGTCACCTGTGCAACGCCGAGACTGGCAGTCTCTGAAGTGAACAAACAAGGTCTCCTATGAGATCTGTCACAGAGGGATGGCCATCACTTGGATGGACAAAAGAACATCTATTTTTGTTGATTTTCCCCAGGCGGTTCTGTCCATCATCTCTACGTTCCTTGACCAAGACTGGCTCCCTGTTGTGCTCCGTGCCCACCTGCCTTCTCCAAACCCCTGTAGTTTCTTTATCTGGCGTGAGGCCATGTCGAATCGAATCCCCTCGGAACTGCGTGAAGGGCAGCAATCCAGTCGGCCCCTTCGCACCTGCTGCCCCTGCGAGAGAGCTGCTTTGTGTCTGTGTTTCATCCACACCAAGGAGGGAAAGGCAAAAATGGTGGGTCACTGGTGTTGGTGAAAGCGAGGACAGTGAAAAGCGATGAAGCACCAATACTTGAAAAAGACATACAGTACATTCAGTACGCGTTGGAGATTGGTGGAATTCCTCCCAAATTTAATTTGGAGGTCAGATCAAATCATGAAAATCTAAAATAACACCTGTTTCTGCTAGATGATAAACACTTTCCACACCGGCCAACAAATACATAATTTCATACATAAGCGCATTTCTCCTCAAGCGACCTGTGAATTTGAATCTTTGCAAGAAACATCTCGTATGTACTGTATGTTTCTTAGAAGATAATACAATACGGTGGGGCTGTTTTGGGCCCTCTTTCCATTTTATGCTGCTGTAGATGCAACTGATTTGTGCTGCAGAATTTGAAAACAACCCTTAAGTGGTTCCTTGCTACTTTGTTCCTGTTAATTGGTCCTTCAGCATCAAAACTGACATAGTGAACCATTGGTCACTGTGGTCCTAAGCTGATTAAAATTACTGTTGCATAACTACAGATGGCCATGTTAAAAGCAAATCTTTATAGTTGCCACTCTGCACTCTAATATAGGGGGAGCTGATAGTGTAGAGCTGCTGTCTTTAGACCTAGGGGTTGCAGGTTCAAGTCTCACCTTCAACTGTAGTACCCTTGAGTGATGTACTTATGCTAAAATTGCTTCAGTAAAAGTTACCCAGCTGCATAAATGGGTAAACAATTGTAAAAGCTTAAAATTGTAAACTGATTTATTTGGAGAAAAGCCTCAGCTAAATGAATAAATGTAAATATCAGAGCATGTCCAGCCTCAGGGAGCAGATTAAAGGTCAGTCCCCCCCCTCCTCATCCACAATGGGACCTGAAGAGATTTGTTTAACCTGTCTTTGACCAAAGCCTCCAGTTGTAAGTAAAAGCATACAAATGATCACTGGGAATGTTGGTACATGCAATCTTTCATATGGATCTTTAATTGTCGGGTAAATTTACAGCATTGGCCGTACATATTCGCCACCACAGCAATATGTAACAAATGTTGACATGAAAAATATATAATCTTAGGGACAGGAATTTTAGGTTTTCGAAGTGGTGCGTTTATTGTTGGTGCCCCGAGTTTGAGCGACTTTCAAAGAATTTGCAGAAGAGCCCCGAGAACTCAAGCGCCGCACTTTCGCGCCTCTCCCGGTTCCGGGCGCAGCGCGCTGTCACGGTGTCCTTTGGGGGGGAGAGACGCACGCACGCGCGCGCGCGCGCGCGCGGGGCGTTGGGGGGGGGGGATTGGACGAGCGCAACTTCCCGCAGACGGAGCGCAGCGCTCACTGGACCCGCAGCCCCTCCGCAGAGCCACATCGTCACCGCACCGCCGCTGTCATTCGCACCGCATCCCGTGCAGGTGGTCCGATTCCCGAGGAGAAGAAGGACCGCACTCGAAACGCCCGATGAATTCAAAGGCAGAGACCACTTTGCTTCTTATTTTTGTGGCTTTAATCGCGCAAGGTAAGGCAGCACACTGAAGGAACTTTAAAAAAAGAAAAGAAAAAAAAACAGAAATTCGTGTCCCGCCTGGGTGCGACTCGAGAGGTGTGTAATAGCGATTGATGATTGATCGTTGACTGATTGACTGATTGATTGGGAAATGAGACGGGCATCCCGGAGCTGCCCCGGGCGGGTGGAAGAGCTGATGACAGAGGCTGAGCGGAGGCTGCCCTGCTTTGCGGTCCGGTCCGGTCTTGTCTCGTTCGGAGAGAATGATTGCGCGCGGTCAAGGTTGTTCGCCTCTCGCGAACTGCTTCACGTGGACCATTCGCCCTGATGTCAGTCAGTCACGCTCCGAACCATCTCAAAAGTTACTTCTCGGTAATAACGCGTCGGGACAGAAAAAGTGATGTATCAAGTAGCTGGACTATCAGTCTTCATACTAGTAGTCTGTCCAAAAACAGGCAGCACACTTATTCAGACATTGTTTGACACATATGATATGATATGTAACTTTTTGTCGATTGGCATGGACAGGTTTGTTGTAACACCGGCCGAAAGACAGTTTCAAAATGAAAAGACGGTATATCACGACTGCAAGATCTGTTTGTTTTTAATCATAGCGTTTTTTTTCTCTGGAGTTGCAGCTATTATCTATCGGGTTCTGTTTTGTGTCGTGTCAGCCAGAATTTCTGCGCCTTTCTCGCCGGCAAATCGGAATCGTTTTGACCGTAACTATGAGCCGTTACGTGTCTGCAGCGCGCGTGCGCGACAGACAAAGCGTCCGCGTGAAAATTGCCCCGCGACTGAAGAAAGTAAGCGGATGACCGGACAAGAAGAAACTTTGTAGGTGATGTTGTCTAACCCATATGTTTGCAGTGAATCCCTTGCATGGATGGTTTGAAACGAATACGAAATAATGGAGGTATGTATCGAGAGGGACAATATTATTAAATACATCTTTGACTGTGTCTGTGCCACTTCTTCTTTGGTAAAACAAGCCAGGCCTCTTACGGCGGGAAAACATTGTTTCTGAATTTGGAGAGAGATTTTGGATTTTTTTGAAAAAAAAAAAAAAATCTGTTAATTACAACTGAGTTCAAGTCATTGTGAACTAAACGCTTCCATCGTACATGAGCGATAAGTATGAACATACATAGAATGTCTTTATGACGTCAGTGCGTCGTCATTCGCTACATGTCACGTGACTCAGGTGGACAGGCCGCCACGGGACACGCACGTGTTGCAGATGGGCCCTCGATGGGTTTTGCGCAAAAAAAGACAGAATTTAGGCATTTCGCCACCTTAACAGGGCGCACAGGCAATGTTGTGACGTACAGTATAGTTTTATTACATTATATGCACGTAGTTGCACATTTTATGGCTCATAAAATGCTCCAGTTTTAGTAAGACGAGTTATTAGAAAAAGTGCACAGATGTAAATTGTACTGGTGATAATATAAATAGGCAATGACGTGTCAGCCAAATAAATTCCTCAATATACACCGTTGTAGAGGTATTTCTGCTGAACATCTAACTACATATAGTAAACCTTATGAAGTACTGTGCACCTTAAAGATCCAGTTATTACTGTGCATCATGAAAGGTGACTTCATCCTCGTCCTTAGTCTTCATTGTGTTTGGTGACTTTGGACTAAAATGATCCCTTTTTGATTTTCTTCAGTACATGAGGGGGGGAAAAAAAAAAACCAAAGTATGTATAAATATAATCCTATGTGTCACTGAAAACAGTTGGCTCAGGCCGCAGCAGTGTGTGCGGAAATGCACGAATGCTGACTTTTATGCTATTGAATGTAGGGCTCAGTCAGTGGCAAATCTCAGGTGGCCCTGTGATGTTCCTGAATGCATGTGTCAGTTCCTGTTTACTTCAGTAACAGGATTTCTTGAGAGAAAAGCAAGCAATTGAAGTCAGTCCCCTGATCACGGAATGCAATGTGAGCAGAACAGCTAGAGCTGGTAGGGAATCAGCGCTAGGAGATTATGCCTTCATTTCTCATGAGAGATCAGTGGTCAGTGATACATTATCCTTTATTGCAGCGACACTAGCTGAACCCTTGGAAGTGAAAACTGTTAGTTTGTGGTATAGTACTTCCCTGGACCCTTATTGTTGATTGGAATTTGCTCACCATGATTTCAAATGCAATAAGCCATTGGAAAGTAGATGCAGTGTTCATGTGTGGTCAGTGCACTGCTTATTTATTGTTATGAATATGTAAGAAATGAATACTTTTATTGCGCTGGCATTATTTAGCAACTTAACTGAGACAAAAAACACCTCTCCCCACCTGTAAAAAGAAGGGAGCAGAACTGAAGCAAGTGAAGGACAGAGGATGAGAAAGAGCTCTGTTTTTAACTCTTTTGAAGACTCGAACCATCCGCCAATACACCTACACATTCCTACTGGTATTGACGTTACCTTATGAAGTCACCAGCTTTAGAGTTACCGAATGGCTATGAACTGCAGTTTTGAGGTTTGAATTTTACCCCTTGTAAGTGTGATGTGCAGTACCCCCCACCCCACCCTCCAGCCTACGCCCTGTTTCCTCCTGAAATAGCTGAAATATTGTTCTGGAGGCGTGTGAGTGAGTCATCCTGGAGGATTAGAGAGGAGGAATTGACCTGGATGGGGGGCTCTGAAGTAGAATGATTAAGTCAAGCTGGAAGAGTTGCGGTGCCTCCCTGGTGTTGCTGCTATTCCTCCCGAGGCTCCAGCTGCAGGGGCATTCTGGGGTATGCAACAATACCTTTTCATCAGAACAGCAGCCATGAATCCTATGGGTGGCTGGAGGGCAGCGTCGGTGCATCAGTGTGATATCCAAATATGTGTCTTTTACTCATTCCAATTCTTTCTTGAAGTCTGTTTATTACTTGGCATTTTCATTTGAGATGGACTGCTTAACTGGCCTTTCTGTTTAGTAATCAATGCCTATCTGTGCGGAAATGCATGGCTCAAAAGGCCATGCGGGAAAACACGGGGTAGCGTGGAACGCAGCTGCGTAAAATTTTGAAGGTAACCGCTTTACCTGCGTGTTCAGTCCTTTGGTAAATCATTTATCCTGTGGCGAATATAGCTAAATCATCTAACAATCATTTCAAAAGAAATACAAGAGTTGGTAAAATTCTAAGTCATGTTGAATAAAGGTGGCAGCTAAATAATAATTATCTTCACTGCGATAATGTGTAAGTTGCAAAGTATATTAAACACTACAGGCATGCTTATGCCATACTCTGTAGCCTGAAGAAATAAATGCAAGCAGGATCTCTATTTTTAAAAATCGAACAGATCGCTCAAACAGCTAGTATTTCCTCGCATGAGTTGCATCTGAGCAGCCACTGTTTCGACAGTGTAAGCCTGCTGTGATAATCTCTATTCCACTCTGGTAGGGGATACTTCCAGCATCATTTTTAGTTTTATGAGTCTCCTAAATGTTCAAAGTTCATGTTCAGTTACAGCTGCATAATGATAATTGTCAATTCAAACAAAGGAAATTTACATCAGAAAGCAATCTGAAAATGCCAAAATTAGAAGTTAATGAAACGAATGAGCAGGAGGGGGTGCGGTGGCGCAGTGGGTTGGACCACAGTCCTGCTCTCCGGTAGGTCTGGGGTTCGAGTCCCGCTTGGGGTGCCTTGCGACGGACTGGCGTCCCGTCCTGGGTGTGTCCCCTCCCCCTCCAGCCTTACGCCCTAAGTTGCCGGCTTAGGCTCCGGTTCCCCGTGACCCCGTATGGGACAAGCGGTTCTGAAAATGTGTGTGTGTGTGTGTGTGAAACGAATGATGTTTCCAGCCACCGTGCTTCTCTAAAGTTAGCAGCTGGGTTAGTTGTGATCAGTAAAGTTTTGTAATTTCCTAGAAATAGGTAATTTTGCAAAGCATGTAATTCTAACTGGACTCCGTCTCCTTTATGTGTTTTTGTTGCTTTGTGCCACTTGCAGTACACGTCGAGAGTCCCTGGAGCTATCCCAGTCTCGGCAGCGTAGATCTAATTTAGACAAATTGTGTCCAAGCAGCAAGGTATTGTTACCTGTCTGTCCCTGTAGCGTGGCCCCTGCCATGCAGCACATGTTCCAGTGTGACAGTGCCTGACCCCCACTCACCTTGAGGCTGGACGACACGCACACCTCCCCTGTCTCTGCCTGTTAAAGACATTCGTTTCTGTGACAAACGGGAAGTGGCATTTCATGCCCAGTCTATGATGTGAGGGTGTGTTCTCTACTGTGATGTGGTTTCTCTTATTGATTCTGAGAAGCTCATAGAGACCTCCAGGTGGTGGACCTCTCCTCCTAGCTTCTGTTAGCTTCTGCTGAATGTGGATTTATGGACGGTGTTGTACCGAAGCACAGAGTGTTTCCAAATGTCCTGGAGAAGTTGCTGTTGGTAGGGACTCCTTCCGTGTGCGAGTGCTGATTGCACATTAGTGTCCGTCATCGATTCCTCCGTAGTAAAACTGTAGTTGTAGCGAGTGGTCCAGCTGTTTGTGGTACACTGCTCATGAGGGTGTCTGAAACGATCTTATGCACGCAAAGACGTCACAAGACCAAAATCGATCAGTCTTTGAATGCTCAGATCAGTTTAGATCTGCAGAGCTTTGAAGACTCGGATCAGATCTGCAATGCTGCGGTATGATTGCATTTGATGTGTTTGTTGATTCTTCCGTTTCATTTCTCCCCTCCATTACTCTGTTAGGAAAGGCGTTTCATACATTGGTGCATCAAAAGATCAGTTCAAATGGAACCAACCAGGATGTTAACAGACTTCTCCTTCCTGCAAATAGTATTATTAGAACAACTTTTAAGAGTTGTTTATAAGTGATTTATTTTCACATTGCATGTTACTATGCCATTACTCTTTCATGACCCAAGGTGGGTAAGAGAAGTCAAAAACAATACTCCGATAAAAGTTAGAAAGGGGAGCATGATGGTGCAGTGTGTAGTGCTGCTGTCTCACAATTCCTTGGTTGTTTGGGTGTAGATTTGAATCTTCTCAGTCTACGTAGAGATTGCTTGTTCATGGGTTTCATTGTGGTGCTCTGGTTTCCTCCCACCATCAAAAGACGCTCGTTTCAGAGGGACTGGTCACTCTGAATTGCTCTTAGTGCGGGAATGTGTGTCTGTATGGGTACCCCGCAATGGGCTGGCACTCTGACTAGCCTGTGCAATAAATTAAATCTGTTGTGTCAAAAAACGAGATATTGTCAAGTAGACTAATGAATATAAAACAAATAAAATACCACAGTCTGGTAGCTTTTTCTAACCATTATTTATGTGACACCTTTAGCACACACACTGTCTGGAACTGCTTGTTCCGAGTGGTGTTACGGTGAACTACTCACCTCTGTTGTAAAAGTAGTTTTAGGGTGTTACAGTAAACTGGTATTTATGCCTGTACATTTATAAATTACTTGACTCCTCCCACATCCTGTATGTCTGCATCAGTTCTGTTACCCTAGTTCTCCTCACGTATTGCCACTTGCTTCGCAGACATATACATCAACCTACAACTCATCATTCCCAAAACAGAGGTCCTTCACCTCCCAGCTGGTGAAACTGAAAAACTTCCTAATTTCACCTACTTCATTGGCTAAGAGCCTGCTGGTAACGATCAACTTAAATCTTTCTCTTAACATATCAAAGAAACCACCTGGTCCTGTAGATACAGCCTGCAGGATCTGCCCTTATCTCACAACAAATTCTACGCTACTGCTGCTCCAGGCCATGGTGATATCCCACCTGGACTGCTACAACTCTCTTCTGTGCAGCATTCTGGCCTCTGCCATCAAACCTCTCCAGCCGATACAGAACACTGTTTGCATGAGTTGTGTTTGACCTACACAAGTGCTCCCACACATCTGTCCTCCTCATCTCTCCACATCGTATTCAACGCTCTGGTTATCTCTTGCAAGACCATCAATGGATCTGCTCCCCAATATCTACAAGAGCTGATCAAGTCGATCCACCCCAACCATACTGCTATCCTCCTCCACCTGTGCTCGCTTGGTGGTACCACACATAAGAAGGTCCAAAATCAAAAGCACAAAGGTTTCTAGCTCCGGTGTGGTGGAATGACCTTTCCCCGTTACTCAGAGCTGCTGAACTTCTCTCAACATTCAAGGAGGGCCTCAAAACTCACCTTTTTTGGAGTTACTTCTCCCCCGACCTTCTATGTGCTCAATAAACATCTAGTAAGCAACCTGTTTTTTTTTTTTTTTTTTTTTAATTATTTTAAAAGTCTTTATACATCTGCTCGTGTAATGTATTCTGGGCTATATGATATCTAACAAACTGTCTATACTTAATCACATATCTGCATCCAAATCGCTCCTTCTGTTGACGTAACGCACTTTCATATTGCTCTCTGACATGTGCATTGCGTTGGATACAGATGTCTAGTAAACAAATGTAAATGTACCGTACATGCATAAAAGTTCAACCCTCTGACAAGCTTGCATTCTTATATTTGTAATAATTTAGAATGAGACAAATAAAAAATGAATGCGTTGAGTGTTTCTTTGTCATTGTCACGCAGCTAATCCAAGCATGCCTAATGAGCCACATTTACACACTTCTGAATCTCATTTAAGGAGGCCCCCCTGAAACCTGCCTTCATTTCCACTTGTAGCCCGATGGTGGATTCTGCCCGGTGACAGGAAACGCACTCGCTTCAGGGAATCCAGCATTTCATAGCCGCTCTGAACAAAGGTTGAGTTTGGTTGCTGGAGCACAAAGCCAGCCGTGAGTCGTTTATTGCTTTGTTGAATACAGGAATTTGTTGCTTGTTTGCGAAAGAATGTCGTCAGAAATGGAACGTAAGGTCTGAAGGTACTTTCTGAAATCCTCGAGCAAGCTGAGATCACAGCGTATTCTCTCCTTAAGCTCTAAAACTCCAAAATATGCATCCTTTTATCCCTGCTCTATTTTTGTATTGCTTTCCTTTGTTTACAAGGTTTTGATGGAACAACGATCTAAAGTATAGGTTCTATTTATAGACAGAATCAGACTTGCTTTGTCATTATATAAGTGCTTAAATGCCCCAAGATTTTCTGTCACACAATAAAAAGCGGAAGCCTATAAATAGACTAGATTCCTCATGAATGCATGATATCACAACACTACATTGACAGAGTTTTTCAGATGTATTCATTTATTCAGTGACATGCATGGCTGATTGTTAAAATGGCACATTCTCTTAGCTCATGGTGACATTCTCGTGCACTTAAGATAGGGCTTGGGAGTGAGAGAAGACCATCTTATCGGAAAGCAAGTGCTGAAATTCCAGCTGATGGATCTATTCCATAGGTTTTTCTATTTAACTCACGAGTTCTCATGCTCTTGTAAGATGTTTCAGGCTCTACAGCCTCTGCCTGGATGTTTCAGAATTTCCTCCCACTGTAATAATGATTCGGACCCATTGCTCAAAGTCCATCTTCACGTTAAAAGTTCCTTGAACTGAGCAATTTCTATGGCTTATTCTAATTTTTCTATTCTTATGCAAAGACTTGTTCAGAGAGGTTTGGAGACTGTTTGAAAGCTTCTCTTGAACTTTACAAGTCATATTAAATCCCAAATGTCATCCCTTAGCTTTTCAGTAGGAAATGTCAAGAAACACAGAACTGCAATTGAGGTTTTCCCCCAACAAAGGTCCAGTTAATTAACAGTTATGATTGGCTTAATTTTCTTGGTCAGTTACAACAAGATTTCTGCCTTTAGGTTTTTTGATGGTCATGCCAATACTTAAATAAAAAGGCTTAGGTTTCTTTTGCCCTTGTCAAAATAACTATTCTTTCTGCAGTTAAAATAACTCTTTTGAGTCATATTTTAACTTGTATTCCTTGTATTCCCTTTTTTTACTTGCGTCAGTCTGCTGTGCCTCAATGTTTAATGCGGACAATGTATGAACAAAAGACTACTTGAATTGGGTCTTCCAGTGAGTATGTTAGTGTTCCAAGTTCAAAAGTTTGCTATTGTACATTTGAAAACAAATGCCTCAAGTTATTTTTGTCTCGTTTATACTTAACAAAAATTAATAATTAATGCTTTGATCAAAAGTTGGCATAATTTAAATTGAGTTCACAGAACCATCTTTGAAACTAGGACATATTGCTTGTTTTTAAAAGCAACAAATCTAAATTGATAAGTGATACCAGATTATGTAATGAAACCCAGTTATTTACGCATATAATTATGTATAAATATGTAATTTTAAGGGACAGAAAAGTCAAAGTGTTTATTAATCACACACACACATCATCTGAAACCGCTTGTCCCATATGAGGTCGCGGGGAGCCGGAGCCTAACCCAGCAACACAGGACGAAAGGCTGGAGGGGGACGGGACACACCCAGGATGGGATGCCAGTCCATCACAAGGCACCCCAAGCGAGACTCAAACCCCAGACCCACCGGAGAGCAGGACCCGGTCCGACCCACTGTGCCACCGCGCCCCCCGTTTATAAATCATCAGTGCATATTTTTCCAAGCCATCAAATGATGCTGATCTTTTAAATAAATAAATAAATAAAATAAATAAATTTCTCTTGCTTTTATGGCCTGCAACAACTCAGAGGGCAGTTTTTTTATTTCCTGCTTTACACTCTCACTTGACTAAGGAGACGAAGGAAATGAGCAGTGTCTGGTCAAACCAGTAGAGAAGGTTGGCTTTGCAAAGGTTGCCTGGCAAGGATGATGTGCTCTCTCCACAGCAGGTCCAACACAGACAGTTGTACCATCATGTATCAAAGGCTGGCAGAACCTGGCGGGAGGCAATCAGAGTCCCACTTTGAGAACTCTCCTCCTTTCCATGTGGAAGAACACATCTGCAGGCATGGCTGGCTCATGGCAAAGTGGAAACACACTTCTGCGCTAGGGGTGGGTGACCTTCAGCCCCCAGTCAAATAGTTTTCTCAGGGGCAAATAGCCTGGCCAAGAAATGTAGCTCTGGGGGACCTGCTAAAAGCTTTACCTCTTGTTACACTCACTTCCTTTGCTCTCAACTTGCTCACTGAGGGTCAGCTGCTCTTGGGCAGATAGGAGTGACTTTTCTAAAGGGGACGTCTGAAAAAAAACCACAGATGATTTATGATTCATAAGCAGTCATTTCGTGAATATGTTTTTTTCTTTTTTTGTTTTTGTGACAGTCTTACACCTGTTTTACTGGAAGTTTACGTAGGCCATCCAAAACGTTATGAGGCCGTTTAATGGCAGTTGATGTTTGGAGTACATCATTACAGATTACTGTCAAATTGTCCCGCAGCTCTTATCGCTTCGTTGCTGTGCAACGTAGCTTTCCACAGTAACATGCTATGCTGGATTTTTCTTGTTTTTGTGTATGCAGCACTGCTGGAGTGTGTGCGCTCTGTTGGGGAGCGTGACTAATGTGGGTCTCTCTGGGATCTGCTTTAGCCAACACACACAGTGCACACAAGCACACAGAGGAGGATGAGCACCATTAACATCTGCTGTTACATTAATTCCTTTGGCACTTACAGTAGACATCCTCTAGGACAAAAAATGAACTAAATATTGTAAAATGGCAACATTAAATGATAATCCCCAGTTACAATATTAGTATCAAGTATGAAGATCTTCACACTGTAATACTGTGCTCTAAGACCCCAGAATATTTATTTATGGGTCTTTTACAATTGTACTTTATATTTATTTGCAGTACCTTAGCCTATGAGACACTCACCATATTTCTTTGTCTTAAGAAACGGCAAACATTTATTACCAAGGGCATGATGGTTGATTGATTATTTTCAATGTCCACACAGACTGCTTTTCATCCAAGGGGGAGGATCGGCTCTTCCGACGGCTTTTCCGGCGGTACAACCAGTACATCCGTCCTGTAGAGAATGTGTCCGATCCGGTGACAGTGGAGTTCGAAGTTTCCATTTCCCAGCTGGTCAAAGTTGTAAGTCTGTAAAGATTGAAATGATTTTAACTTAAAATCATGTACACGTTGTCAGTGTTCAGGACAAAAGGGACTGTTGGGAATGTGCTAATGCTATCAGAAATGTTATGGAAATAAGTATACATTCAAATTTATACCACTTTGTGTTTTAATCTCATAAATATTTTGTTTTTTTTCTGCAACAATTGCAGTATGCTTGGTGAAGGACATACTCACTTTTTATTAAAAAAGGAAATAAAAATATTTCATACTTTGTTATGGAAACTGAGATTCCTGCTATTTAAAATCAGTTTTCTTAACATTCACATTGATTTAAGGAAATTCACATAGATCTAATTTAAAACATTCTATAAATAGAGAACTTCACAAGTAATAGAGGTCACAAAATCTTATCATGGTTGGGGTTTAGTTGGAGGCTGGAATTATAGCAGGAAGATTTTCTTTTCTCAGCTCCTACTTTCATTGTACAATGTAGTAGAAAAATACTGTAATAATTATAGTTCACTACCCTTCACTACAAAAGGCATTCATTATTTTCATTTATAATGGTCAAGTACAACTCCACTCAGTAACTGTTCTCCAATGTGCAGAACAAAATGTATTCACAATTACATTTATTGTGACTATTTCAACGCTTAGCCAACACTTATGCCTGCTTATACAAATGTATATTGTACGGCGACCACTGAGGTTAATTACCTTCCAAAGGTTATAACATTTTTTACCTCCTGGACTTCAAGCACCAGCAAATAGTTTTCATATTACGTCTGCCTCCTTAACTAGTATTCTACTTGGTGCACTTTGTTTAGCTAAAAGGCCTTCACAGTTATTAGATTCAATAATCTAACATAATTGTTGTTTATTTTTCTATAGGATGAAGTGAATCAGATTATGGAGACCAATCTCTGGCTAAGGCATGTAAGTTGCATTTGCTGCATGTTTTTCTAGGTATGTCTTGTGGTTATTTTTGCCTTAAATATCTAAACCAATCGATATCAATAAGAAGAATGAACAGTTTGCTCTAGAGGAAGGCTGGGAAAGGGTTGGAACTGGAACATCGCTCAGAGTAAAACACTTGCAAGACTCAAAGTCACTCAAGGCTAGTTGCACGGTGTTCTCTTGACTGGGAGGTTCTTAGTTTGAATATCAGTGTTCCTGAACATTACCAGGGATTTTATGGGCACCCCTTAATTATCTAGCACCAGCAAGATTTTTTTGGTTGACCTCACTGTCCTATTTTAATGGACTCTGAGCCACATATGGATGCTAACCAGTTTGTTTAGATAGACAGAAATCAAACATTTGGACAGCTGTATCAACACATATTGGCAGTTGGCCTGTCATAGATTTCCAACGACAGTTTTTGAAGGAGGAACCTACCAGGTGCCATGATACAAAAATAAAATTTTTAATGCAACACTTTGCTGCTAAGGCCAGTCAGCCATTAGCCCAAGTGCAAGTCTTCCAATTTGAAATCAGTCTTCCGTTAACAGGGCAACAGCTGTGATCCAGTGGAAAAGTTGTCTTTTAGTGCACTATGCAAGTGTAACTGGATGGGCTCCAATCCTCCGTCATCCAGCCACTGCTGAACAGAGGCAGTCGGCCTTTCAATAGTCAGTGTTTGCGCTTTTAGGTTTCCTTGCAGCTAGTGTGGCGTCTGTTGTTTGACATCATCTATGGCGTTCATGGCCCCTCATGACACTCGTTGATGGAGGGATGCGCGATGCCCAGCAGGACTCTATAATTAAACAGAGCGGAGTGCTTAATGGAACAGCGTGTGTTTCCTCTAAATCCAGGCATGTCAAGCGGGGCCATGCACAGAAAGCTGTCTCAATAATAGATTACGTTAAATATACACGGCATGGGGGTACGCAGACACAAAAACACCCATGGCGTATTAGAACACAAATCAAATAGGAGCCTTTCTGTGGCTCTTGTATGCTTGTTGTAGTCAGAGAACATGACAACATTACTGAGAAGGATTGGAGACAATGAGAATAAAATAAAAAAAAACTAAATAATAATGCCAAGCCTGTTCTATAATGGGAATGTTTAAGTTGTAATGTTGTGTCACAGAATTCTCGTGTAATGAAATTGTAAAATAAAACAAGGGATATTACAGTGTGAGCCAAATACAAAGAATTATACACATTCAGACACACGCAGAGAACATAATGTCCCTTAATCTGTCACTATTCCACCACTTTCAAGGATGCAGTGGTAGAAAAATCATTAGTCACTTTTTCCTGTATATGAATGATTGGTCTTTTGGAGCCCAGTAAAATTCCTAGAGACGTGCAGCTGAAACTCAGTGTCACCAATGGCTGCTGAAGAAGCGTCGGATAAAATATTTACGATCCGGATTAGAGAGCGTTTAAGGAGAAGAAGGCTTCAGCTCTTGGCGCCTCGGTGTGATGCGTGTCTGTGGCAGAGTGCTTTCTGTCACACTCTCCTGCTTTTAGAAGATAAATGAGAGAGAGCTTCTTTCTGAGGATCATTGTTGGGCTCTGGTGTACTTACAACTCGTGAAGAGTCTGGCTTTGAAACTGTAACGATAAATACCATACTATGCTACACAGTACAAATGAAATATTACCTTCCCAAAGCTCCTTCTCTTGACAGTGTATTTTTATTTAAATCACAGCCACTCCACTGCTTACATGACAAGGATCAAAACTGGAGTCCCCGATTGTGTCATCAGAAGTCCATGACCTCTTATGGAGGCTTCTAAGACTACTTCATAGTTATTATCTTGAAAAGAACTTAAATGATCAATAAATTAAAAGGAGGTTTCATTTAAAATGGCGGCCCGGCAAGATGGTTGAATACAAAAGAGAGTGAGATGAAAAAACTAGAAATTAACATAGTGATGTAAATAAATTACAATTAATTTTTTATGTGCACCAAACGCAACGTTTATTTGCGTACAATTTCACTGTGTGCTCTGTCCTTTTGTTCTATGTTTTTTTGATTCAGAAATGCATAATTGGTCATGATGTTTCATTTCAGTGGGACACAGGCCTGCGGTTCACTTCATATTAATAAAACACAAATATCTCTTGGGAAAGAGTGAATAAGCCCTGCACGGAAGCCCTACCATATTCCTGTAGTTGCACGTTAGTCATCAGGAAGATGTCTGTACCATTTCAGAATTTCAGATCTGACAAGGTTGTTCTGTCGTGAGCTTTTCTAGTTGCTGTGTTTTAACAGAAAAGTATAATCATAATAAATGTTAAAAATCTTTTAATGGATCCAATCTATAACAGAAAATCGTGTGATTTCATAATAATAATAATTTGCAATTAATTAGCTAGCTAAATCACGATATAGCACGGGACTTGTAAATTCTGAGATGAAACAGTTTGGTATTTATTAAACCCCTTAATACCCAAATATTAATATATAAAATATGTATGTGATATGGGGGTGCAGTGGCGCAGTGGGTTGGACCGCAGTCCTGCTGTCCGGTGGGTCTGGGGTTCGAGTCCCGCTTGGGGTGCCTTGCGACGGACTGGCATCCCATCCTGGGTGTGTCCCCTCCCCCTCCGGCCTTACGCCCTGTGTTGCCGGGTAGGCTCCGGTTCCCCGTGACCCCGTACGGGACCAGCGGTTCTGAAAATGTGTGTATGTGATATTTTAAGAGAATTTTTTTACCAATAAACTGGGTTTGATTGTCAAACACCAACAGCAGGAAAATATGGGGCCACACTCTTACATTACTCTCAGCATTATTCACATTTATTTAGCTGACACCTTTGTCCCAAGGAACTTACTGTGGCAGATAAGTAACTTACCCATGTATACAACAGGGTGGTCTTACTGTACTACTTCAGACTTCCATTGCTCAAAGGTATTAGAATATTGGTGGGGTTTTAAACCAACAGCCTTCAGGTTCCAGTCAAGTCCACACCACTACACACCCTGCAGCTCCACACTGGATATGTTTGATCAATTCATATGTTAAAACACTGTCTTTTCCATCCTTTTCAGATTTGGAATGATTACAAATTGAAATGGAGTCCAGCAGAATTTGATGGCATTGAGTTTATTCGTGTTCCCTCAAATAAAATATGGAGACCGGATATTGTGCTGTACAACAAGTAAGACGTCTGAATTTCTTCTTAGAAAGCCTGTTGCAGTTTTTACACTGCTTACCGTTTGAAACAGTTGGTTATAGAAGTGTTTTAGGTTAAATGCATTACATGATGATACAGACATAAACTTTTCTAACAAACTGATATCGTTAAATCTTTTGGGTACCTGATGTTTGTCACTCATGTTCTTTGTCCCATTAAACATACAATCTGACATAGTACATCTGATATTTGTTAGAAACCAGAACAGTTAAAAAATGTTCGGTAACCAATAAACCACATACAGATGTGCTGTTGTCCTCAGTGCTGTTGGGGATTTTCTTGTGGAGGACAAAACGAAAGCACTTCTGAAGTATGACGGGACGGTGACCTGGGTTCCTCCGGCTATTTTTAAAAGCTCTTGCCCAATGGACATCACCTATTTTCCCTTCGACTATCAGAATTGCTCAATGAAGTTCGGCTCCTGGACCTACGACAAGGCCAAGATTGACCTCGTCCTGATTGGCTCCAAAGTCAACCTAAAGGACTTCTGGGAGAGCGGGGAGTGGGAGATCATTGATGCTCCAGGATATAAGCATGACATCAAGTACAATTGCTGCGAGGAGATCTACCCTGACATCACATACTCCTTTTACATACGGCGCCTCCCGCTTTTCTACACAATCAACCTCATAATCCCCTGCCTGCTCATTTCCTTCCTAACAGTGCTGGTATTCTACCTGCCCTCTGACTGTGGAGAGAAGGTCACTCTTTGCATCTCTGTTCTCCTCTCCCTCACTGTCTTTTTGCTGGTCATCACTGAGACCATCCCATCCACATCCCTGGTCATCCCACTCATTGGCGAGTACCTCCTCTTCACCATGATCTTTGTCACACTGTCCATCGTGATCACTGTCTTTGTGCTCAACGTGCACTACCGCACTCCCATGACGCACACCATGCCTGGCTGGGTGCACACCATTTTCCTAAGAGTTCTGCCTCGCATCATGCTCATGCGTCGGCCTGCAGACCAACAGGAGGCCAGGGGTGGGAGTGGGAGTGGAGGAACGACTGGGAAGAAACGGAGAAGCAGCACCTCGCAGCAAGGTGCCGCCATGAACTGCCTAGAGTATGGTGAGGCCAAGGCACCTACTGACACCAAGAAGTGCCCCTGCCAGCACGGCAAGGATGCCCCCGAGCCTGACACTGGCAAACTTAGCCGGCAGCTGAGCCCACAGCCTGTCAACACAGTGGTGGCCTTCTCTGTGGTCTCACCTGAGATTAAGCAGGCTATAGAAAGTGTCAAGTACATTGCAGAGAATATGAGGAGCCGCAACAAAGCCAAAGAGGTAAGGCTAAGCCTGTCTTGGAAGTCCCATCAGGGCTTAAACACACTGTAACCATAGACTGCTCCATAAAGATGGAATTACATAGCAAAAGTGGAATAGCTCAACAACACCGTAGAGAGTTATATCACCACTGAGGGAATCAATACGAACATCCACGGTGGATCAAATGCGCTGCTCCGACAACTCTACTGCGTAGGGCCAGGAAAGACCAGCGAGCTTTACAGAGCGCAACGATTGTTGTTAATTGTCGTTTCAAGAGGATGATAAAAGAAAAAAATCAGTGCCATCTTCTAAAAATCCATCAAAGCCATAAAATGCATTGATATCAGATATAAGGAAATAATATATATGTGTAAGTAAACACTTTTTCCGATGTGCCTTCAAAATGCGTGTTTGGGAAAGAGGAAGAAACGGAGTTGAGTTTTGTTTGACAGAATAAGCAGTAAGCTAGGCAGGGATATAAATGCCATCAGTTTGATCTTTGTTCTGTGGAAGATTCAAAGAACTCATTTCTTCTTAATCTCGGGTCCCAAAATACCTCAGAGCTTAACGCCGATTTTCAAGCACAGAAAACAATTCGGAGTAACATGAAATGTGGACTTGCTCTACCTGTGACTCCAGTTTAATCGTGCAAAGGTGCAATAGATGAAAGTCTTTGCTGGATTTTTTCAGAAGGATTTCAGTTTACCTTGTAAAGATAGTGACAGAAAAACAGAGCACAATAGCAGGTACTGATAGGATTAGGTAAATCAGGACGGCGATACGAGTTTATCTAAATATTGGTACCGCTCATGGTAATTGTGGCATGCAAAATCGTTAGTTAAAAGTCACAGATAATGGATTTTATGTGTTCTACATGGTTTTGGCAAAAAGCACAAAAGCAGCACAGTGGTAAATCACAAAAATTACACTGGCAGCTTGTGTTCTATCTCATATTGATCAGGCATTATCTTACTTTTAGATAATATTTTCTATGTTGTTGAAAGTGACTATATTTTCCTTTATAATGCATAATAGTCGCAAGTGATTTAGGACACCGAAAAATGGAAAATGTATTTTTTTAGGCTACATATTTTATGCCTGCATCTTATTGATTAATGCTAATAAATGTATATGTTCTTTTGAGGGTGAGGCTGAAATGAATAAATGAAGAAAGCGCATTCTTGGGAAGAGTGACAATTAAGAATAAAAGCAAGTGGTGCCACCCCTCCCCCCATTACGAAACAGTTCTCTTAAGTGTCCAGATAAGTTCGGCGAATGTTTCCGGGCAAGTCCAAAAGCAGGGGAATGTGCAAGGCGTACTGTGTTTGCACAGTCCACTGATAATCTGTGTACCCACAGGAATGTGGACATCAAGCGCAGGTCCCCCAGTGCGGGCTATAACCATGCAGTTTGTGCTGCAGTGCCTTCACTGAGTTCTCCCCGCTTAACCCTGACTTCCACATTTATATTCATTTATTCATTTAGCTGATGCTTTTCTCCAAAGCGACTTAGAGAAAAAAGCCACCGAAAATGATGCACCCATTTATACAGCAGGGTAATTTTTACTCGCACGATTTAGGGTAGGTACCTTGTTCGAGGGTAGTACGGCAGGAGTTGGGATCTGAACATGCTGACTCGGAGGCCAGAGGGGGTAACAATTACCATGACACCACATGCTGCCCCCTTGTAACGGAAGGACAATGTGGAGAATAAATACAGACAGCACAACCGTCACTGGCCACGTTCTGTAATTAACATTGTGCATACAATAAATAAAAAGAGCGCAACATATGTTTTCATCCTGCAAGAGCCAGGCAACATTCACAAAAATGCCCCTTGGCAGAACTCTGGTCACAGTGGTAGTTATGGCCTTATTACTGGAAATGATGTCTCAGTCCATCCAAGGCTTCCGATAGACACCCACCTTAACTATAAACACAGGCCAGCTAATGTCAGTAATCTGAGTCTCTGGCATCAGTTGCGCCTCTAAATTGAGCTGCATTTTTTTTTAATAAGGAGATTTGTTTCACTTAGAGTCAGCTTTCTCGATGACCGTTAACTGAATTACCACAACGTCAATAACACTGTATGCTTCATCATCCATATGCAAAGAAGTTTGCAGTGCTGTTCCTTCAAATGCTTAGGGGGCAGTAGACTTTTTTTTAAATAGAAAATCTCATTTCTTGATGGGAATGCTTTTAAATCTTACATTTTAAAGTCATTCAGCTTGAAATAGAAAGGCAAGGCAACAGAAAGTAAAAATGTCGTTTGAATGTTTTCCTTTATTACTTGCTTTTATTGTCTTGTAATTAATCCTCCTTTCCTCTTATTTCCATGAACCAAAGTCCTCGTTCTCTGGAAGTTCGGAATAATTTGTTCACGCTCCTCTATTCGCGTGTTGACCTTTCTGTGCGCTCTCCTTGTCTCGTGCAGGTGGAGGATGACTGGAAATATGTGGCCATGGTCATCGACCGCATCTTCCTCTGGGTGTTTGTGCTTGTCTGCTTACTGGGGACGCTGAGCTTGTTCCTGCAGCCGCTCATTGGCTTCCTCACGTAGTTCTGCTCCCCAGCATCATGTCTCCGTCATGTAGACTTAAGCAGCACACACATAGACTACCGGGGCGTTCTCTTATTGAAAGCTACAGTATGTCTCCGTTGCCATATTTTGACTATTATATTTTATTTATTTTTCACTATTAATATTTTGCCATATTTAGATGAGTGGTATTTATTTTCAGTAAAATAGTGCAGTACGCTGCGGACGGTGTAAAAAGAATATTCAATGAAGAGTTCTATTATTTCAAGAGATTATTTTCAGTAAATGTGCCAAAATGTTTATTCTTGAAACAATGACGAAAACAGTATTTCGTTTTTACTAGTGTTTACAGTGTTTATTCACTGAAGGTATCTAAAGAAAAAGCAATAAAAACTACCAGTGGGATTTTGTGCAGGAACTTCTTTCGGATTTCACGTGACGTTGACACATGTATGACTGTTCATATTCGCTCTCCATTTCCACAAATTACAGTTAATTCAGCAACATTAACTAAAAAATCACATCCAGCGACAGGGATTAATTAGTTACAGCGTTTTGAACATGAAAGTGTTATGTTACTGTTACTGATTTGTAAATGTATTTATCCCCCCCTCAGTGTACATAATAATGTATTTAATATGTGAGTACATTTTTTTATTTTTTATTGATAAATTGTCTGAAATACTTTTTTTTTTTTTCCTATGACAGGCAGCTGGTATAGTGTTTTAGGAAATCCCTTCTGTAACTATACATACATTAATGATTTACTTCGGTGAAATGCAAATGGACACACTTGGTCCAACGCATACTTTATGTCATGTGTTTTTTAATATCCGTGTTATAGTAAATGTGATGGTTCCTTTATCATGCAAGTTCTTTCTGTGTGTATTATTTAGTAATTGCTACTATATATATTCACTGGAACAATATTGCAGGTTGCATACAGACAAAATTATTTATTTTTGGGTTTTATGTTCTTCCTGCCTCCATACTCCACAGGCTACATTCCAGATTTACTCTGGCCCCACACACACACACACACACACACACACACACGTCTGAACCGCTTGTCCCATACAGGGTCACGGGGAACCAGAGCCTAACCTGGTAACTCAGGGCGTAAGGCTGGAGGGGGAGGGGACACACCCAGGACAAGACACCAGTCAGTCACAAGGCATTCGAAGCGGGACTCGAACTCCAGACCCACCGGAGAGCAGGACCTGGTCCAACCCACTGCACCACCACGCCCCCCTACTCTGGCCACAGTGACCTTTAATATCTTTGTTCAGGGAACTTGTCCGTCGCATACAACCACTCACTAGCAGCTGTTTGTTGGCCTCATAGGCTGATTGTTTTGAAGGACTGGCATGATCTTCAGCATTCCATTGCTTGATGACTGAGTGCTTGCAAGGATATTCACAGGGTTTGACATTATTTTTTGTGCCCTTCTACAGATCTGTACTTTTCAAGGACATTATTCCTCACCTGCTTTAAAAGCAGATCCAAAAAATAAGCAGGGACGTTCTTACGTTGGTTAGATGTGGAAATAAAACACTCGTCTGCACTTACTGGCGGCCTTTCAGGGCACGGCAGATCATTTCTGTGTCGCTTCAGGGTGTGAACAGTGTCCACGTCCCATGTTTGAAGACATTAATTCTCCAGCACCTCCATGGACTTGCTGCAGGAATATATATCTCTTGCGTCAAACTGGTGGCAGTGCGAGCGAGAGTTGATTAGCACTCTGAATAAATATTCAGAAGCATTTTCCTGGTCTTTCATTCACTCCGAATATGCTAATCCTCTTAGATTTATTTAAATCTTGGACTTAAGCCTCATACATAAATAATGTAGGGAGATGAATGAATGTATAAATGCAGGAACGTGTTGACAGACTGCGGCCCCTATGGTGCATTAATGTTTGTGCATAATTGACTCTACAATGGTGTAATAAGAGCTCTCAGTCAACATGGAACCTGCACATTATTTCTGGAGACTGTCCTTTTCATTGAATAGAAAGTGATGATACTGGTGTAAGAGGAGCAATCCTGGAAAGCACAACACTCCCCCCCCAGCTCCAATCCTCTGCCACAACTCATCATCTTCTCCCCCTTCTCCCCAGCCCCTGTACCTTGGTTTGGATGGAGGATCAGTCCGCTTATGTGTGTGCTCAGTCTCAGCATTACACCTCACAGATTAGCACAGACACTGTAATGAGTTTTCTGAAGAAGTACGACCAAGGATGCAGAGACCCAAATCTCTTGCATAATCCGAAGGGATTCCTTACATTCATCTTGACCATTTCTGCTTTACAGCTGAACATGCATTTCCGCGGCATGGGATTACGTCCGGTTTTTACCCTTTTGCACACCTGAAAGCAGCCTCCGCTCAGCTTTCTTCTCCACCTCCCACTCCTACCACGTTTTCCCCCAACTCTATTCTTTCTTCCTTTTCACTCTTCAATAAAAATAGGAAGATCCTCCGAAGTAGACCAGCTTCCTTTTCTTATGACTCCCGGGATGCATGGTACTCTGCCTGCAATACGAAGACCAAGAGGGTATTGCTTGCTATGCAACACTAATTTCCTAATGGGTGACCTTACAGGTGCATTAATACTATTTGACTTCTAGAGGGGATAAAATATATACTTTTAATGCTTCATCCTTTTTCAGAAATGGTAAAGTACAGAAAAATGCATAAATCAGAAACCCCATTATACAACATGTAAATGTTTGATCAGACCTGCCTCCTTACTGACTGGGTTACGATGCGGTATTGCCTAGAGAATTCAAAAGCCATCGTATCGTCTTCATCACAGAAGCAATAGATAGTCCACAAAATCTCTGAATTATAACAATTTGCTCTTTGTAGCTAGTTAGACGACGAAGAAGTCTTACGGAAGAGCCACAAATGGAAACATGCATTATTCAAAGATACACTGAATTTTTAAAATGCTTTTTTATTCTCATGCTGCCTGCTGATTGGACTTTTCTTGGCCTGAGACAGCATCTTTGAGAGGGTTATGTATATTTTAAACTTCCTCAGAATGTGTTTAACGCAGTTTGTTCTTTGATGGCTTCCAACCAAGCAACTGGACAATCAGCCAACGGTGAATCTCTAGGTTGCAATCTGCGATCTGGTTCTCCAGCCACTTAATAGTTGATCTGGATATATCCCTGACCTCATACAAGTTCAACAGTCATGTAGAATTTATTAGTAGTTAGAGATAAGGGTTGAATTGATGAATTACTTCAGGAGAACGTCATGACCTGTGAAAGTGCGTCTAATATATGGCATAATGACAAACATTGAAGGTCTTACGCAGAGTCTTCAATATTTCCTTAGCAAGTACAATTCAATGATCCCAGAGTGTTCCCGTGTGTGATGTAAATCTTGGGTTGGCTCTTTAAATAGGCGAGACACCATGCATCACTGACAAGTCAACTGGAACAAAGTAGAAGAAACTTTTACTCAATAATTAATCTGTGCATTTGAGAGCTCTGTGTTCACAAAGAGCATATTTTGAAAGATGTTTTCGTAAAAAGCATTAATATTTTTCATTTATGTGCAGCTCCAAAATTGGAATTTTGTCCTGGGTGTGTATAAGTGTGAATTTTATTCGTCAATTGCAAAAAAATAAAATCTGTAAGATCTGTTTTTTGTTAAAAGATATTCATGAATAGCAATGTGACATAAATCAAAATGGTAAATAATCATGTTGCATCATAGTTTTTTTACATGTCAAATCTTATAATTGTTATTACTACTGTTTGTCATTTTTCCTGTCTCTGCGAATGGTTCATCTCAAAGTTTCACTATATGAACACGAGTATGAAAAATGCATACTGAGGCCAAGTTAATTTATTTTGCATCAATAAAACACTCATTTGCACCTCCTAATGATGAGTCATTCGTGCTTTTCAAAGCACTTTGACATGACAAGCACCTTTTAACAGCCAATTTACCCAAAATGCCTTTGAGACATGAAGAGATGATGAGGCAGACAGGGGTGTGTTTGCATTGCAGGAGTTCATCTCTGACCTTTTGCAGTTTGTCATTTTTCCTACTGCACTTACTGTGAAGCGCAGCCACGACACACAGAGTGGCTGGAGGTGAATTCACATGCCCTTAGCTTTAACGGTTCGAATGGTACGTCATATATTTTTACTTTGCTACATCCTGATTTTTCCTTCTTTTAATTTAAATTTCATATATGCAATTATTAAAGTACCAAAAGCAATTTGCATAACCTACATTTAAAAATACACTTTTCCCCGGTAGCTCAGATATTAACACAGGCTTCCCTCCAATATCAAGTGTAATTTGTTTCTAAAAATCTACTTGCAAGGTGAGGTTTTTTTCATAAAATTAATGCTTAACAACCATTACTTTAAATGTGACAAATAACACATTCCTGAGCCAGAAAAGGCTTACCCATTTTGTCGCCTAATAAAATTCTTGCCTCACCTTTTAGGTGTGAAGGAAATCTTACACAAAACCAAACTCAAAATATAAGAACTATTCAGGACACTTTTCAATCCAGACCAATGACCTATTATTTCAAAATTGCTTATTCATAACACATTTGCCTGCTACTTTTTTTTCTAGCCTCTTTTCCCCTCCCATAATTTATTTTCTGCTATTTTCTGTTTTTATTTTATTTTATTCTGATGTTCC
Organism: Scleropages formosus; assembly: GCF_900964775.1. Classification (NCBI taxonomy): domain Eukaryota; kingdom Metazoa; phylum Chordata; class Actinopteri; order Osteoglossiformes; family Osteoglossidae; genus Scleropages; species Scleropages formosus. The sequence continues at coordinate 14,238,568 of NC_041821.1, read as the reverse complement.
TGGATGGCATTATGTGCAGTTTTGGTGCCTCACAGCTCCATGATCAGTCCATGCTGTTCTCTTGTTCGCCCATCTTTGTGTGGCTGTCCCCTGGATTTCAGTCAAGGATGTACCTCGCCTCGATAGCTCGTGATGGGAACTGTAGAACACAAATTACATTACAAATCTAAATTTTCATAATATGAGCGTAACGCAAGGGAAACCTTTACAGTGAAATGACCGAAAAGTTAACATTTACTGTGGTAAACTGATCAAAGTTGCTCAATCATATCAGCATCTAATAAGGATGATAATGAGGTCTTCATACATTCCTGAAATGTAACATTACTCAACACATTTGTAAACGCTCAGATTTCTGTATATCTTTGCACACACCAAACATGTAAATAAAATGTATATGTATACAGAATAACCTGTGTGTACACTTTTAAGTTCTTTGTTTCACACTCACGGTGTTATGCTAGTCTCACTGAAATAGAGGGACCCTACAGGCTAATGACAAACCACCCGCAGGGTACACTCGTTTCCCTTGGGGAACAAGAATCCATAACTGTCGATATGAAAATATTTAGAATCCTTTGACCACACACGGTGCAATGCACCTTCTCCTGGAGAGGAGGATGAAAAGGACTTCCATGGTTAGTAAGAGCTCAGTGTAGGTGGACTCTGATACTGCAGTGGAAAATTGTGTAACCACTTGGGGAGAAATTGCCCATGGGTGAAGGTAGCAAGAAAGCTAGACCATGTATTGTTAGACCAAGTTAGACTTAGTAAAGTTAGTGAGATGAGCTACATAAGAACATTTTATGTGTTGAGGTGAGCTACACAAAAGCTTGCAGAGCAGAGATTTGAAACATATAAGCTACAGTTTGTTGAAAAGCTCTGTGGAGATTCACCGAAGACTCGTGTTTTCCTTTACTCAGTCTGTGGGAATGGCTTCCACAACACTGTTAGATCTTCGCTGTACGTTATCAACAGGGGTCAGATAAAGAGTCCATGAAGAGGGAGCAATCTACAGAATTACCATCATTTGTCTCCTTTGCCTGATGCTTATCCAAGCTGTTTTCTCATTTATAACGCAGAAATTACACTGGAACATTTCATTTTAAGTTCCTGCAACAGCAGGATCACTGCTGAAATACAGTCAGTAACCTTAGAGTCACAAGTGTGTGTGTGTTCATAATGATCACCTCGCCTATACTTTACAGTGAGGCTCATACTTACATAGACTTCAAGGGGCTGCAATATCTAGGGTCAAATGGGGTATGATGCTACAGGAATCTTTGATAACTGATGCAGATACCTTCATAAACTGTACTGGACAATGAGGTGACAGATAAAACAAGGAAATCCGAGGAAGTGACAAATCTCCTGTGCATTTAGAAAGCTTACAGCCTCAAGTGGCAAGTGGCAAACTTGAATGGGAGTTTGTTCTTTCCTTTGTTTTATGCTTCTTCCTGTGTTTGAACAGGGATGTTTAAGTTCAGCCGGGTTTTTGCTGAGGTACCATCCATAAGAGAAATTATTTTTGACCTTGTTTTTACCTCCATGAGTTTCTGCTGTCCCACCATTCTGCATGTCTCTCTTTAAACATTAGTCTTGAGCCAAAAAGCTTGAATGGTTTAAAAATAGTTACCTTCCTCTTGTGCAAAATGAAAGGTGTGTAAAGCCAGATGTAACTGACTCTATGTGCATAACTGGAGTCATCACGATTCTGAGGGAACAGATTTATCTTTCTGACAGTTTTGCTGAACAGCAACCCAACAGCACATTGAATTTCACAACTGCATGACTGCTACTAATGCTGTTCCACCCTGAACCCATTTCTCATTTATATAAACAAGTAGCCCCGGTCTGATACAGTATATTTTTCCCGTGCTGAAATATAATCTTGTTGATTGAGGCAGTTTGTTTTACAGCTATTCATTTAGCTGATGCTTTTCTCCAGGACTATTTCCGTTGCTAAGCTACTCACAATAATTTTGCCCATTTATACAGCTGCATATGTTTTACTTCAGCAATTCAGAGGAAGTGGCTTACTTAGGATTTCTGCAGCAAGAGGTGGGATTCAATCCTGGGTCTTTCACGTTCACGGCAGCAACTACAACTACTATGCCACCTGCTGCCCTTTTTCTTCAAACTGCATTACTGAGTTATTTTCTATTCTATATTCAAATAAGAAATCAGTCACTAACCAGTGGTCTAGAGCTATACCAGAACCACATGGTGATGTGCTGGTCAGTGTACATTTACATTTTTATTTAGCAGATGCTTTTCTCCAAAGCAACTACCAATGAGCTGCATGTAGTGTTATCAGCCCACACACTTTATTCACTGTGGTGACTTACACTGCTAGAAACACTACTTACACTGGGTCACTCAAACATACATCAGCGAAACACACTCTCTCTGTCACTCACACACTGTGGGGGAACCTGAACAGCATGTCTTTGGACTGTGGGAGGAAACCAGAGCACCCAGAGGAAACCCATGCAGACATTCAAACTCCACACAGACTGGGCAGGGATTGAACCCATGTCCTCTTGCACCACCCAGGCACTGTGAGACAGCAGTGCTACTTGCCACCCCACATAGGTACTGTGGGGTACATACTGGATGGGGTTGAAACCTTGGGCAGGGTAGCTGCACACAGACACATTCACTAAGACATACAATGTAGAATCACCAATTCACCTTAAACACATGTCTTAGGACTGCTGGATGAAAACCCTGGACACATGAGGAGCTGCAAACTCTGCACAGAGTGAACTGGATCTGAACCAATACCCAAACAGCTCATACATGGTGGGACAGCAGTGCTACATCCTGTGGAACAAGACCACTGAAGTCATTAATTACTAATAAAATTAAATTAAATTAATCTTTATTAGTTACGTTCTTGGGAACCGCTCCATAAAATAACAGAAATCAATTCAAACCCGTAACTTAACATACATTCATAATAGACTGGAATTTTATTTTTTAACATAGTCGATATTATACTTGAAATATATTACAAATTAATAACATGACAACAAAACACAATCAGCAGATGCTTTTATTAGTTGTGTGCAACATTATATAGCATGGAATAACACAAGGTAGTTGTATTCTAATTTATTAATTTTATTGAACTAGCATTCCATCCAGATTGTACCCTGCTTATGTTCTTTTTCTGGGATACACTGCAGACCATTGCAACCCTGCACTAGACACATGGTTAATAATGGGTGGATGGATAATTTCATTAATTTTATTCTCACAATGGCAGTGGTGCAGTGGCACAGTGCCAGGGTCCTGCTCTTCGGTGGGTCTGGGGTTCGAGTCCTGCTTGGGGTGCCTTGTGGCAGAGTGGCATCCTGTCCTGGGTGTGTCCCCTCCAGCCTTACGCCCTGTGTTGCCGGGTTAGGCTCTGGCTCCCCGCGACTCTGTATGGGCTGAGCGGTTTGGAAATGTGTATTCTCACAATGGAACAGACAGAATTAGTTTTTTTTTGTGACCAATCAGAAAAGTACTGTCTATCAGTCATTTCATAAATGATCACATCCTCTCTGGTAGCTACCTGCTCACTAAGAAAATGGCACAAGCAGGTCTATAGCTTTTGAGAATCCCCTTCCGAGTCATTAGTAATTGACTAGCTCATCCTCATGCTCTGCATGCAGCTGCAGCCTGGCTTTGACACAACTGGAGCAGAAAATTGCAAGAATTTAATTGTGATAATCAGACTCCTGCCCACATTTCATGGAACAAGGAGGAAATGGGGATAGGGTGCAAAATGTGCCCCCGTAAGCATTACACATCATGCTTCCTGCAACTCCGTACGAGCTCTCGCATGACACACCAACACGCTTGCCTGTGCTCAGCTCTTGTCATTTCCGTTCTGTCTGAACACTCAGCTCTGAGCAGTTTAGGATGGACAGTGAGATCTCCTCACCCAACTTGTTCAACCTTGCTATTCAGCATTCGCACAGCTGGGTGGCTGGGAGCTTCATTAATGGTGCTGGGGAGTCAAGTCATTGCTACACATTGATCAGGTGCTGCGTAATGACAGGGACCTGTGGTGCGCAAATTCAGGGCATCTTTTCTTACCTCAAAAGTAGGGTAATGGCTTGTGGACCAGAAGGGTCCCTTTGAAAGAATTCACAGCTGTAAAATTAAATAATTTGTTGCTGTGAACCTCTGCTGCTCATAAATTTAAAAAAAAAAAAAAAAAATTAATGAAATAAAAATAATTCTTTGCTTTTTTTAAACCAAACTGTAGGTGCAGTTTCCGGGAGATTATGGATCACTTTGTGATGTGGCGATTTGCACAGTGGTTTAAGCTCCTGAGTTGCTTCATGGTCGTAGGATTTGGGTCCAGCTCAGGGTGTGTAGAGTTTGAACATCTCGCCCCATGTTTGCACCCCTCAGACTTACCATGAAGACGACACTGACAAACCACTTTTGTTCCTTTGTTGCCTTGGAGATCATGAAAGCAGTCGCTATGAGTTCATGGTCCTTCCTTCCATCCATGGATCAATTGCAGGAGTGTGCAAGGAGACAGTGATTTCTCGGAGACACCTGGAACTTCAAGTGAGATCTGGGACATTTGTGTAGGCCCCTATAATTGTTACCACCACCCGCCGGTGATGGCCCTGCAGGGTACTGACTGAGGAACTCACCTTTCGACAACCGATTTCAAGTACATGCACTGGAGAGGTTCTAAGGTTGAACTGGTTCAGCAATACATAAAACTGCATGTTAAATTACACACACACACACACAGACTGAAACCACTTGTCCCAAGTGGGGTCGCGGCAAACCGGAGCCTAACCTGGTGACACAAGGCACAAGGATGGAGGGGGAGGGGACAGAACTTCGATGGGATGCCAGTCTGCCATAAGGTACCCCAAGCAGGACTCGAACCCTAGACCCACCACAGAGCAGGCGCTAGCCAAACCCACTATGCCCCCCTATGGTCACAGCGAGCCGGAGCCCAACCCGGCAAGGCTGGAGGGGGAGGGGACACACCCAGGACAGGACGCTAATCCATCGCAAGACACCCCAAGCGGGACTTGAACCCCAGACTCGCCAGAGAGCAAGACCCAGTCAAACTCGCTGCGCCACCATGCCCCCCACATGTTAAATTACACAGGATTTAAAATTCTAATGTAAATGATATGTTTTTGAAGGAAAGTTTGTAGCGTACTGCTGGAAATACATTGGAATGTTGACATGGTGAAATTATAATTAAGAAATGTCAAGATGCTTGCAACAAGCATTAAGTGCAATTGCATTTACAACTCGCTGAAGCAGTTGCTTGTTTGTGAAGCATTTGTGGTTGGCGGAAAGCGGTCCCTGTGCTGGGGTTGTAGGATGAAGAGCTCGGAGCTCTGCTCCATGGTGGGAGGGACAAAGGGCTGCGAGCCCTAATTCCCCATTCTCTCCTCGTTCCCCAGCTCGCTCAGGGTAAAGAGAACTCCACACGATCCCTCTTCCTCTCCTTGCTTTTATATTCATCTCCCAAACCCAGAGGAGACCCAACCAAAAACAGTAAACAAGTTGATGAAAGGAATGCTCCCCTGAGCAGCTACAACAGCTGAAAAAATGGAAAGGAAAATCGTTTTTTTTTCCAGGAAGAGGCCAAGTGGGATGGTTTCCACTAATAAAAGAAAGAGCAGACGTCAGTCCACGTGGCCCCTTGCGGCCCTGATCTGCAGCCAGCACATTTTCCATTCAGCCACATGCTTGTTCCATGGTTTGCCACAGAGTCAAGGAGCACAAAAGAGGGAAAGAGGGTGGTACGCAGTAATTTGGATGGCCAATGAGAAACTGAACACAGTAGCCTTGAAGCTGTCAGACAAACCACAGGTGGACAAAGCATTATCCTTTTTTTGGTGGTGCCTTATGATGGGGGGCACGGGGTGTGGTGGCACAACAGGTTTGGCCAGGGCCTGCTCTCCAATGGGTCTGGGGTTTGAGTCCTGCTTGGGGTGTCTTGTGATAGACTGACATCCTGTCCTGGATGTGTCCCCTCCCCTCTGGCCCTATGCCCTGTGTTGCTGGGTTAGGCTCTGGCGCACTGTGACCCCTCCGTCGGGACAAGCGGTTTCAGATAGCATGTCTGTGTCTTAGTCTTCTGATGTTTTGTCTGTTTCACTTGATCCACTCTTACTTTCTTCATAACAACACCCGTGGCGGCCTTTTCACTCAGATTTTACATGTGTACACTTTATGGGAGAGTAAATTGGAGTTGCTTATTCAGGTAAAAGTCAGTTTACAACAGTGTGTTGTTCTGATGATCTCCTCTTATGTAGAAACCCCTACACTGTATTATATGAATTACAAGGATATATAAACAATTACCATGCATGAATGTTGTATAATAGAGTGTTATATTTTTTCACTGATTTCACACATTATTCATGTTACAGTAGTACTAATATAGAATAATATAAACATAACACAGTATTATAAGTATATTTTATTTCTTCACTGTTCTTTTCACTTTCATTTCAGAATCTTGTTTTCTTTTGTTTTTTCTTTTCTTCAAAACACTCATGTGTTGAACCCACTTGCTAGCCATTGTGAAAAAAGTAAGGAAAGGAATCACAAACAAAATGTTCTGTAAGTAAAGCTTTTTTCAAAATAAATTGCAACGGCTGATAGACACCCAAACATTGAATGAGACGAGGAGAATAACAGATATGGGTGTCTTGCAGCAGGGGTACAATCTGATGTTATTGTAGAGCAGATAGAGAGCTCGTCGTTAAACGTGACAACAAAACTAACGGCTGTTAGTCTCACCTGTTGTATGTTGCATCTGTTTCATGTCGAGGACTTCCTGTATTGCATTGTCTCGAGCGCTATGTATTGTCTCTAAAAACATAAAAATGTTAGTAGATTCAGTTTCTTTATGCTACCTGGCTTCACGAAAAGACATGCTAGTGTGTATGCATCACCTTGGCAAATTTTAAGTTGTACAATACAGGTGGTCTCCGATTTACGATGGTTCGACTTCCGATTTTTTCAATTTTACGACGGTGAGCTGGCAATAGACATTCAGTTGAAACTGTACTTCGAATTTTGATTTTTTTTCCCGGGCAAGCGCTATTTGATACTCTCTTGCGATGCTGGGCAGCGCCAGCGATCCACATCTCCCAGTCTGTCCCGCAGAGGTGTGTATTAAGTGCATTAAATGCATTTTTGACTTATGATATTTTTAACTTATGATGAGTTTCGCGGAACATAACCCCATTGTAAATCGGGGACCACCTCTATATGTTTTCTCAGTTTAAGATGCCAACAAGAACAGTAACAGAGATTAAAACACACTGAATGCCACTGAAGGTAAATCTTTGTTCCAAAGCATTTGAGTAACAAGTGTGTAGGAAAATGATCTGTACTGCAAGATGCCACCTTCAGTAAATATGTGCATATGGTAATTTAAATTTAATGTATCAATAGTTTTGTACTGAACAATATGACAATGAAATAAATACATAAAAATGTACATCTTGCTGATGGTGATGACGTAGAAGAACAAAAAAATGAATTGAATCAATAAGTCTTAGAATGAGTTGGTGATTATGATTACTGAGCTATGAAGACATGTCAGACACTTTATAGATGGAGGGAAAAGAACATCTCTCTGCTAACAAGATGCTCCGTTGAGATGATTTGTTTGCTGTTTTGTGCCCTTCAGGTATTTGTGAGCTTTTTAACATAATGATTACTGTTACATAACACTTACAAAGTTAAAAATATGTGACACAGGGCATTTACTTCATTCCTGACAAAGTACAAAGGAAGGCAACTGGATATTTTTTTCAGTATTGAAAAGACAAGCTTACCCCCTCAGCAGGGAGCCAGCTGAGATTACCGCTGTGAAAATGACTGACACTCGCCTGATGATGTCAGTGACATGTGAACATATTCAAACTGGAATATTTTAGAGCAGTTTGAGCACCGCTAGGCATCAGAATTTTGAAATTTCAGAAATCTCGAGAGAGCAGCGTTACACAGCATCGGGGTTTCTCGCTTTCTGCTTGTCAGGTATGCAAAAGGGCTCAGCACACACTGCGGGGAAAAATAAGTGCACGGAGCACATCGTATATTTCTCTCAAGCAGCCCGGTTAAGTGTTGTGTCAGCGCTGCAAGAGCGGGCCCAGGCTGCACAATCAGCATCTTTCCTCGGCCAGTCTCCACAACAGGCTTTTAACTGGAACAATAAAATTATGTTACACCAAGAGCGGGCGCATGAATTGCTCCGCTTATACAGTATTCTCACAAACTTGGATTTTCATACCTTAACTCTTTTGAGAATCCACTAAAATAAATGACAAGAGGTTGTCGAGGACAGTACAGATGAGTGTGGGGAGCATCAAGCCCAAGCGTGAAATGCGGCTGGATGGCAGATTTCGATTCAGCTGCAAGCCTGGGTTTGTGGGGGACTGATTTCGGACCTGCGTGAGTGTGGTGACCACCTCCTGTTTCCCAGGTGATGTCCACAAACAAAACACCCTTTTCCTGTCACATTATCCACCTGTTTCTCCCGTGTTCCCACATGTTCAGTTCACTGTGCCAACCTGGGTAAAAACACATTTCATTTGCAGTAAAACAAATATTTCATTTCTTTGAAATGTGTTTTGAACCACTATATCACACCTGGAATGACTGTAATCAAAAATCTATCCTGGATAAAGACCCTGTGCTCCTCTTCACAGTGTTACTCACATGATTTTTGTGAGAAGGCTATTGAAATGATTACTGCTTTAAGGCTTTTCTCCATTTTTCACAATCAAACAGTTTCTTAATGTAGTTTGACAATGCCTTTTCTGACCTCATTTTCTTAATTTTGTGGCAATACCTCTGTGAACAAAAAACAACTGATGGTAATGTCAAATAAGACTTGCTTCAGAGAATGTGATGCATAAATTTGTGAATCTCCTATGATGGGAAACCTTCATGAAAGGATTAGGTCTTCTTTTTATGTTTGTTTACCCTGGGGTTACTGTGTGCTATCAGAGGGTGATGAAGAGGAATAGGTACAGAGCTCTTCCATAAGACAGGAGAGAGAAACCATAGGTGGGACGACAACCCCCTATGAAAAAACGAAAATGAGAGTGGAGGCTGATGGCCCCAGCCCCAGCTGTGGTGTGGGGGGCCTTCATTAGCCCTGGGAATGGCAGGCGACTGGAGAGCTCACTGTATCTAATGCACAGCGGGTTCTGTTTTCAATGCTGCAGTTGCTTTAATTGCATGAATACATTAACTTGTGGGGAGCTGCTATTAGTGGAAGGTGGGTGTCGTCTTCTATGTCTTCTACTGTCCAGTTATAGGGAGCTCTTTCACGCCTTCATCGTGCTTTCCTTTCCAGTGTCTCAGGACAGGTGCCTACACCTCTGTGTGAATTGGTCCTCAGGTGGTAGCTGCTAGTCATAAATCTGACTTGGCAGAGGTGGCCAGTGGGGGGCTGTCTGTCATGGTCCTTCCTGCCTCCTGCCTCCTGCCATGGAATCACCGCAGAGTTTTCCTCTTGTAGAGTAGGGTTTATTTGCTAGTAATGTTACAGTGGATGAAAGCAGTTATTCTTACAACTCAGAATACCGCATGGGCGTATTGTTTATAAGAATACAGTCATTTGGAATTACAGAGGAAGAGACTGGGAAAATTTACATAGTCTCCTTCAGATTTCACGTGCAAACTTATTTGCTTTGAAGAAAGGAGATATGTTCAGCATTGAGGTCAAATCCTCGCTGCATATGCCACACATTTGGCGTTAGATCAGAGTAGGCAGATTTCACTGAAACTGTATTTTCAAGAGTTCAGTTGTGTGAAGGAAACAAACATGCTGGTTTTTAATTCTCCCAGTAGTAGACAGTAAAACATTACCACATTTGTAGGTATATAACTATACCTTTCATGGTCCTGGGGTTTCAGAAATTCCCACTTACACAAATCTGTGTTGAAACTGCGACATATTCTGCCCTTTAGCTGAGGAACAAATTGGACTGTGACCAAAATGCATCACTTGATACTTACACACGCAGGACGAAAGAAAGGAAAATGTGGGCAGGGAGTTACGTGTTTAAAATGTGACTGGTTTAATGTAGGATGGTGTGCACGATATGTAGCCAAAAAAAATACACTTGCTATTAAAAGGTTTCACAAGCAATAGTTCTAACACTGTCCTGTTAAATGGAGATTTTTCTTTGAATTCACCCTCCATCCAAACTAACCACTTTAGCTCAACAGAAATTCATGCCTCCAAAAAAAAAAAAAAAAAACTATTAAATCGCTTAAGCAGAGCAGGACTTGTGAAAGATCTTACCTGAGACTAAAAGTAATGAGAAATGAAAATTAAAGATCTGGATTAAATACAACGAGACATTACGCAACACAGAACCTTGAAGACCTCCAAGAGAGAAGGTTGTGCAAGAGACACGTAATATAGCATTCATTGCTGTGACTTTGCAAGGCCTTGGGTTCAAATCCTACTACTGTTGTAGCCTTGATAGAGGTTGTCACCCTGAACTGGTACAGTAAGAACTCCCTGCAATATTTCTAGGGGACTGACCTTCAAATATTGTTTGACAAGTGTTGAAACCTGTCCTTACGATGCAGTGACGGACACATGGGAACAGGACCTTGACGTGTCTCTCAATGGCGATAAATAGCCCTCTGTATGTCTACAAGTACTAAAGTCTTCCGTGTACCAAGAAAAAAAAAAAGTATCTCCCTGACTCCAGTAAGTCCTTATAGGATATTCCTGGAGACATCTGACATGTGACAATTGTGCTTTAAATGTAAGGCCAGTCTGGGCACTTTGATACCACTTTGAATACCTTTACTCAAGCCACAGGACACTAGCTTACTGGAGTTGTTTTTTTTTTGAACTATTCAAAAGTATTTCCCTTTATTCCTATTAAACCACAACCCAAATACTGTTTTTCACGAAGTTATGGCATCTAGACCGATTACTAGTACAAATTTGGAGAGGAAGTGCATTTTATTGTTATTATGCTCCACGCCAGAAGGTCCCTCTACAAATATGCAGGTAACATGTGTTTAACTTTCTTCCGTTACAGAAATTAACGTTTGAACTGAACGACAATTCAAATGAGTTCAGGAATAACGGAGAGCTTTCTAGAACTTCTCAGCATGAGCTACATGAGCTCTCCTGCGAGGCACAACATTTTTACCCGTGTCGTGTGTTGTATTCCTTGCGCATTAACACAAGTTAAAGGTGTCGGCTAAAGAAAGATTTATAGAGAAAGAAGCGATCTTAGGAAAGCGAACTTTCCAGAGAGCACTTGTTTCTGACGCTGTAGATTATCGCCACCGACACTGTGCTGCGCAAACGAACGTCAGGTTGAGGCGCGCGGGCGCCTGCTGCCCGCTCCTGTACGTTCGCGCGCTCTCCTCGCGCCGCACGGCTCGCGCAGCCGCTTTCCCGCTTTAGCGCCGGCCCTCGCGCTCCCCTGCATCTCTACCGTCATCTCCATCTCTCAGCGTTCTCCGCGAATCCTCCGCCACTGTGTGCCTGGGGAAAGCCCCCCCCCCCCCGCCGGCGTCCCGCGCCGCTCCCGCCACTCCTCCTCCACCTCCTCCTCCGCGGTGACTCCTGTCCTGGACGCTCGGACACGCGCTCCGCAAGCCGCAACTGACTCGCTCGGTCTCTCGCGGAGACGACGATGATCATGGTGCTGCGGGGCGCTGCTCTGCCCTGTCTCCGCGGCGAGGGACTCGGACAGTGAGCGAGGGTGGACGGCACAGCCCGGGATTCGGGAAGGGGAGCCTGCTGGAAGGAGGCACCATGGAGCTGGCGGCGTTGCTGCTCGCATCCCTCTCGCTGTGTTCGGCCATCATCGAGGGTGAGTGAGTCCCGCTCCGCGTCCTCCCACAACTGGCATGTTTGCGCCTCCTCAACTCCTGAGCTCGTGGTGCAAACACCGCTTGACTAAGGAGAGAAGCTCGCGCTCAAACTCCTTTCATTACTTATACGCATCTCGACCAATGGAAATATGCGGCATCGCCGGAAAACCATCCTGTTTAAACACCTGCTTTAACTAAGTGTCAAATCCCCACATGGCTCCGGCTCCGTGAACGCGCAGTAGGTCTATTGTAGTAATGAGTCGCTGCAGCGATTAATCGGACAGCTGTGTGTGTGTGGCGCCCCCACCTGGAGGGGCTGTAGCCAGGCTGGGTTCAACCGCAAGGCCGGTGGACGCAGAGGAGACCTGGATGAGACACCTGAGACACCTGAGACACCTGTGCAGCAACGACTCGATTACAGGGATGAGCATTGAATGATGCGCAGATCTGGGTGATGATTTCATCTGGTCCCGCTGATCTCTTATAGAGATGCGGCTTCATTTACATTTATTCATTTACATTTTCACTTGGCAGACGCTTTTCTCCAAAGCACCTTCCAATAAACTCTATGTAGTGTTATCAGCCCACACACCTTATTCACCGTGGTGACTTACACTGCTAGATACACTACTTTCAATGGGTCACTCATCCATACATCAGTTTTCTCAAGTCAGGATGGGGACCGGCGTGTGAGCGTACCTTTACATTTACATTTACTCCTTTAGCAGACGCTTTTCTCCGTAACGACGTACGTACATCTCACAGAAAAATGCAATGAGTTAGTTACATCAACAGTGTAATGTCCCGGAGAAATCCTTCCAGAAGAGAGTGACGTGGCAGCTAAGCGGCTGCCATGCCTGTCCTTACTGTAGCATGTTTTTAATTTAAACCCATCAGTTTCATTATCAGCGGCCGCCTGCAATTAAGATGTGCAGCTTTCATTGTGAGAAATCTGCAGCGAAACCCAAAATGTTGCTTACTTCCACCTTTTGTCTTGATTATGCTTTTATTATGGAGATTTTATAATAGTTACATTTCTAGTAAAAGTACAGATGTTGCTTGGTGTGATTAGAGAAATTATATGATATATGATAATGTACCGATTAACAGTCAACTCTCCTTTAATTTCTTTTCTTGTACTAATTACACTGACATTTTGAATTTTACACATTTTAAATTGCCTATTATTCAAAAATGCCACTCTGGGAACAGCTTGCTCTTCAAGTTGAAGTTCGATTGGGGACGGTCTGAATGTTTATTTTTTTCCAAAGCAAACTTAGAAAAAATAATTATAAAACAATAAATGCTGACCTTTTTTATCTGGCAGGATTACTGCCAATTTTCATTTGAGGTTAAATTGTGGTGCGGATTTTATTTCGAAGGCCTGCCGTCAGAAATAGATAGAATTCTGCAGGAAACATTAAACATGTTCAGAGAAAAAAATTCTTCAACCTTTCTTTCTGGAACTTTCCTCAGTTACAGAAACCGACGTATAGCAGTTCCCCAGATGCAGCTGTGACTCAGTATTCGTGCTTTCAAAAGATGACGTGTTACACTTCGATTCATTACTGAGAAGGCCTCATGTCAGATGCCATATTTTGTGTATATAACTGCTTGTGGGCATTGAATTAATAAGCTTGATCTCCTCAGGCACGAAGGTAAAACCACGCTTGGCAGGTGTGCAGGAGTGTACGCCCTAGGATGATGCCTGGGATGAGGTCAGTAGCCACGTGGGATCTGCTTGGCGAAATTTCCTCCAAACTGTCAGCACCCAGGGCTCACGGGAGCTTGTGAGAAGTGAATTTGTGTATCGTTTCCCAGCATGGAGTGTGGTGCTGCTTGCCCACTCCTGGGGGTTTGACGGTCACGGCACGCCTGAACTCTGCTCCGTCAAACTTTATTTTGTGTGAAAGATGACAGCGCACACTTTGCAGTGCTCTGCCACAGATGCTTCCGTTGAAATGATGTCGCTAAATGCTCCTTGGATCGATGATGGGCTCTGCAGGTGCTTCTAGTGTTTTATGGCACACAACATGATAATGCACTCACTCCACTTCCTGTACTGCTGTCCGTCAGTCTTTTAAGTGTACGGGAAGCCACTTTCCATCCCTGTGGTGAGTGCCCATATTCCTAGTACAACTGCTAGCCAATGTGATTGTTATGTTTTATGGAACTATATGCTTCCCTCTGTATTTTCCTAATGATATCTGATCAGTGAGATGGTATGTACTGTGCGTGTATATGTACACACACAAGGTCTACAACTGCTTGTTCCGAGCAGGGTCGCAGCAAACTAAAGCCTATCCCGGCAACACAGGGTGCAAGGCCAAAGGGGGGCGGGGGGACACACCCCGGACAGGACGCCACTCCACTGCAAGGCACCCCAAGCAGGACTCAAACCCCAGACCCACCACACAGCGAGCCTCAGCCAAACCCACTGCGCCACCACACCCCCCGTGCGTCTATATATGTATATGTATATGTATATGTATTTGTATAAGCATTGCTGACTGCTTAGATATATCTATACATACATACATACATACAGTATACACACACACAGTATTTATGTATGAATATATATATATATTATATATATATATTATATATATATAATATATATATATGTTGTACATGCATATATCCATATTTACATATGGATAAATGAATGTGAAATACTTACATTTATACGTCAACTATAATTTGCTTCTGACAACATTTTTAATACTGTGGATACTTTTTGACTCATCCTTGCACACACACACACATTCACATAATTTTTGTGGAAGGAGTTGTTCTGCTGTAAACTCCCACTACTGCCATGGTCCTGCCATTCAACATGCATTTATTCATTATTGAGTTGAGTTGTTGTGACTGTTTCCATTGGGGTAGCAGACGAAGCAGCGGTAAGCAGCATATCCTGTCATGCAAAGATGTTTTCATAGTAGTCCATTCCCAGAAGGCACTGTGTCACTTCCCTGATCTGTTTTCTTATAGCAGTTCTGACTGTCTGAATAAGTCACCAACTATAAGTCATCTCTGTAAATGGTGCCCTACAGACCTCCGTCTCCATAACCAGGCTCTGGCCCTAATTAAAGGACATATCATAATAAATCTCAGTGCAAGCGCTCACTGACTTACTGACTGCTTTTTTCACATCCAGCAAATATGGTGTCCTTACTGAGAAATATATGTGCATTAACAATGTCTCTGTGACTTTTGACTTTAACGAGTGAGTGTGCACCAGTGTACAGTATGTGACTGGTTGCTCTGCCATTGACTGGTGTGTCATTCAGGGCCTATGCTGCCTCATGCCCTATGTGTCTCAGGATTGGCTCTGGATCACCATGAACCAGAGTTTGGCTTGTGGTTACTGTAAATGGACAAATAGAATGAATGGATAAGAATATGAATTTTCAAGGGTATTAACTAATAATGATAAATTGACAGTATTCCCCTTTTGCTAATAACCAGATGAGCAACATCACCAACTTGGAACATCTCAGCTCTTGCTCTGTGTTCTGGAGCTGTTCTCCATGTACCCAGTGACCTGCTGAGTGTTGGTCAACCAGCCTCAAACTGGGGATCTCAGCTGTGCTACATATGGGTGTACGTCTGTTTTTAGCTGCTCAGGACAAGAAGTTGCTGGTTTCTGGCAAGGATGTTCTCCACATGACAACAACTCTAAGTCAAACAGAACATTTGTATTGTCATTGCTGTTAAAGTGTATGACAAAACCTTTTGACGTTCTTGAAAGACAAATGTGATGCTTTTGTGATGCCATATGAGAGGGTCCTGAAGATGCTCTTCCAGGGGGTAGTACCAGGGAAGACTGCTCAGTGTTCCTCAGTCCAGTCATCAAACACCTGCCCCAAGCATGACATGTTTTCATTTGTTCCTTGAAAACGGGGAGTTTTAGGTAGGAAAATTGTGGGAAATGACATCTTTAAAGTCCTCCGCAGAAGAGCTTTGTTTTGTGGCGGTGAGGAACACCAGCTATACAGCACTGAGTCATTCATAGGCTTATGGGAAGCCTGTGCGTGTGTCTCTGTTATGAAAAGATAGCCTCGCGAACCACACCAGGATGCCTTTCCATCTCCACGCGTGCACGACAAGTCAGGTTGATGCTGCTCGCACTTCGGTGCACATTCAAATGCGCACACACACACACACACACACACACACACACACACAGACAGATTTACCAATTTTGGCTACTGAGATAAAGTTGCAGTGAGTGCCAAATCGCTGTTTGGACATCTGAATGATCTTGGCTGCTGTGGACATGGTATGAACCCAAAGTGAAGCAAGGGCTCAGAGAGGGCCGCCTGGCGTCAGGCCGGCATGGCGGTGGACTGCCTTTGTGAGCTGATTACGGCGGGTGTGGGGGCTGGGAGCCAGCATTGAGCTGGTGCCAGCGGACTGGCGGGTGGTGCTGGCTGTACTGTCTGCCTGCCCCTAATGAGCACATCCACAGGATGTGTCACAGTGCTGTCTTTCATTAGCATCTCAGTACTGTCAGCTCACACTTTTTTATGAGACAGTATAACCAAGACAATGTCATCATTTACATTTATTTCTTTAGTAGACACTTTTCTCCAAAGCAGCTTAAAATGTTAAGTTGCTTGCAATGATTCATATGTTAAGGGTGAATTTTTTTTGGAATTCAAGGTAAGTAGCTTGATCGTGAGTATTACAGTAGGATGTGAGATTCAGATCTGTGTTCTTCAAGCTCAAGGTACCACCCTTAAACACTACACCACTTGCTGTCCATTTCTTTATAATAGTTTTATGAATTTTTTTTTCAGTTTTAATGTTGAGCTATAATGTATAAATATTTAATTTGGGATAAAATGACTGATATTTGGGAATTTAGATGTTTTAAGAAGTTTTAACATGTTAGACATCTTCAGATGTTTATATAAATGCCTTCTGCTTGTGTTCACATCTTCTTACTTGTCTTCAGCTGTAACAGTAAGAAGTCGCTCTGGAGAGGAAGCCTTTTAAAGTACTGTTCTGAGGCTTCCACCAGATTTGTTCTCATCGTCTGATGTTCCGCACATTTGCTCCCTGACACTGTGCTGTTCAAACTGCCACAGCAATGGAACAGCGAGCAAAAAAACACAGCTGCGGAATGTTAAGTGTTTCTGCTCACCGGGACGCACTTTGCCACGGAGCTGGAGATAGAGATCCCCGGAGCCTGGAGTTGATTTTCTGTGGAGTCTTTCTCTTGTGTCATCTTCACTCGCTTCCAGTCATTAAACACCCCTGCCGTCTCACTCATTTTTGCACGAGCCCCCCCAACCCCACGCAGATTCCTTCATTATGTAATGATAGACTGAATTCTCTTCTAAATTTAGAAACCTGTTACCCTGTAGGCGCACAAAGCACAAGGAAGAGATAAGCAGCTCTTTGTGTGTGTTGTTTCAGTATCAATCTATAGTCTTCCCACTGGCATGCAGTTCCCATAATGCACATTTTCTCTCCTTTCTGATTATTCACTGGTGGAGCCATTGTGAAAGGTTTGCCGCTAATGAAAAGGTGCTCAAAAGTCTTTTTGGCGGCTTATTCTGACCTGCTTTCCACTCTTCCACCTCTCTAACTTCCTTCCCATGCTGCAGCCCCAGATGAGTTTTTGTCTCTGGCCGATATGGAAGATGCCCTCCTGAGGAACCTCTTCCGGGGATACCAGAAGTGGGTCCGGCCTGTCCTGCATGCCAACGACACCATCACCGTCCGCTTCGGACTCAAGATCTCCCAGCTGGTGGATGTGGTGAGGACTGGGCCTGCGTTTGTGGACTCGGGATTTACCCCCACGAGGACTGGTTCATGTATCTGAAAGGCTGGAGGGTATTTTGCAGGGTAATTGGCCTGGTGTCATTCCGGAGAGGGTTGGGCTAAACAGTCAGAGACAAAATGCATCGTATCAGAGACATAGTTATAAAAATTCATTACATTGTGGTTACAGATGTTTATATAATATTACATACTGTATGTTCATATAAATATAGGGAAGAAAAAAGTAAAAAATTGTGTGAAGTATAAAAGGTAAATATAGTTCTATTTATTTCCTGAACGTAGCAGGTGATGCAGTGGTTAGAGCTGTGGGTTTGATCCCTCTGTGTGGAGTTTGCATGTTCTCCCTGTGTCTTTGTGGGTTTCCTCTGGGTGCTCCGGTTTCCTCCCAGAGTCCAAAGACATACTGTTCAGGTTCACCCACAGTGTGCCAGTGACAGAGAGAGTCTGTTCCACTGATGGGTATGGTATGGATGAGTGACCCATTGTAAGCAGTGTATCTAGCAGTGTAAGTCACCACGGTGAATAAGTGGTGTGGGCTGGTAACACTACATAGTGTTTATTGGAAGCTGCTTTGGAGAAAAGTGTCTGCTAAGCATGTAAATAAGCAAATGTAATCTTATAATAGTATATGTAAACTTTAATATAGTAAGAGAAAAATGAATAAAACGTGTTAAAGTCATGCCAGGAAACCAGTATGAACTCTCACACTATGACAGGCTTAAGTATATTGTGGGATGGGCAGATTTTTGATTCATGGTAATTTTAAGAGATTGGATGCTTACTTTTTGTCAGGGAGACAATCAACCCAGGGGCTGCACGTGGTAGTGCCATCCATGCTGGTGGACGAGGAAGGGCTGGGGCCTGGCGAATGGATGGAGGCTTCAAGCTGGACCCAGCAGAAGCTTGCTGTGAATCTGTGCGGAGCTGTCCGCTGTGCTGAAACACACTCACCGGGCCCGTGTGCCGGCCCACAGTTCTCAGCGCCATAACTCAGCCCTTGTCGGGACTGTGAGAAAGGGACGCAAATAAGGTCGACTTTGGTGCTCAGTAACAGTTCATTAATGCAGCTGTTTCTCAGCTTCTGGGGTCTGATTGTGGAAAGGCAGAACCAGTGTGGCCTTGATTACAATCATGGTAACAAGCATGTTTGAAAGCATCTTAAAACTGTCTTGATGTGCAGGGCACATACACTTTTTATTTCTTCCATTTTGAGGACTATTTTTTATTCATGTTATCACAGGGCAATCACACACACTCACTGACTCACACACTAAGGGCAGTTTAGAGTTATCTGTTCAACTGAAACATGTTTTTGGACTGTGCAAGGAAACCAGAGCATCCAGAGGAAACACATGCAAATATAGGGAGAATGTGGAATATCTGCACAGACTTCTGTCAGAGCTGTTAATCACTCGCGCTACTTTCAGTGATTAATTTTCAGAGAATAAATACTTTTTTTCGAATGCAGAATTTGACTCAAGCTATGTAAAAAAAAAATGTGTCATCGCAACTTTTACATCATAATTAATCTGCATTTGTTTAATAGATGCCATTATTGTGACAGTGGTTGTCCTATACATTCTTAATTCACCAGCTGCTTTTGTGGTAAAATGGATGTCTGAAGGGTGCAGTACTAATGTGCTTCGTGGCACTTGGACCCACTGGTTACCAGAAGAATGTTGGTTCATGTTTCTGTATCAGAGGAATTTAAACAGTAATAATTATTTTGACATTCATTCAAAAGATGTTGCGGGAGAAAACTGAAACGCTCTCTGTGCCAACATTCCACTGCCCCTATTGGTGGAATTTAAGGACATGTGTACGCGTGGGAGATGAAGGATTTGCTGTCACTTCAGTCGCTTGTCAAAAAAGCAGCTGTTGGTGTTGATCTGCTCCAATTCAAGTCTTTGAAGTAGTTGAGCTGCCATTAGGCTTTTGGGAAGACTGGCTCGCTCACTGGCAACGCTCTGGAAACAAGTGTCTTAGAGATAAACAGCTGGATCGAGGTCATTATTTAGTGCCCTCAATCACTTGGGCAATCACAGAGGCCTTGGGAAACTAGACTTTCAATGATACTCACCTCGATGTCAGCTGGGCAGACTTGAATACAGATTATTGCTGTCATACTGATTGCTTCAGTCAAAAAATAACACTCAGTAAGAACAGTTTAGTCAAGTTTAATCCCTCTAAATTGCTGAACAATAAAATGCAATGACAGAATTCTCTAAACATTTACAGATTAAAACTGTGAACCTGTAACCCTAATTATTTTTTACCATTTTTTTTTGTCAGTGACTCAGCTTTTGCTTTAATTTTTCCAGTACATATGCGAAACTCTGTTGAATGATGATCAATAAAAACCTGGCCAGTGCTGGATTCGAGCCCTCAACTCAGACACTTTGAGGCACCAGCGCTACCACTGTGCCACCATCATATCTTATTTTTCTTTTTACTGTAAGTTGTTGTTTTAGTTTTACTGATTTTCTCTTTATTCAGCATTAAGCACTTCTCCAAAAACTGGTTATTGCAAAAATATTGGACTGATTGTTTTCTTAACTTGGCTAGCACTACGTTTCGCGACCATGTCTTTGTGGTGGAACCTGCTCTTCAGTTAAGGGACTCTACTACCCTCTTGTGTTTACACCAAGCAGTGCTGACTCTTTTATTTAATCTTGTAGTTGATGTGATACTTTCTTAGTAAGGTCAAGCTACAAATCAATGTGATGGATTTTTGCTAATGTCTAATGTACTGCTTTTCCCTGGTGACTGTAAAAGCTCTTAAACTATGCCTAAAAAGTGAACGTCATATTAAGACAGCAAGCTTTATCCTGACTTAATACTCAGATGAAAAGACAATGCATTCCACTGTGAAACATGCATTAAATTAATTTCTCTGATCTGGTTTCTTGGAATTGAGTTACAGTGACAGAAGTGGTCTCAAAGGACAATGATAATCCAATATGTGTATCCAGATGACTTTGTCCTACTTCACCCATTTCTGTCCCTCTCTTTAACCATTCTCATAAAAAATTCTCTGTTTGTATGTGTGCCATTTTAATCACCTGATTATTGCCAGCTTTTCTCGTCACACTAACATTTCTGTGAATGTTTAGTGGAACAATGCGAACTGTGACTGGGGCTATCGTTTCTGATCTGGCTGTTGGTGCTGGTGAGTACAGAAGCCACAACTGAGTGACCGTAACCCCTCTCTCTTCTGTGTTTCCAGGATGAGAAAAACCAGCTTATGACCACCAACGTCTGGCTGTGGCAGGTAGGTGGGGCTTCAAGCATCGAAACATCCCCCTTCCTCTGCCTCTTCCCCTCCTCAGCTGCAGTTACTGTTCACCCATCATTTTCACAATTTTTAGCATTCTCATGATCCTTACATGCCATATGTCATTTAGCTATTGAATCGTACCAGGGTGGCCGTGTACGGTCTGGACTGAGAAATGAGAAATGATTCACTGACAGGTAGCTGTGCCAAAAACTGTCCATTAGCCGCTGAGTCTTCACAGTCAGCTCAGAAATGTCCAGCAAGGATGAGCATTGTAGGAGAACTCATCATTGGGAGAAAGTGTTCAGTGCATTGCTAATGGCAGAATAACTAGTTTTGAGACATTTGCAGACTTCAGGTGCCTTTCATCTCCAGGAGTGGACTGATTACAAACTACGGTGGAACCCTGAGGACTACGGTGGAGTGACTTCTATCCGTGTCCCTTCAGAGACCATCTGGCTACCAGACATTGTGCTGTATGAGAAGTGAGTCCCTTGCAAAAGGCATCTGTCAGTCTTTTTTACTCTGCTTTTAAACTTTCCCTGGATGTGCCTGCACTTCTTGCCATTTGTAAAATCCTAAAAAAAAATTGAATATACAGTTTAAACTTTAACACAGCAGCACTCACACACACATGCACAGTCACACATACATCTCTCCGTAGACACTCCAGCATAATGCATGCTTTCTGTTCGTCTGAGAATGAACTGTTTTTCAGTGTTAGTTCATTTTTTTTTACTGTCACTATCATTACCTTATCTTTCCTTTCCAAACATTTCCTCAGTCTGTCTCGGTCTGTTATCTGTCTCTCCTCAGTGCTGATGGACGCTTTGAGGGCTCCCTAATGACCAAGGCAATCATCAAGTATAATGGCACCATCACATGGACTCCACCTGCCAGCTACAAGTCCTCCTGCACCATGGACGTCACCTTCTTCCCCTTTGACCGGCAGAATTGCTCCATGAAGTTTGGCTCTTGGACTTATGATGGCAACATGGTAGACCTGGTCCTGGTGGATGATCATGTGGACCGTAAGGACTTCTTTGATAATGGAGAGTGGGAGATCCTCAATGCTACAGGAATGAAGGGTAGCCGCCAAGATGGACTCTACTCCTACCCCTATGTCACCTACTCCTTCATCCTTAAGAGGCTGCCGCTCTTCTACACACTCTTCCTCATCATCCCATGTCTGGGCCTGTCCTTCCTTACTGTGTTGGTCTTCTACCTGCCATCTGATGAGGGTGAGAAGCTCTCCCTCTCCACTTCTGTCCTTGTGTCCCTCACTGTCTTCCTGCTGGTCATTGAGGAGATTATCCCTTCCTCCTCCAAGGTCATTCCACTAATTGGCGAGTATCTCCTATTCATCATGATCTTTGTCACCTTCTCCATTATCGTCACCGTCTTTGTCATTAACGTGCACCATCGCTCATCAGCCACCTACCACCCCATGGCACCCTGGGTGAAGAGCCTTTTCCTGCAGCGGCTGCCCAGGCTGCTCTGCATGCGTGGCCACGCTGACCGCTACCGGCATGCAGATGTCGAACTGCGGAGCCCCGAGCTGAAACCGCGGGTCAAAAAGCAACCGCGAGCTCAAGCCAGGAAGGAGGAAGAGAACTGCGACTGGCTGACCATGCTGGAGAAAGCTACGACCTCCGTGCGCTACATCTCGCACCACATCAAGAAGGAACACTTTATCCGTGAGGTGAACAACCCCTCTGTAGGGCGATTCCTAAAGCCAAGTCATGTAGCATTTGTATTGTGTTCACCATGACTTTCCACACCACAAATGAGTTTATTTCTGCCATATTTAGTCGTTAGCCTTGATGAACATCTACTCACATTAGCCTTTTTTACTCACGTTGTATGCCCTCCTGTGTTGCAGGTGGTCCAGGACTGGAAATTTGTGGCCCAGGTGCTGGATCGCATCTTCCTGTGGGCGTTCCTCACAGTGTCCATCCTAGGCACCATCTTCATCTTCACTCCTGCCTTGCAGATGTACCTGAGCAGTCCTCCATAGCCCTTCTGCTCCCAAGAAATCCATTATAATCGTAATCTTTGTAATCACCTTGGACATTGTGGGATGTATGGATGTTTTCACTGTACCCTAAGCATTTAGAATTAATCTCTGAATAGCCAACATGTAATCCTCTAGTTAGCTTTTAACTGAATTTGACAGTAATGTCCAGAGGGGAGCAGATTCCGTTGGCTGTTGCTTTCATCTTAAATCTGCGTTAAAAAAAACATGCATAGAAAGTACTCTGAAACCTTAAGTTTATTACATAAATGTAAACAATGATTTGACTGGCTGTTTTTCGAAGTGACACTGTGACATCATGCTCATTGAAACTTGGCAATACTACAGTCACCATGGTCAGCGTTTAGAACGTTTTACCAGTTCTTCCAGTACGTGCTGGCTGGGGGTGCTGCTGCCCATGAACCATGGAGACCACAAACAGCACTGGACTGGTAGGAGAACCAGACTAACTTATCAGCAGTGGAGACAAGTGACTCTCAGTGTTTATTCCATCACTCGTGGGCATTGAATATCTATGACATCATTCCACATGTAATTATACCATCAGGTATACCTTATCCTGTTTTATTGAAAAAAACTGTAACAATCTATTTTAAAAGTTAGTAATCATAATCACTGCATGTTCTTTTGTCAATTTAAAATCTGTTGTGTACTTCTTAATTTGCGCACAGCTTTTGATGTCAGAATACCATGGAGCATTAATTAACTGTAAATCTAGATAAAGCACAGACTGCCACAGGAGACTTGGGTAAGAAAATATTAAAATATGGCTCAGTCTTTGTGTTTAAATGTTCTTCCTGTGTTCACATGGGGTTCCACTAGTTCTCTGGTTTCCTCACAATCCAAAGAGGTGTCTTTCGGTTAAATTAGTGACTCTAAATAGCTCTTAGTGTGTGTATATGTAAGTGACTGTGTATGTGTGTATATGTATGTGTGTGTGTGTGTGTGAGTGAGTGAGTGATAGCCCTGCAGTGGAATTATATCTCATCCAGGTTGTATCCTTCCTCACACCTAATGCTTCCCAGACAGCTCCAGGCCGCGGGGAGCTTATGCTTATCAACTGGTCATTGATAATGGATAAATGCAAATTTATTCTCAAAAACGGATTTTGTAAAAGAAAATCTGGCTCTTCATAAAAAGGCAGCTTTTAAGGTGCTTTCAAATATGCCTGTTTCCCTGGTTGTTTTCAGGAACACACTGATTGTGCCTTTGCACCTTGAGGCCACAGAAAGAGTTTGCATTAATGGACTGTTACTGCACACCTAACGGCAGCCTTATTTGCATCCCCTTCTCACAGAAAAAATGTATGAAAATGTATTTATGTTGAGATTTACCAGTCATTCGTCTGCCGAATTCGGAAGTGCCTAGATGTTAATGGTGAACTTTTGAAACACTTGGCCTAACACTCGTCACAAACCTTTTTTTGTACACTTTATATGTACATTCAGGAGATGATGTATTTTAGACACTCATGTTACTTTTATTTTAGCCTCATAGTTGTGTTCCGGCACTAGATGGCAGCAAATATTCTTGAACAGCTAAAAGGCCACTGGTAGCGAGATCAGGAGTAAAATATTGCAGACACAATTATGTGTTTTGTAACAGCGCAAATGAAATTATTAGCGTTAGTCGATATGTTATTTGTGAGGCTGATTTGCGCTAGCCTCAGCTGGTTTCTGTGCTTGATTAATCCTCCCATTCTCCTATTCCTGTTATATCAATATTGTTATTGTTATCCTAATTTCAGTCCTAATTTAAATAATGACAATTGTAATCTTTGAGTCACAGCATTAGGGAGGTTCTGCAAATTTATTCATATTTCACCACTTGTCATGAAGGCATTTGGCATTCTATACCCCCTTTCCCCTGCATCTCCAGACTGCATCTTAATTTCTCATTTGTGGTGTTTTAAGAAGATGTTGCCACATCAGCTGATCTATAGGGCTGAGTTCTATGTATGATGTCCAAGGAGTTTGATGGCACAGAGTCCAGATGCACCAGGGGGCCGTCGGCCCTGACGCTGGAACACACATTGATATGCAAAGAGGGCTGCTTTGAACACTGAGAGGACTGACTGCATTTGAGATGACAGAAGGCGGGAGACTCGCTGGAGGATGAAGAGTCAGGGGTGGCAGAGGGCCCCCACCAAGCAGCAGAGGGGAGAAAGGCTATGAGGACAGTGATGATGATAGCGGAGCCATTTGTACAAAGTTATGTGAAGGTCACAAGAAATTTATCAACAAATTTATGATCAGCAGACATTTGGAATATCGTTCAAACATGTTAAGCTTAGACCTAGACTACTTAGGTGTTAATATTGCCTTGATGTTGCCTCCTCCTGACCCCTTAATTTACATTAAGCAGCAGGTATCCAGAGTTGAACGATTGGTAGTTGCAACCAAAAGATGGACCTGACTCTTGTACTTTTGAACGTGTTCTGCTGAAAAAATATGTACCTCTAAAGTCAGTGAATTTTGGAGATGTTTGCAGAATCATGAAAAGCTTTTTTAAGTGCTGTGTGAACTGTTTACAGCAAGCATCACCCATCCCCACGTCTGTGTTACACCACAAAGGGACATTAGCAGCCACGTCCACAGCAGCAGGTGTGATTTCCCCAGGAGACGCTGTCAAGGAAATACATAGCAAATGAAACCTGGGTCTCCATAGACCATACAGACATTTCCTTTGTACTGAATCCACATTTTTGTGTTGCAGGCACTCCATTATGAGAATGCACCGTAAACTTGTGTTAATTAAAACTGTAATTTCCATTAATATCCAGCTAATCCCTCCAATGGCACAGGATAGAAGTCTTCAGGAAGCCACTGTTGGGGGCCTATACCCCCCCTGGCATGAGGAGTAAAACTAATTAATCACTCCGAGTTACAGCACATATAAACATGGTATATTGGCTCATGGACTTTGATGGGAATGAGTGCAAGATAACAGAGCTAGACCTTAAAACAAACATTTTTCATTCATTCATTTGGTTATTTTGCGTTTCTGATCCAGAAATAAAGTTCGAGGTGAGTGAATGTGGTTACCTGCCTGGGGTTCGGAGGAGCCCTTCTGATCTTTGCAGGCACATAGCCGGGCCTCAAACAAATCCGCCTTGGCTGAACTTCATCACCTTAAGGACAATGCCGGGCTACTATGTATGCAGCTGTCTGATTTTCAGCAGCACTAAGCAAAACTAATCCAAATGCACATGTGTTGAAGAATGAGACAGAAGTGTGTAAAAGTCACGAAGGCATGGTTCTTTAGAATATGAAATGAAGAAAACTATTACAGATCCTTTACTTCATACACTGAAATAAAACTCTTAGGCGTATAAAAGAGAAGACGTAGGAAGACTGAAATGTGACACAAGCGTAACATTTATAAAAGCACAGGGGGATGCTGTATTAGTGGAAAAAACTAAGATGCTTAGCTCCCTAAGTTCACATAAACCTCTTAGGTGTTTGAAAAAAAATAAGAAAAAGATAGAGAAAGGATCTCTGCTGTATTTTCTCAACCAAACAGTTCAAGACACTGAAAGCAAGGGAACCTGATATGAATGACCTTTTAGTAGAGATTAAAAGCTATATTTCTGCAGTGACCTTTCTGATCTTTTTAGTTTTTTTCGTTAAAGAAAAACAAAATCATGTTTAAAGCCTGGAAAAAGAAAATTGCTTAGTGATTTTAGACCTTCGCGTACCTGAACTGTCTAAAGTATTTGTCGGATTGCTTTTTACAATTTAACTTAAATGTTATAGACCTGCTGCTAATGGCCTGTTGGAATGTCTCACAGGTTCATTGGTCTATGATAATAAAATTAGGAAATGGATTCTGTGACACAGCTCTGGACTTGAATGATTAAAGTGCTTATGGAGCTTCCAGGCTTCAAGTAAATAAAATAATATATTGATCATCTTGGCAGCATTTATAGATAATTAGACAGGAGATTAAACAAAAATGGAAGATGCCTTTATTTATTTAACAATTATGGATGAATTGCTGTCAATACTACAATATTGTATATGTGTGGCATGGGAGAGCGGTGCTATAATTGCTATGAAGATGGAAAGGATTGCTTTGTTTCTCTTGCCATCCACAGTTTTTCTGTTAGAGAAGGGCACTTTAAGCTGTCAAAAAATTGGAACAAATACACACACACATCATCTGAACCACTTGTCCCACACAGGGTTGTGGGGATCCGGAGCCTACCCGGCAACACAGGGCATAAGGCCGGAGGGGGAGGGGACACGCCCAGGACGGGACACCAATCCATCGCAAGGCACCCCAAGCGGGACTCGAACCCCAGACCCACCAGAGAGCAGGACTGTGGTCCAACCCACTGCGCCACTGCGCCACCGCACCCCCCCCCCTTTGAACAAATACTGTATTAAAAAAAGTGCCCAGAAATGTGATCTTGGTTCTCCAGATACTGTGCTGTACTGTGATATTTATGTGTATGCCAAATGTATATATATATCTCATTAAAATGTGTTTTAATTAACAGATTCTTTTATTTGCATGTTATACTTTTTTAACATTTGGATTAAATTAAATTACACACAGTGGGGAAAAGAATAGCTTTAGGCTAATGGTCTAATTATATCACATAGCTTTAGAGCCTAATGTGCAGAATAGATTAGTTCAACCAGTTGTTCATATACTTTCTTATTATCTCTGTTTAGTGGAAATCCTGTAGGACCTGCCTGGCTGTGTGCATTACCAAGGCAGTGTGTGACACCCCTGTAATTGTGATGTGTCAAAAAGTGTCACTGGTAATCCATCCATTGTCAGCAACTACTTGTCCCAAGCGGGCACCTAACCCGGCAACACAGGGCGCAAGGCTGGAGGGGGAGGGGACACACCCAGGATGGGATGCCAGTCTGTCGCAAGGCACCCCAAGCAGGACTCGAACCCCAGGCCCACCACAGCATAGAAACTGGCTGAACCCACCATGCCACCACACTCCCTTGTCTCTGGAAATGTATTGTATTATTTTAAGAAAGCGAAAATAATCACACCTATTTATTCACATTAAATTACATCCTCAAAACAGATTTGTTACCTGACATCTGTCAGTTTGTGACATTCAATTATTAATAATGAAGGGGTGGGAAGAGAAGTACAATACAGGATCAAGAATTTGATTAATTGCATATTTAATTGAATTGATCTCTGCCATGTTTTTGTCGAAAATGTATACTCTGATCACTGAAAAAATAATTTCAGCTAATATGAAATTTATTTTGCATTAAATTAAAGAGCCCTCCTTTCTGCACATCTGTTCTAGGTACAGTAAATTACACCGGGGGTGGTGGTGCAGTGGGTTGGACCGGGTCCTGCTCTCCGGTGGGTCTGGGGCCTGAGTCCCGCTTGGGGTGCTTTGCGACGGACTGGCGTCCCAGTCCTGGGTGTGTCCCCACCCCCTCCAGCCCTACGCCCTGTGTTGCCGGGTTAGGCTCCAGCTCCCCATGACCCTGTGTGTGTGTGTGTGTGTGTGTGTGTGTGTGTGTGTGTAAATTACACTGGTTCACTGTTTGTTCTCCATGTTGGGAGTGACCGCAGGATGCAGATGTTCACCATGCTGAACCCCTGGTAAAATAAATGAGGATTAATGTATCTTCTTTAGTGTATTCCTCCCACTGCTGTGTTTCCCTTGTGTTTAGCTCACAGGTGAGCTGTAAATGTGAGTTGGCTTTTTGTGTGTGTTTGTATGTACGTGTCTGAGAGACAAAGTGTTGCATTTGTTTCTGAACTGAACGAAAGTGCCGCACAACGTCAGTTATGGCACGTAGAATCATTCTCTTATTTGTACAATACACGACAGGCCACATTTGGAGAGATGGCAGGTTGCACATTGGACACCCTGATTTAACAGATTCTTTTCTCCAAAGGATCTTTTAATTATTTATACCTTCGTACAAGTGGGCAGATGTGAAATTAAAATAGGAAATACACAGATAAGAGGTGGTGCTGGCCAAATTTTTTGAATTTTCCTCCCCTCTGGAGAATAATTGGTCACAAGGGGATGGGTTTCGAGATGCTTCTTGAATGCTACGAGGAACTCAGCTATTGAATGAGAAAGGGAACTCTTTCCACCATGTCTGGGCAGAAAATTGGAACCGGTGGAGTTACACATTTGGATTTCTCGTGAGCAGGACAATCAGATGGCCAGAAGAAGAGGAGCACAACGCTCTTGCTGGGGTGTAGGGAGTGATCAGGTCCTGTATGTATCAGGGTGCTCATCCTTTGACCATCTTTTAGGTTGTAACCAGAGTCTTGAACTTGATACTGGCAGCTATAGGAAGCCAGTGGAGAAAAATGAAAGGAGACACATGGAAATGCTTTGGCAGGCTAAACACAGCTTTTGCATTCCGGGCCATATGAACATGACTGATGACAGAGGCTGGAAGACCAGACGCCAAAGACGTTTAGTAGCCCAGGTGAGATGTTACCATAGCATTGATCAGGAACTGGGTGCAGTGTGCTGTGAGGTAATGGTGAATGCTATGCATGCTGTAGAGGAGGTATCTGGATCAAGTTATAACTTCAGTGTGGTAGGAAAAGCAGAGACTTGTGTCTCTTGTGAGTAAAATGAATTCATTTTCATAGACAATGACAAGCGGATGGAAAAACAGGGATATAGAGGATCTGTCTTAGAAAGGCTGAAATCAACCACTCACCTCCTTTTCATTAAATTGGGAACTTAATAATAGACTTCCCTGCAGGGAGGAGCCAGAGAAACAGACAGCCCAAACTTTCCTTTGGCAAAGACACACATTTCTGAACTGCTTGCCCCATACAGGGTCACAGGAGCATAACCTGGCAACTCAGGGTGCAAGGCTAGAGGGGGAGGGGACACACCCAGGACACACTGCCAGTCTGTCGCAAGGCACCCCAAGTGGGACTCAAACCCCAGACCCACCGGAGAGCAGGACCCGGTCTGACCCGGTCCAACCCACTGCGTCACCGCACCTCCTCTGCAAAAATAAATAGCTTTCATTTAAACGGATGGCGTATATATGTGACATTCATGTCCTATAACATTTTTTTTGACAATTTTTACAAAGTTTTTCCTTTTACAGATTTTTTAAAAAAAATATCCTGGGATGGAATTGGACAGAGCAACTTTCCAGAACATGCAAAGTTTGCTTGATCCATATTAACTCAGAATAGCCACCAGCAAGAGCATGGGAAAACAACAAGCATGGGAAAAGAATAGAGGGCTGAAGATAGCATTTCAATTTGTTTGAGTTCCCTGTAGCCTTGCAAAATGCAGGCAGTACATTTTTTTTTTTCCAATATCACAGAGTGCATATATTTAGTAGCAACTGAATCCGAATGTTAATAAACAACCCCAATTCCAATTGGGGCGGTATAGAAAATGCTAATAAAAACAAATAGGAGTGATATGTAAATTTACTTTGACTGGTATTCGAAGAAGAACAGTATAAAGACAAGGTATTTTGTGTTTTACCTAATCAACTACATTGTTTTTAGAAAATATACATTTATTCTGGAAATCATGTCCAGATTGATACTAGACTGGTCTGCCTGCAGTCCTGAACCTGTCTCCGACTGAGAATGTGTGGGGCATTATGAAATTCAAAATAAATAAGATGTTAATCAGTTGATTAGGTAAAACATGAAATACCTTGCCATTATCCTGTTTTTATCTGAATACAAGTCAAAGTAAATTTACAGATCACTCCCTTTTCTTTTTAATAGCATTTTCCTTACTGTCCCAGTTTTTTTGGAAATGGGGTTGTAGTTCAATTCGCCGAAATGGAAACTATTCTGTAAATCTCAGTATTTCGGCAGTTTTGCAGTCTGGAATGCCTTCAAGATGCTATTGCTACCTCGGCGATGCACCTGAAAGGCAATCACGTCCTCGTGATACGCTGCCTTGTAGCACCTGCAAAGCGACAGGAATCTTTTATTCATATTGTCTCACTGCACATAACTTTTTGCACAAAGTGATTTTCTGATTTTCCTACATTTTGCACAATGGTTTTGCAATCTTCTGGTCAACCCATCTGAAGCATGTCATACTTTGCAATTGCAGCCTTTTAGGTTAAATGGAGGAAAGGGGACAAGTTTAAAGCAGCCCAGCGGGCTCACGTCATCCTAATTTCAGGCTGTGTCAGGTCTGCTGCTTCACACGTAAATCGAGCCACATGTGACAGCCACTGTGGTTGGATGCAAACAGAACGAGCATTTCTAATGCACTTTTTCCACAAGGAGACGGGGTTTCTCATTCCACCTCTGGTGTAACACTTAAAATCTAAAGCATCTAAGGCACGTGGGAGTGACACTACTTGCAGGCGTCCCCGTCCAGTGACGAAACACCGTGAAACTGCACCTCGTATCTCAAACGACATTTAAAACCTGCTGATATTTTGAATGTCGTCTGAGATCTGAAATAAGCCACGAATGATGCATAAAGTGAAACTAGATGAGCCACCTTCCTGAACGATGACTGTGGCTGCAGTTGGGCATATATTTACATTTTTTCCCTAAATTTATTCACGTTCATCTGCATTTATTTCATGACAAACAATATCTCAGCACAAACTTTTCATCTTTAATGATGCCTTTTCTTAAAAATTGGTCTTTGTGAGTTGTCAGAATGTAAATAAATTAATAAACTAAAAAAAAAAAATGCTGGTAAGGATGGAGATATTGTTTTGTTAGAGGAAACCCATGTGGCCATCAGCCAAAACACAGCAAGTTATATCCCTCAGATGGACATTGTATGCCACATCGTGTCCTCCTATGACAAAGACAGGTTCTAGTATTAAAAATGCAATACATGTATAGCTAAAAGCAGTGGCCAGAACTGCTGCTTTTGGTTCTCCCAAGTGAGGGTTCAAATCCTGCCTATACTGCATCAGTACCCTTGAGCAAGATTTTTACCCTACGTTGCTCCACTAAAATTCCCCAACTGCATGAATGGGTATATGTTTATAAATACCCAGATAAATGTAGGACAAACCCTTTTGAACTATATAAATAGGACCAAATAGTGCTGGAAATCTCCTGGCAAGAAATCTATACATAAAATCAGAACACATATTAAAACATATTTTAGAAAATGTTTCGCGGCATTATAAGAATCTACCCCACAAGCAGTGCCTCTTGCAACTTCTCTGTCACTTCCTTATCACTGAGCAGCCACATTTGACACATTGCATTTGTTTACACAGCAAATACAGGACTACAACATAAGCAGAAAAAAGAGAACAGGGTTCTGCATTTTAGCACTTATGCCGAGTGCTATTAGTGTCTGCGAATGGGTGTCTTGCTCACAAACTGTCAAGTCTGCGAAAAGAGCGCTGGAGGGACAATGGTCGAGTTCACACACTCGAGTGCAACAGCCTCCAGCATATTCAATGCCCGAAAACAAAGGAAATCAAAATGATTATACTCTAAAATGAATGAAAATAATGAAATTGTCCTCAATACAGGGAGCGAGTTTTGATGCCAATAATACAGTAAGCGCTATGAGAAATACCCGTTTTCCTTAGTTTTGCTTCCTAATGTTTGGCTTTGTAAACACCCTTTGCAATTAATGTGAATTCATTGTAGGGTTAGTGCTGTCGACTTGAGCTCTGAAGGCTTCTGGTTCAAATCTAGCATCTGTCCTTGTACCCTTGAGAAAGGTACTTAGTGTAAATCACTGCAGTATGAATACCCTGTTGTATTAATCTGTAAATCATTGCAGGTTGCTTCTCTATGATTCTAAGTCATCTTGCATGAAGGTGTTGAATTATTAATAATGAAATAATACTAAAATAGTAAACTTGATCTCTGTTACAAATGGTCACGTTACAAACCTTTTCCAGTTATTTTTTAATTGCATTTCTTCACTTCCCTATTTTCAAAAATTCTCTGTTGCAGACCTGTATTTATACAGCCATCCAGTAGATGTCAATAAGTAACACTCCAATGATACAGGAGCATGGGGCCACCTGATTTGTCCACTGCTGTGGGCCGCTCCTCCAACTCTTTGTAAATTGTCTGAATACCTGCTGTGGCCCTCAAACTTCTCAAAGATGGATGGGATCGGTGCACAAATTGCACAAATTGCCTATACCAAAGCAGAACATAATAAGTAGACTTCTTCTTTCCTCAGCACCAGACATCTGGACGCTTATGGGAGGAAAGTCATCCTGGCCCATGCAGTGAGTCCCCTCAGACCTTGCAAAATCTACCTGCATTTTTGGACAGATGCTGTTGACACTGTCAGGTCATTCATGAAGGCTCTGATGGGTGGCTTCCTGACACCTTAGCTTGTGGACCTCTACACTCAACCTCTGCCAACATGACGAGTATGTTCAAGGTGTTCACACCCATGCAAAATTCAACGCTTTTCTTCCAGAATTACAAAAATGATTTTCTGATTTTGCAGCTGTTCACTCTTTATGTTTTGCTCCCCCAGAAATACTGTTTCTAGTGCTTTGTTTAAATGTTATTTGACCGTTAAGTAATTCCTTGTGAAAACAAGTTGAATGCTCTTGAAATCGACCATAAATTGCTGATGGTTAAGCATAAAATGCATTTTTCATACAGACTTTTAAGCGAATGTACATCTGTGTGAAACACAGACGGTAACACTGAAGTACTGTACGAAAACCAGCAGTTGTTTAGAATGCCTTATTTTTTTCTCATGTTTTTACTCATCAGCAGAACTGATCCTCATATGCTTTTTTGCTTTTGACGAGCTCACTTCCTTCTTGTGCTGCAAGTCATAAGCGAGCAGACACAGATGCCTGAGTTTGCTTCACCAACATCCTGTACGTTCCCAAGCGCAACAGACCTGAAAGGTTCCGGTAACGTAATTAACACGCATGATGTGCCCCGGCATTAACATGCATATGGAGTGAAAAGTAAGCCTTCATATGAGTGATTGCAGAGCAGGGTTTCCTACAAACGCATTTCCTGGCATATGGGATCATATGGCACAAGGTCAAGGATGTCTATTGGCGTGCTGGGTGTACCAGCCAGAACACAGAGAACATTAAGAATCAGTTCAGGTCTGTTGAGTCTGCCGTACCTGCACTCTACTAACTTTGAAATTCATTCATCTTAAAATTTATTTATGCCTGCAAAACATTATCATGACTTCAGTTAAACTGGGATGAAGTTTTTATTTAGGTTTGGTTCAAAAGCTGTAAGGAAGCTGCATGCAGAGCTATGCGGGTATGGATAAACACGGAGTTGTGATCGCGTGTCTTTGGCGTGTGACATGCTGAGCAGGGTCGCGGTGAATCGAAGCCCATCCCTGACACAATGGGCTGAGGGCAGCTACACTCTGGACAGAATGTCAGTCCACCACAGGGCAGTGTTACTTACATACATTTTCCAACATTTTTAGACTCTGAAAACAGCATAATTAAGTCGTATTGCAGAAACTCGGGTATTACAAAGATTTTAATAGTTTTATTACCTAAAAAAATGAAACCAAGGATTGTTTTCAGATTATTAGTTGCTTATTGTAAATTGCTGTAGTTTTAGCCATGCATTTGTGATTATTAAAAGCAATCTCAGTGTGGTAAGCCAGCTGAAAATATATTTAACAAAATCTGAGCGCTCTGTAAAATTTGCATCTGAGAGGCATCTGCTGTTTAGAGGGGTGATTATCATGGTTCAGGTGCTGCAGCAGCTGGATGACATAGTCAGAGCAACATGATCAGCAACATGACATTTTTTTCAGGCGCAATCTGAAGCCTTTGAGACAAAATCAGTTTCTCGAGTGATGACGTATGTGACCCTTACAATGAATCGGACAGCTCTCCAAAGTACCCCATCAATACACACACACACACACACACATTTTCAGAACCGCTTGTCCCATATGGGGTCACGGGGAACCGGAGCCTACCCGGTAACACAGGGCGTAAGGCCAGAAGGGGAGGGGACATACCCAGGACGGGACGCCAGTCCGCCGCAAGGCATCCCAAGCGGGACTCGAACCCCAGACCCACCGGAGAGCAGGACTGCAGTCCAACCCACTGCGCCACCGCACCCCTACTTACCCCATCAATATAAAACACAAAATATGAGCCTGTAAATTTGAAGCCTTAAATACATCCTGAACTCGTTCATCTGAGAAGACAGCACATATGGTTTGTCAGAAAAAAGAAAATTGCTGGCCCCTTTTACCTTCCAAAACAGATTCTTCTTTTTGGAACCTTATATTTTCAGCATACAGATGAAAGACATATTGCTGGCTACAAAAACAACAGTGCAGACAGTATTTATAACATTACAGTAGGGTTTTTTTATTTGTTATATTATGGCATAAAAAGAGATTGTATGTAGATTCAAATTTATGCCGTTTATACAACACAATACAAAACACATAGTGTATATAGCCTAAATAGCTAATCAACGAACAGTGAATACGTCCGCAAGAATTAGGAAAACAAACCAGCAATTTTAATACAATTAAAATCTGAAAACTAACAGACCTCACACAGTACCCTAGACTGCTACAATCATTCCGCCCATATAGTTTTGCACTACTAAGTGTATGGGGTGGGGGGGTGAGGGCTGGGCCAGCCGTCCTGCTCGCCTAGGGAAAGTGCACACTCAATACATTGCCTCTCCTTCCCGGTGTAGCCACCGTCTGGCTTGCCAGGCAGGAGGTCGCTGCAAATGGCCTCTCCTACACTACTGCGCCCGTAGCAACACCTTCTCGTCGGTCCCCCTAGTTTCCACAGAACTTGCTATGTCATGGCGCGACCGAGCGTCCGGCGGTATAACTGGATAGGTAGGCCGAACTCCTTAGCCTTGGTTGGCAGCCAGCCCAAGAGAAGGACAACTCTGACTCCAAACCCGGGCAGATGAAGCCCGTTAGCCCTGTCAGGCCATCCATCTAGGAAAAGGACTCTCTGATATAAAACCTATGACCCGGAGACCTCGCCGTCACTGTCCCAGCTTGCTAGGCCATGCCGGATGAGCCCCACGTGTAAAGGGTGGGGCCAGTATTGCGCACACTGCACTCCACTGCGCAAGCTCGAAGGGCATACCCGCGTCTACTAGCAACATCATCATCAAGCCCTGCAGAGATGGGCGAAACGGCAGGTGGAAGATGACACTGGAAGCCGCAGCTCCGATCCTGCATACAGGCGGTCCAGGTGTAAGGATCGTCTGACGTTGACCCTGGAGAGATGCAGCCGCTTGCAGACGCTTGCAGCCGCTGTGGCCGGACCTGCCTGTCCCGCATTGGCCTCGTCAGCCACCGGCGAGCCTGCAGCAGACGTGGGCAGCCCCCTTCCTAAATCTTCCTTCGCGAAGCCAAGCCATAACTAAGAGTATATTTTCAGAATTTTTTAATGGCCCAATTCGTTAATTATTCCTCCATTACGAAAAATAATATATTTTTTTTTGGAATTTAGCGAAGCAGCTCAT
The DNA here is from genome assembly GCF_900964775.1 of Scleropages formosus. Classification (NCBI taxonomy): domain Eukaryota; kingdom Metazoa; phylum Chordata; class Actinopteri; order Osteoglossiformes; family Osteoglossidae; genus Scleropages; species Scleropages formosus. The sequence goes on along the minus strand of NC_041821.1, from coordinate 14,202,194 downwards.
CCATATTTAAACTTCAAGGAGAACTCAAATGATAAAAGCAAGAGCAAATACTGTCACTTTTAATACTCATTATTCAGGAGAAATGAATTTTGACAGTTAATTTCCTTTAATGTTAAAAATTTGGAATAACAGTTTAATGATAAAGCTGAGGAAACCATTACTGTAAAAGCAAGTAACTGTTAAAAAAATGAAAAAAAAACTAGTTTTATCTAATATTCACACACATTTTCTGAACCGCTTGTCACATATAGGGTCACGGGTAATCGGAGCCTAACGGCGTAAGGCCGGAGGGGGAGGGGACACACCCAGGACGGGACGCCAGTCCGTCGCAAGGCACCCCAAGCAGGACTTGAACCCCAGACCCACTAGAGAGCAGGACCCAGTCCAACCCACTGCGCCACCGCACCCCCTATCTAATATTCATCCCCTCAAAACTGCAGCAATACCTCAATTACCATACTGTCACTTGCCACTACTGATGTATTTTTGCTAGTCATTTTTACCTAAGGTAAATGGGCAAGGGGTGTGGTGGTGCAGTGGGTTGGACCGGGTCCTGCTCTCCAGTGGGTCTGGGGTTCGAGTCCTGCTTGGGGTGCCTTGCAGTGGACTGGCGCCCTGTCCTGGGTGTGTCCCCTCCCCCTCTAGCTTTCTGCCCTCTGTTACTGGGTAGGCTGCAACCCCATATGGGACAAGCAGTTCCAAAAATGTGTGTGTAAATGGGCAGATGCAAAGTTACTGAACAGCACCAATTAACCAGTCAGTACACTTACTGGAAACTAGCCTTTCCACAAGACTTCTGGTTAACAAATCAGCCAAAATGTCATTACAGCTTTTCTGCAGCAGTCCTTAGAGATCCGGGACCCTTTCTTTTCCCTAAACTTTTGACTGGTACTGCATGCTCACATTAAATGGGTATCAGTCCAATTCAGGCAGATCCAAATGTATTTTGAGCAAATACCAATGCTGACTTTTGTAAAAAAGTATATGATAAAACTTGCTATTGCCAACCAAGGATCTGTTCCTTGCTTCTGTCACCTCCATCGGTGGGAGAGCTGGAGAAAAGCAGAAGACTAAGTACATCTGGTTTCTAGGTTCTACATGTTGTGGACTGGAAATGATTTTTTATCACAAAAACAAGGCAGCGTGAAGGATTCTTTCTTAGTTGGTTGTACTTTCAATGATGACAAGACATTTTTAACACAAAGTCCCCAATGTACTGGTAGTCACAGTGTTTGTCAAACACAAATTGCTGTCTCTTTCCACCTGCAGCATAAAATAAAAATGACAACGTATTTAAATAACAAACGTAGTGATTTAAATGCCCACTGCATCTGACTGGATCAAAATATACTAACACTTCATATGCAACTATAACTATTTCAAAGTGGCTAATGCAGTCTATGCAAGCATAAAATACGATGTACATGAGTTTGTATTTATGTCCCATATGCGCGCACACACACAAATGTATGTGTATATGCAAGCAAATGTCTCTCAGAAATTGTACTACAACTTCTTTTCATCCTCAGATCTTGACCTGCACATGGCAAGCAGTGTGAACTTTTCACATCATGATGCCCACCTGAGCCTGGCAGGTTACTCAGTGATGGCATTCGAGTCTGAAACGTGCGCAGCGGACACTGGTCATGCTCATTTTTTTGTGGCTGTGCTAACACTGATGCCTAGAGATGTGTGTGTGTGTGTGTGTGTGTGTGTGTTCACCACTCAAAGAGGTCAGGGAACAGACCAAGTCATAGATGGGGAACTGGAATTGTCGGTTTCAATGCTGCTCAAGACAAGAAAAGAACCAGTTTATGTGCTTACAAGCTGTTCATTCCGTTTCTTTCCTCTTAGATTCCAGGCTTGAATTAACACCCCACCCCGAGGTGAGAAGTTGTTTCAGTTATCATTTGCATAACCAAACGTTCCGAAATGGCAAGTTCAGGCTATGGTAATCTGCAAGAATGCTATGTATACAGTATTATGAGGCCCCTCAGAAAGAATTTGAGCAAATTATTATTTTTGTGACATAACCAAATCAATTTGTAATTAATTAGGAGCAGTTGAAGCATAACACATTTAATCATTCAGCTGCACATAAGCGTATCCTGCTGTTTGATTTGGGAAAATGTTAGGAGGGCTCTGAATTATCTCTAAACAAGGATGCTACGGTAGCATATGAGCAAAAGATTCCTTTATGATAATGAAGAGAACTATCAACAAAACAGCGCTAGTACTACAGGCTGAGGCACTGATTGATTTCGCACACAACTTCTGCAATTGGTCATTATTGCCATTCATTATAGTAACGGATCGATCCACGCACAGGTATTGGTGGGGACCACAATACGAGTAATACTAGTAATACTAGTAATACTATTACTAGTAGTATTGTGGTCCCCACCAATATCTGTACGTGGATCGTGGATCTAATAGTACCATAAGAGTTATGCAAATATTAGTGGGCACCAAAATAGTGGCAACGGTACAAGTCAGTCGATGCACAGAGTTTGTAAGGGTTTGTTACACAAAAAAAAGATTCATAGAAAAGTGTTAAACTCATATAATGGAATTTCTAAAAAAAAAAGGGGGACTGAGTCTCAGGCACCTGACAGCTAAGCGGGGACCTGCGGGACAAATCCCGTCACGTGCGCGTCGTGATGTGCGGTGTGTCCGCGCGGGACAGTGGCTCAGTGATCGCTATTACTGTGCTCGCAGTGTACTCCCCCCCCCCCCCCCCCCCCCTTTACATTGGAGCGCGCGCTCATTTCATCTTACACGCACTTTTCGACAGAAAACTGCAGTTGGGGGGCGGGGGGGTGCAGAGTGCTGGGAAACTAACGCGGGGCACAAAGCGGGAGCCTTCCGTTAGTTCGGGGGGGGGGGGGTGACCAGCAACGGCTGTAAGTGCGCGCAAGGGTGTGTGTCTCCAAGAGACGGGGGAGAGAGAGCGAGAAAGAGGGGTGTGAGACCCTATCTGTGTGTGTGTGTGTGAGAGAGAGAGAGAGAGAGAGAGTAGCTACACCGTCGCCCCCTGCTTCCCAACGCCGATGCCCGTCCTGCTCCTCGCGCTGCGGAGCCGCACACGACGCGCGCGCTCGGACACCTGCTGGGCAAGATGCTGGGCTCGCGCCGCCCGGGATGTGTGTACAGCGCCGTGTACCTGTGGACCTCGCTGCTCTTCCAAGGTGGGCCGCTCACCCCCCGCACCGACACACGACGGCGGCGCGCTGCAAGTTTCCCGACACACACACACACACACAGCTGGCAGCTGCTGGAGAGCTCAAACTAAGTCGCCTAACCGACACGTGCCGCTCCGGCGTCTCAGGCTCGTGTGTGTCTGTGTGTGTGCGCGTTTTGTGTGTTTTGTGTGTTTTGTGTGTTTGATACACTCGACTCGTTCCACCACACAGTAAGTAAACTGCCGGGGCGTCGCGTCGAACAGAAACCTGCGCGGTAGAGTTTCGTGATCGGTCCGATATGAGTTGAATGGGAATAATCATGGAGATTTTTTTTTTTTTTTCCATTAACCATTTCAGTTGATCATTTGGACAAAATATTTCCGCCGATGAACCAAAGTGTTCAGAAAAATGCGGGAATAAAAGCGTCGCTCGTAAGTGCGTGCATATTGTACTGTACTGCAAACAGGAGCTTATTATTGGGAAGAATTGATGGGTAGGCGATGGGAGTAAAATTGCCGCGTGTCCATGGCATTTCTTCTCATACAACATCTGGAAAAGAAGTGTATGACATGCACACACGCACACCTCTGGGTTTGTTCATCACTGTTAACGATTCCAACGGAATGGCGCACGAGATGAGATAAAGGCATAATTCATATAGTACTATGATGGGTGAACAATACACCTGCACTCCCGCCCGGGCATTTCGGACCTTCCCGGGTTTTGCGGACTCCTGTTGACAGATCCTCTGGATTTTGGGCTCCTCTTCATTAATTTATTCTGCTTAACTTTGGCAACATTGTTGTTTCGCAAAAAGGGCCGGTGCGCAATAGCAGCTATCAGAAACTCATAAAGATAGGAAGAAACATCCAGCCATACAAAGACAAATAAATCTGTTCCTGTTTGACCTCTAAAGGTGGGTGAAAACTCTCAGAAAAATAAATGTGTCCTATGGTAAAGGTTAATTAAGGTTAACTGGCCCCGCCCACAAACCTGTGGCTTTTCAAAACTACTTGATTCTGCATGTTGTTGAAGTAAAATACAGATATCTTCCACTTATATTTCCTGTAATTTATGAGTCTGATCAGCTACTGTCTTAATAGTTTGAATCTGTGACCAAAAAGGAGTTGAAATTATATTCTATTCAAAAATTAATACTTTTTTTTTTTAAAACATTGCCTCTTTTTCTTTTCTTCCTCTACTTGAGCACATTAATAATATCCAGAAAAATAACATGAATATGATACCCATATTAAGAACACATATAGAAATATCAGGCTGTCACTATGATACGATTTACCATTAGTGGACCACCCACCCTCCTGCATGTTGTGTATTTTATAGTTGCAAACATATATATGCATCAGTACTTTAAATCAACATTTATTCCAACAAAATACATCTAAGAATGAGGTAGGTCAACACTATATGCCATGCACTGGTGATAAATTTGATAGCATGAGGATGAGGTGATAACATGTTTACTCTTCGTCTACATTCTAGCTCCTGCTCATTAATCTCTGAGGCTTTATTAGTCATATCTGACATCACTGTTTATACCTACAGCAGAAAGTGTTCACTGTGTAAGTCAGACGTCTGCGGTACAATTGTATATTGCTTAACTTACTCCATGCTTTGTTTTGCTTTCACGTTTTTGTATTGTAAATAAAACAGTCCCTTGAATCTATTGCAAAATATGCTACGTATTATTGATTTTTTACTAGTGAATAAAAGTTGTGAACTTTTAATTTTTCATTTGCTTAGACGTGTTTGGGATAGAAGGGGGGCATGGTGGCGCAGTGGTCTTGGCTCTCTGGCGGGTCTGGGGTTCAGGTCCTGCTCTCTGGAGGGTCTAGGGTTCGAGTCCTGCTTGGGGTGCCTTGCGATGGACTGGCGTCCTGTCCTGCGTGTGTCCCCTCCCCCTCTAGCCTTGCGCCCTGTGTTGCCGGGTTAGGCTCCGGTTCACTGCAACCCCTCTTGGGGCAAGCAGTTTCAGACAGTGTGTGTGTGTGTGTTTGGCATAGAAGCTACCATGAGCTTTTAGTCATAATTTTTCATTAAGAGTTACTTATTTTCTTATTTGAAACTAAGGGCTTCAGTCTCGAACATCGTACTTCCCTTTATTTAGTGACTTACACTCTGATTACTAGAGAATAGCGGGTTTAGTCTCTTTTCTGGAACGGAGTGAGTGGTCTGTGGAGAATCCTCAGGAATACCTGTGAAGCAGTTCTTCCAGCACTAGAGGGAGACACATAGATAGTGTAAAAAACAAATGGCCCAAACCTCATCTGTTTCACCACATCCCTCCCCAGGGTCATCAGTCTGCAGTTGAGCCGTTTTAAAGGCTTAAACTGATCTTTACCAGAACTCATAACAGCTTTGTTCAATGAGAATATAGAAATGATCAGCATTTATTTTGTCACATATGTGTTGCTACATCTTTTTCCTGACCTCCTCGTTGGTCAGCAGGTGGTTTTATTTCCTAATAACTCAATACCAACTTGCCTACAATGACTAAACTGAGATGTTAGCCGCAGTGACGCAATGCTCAGCTTCACAACACGATGGGCCGGAGGGTTTGGCAACGGTTTGTATTGTCTTATTGTCATTTCTTCTATTGCTTGCCATTTCCCTTTAATACTCCTTTGCTTTTTTGTTTTATTTTCTGTACAGTTGTTTGCTACGTAAGTGTTGCCATCTTTCTGCAAACTGGAGGCAGAAGATGAGCAGGATTTGTTTGTGTATACTTGTATCTTACGATTTTAAAAATAAAAAGGCATTATTTCTGGAAATTTTTTATAGGGATGTAATGCAGTGAGTTTGTTTATTTGTTTACTTTTTTTATAATGAAACCCACCCTACCTGTAAGCAACTTCTACACAATGGTAGGCACTATAGAATGTGTTCTTGTCTTTACTTGTGTCAGGCTTGATACTGAAATACTTCCTTGAGGTAAGTAATTCAAAGGTAGTGGAAAGTACTGAGGGAATATTCCTTTTTTGATTCACATTTTGACAGTGTAGACAGGCCACTGCGGCAGCAACAGAATATTCATTTACTACTATGGAGTGATATAAAAAGGGCGTTTCAGTGACCGACAAAGGCTTTCCGTGACGATCGTGACAGTCAGCTACAGGAACACAAGGGCTGAAAATTGATTTTGGTCAGTTGTGAAAATAATGAAATGATGGCGTGGAATGTCTTTTTGTGTGAAAGAGCCCGGCACCATTACGGGGAAACACATCTGGCCTTTCTGATAGGACAGAGTAGGTGTCCCAGTGTGTCAAACCATAAGCCCCAGTGCGTGCAACGTTTCTGTCATATATTCCTATTCACTTAATAAAATAATGGTGTTAAGAGACTTCCAGTACTGAGTGGCTTGATTTTGGGAGGGAAAAACAGTGTTAAAACACTCCCTCCTCCTTCCATATATAAAAGAGTAAACCAGAATTTGACAGCACACATCTCTAAGTGTACTGTAATTGACTTCAAATTTTCCATTTCAGCCTTTTAATGTCATTCAATTCGATGGCGCTATGGACTCCTTTCCTTCAACAGGAAGAAGTGATTGCAAAAATTGTGCCGTTACATTTTATTAGTGAAAAGCTGTTGCAATTTTTAAATATTTTAAAAAATACATGCCAGTCTCCCCTGTGAACACAGTGAAAATATTAGAGAGCTGTAGCTGCATCCACATCGCTGGTGAAGGACCTTCCTGTTTTGTGCATCATGGTTGTGTTTGTGATGTTCAATAACTGAATATTTGGATGGTAACTATATGCTGGAGATGAGCCCTGGAGCCCAAGACAAGGGCAAAGCTTGAGGTTAACAACATCTGGCAGACAGAGCAGACAGGGGAGCCAAGTGAAATCTGTGCAGCTGCACACCACCCATGCACATTTCACGCAGTCCTAAACACTCCATTAATTCTGCCTCTACTTGTTTGTTTGCTTCATCACTTTTAATAGAAGCAAAAAGAGGAAATATTTATGTTTTTCTCCCAATGTCATGATGATCCTTTCATGTATCGGACACCGAGGGATCAGTTGGAAGAGCATAAGATTCAGCACTCTGGCTACACATATATATGATGTAACAAATAGTCTGATAGACACGAGACTTTATGAGTTAGATAACGATTCTACATGCACGAGTATTATGAAATTTATGACTATGAAGGGGATGTACTGTGGGATTTTAAGAATATTGTCCATAGGAATTGTAATCTGATCTGTCTTGTTTTGTTGTTTCAGTATAAGCAGCGTTAGACAATTCATATTTTAGGTTCATTGCTAGAATTATACATGCATGCACATTTGTCTTGGTGTCAGAGACAGACGGCTGGATGCTGACATTTGGAAAGGCGATCGCAGTATTGCCCTGATCTCTTGGTGTGCCGGTATCGCTGTACGTTGTAGTGTTGATGCATCGTGTTTCACCATCTGTCTTTTAAATGGGGGACATCTGTGGTTCTTTGTGCTCCGTAGGATCGCATGTGTTTCCTTCTGGTGTGAAGTGAAGAGGGGTTGGTGATGGTGGAATCCCAGTGGTCATGGTCTCTCAGTGGGAAGGCAACTTATGAGAGTTAGTCAGAAAATGTGGCACTGTCCACAGCTCAGCTGAACCAGAAGTACCAAAACTTGGAAAATCTGGAAGATTATGCTGTTGGATGTTATTGATATGATTTTGTTTATTCATGTGCTCCTCTCCTTTGGCCTCCTGTGGCTGCTTGTGTCAAGTTCAAGACTCTGGATATGATGTACAAGATAGTCAAAGGATCAGCACCCTAATACCTACAGGACTTGATCCCTTCCTACACCCCAACAAAACTGCTGTGCTCCTCCACCTCAGACCGCACACACATTATCTGAAACCGCTTGTCCCATGCGGGGTCGCGGGGAGCCGAGCCTATGCCAGTAGCACAGGGCGAGGGGCTGGAGACACACCCAGGACAGGACGCCAGTCTGTCGCAAGGTACCCCAAGCTGGACTCGAACCCCAGACCCACCGGAGAGCAGGACCGGGTCCAACCCACTGCGCCCCCCCCCTCACCTCAGACTGGTTAGGTCCAAAATTGAAATTCTGTAGGTTCCTGGTTTTGCATGAATGAGCTCCCTCTTTTCCGCAGAACTGCTGAATCCATTCATATATTTAAGGGTCTGAAACCCATTGTCTTTCAAGCTCATTTCTCTCCTGCTATCCTATCTACTCCATAAACAATAAACATAACATCATCTGTCCTCACTGGGATCCTCTGTTCCCTGTCACATATATAGTCAGCTACTTGTGTAATATGGGAGGCAAAAAGTGGTAGCTGACAAACAAACTGTGTCTGAAAATAACGACGTACAAAGCTCTTTGCCACTTTTTAGTCTGAGTTGCATGTTGCTTTGGGGAAAAGCTTCTGTTAAATAAATGAAGTGTAATGCAATGTAAAAGTAATTTATTTAAAGTGATACTGTTGGTTTAACAATCTCAGTATTTAATTATAGTCTTCTAAGTTTAAAACTGTGGTTCTAGATTTACCCTTTTTTCGTTCATTGATGTACAGTGATTTAATGATTGCTTAATTTGAAAGTTTTATATATAAGGGTCATCTGATGAAATCAAATTCAATGTGTTATATTATTCCCTTCTGTAATTTCCCCCCCAGTCTTAGTGCCTATGTGGAAAATGTCAGAAAAACAGTATTGAATGGTAGTAAGATCGTGATCTCATTGTGTTGTGTGAAATTATCTCTGTTTATTGCTTTCATCCTAACATTTCAAACTGCACTATGTTGTCAGCTGAAGTAATAGGAAATGGGAAATCTTCCATCTGTCAAGCAGTGAAGGAAACAAGTAAAGCACAGATTTTTCTCCCTCAACCCCATGGTGCCCTTTGGTTTGACGTGGCGCCATGATGAGTGCGTTGATGATTACTGTGTTAGGCTTAATGATATAGCGCAACAGGATGACTAAGAGCGTTGTCACCAAACTCTTGCAAGGGGCTATGATCTCAGCCTCCAGCAGCAAAAGCCAAGATATCAAAAGTTGATTTAAAATGATTGTGTTACGTTATTTTATGTATTCTATGAGGAGCAGAACTTTTTTCCAGGTGTTATGGTGTTAGACTGAAAAAGTACAGACGAATGACAGAATGGAATTAGTATGAATTATTGAAGCTGACCTTATTCAAAAATTTCTTATTTGGTGCTTTAGCCTGTTTCACTGTATGTAACAGGTCATTGATTTTTCTGTGCATTGTTACAAAATATGCACAAAATCTATTTGACATATACAATTATTTAGAGAAACACTGCTTTTAATTTGACTGGTGTGGATGGGACATTGCAGGTGACATTTATTTTCGTCATTTGGTAACATTAAGACAAGGTGGAGGCAAAAGCAAATGTGTGACATAAAACATGAGTTTGAATCTCAGTCATTGCTACCCTTAGAGGTTGTTTGGTGTTCACATAATTGTATTTTTACTATTTTATGTGAGCATTTCATTTACTCTATGGGTTCTCATACAACTTGTTAGAACTGGAACCAGTGAACTTCTTGCTTTTGAGGACTATGATAGATGGCAGAAAAAATGTTGTGTTTTTCATGGTAAGGAAGTATAATGAGCAAACACACACACATACACACAGCAAAAGGTTGGCCCCAGTCCTATACCTGACTCCTGAGCAGGATGTTGGCCTTGAAGTTGATCTTCACTCATAAATTCAACTATGCATCTCTCTACCCATCTGTCTGCACATCAGCCTGTACATTTTTCAGCACAGTGCAGTCCATCCTGACAAAACAGTTTTGTTGTCCCAGTTTACTTGTAACCAGTCAACCGCTCTGTCACGGTAGACAGACAGTCTAAAGGCTTCCTTGTCGGTAAGGCCAGTTTAAAACATCAAATTCTGAGCTTTACACCTTGTCATACAATGCAGTACAACTTATTGCATCATTGATGAAGGGTAGCAGATCCCAGCCAGCTTACCCACCTACAAGGATATGGGTTAAGTTGTGTTTCCGGAGCCTTCGCTGCCTGGTGCTGCACCATGACAACTCGAACCCAAGGCCACATCACATGGAACATGGTATAACACTGAGGTACCACTGGGACAACCCTGGTCACAATATTTTTTAGCAGAGAGTTGCAAAATAGTCACCATTTCTGGTCAGTCTAACAAAAATGTCAACATGGGGGCTAAGGAAAGGGTAAATTGTGACACTTATTTGACTTCTAAATATCCTATTACAGTTTTAAAATGCAAGACCCCTGGGAAAAGTGCCTCATCTTATCTGAGGTCGGGTGACATAAGGCCAGGTATAAAAGCACCTTTGTAGTTCACTGAGAGTTTTATATGGACCTGCATACATAATCTAAATACTCAGAGAGTCATAAATCATAAATAAGTTCCAGATGGAAGGAATACAATATTGTTATAGCACTGACTCTTTTTTCTGTTGTGCTAATAAAAAATGGCCACCCTTTTCGAATTCATCCGAGATTGAGTTTTGTACGACCGCTCTCATTCTCTTGTTCTCATCACGGCTTGTATGAAATGTTTTTTGGTGGTAAGGATGCTGGGATATTAAGGTAATGGAAAATCACAGTGTATTTCCTGATGGAACTCGCATATTCCCCATGCCATTGTCTCTGTTTATGTTATCAAAGGGGCCATAAATAAAACAACGACTGACGCACTTAATAGCCATGTTTGTCTTGAGAGATTGTCTAAATAATGAAGCCGGAGGAGCATAAAAGCAAAGTGTCTGGCAGCCAGAAAATCCTGAGAGGCTATTTGCATTTCTACAAGGCTTCTCCCCTTTGTATAAACATTAGTAGATGTCACATCAGTAGGTGCGGTGCTTCAGAACTGGATTACAGCATCCACGTTTCTTGGCATATCTGGCAGGTCACTGCTGTTTTTAACAAGGATGTGAAATCTTAGGTCTTCGTTGTGTTTATTGAAGAGTGTTTTTCATCAATTTGGGACATACAGTATACATTTACATTACATACATTTATTTATTTAGCAGATGCTTTTCTCCAAAGCAACTTCCAATGAGCTCTACTGTATGTAGTGTCATCAACCCACACACCTTATTCACCAAGGTGACTTGCACTGCTGGATACACTACTTACTATGGGTCACTCATCCATACATCGGGAGAACACACTCTCTGTCACTCACACACTATGGGGGAACCTGAACAGCATGTCTTTGGACTGTGAGAAGGAACCAGAGCACCCGGAGGAAACCCACACAGACACAGGAAGAACATGCAAACTCCACGCAGACTGAGTGGGGATCAAACCCATGTCCTCTTGCATCACACAGGCGCTGTGAGACAGCAGCGCTACGCATGCAGTATGGTGCACCAGAACACCGTGATTTCAAAAACCTGCAGTTTAGGAAGTTTTATGATGTGCATGGAAATTCTCCTTTCAAGTTGAGCATTTTAGTTTCCTTTCTGAATGTTTATGGTATCACAAGGCAACACATTACACTGTGACATCACTTAAAGTGCTATTTTGAGAGAAATTTCAGTTTGGAATCGTTTTTAAATGGAGTACTGAATTGTTTTAGAGAGGTCAATTCCGACCTGATGATGATCACTGAGAATACCAGTGACTATAACAACCCTGCAGAATATAAGTGAAGACAAAAGAGAAATATTTCAAAAGCTACGTAGATCTCTAAAAAAATGAAGGGCAATATTCATTTGATGTGTTTTTCATTGAATAAATGTAAGAACCTCTCAGCTTACATTTACATTTATTTATTTAGCAGATGCTTTTCTCCAAAGCAACTTCGAATGAACTCTATGTAGTGTTATCAGTTATATCACTATGGGGGAACCTGACCAGCAGGTCTTTGGACTGTGGGAGGAAACCAGAGCACCTGGAGGAAACCCAATCAGACATGGGGAGAACATGGAAACTCCACACAGACTGAGTGGAGAAACCTATACCATCTATACCACCATAATAGTACCATCTTTAACAACCCTCCAAACAGAGGCAAAGTAGTTGCTTAGAATGGATTATCATATTGTCACATCAATTTTTAATTTTTTAACCCCATGAAGCAAGCTTCCAGATGAACCCATTTCAATAAATGCTTTGTTTTGTCATAGAGACTGAATAAAAGACTGCTGTTTTCTCCATATTATCACAATGCAAGATAGTATCAGCATGTTCAACTAGTCTTTATAACATTCCCCATTTACAAAACAACAACAAAAAGGAATCTGGAATTCATTTTGCAGTCTTTGATCCAGCCATGCAAGGAATATTAAATTTAAAACAAACTGATGAATAATCTATGAGGTGGCCTGATTTGGATACAGTACATGTCGTGATTCTGAATGATTGAAGTGGACTGCAATAAATCTAAGCTCCAAGCAGACACAAGTCTGTTTAACACTGGACATAAGTGAACTGTCTATAACATTAAGGGTCCATTATTAATACTCTGAATCTTGCAATGCTTTCTGAACTTCTCTGATGCCTTGATGGCAGGCACTGGAAAAAATAGGTGTTACAGCACACAGGTGCACTGGAATTTTAATGTTTTGTCAGTTTTATTTTAATATGAGTGATTTGGTTTACCAGGGGGGTGCGGTGGTGCAGAGGGTTTGACTGGGTCCTATTCTCTGGTGGACCTGGGGTTCGAGTCCTGCTTGGGGTGCCTTGCGATGGACTGGCGTCCCGTCTTGGGTGTGTCCCCCCCGCTCCAGCCCTATGCCCTGAGTTGCCGGCTTAGGCTCCAGTTCTCTGCAACCCTGCTTGGGACAAATGGTTTCAGTCAATGTGTGTGTGTGTGTGTGTGTGTGTGTGAGATTTGGTTTAGGGATGATAACATCTTACATCTAGCACTTTACTAAAGAAAGGCAAATTTCTTTTAATGTATGTTCCTATCCCATAGACAGATGTTTTGTAACTGCAAAGATGTAAATTGAATTGTTTCAAACTTGGTTGAAATTACTTGTGTTTTTCTCTCAATAATCATGTCACTGTATCTTGTGCTGTAGTGCAATATAATTCCGAGCTACTACCAGGAGTGATAGTAACTTTGAACAGAAGTGCTAGATCAGTGGATTGCTATGATGCTTAAACAGTGGATACATTTCCACACAATTTGTTTTTCTGTAAATAGAAATAAAAATGATATCGTTTGTGATCACACTACTAGAACACACCTATTCTTGTTCAGCACCAACCAAAAAAGCAAATCTCATTTTTTGAAGATGGAGAAGACATTGATTTTGGCATTAATTTTTGAAAACCCAGATGACATTATTAAAAAGTAGGATAGCCTTAGGGATTTTTGGTGACCAGCCTTAAGGATTTTTGGCTACTAAACTGAAGACAAAAGGAAATAAAAGGACAGTAAATCCATGGGGTAATGTAAAAGTGAGCTGAATTATTTACAAAGAAATGCTGCATGGTGAACTAGTTAAGCTAAAAGCACAAAAGTGAACATTTTGATTATGTGGCCCACCTCTTCTGGAAAAAAAAACTCTGTTCTTCAGTCATATGAGTATTTCCTCACTATTCTATGTTGAATTACCTTATACAGTATGAATGATACATTAAATGTTCAGGCCTACTGATAGATTTATTTGTCAGTTGATTTAAAATAAAAAAGAGAAATTATGCTCTTTGCATAAGTATTCAGACCAAAGCGTTGTGGTAGCGCGAAGATTTCACTGGAGGAAACAATGCCTCTAGCAAGAATAAAGTAGCCTTTGGCCTCTCGCTGTGCACCGCTGAATTCTTTCTCACATTTACTGAATAAGTCTTTTTGTGGGTCATTGATCAGGTAGTGAATATGAAGTGAATCTGAATGAGGTATCAATTAACACCTTAGGAGAGCAGAAAGTTCTGAAGCAAAAAAGAAAAATGTTTTAACGAAAGTGCCTAAAAATGTTGAAGAAGTAAAAAGTAAAAAGGCACAGGAAAGCCTTAGCTTGAGGATTAAAACTAATTCTCTTGAACGGCAATACAATGGTGAATGCCTTGGTGTGATTTAATTTATTATTAATTTATTGCAGCTACCTGCTGTGTTACTGTGCTACCTAAGAACAGCTGAATACAACAACAGAATAAAATGATATTACAATAAATCATGAGAGGGGATAGAAAAAAGTGCATGCAAATGTGTTGTTGCTGATTTTGAAAGTGGGGGTCTTCAGCCTGGATTTGAAGTTGCCTAGTTCAGTTCTGATATTCTGGACTGGTTTCAAATAACATTTTCTCCCTGTTTAAAAGCTAAAGCAAGAATTATGCTTGGTGAAAAACGGGAAACCTTTTGTATCTCCGGATTGCATTATTTATTCTTCATAATTTAAATTAATGGTAAATAAGAGTTTGTTTTGCGAAAATTCACATGCACTTTGTCAGGAAAACCTCTGCCAGTATGGATGTAAGACTGTAATTTTGTTTTAAAGTTTTTCCAGATTGAAGACGTGAGCATTAAACAAGGAAGTTAAATGCTGTGTAAATATGTTGTTTGTCTGACCTTTGAACATTTTCACTTGCTTGTATTTTTGTTTTCAAAACACTTCTTGCTTGTCATTAATACTCAGTGTAACGCATTAACAGAATTTAAATTTTTCAATTGCTCTATTTTTATTGTGCAAAATTTAGCCGTTTTTGAAATATCACAACAATGTGACATACTATGTCAGTAGCAGAGAAGGACAGAGAACTCAAGTATGAAAGAAATTCAGTACTCTGAAAGAAAAATAAAGAATTACAACAGAGCGGTAGCTAGCCATTATTGTTTATCCTGAAACACCTGAAGTCTCTACTTATTACAAATGCTTCTTAGGTTTGATGGCTGAGAAAAACATTTTTGTTTAATGATCATACATTTCAATTTTCTTGTGCTGTCTGCTTAACGATTCTGACCCAGCTGAATTAAGGCGAAGACAATGCTGTTATTAAATAAACCCAGAAGTGCACATTTTCTTCTTTTCATCTGTTTTTAAATCTTTAATTCCAGCTTTTTCATATTTCTCATCAGGATAAAGGTCACACTCTGCAGTGATAAAAAGCCGCTGTGCACCATTTCTATTAAATTATCTTCTAGGGATGGTCATTTAAAAAAAAATAAAAAAAAAACACTTTAATTTTTCAGTACTTGCATAACACTGCCACTATATGCAAAAGAACTGCAAGGCAAGTGATTGTGTAAGATGTGCCCTATGTTCCCTATTGGTATGGTTGCAATACTGTATTTAATTTTATACCCTCTCAGACTCCAAGAACAATGTGACAACTATATCCGTATTTTTCCTGATTTACCCAAATTTGTGTTAAACATGCTAACTTGGTGTAATATTGGGCCCAGTGATCTCTAAAAATAGTTTTTCAAGGCTTTTTAGAAAAACTCAAAAAATTGATGGCCCATTTGGACTAGTTTTCATCAGTGGGTTCAAACATCTGTGGCACCATTGTTCAGCAAATGGGAAGAGACCATTTTTTTGTATGATGCTACAAAGAAAAGGCTGTTTATCAGTTCAAATTCAAATTAAAATTCAAATTTTAGAACTTGAAACTGGGATGAAAAGGTTTTTTTTGTCTCAGAGACAGCTGGGATGTGGGCAGATCTCATTTGAGCTGTCATTTGAGGAGTGCATTGATAAAATTTGGTCTTTTCTCGTCGTCCTTTGTGGGCCTAGTTCTTTGCTTGGGCAATAAACTCAAAAAACCATGGAGCACACAGAAGTACGTTTCTTCATACACTTCAGTGTTATCCTCCAGTGATCGTGATTGCTAGCCATTACTTGACTGTTGTGTCATAAACTGTAAATCACAATACAGGTGTCATGCAGAGGTGTGTATTAGGTGTATTAGAGGCATTTTAGACTTATGATGGGTTTCGTGGAACGTAACCCCATCGTAAATCGGGGACCACCTGTACACACCATTTGTTTTTATAGTGACTATGTTCAACTGCTGTATTGATTTTCTGATATGTGCCAGTGAAAATTATGACTCTCACTAGTTGGTTTAAGCTGCTGTTGTCACTACTAACCAGCATAAGGCAGAACCATCGTCAAAAGACCCAGGTCACCCTGTACCTCCCCTATCCCCCCGTCCTTCAATAAAGAATCCCTCAGACTTGTGGGTGTGTTTAGCAGTGTGGGTGATGCTCAACAGTCCTTGTTGAAGTTTCCTGGTCAGTGAAGTCCAAACCATCTACCAGAGGTGTCAAGGCTTCCTAGGTCAATAGGGACTGGCAGAAGTCTAAAGTCTGTGGAAGACCTTAGAAACTGCAGCTGCCATACTTCTTTTGTAGTACTTCAATAAAATTGGGTTGCAGAACTTACAGTATGTGTTCATTATTTTCATTATTGTAAGTAATAGGCTTAATCCCTTTGTGAATCACCTGAAGCAAAAACGGAGGTAAAACTTCATAATACTTCAATTTAATGAAAGAAACTTGTAAATTATGTGAGGTGAGTCGTGCAGGAAGTTATTTACATTCCATGATTTTGGTTTGTGCAAACGAATGGGAGGATGTGGTTATGTAGATTTACATGCACTATTCACAGAAATGAGACTACAGTGCTCTAGACTTTGCACCGATAAAGTATATCACTAGGACTGATTTGGTATTGTATTTTTGTTACATGATTTTGTCTTACATGGATATTATGCTGGATTTGTGCTCCAGTGAGGAGCTGCTGTTCAGGGCTCAAAAACAGTCTGTGCCTCTCCTGTACTCAGGGAAGAATCGAACGATTCAGTACCTTAGCAGAGCTCATGTGAGCCTTCCTCTGAATTAGGAAAAAATTAATATGTCTGGGAAACCTGCTGAACTTTTGTAGTCTTTGCTTAGTCTATATTTTGTATATTGTATACTTATATAATGGTGGCACGGTGGCACAGTGGGTTGGACCGGGTCCTGCTCTCCGGTGGGTCTGGGGTTCGAGTCCTGCTTGGGGTGCCTTGCAACAGACTGGCATCTTGTCCTGGGTGTGTCCCCTCCCCCTCCAGCCTTACACCCTGTGTTGCCAGGTTAGGCTCTGGCTCCCCACAACCCCGAATAGGACAAGCGGTTCGGACAATGTGTGTGTGTGTGTGTATATTTATTTATATATATATATAAAGTTCTTTGTGCAAATTCTCAGAAATGAGGAATACTCATTGGAGTATGTCTAAATTGTCCTTGAGACAGTGGCAGAATTTTGTTTATGAGTATCTGGTCCTTGTAGAAATGTGGATTTTTGTACGTAGTGCTTATTCTTGTGTGTGTGTTTGGTGAGTGTGTATGTCTTCTGTATTTCAGTTTTTATTTATCTATGATGTAATGGCATCCTTGATGTTGAGAAGGGACTGTTATGACATTGGAGGGATGCCATACACTCAGATACACTCACAAACACTTCATGACCATCGGTCTTATTGCCACATCCACATCCACAGTAAAGCCATCAAGGTTGACGGAGACCACAGTTGCACTCTTTAACTCTGGTCCATTTTCCACTGGGCAAAGGACACATTTCCATCGCCATAAATATCATGTATGTCTCATAATGAAGACTTAAGGCATCTCAAGTCATTGACACCTCTTCGTTGCCCATATTTCAAAAATGGACATGCTTTCATAGCCCCTCATCAATTCAGTTGTGATAAGTGCTAAATCGAAGCAATAGACTTGGTGGCTCTGTGTGAGTTAAGTTTATGACAAAAATGCATCATGGCAAAACTTCAGTGTAGGGGAGGTTTGTGTAGCGTTCTGGGTTTGACAGGTGTACTTCTTTAAATGGTATGTGTAAAGGTAACGGTAACGGATTCGATATGTGTAAAGACTACTGCAGACTGTGGTGCAAGGAAACCCCAGAGCCACGCTTTGTTTTTATAACATGTGCGGTGGTGTTAAATAACAAGTGCTCTTAATAATGTGAATGCAACTTCAGACCCATGCTTGAAAGCATTTGTAGGTTTAATGCCTTGGCAGTTCTCAAAATAATGATGCTTTACGGCTGTTCCGTTTCTCATCGGATTGATTTGCCTGTTAAAGTCTTTAATTGTAGCTGCTGAGATCTCAATGGAAACCATATGGAACACTTAATTGGCCACTTGGCATTTTTGTCATAACTGACATTTTTGGCTTTTAGCATGATATGTGAGTTTGTCCTGATACCTTTAACGTGAAACAAAATAATGAGTCATGCTGTCAAAAATAAGTTCCGACAATGCTAATGTCAGATGAGGTGTCAGCTTGCAATGTCACCTGCTGTCAGTGTCACTTCTACAAGAAGAAAATGATTCATTTAACATGAAAAAGAGAGACAGTAATCATTTCACAGCACAGCACATAGGTGTAGTCTTTCCTTACATCAAAGAGTTTTCAACAGAGAATAATTGTCTGCAATTTTTTGGCAGACAGACCTGCGGTGTTGTTTTATTTATACGGCACATAAGCAAGGGTGTTTTCAACAAACAATGCCACTCCCGAATCTGTGTTTCGGGTGTAAACTGCTTTTGGAGAAAATCGACTCCCTCTCGCTTTGGACTGCTGCCATTCCTGTCTTTCCAATTTGTCTATTAATACAGGATTTGTGCAGCAGCTGAATCCGTAAAGAACTGCATATACGATTTCTTCAGTCTGTTGTGCTGTTCTTAGCATTCCTGATTTAATTTCTCACAAGTGTTTATACAGTAAATGAATGAGGCCCAGATTTGTATTGTTACGGAAAGGTAATATGCAAAATCTAGGGTATGACACTAGACTGAAAATAGCCGGAATTTTGAATCAGAGCACAAACCTGTGAAGTTTATTTTTAAACATGCCAGTCAGATGACATATTTATTCAAAACACAAAAATGACAAGGAAAAAAGTCCAGTGGAGTGATACGTCTCTCTGTTTCAGACTGTGCAGAGCAAACATTTACCAGCTTTTAAGCCTCTGAAAAACCCAAATCTTCCAGAAACAAAGAAGCTGAAAAATGTCTCCTGGGACTATTCCCTCCTTCATACTCACTGCAAGCACAGTCACCCAAGCAGAATTAAAAATTACATTCATGTTCAGCTGCAGGCATCCATGAACTAACAGCAGTGTGAAAAGTGATCTGATCCCAAAGGGAGAGGTGCTGGTGGACTTTAGAGGGCAGAGTTTTAATGTATGTGCTTCCATTTCCTCCTTCTGCTCCTTCCTTGAGAACTTCTGCCCAAGTATGTGTTGTGTAGGTCATTAGACCAACTCAGTATTCAAGTGAAAAGAAAAGAAACAAAAGAAGAAAAAAAAAAAAGTGCATCCCACTGGATGGGACGTAGCATATTGTAATGGGTTATGTCCACTTCATCCTCCCTGCAAGCTTCCAATATTATGCAAAAAAGAGATACAGTCACCCTTCACCTGAGTAGATGTTGCCTTTCAAAAGTACGACATGCCTTCTCGTATATTATTAAATAATATATTTTATTTTATGCATACTGTACAAAATACAATGAAATCTGAAACAGATAGAGGAGAGTAAAAGACTAATATCTTTCTTAATGAAAAAGTTCTCATGTATGAAACCCTTATGAATAGAGAGATGAGATAATATAATCAAAGGGCCTGATGTGGCGTGATGACCACAAAGTGGTAAAAGTGTTGAAAATGGACATTTCTCCCTGGTGTAAGGCCACTTAGGAACAGACTGGATTTGATCATTAGTCTTGGTCCTCGGTAATGTGCTCCACTCACGGACAGAAAGTGCTCTCAGAGTTGCAACTCGTTGTGAGTCTGTGCAAACTCTGCAGATAGTGTGTTATTTTCTCAGTCATGTTAGCAAGCTGAACCTGTTATCTGCCCTAACCAGTCGTGGTGTGATTTGATAGTACTGACGACACTACTTTACCCATGTTCCATGTGTTTTGTCATGGATGTAATTGACAAATCTGATGGTGAACAAAGGTCTGAATATAACAAAAGTCTTCGGCACTCCATAATATAAGAAAGATTTAGCCTGGACATGCATTTTTCACAGTTACCCACTATTTGACCGACAACGAATGACGAGAGACTTACGTTCATCCTTGGAATGAGTGACATGAGCTTGGCAGCTTTACAATTGTCCACCGAATGACTGACAATGACATAGATTTGAGACAACTGACAACTTGAAAAAAATGTGTTAGTGTTGCAGTATAATTTCTGCCACGATGTCAGAGACCCCAAAACCCAGAAAACTACCCAACTGCACAGTAAAACTAGTCCACGAATGGATTGGGCAGTGTGGGTGGCCATTTTTCTATCCCTCCCAAATGGTATCAGACAAGATGCAATGTGTTGTGCATCTGAGAGGGGCTTTGGTGTTCATACTGTTCACTGCACTAATAAGAGGAGGTCAGCCTTTATCATTAATAATTGATTTTGCATGTATATCAAGAATCTTTATTCTGTAATAAATAACTGGGGTGTGCCTAATATTATTATATTGTAATTCTTCAAAAAAATTGCATTCACAATGAGAGTAAAAGGAAACTGGATGAAAAACCATTTTATTAATTCAAAATTCTAACTTGGGGATTATATATATATACACACACACTGTCTGAAACCACTTGTCCCGAGCAGGGTTGCGGTGAACTGGAGCCTAACCCAGCACCACAGGGCACAAGGCTGGAGGGGGAGGGGACACACCCGGGACAGGATGCCAGTCCATCGCAAGGCATCCCAAGCAGGACTCGAACCCCAGACCCACCAGAGAGTAGAACCCAGAAAAACCCCCTGCGCTGCTGTGCTTACCCGTCATATACATTATACATTAATTATAAAATGTAAAATATCAATGAGGTTGGACAAAAACATGAATACTACCTCTCCATAAATAAATGATGCATACAGCTGAGTTATTTAATGTGGGTTCTGTGCTTTTTGTGAAATTCATAAAAACTTTATGCTGTGGGTTTGGATAATGCTATGGCGGTGCCAGGAATTGTTTGGTGTGTTGAGTCTGAGTTGGGTTTCCATGTAAATCTTATTGCAGGAGCTGCAGTTAGTGCTGCACCTGTAGGAAACATGCTGCTGTTCTAGAACATTCATTACAAGAATGATGGGTTCTGGGTGAAAATTCACGCTGTGTGCGTGCATTAACACAGCCCCATGCAGAAAAATTCAGGCCTCAAATTCATAGTGTTCAATAAAGTAACTTGTTTAGATTGTAACCGATAAGACTATTACCTTGGTCTTGAGTTTGCTACATACATATAATACTATAAGAAATAAGGTGTAGTGATCAAGAAACTGAATGCCTCCATCCATCCATTACCTGTTACTCCAACGTAGGGCCAGACTAGCACAGAGCCTGTCTCAAAAACATAGGGTGTAAAGCAGATTACCCCCTTGAATACAATAATAATGAAGTCATACCGGATTAACCCTGTGAAAAGTCAAGCATAGTGGCCTACTCTGAGATGTGTTTTCATACCATGCCATTCCCAGGTTCACAAACTGACTTGAAAAGTTTTAAACAACTACTTTTAAACAGAATAAGGTTGACTAGTGTGGTAACCCTCTCTTCTCTGTGGCCAAACAGACTCTCTCCAGGGGGAGTATCAGCGGAGGCTCTATAAGGAGTTGATGGAGAGCTACAACCGCCTGGAGAGACCTGTCCTTAATGACTCACTGCCCATCGTGGTGGATCTGGGACTGACGCTTCTGCAGATCATCGATGTGGTGAGTTTCCAACATGTTCTATTTTTGCCTGTAGGCTGTGTGCTTTTTACATGATCTCTTCTGTCTCTTAATTTCTATGTCCAGGAGTTTTAAAGACTCCTCTATGTTATTGAGGCCATGGACAGAAGAATCAACCACTCATGATATGCAGAGTGCATAATGTTTTATGATTTCCAAGTATGCAAATATGCAAACATTGCAAAAACAATACTAAGGTCTGATTCATATGTCTCATTTTTTATTACCATGTATTATGGTAAAGACTGAGAAATCAAACAATACAGTATAATAAAAATTATTGTAAACATGGCATGAGTGTAGAGGATAAAATAATGTGGTTTCTTAACTTGATTATTGTTTTCATTTTTGTTCTACTTTAGTTGTATCCGGTTCAGGCCTTATTCACACAGTACATTCTTGCAAAATAAAGTAAACCAGTATATACTGTTCCATAAATATGCAGTTAGGTGAAGACCTTATTAATCGATAAAGCAGTGCACCACAGATGACTGTTTATTCTCTCATATGGAGACAAAATATGTTTAGCTGACACCTTTCTCCATTGCAACTCACAATTATTCACCCATTTGTACAGCAGGGCAATTTTTACTGGAGCAATTATAAGGGAAGCATATTGCTCAAGGTTACTACAGCTGCAAGTGAGATCTGAACCAGCAACCTTGGGGACCAAAAGCAACAGCTCTCACCACTACACTACAGACTGCCCATTAGCAGCAGCAGTACTTAGGCATTCAGCTATTTCAGCTGTTTTTCCTCCCAGCCTCAACCTTGTTTTTGTTTTTCAAGGTTTTTTCTTAAATCTGTGTAATTCTCTTAGAAAAGGCAGTGCAGTGGACAACCTTAATGTGAATAAATATATTGCTGGCAGGGTTGGTGTTTTCTTGCATGTATTTATGCATACATCTGTATTTATTCTTTTACCTGATGCTTTTACAATTAACACCTTATAGCATTAAGATTCTTATAATTATCCATTTTAGCAGCTGGGTGATTTTTACTGGGGCAATTCAGGATAAGTACCTGGCTCAAAGGTAATACAGCAGGAGATGGGATTCAAATCCACAATTTATACATCCCAAGGGAGCAGCACTGACCACTATGTTATTGGTTGAGGTCATGCTGCCCCACAAGCACAGGTGATATCTTCATTCTGCTCATCAACATAAGCATTACTCTTCCCAGTCACCTGTTCATCTCCAAACAGGCGACATACAGCCAGGTTTAAAATATCTGATTCATGCCGTAATGGTGGTGGAATCATAAGTATATTCATGAGGGAATGTATGCTTGTGTATTCATGTGGTTGCAAGGATAGCTTAGAAGTTATTGCTTCTGTTTCAGAGCTTTTGGGGTTGTAGGTTTGAACCTGTCCTCAGTTCTGTATAGCAGCTTGCATGGAGTTTCTTCTCAGTTCCAAAAAGATGTAGATTGGCTGCAGAACAATGTGTAAAACTCTGTGTATATCCTCACCCATCCTCAACAATGTCTCTAAACATTTTAAAAAAGACTCAACTTTTGCTGCAACAAATACCTCATGAACACTATGTATGAATCTAAGCTTCTTTGAAATAATTTTCCACCAAATGTTTCTTATCTGTGATGCATTTTTTACATTATTCAATACTATTTTTTGAAATCCACAAATTTAGCTGATATGTGATTGTTCTTGATTTGATGGGTTTTGCACATCAACCACTCAGTGCTCTGTGATGAGATTTTCTGATTGGAACTTCTTGTTAGTCAAGGTTTATCCAAGTGATAAGGAAATAGAATGATGTAATGCCATCCTATCGAGTTTTCGAATGATGTTTTTGATGTCAGAAAGGGAATCAGATCACTAGCTCTGATTTCTCCTTTTTTGTCTTACCGTTGACAGCTTCAGCTTTGAGCCTGTCTGTTTCTCCTCCCTGTTCTGAGGGTCTTTCTCCGTTTCCTGCTTATCCACAAGGCTGCTGGCACAATGTCCCTAAGGCCCCTTTCCACGTTTCATCCATAAAATGCTAACCATGACTCCAGAATGTCACTTTGATTTGATGCAAGAATGCTGACTCTAGGGCAATTCAATACCACTCTAGACTGCTATCTCATCACTTAGACCTTTTTTCAGTGATGCTTCTGTCACTGCTTTGCCTGTATGTAAAATCACCCTGAGACGGATTAAAGTGAGGAAGAAGCCATGTGCAAACAAGTCTCCTGGAAAAGTCTTGATTACCCATGAACATAGGTTCACTATGGTAGTGTTTTGACAGTGACAGTATACATTTGAGCTGCAGTGGGCCTGGAGTTGTAGATGTGTTGCTCAGGTAAGGGTCCTATCTCAGGATTCTAAGGAATCATTTGGCACAGTGGTTATGGGCTCTGACCTGTAACTTGTGTCATGGTCCAACTCCTAGAAAGATCCTCCTTTTGTACACTTGGCAGAGGATTTTAATAAGGAAACTTAACTTGCTACCTTAAAATAAGCAAAATTGTAAGTCAGCTGACCAGCTAAATAATAAAAGTGAAAATACTTTAGATGCGAAGGGGGTGCGGTGGCGCAGTGGGTTGGACCGCAGTCCTGCTCTCCGGTGGGTCTGGGGTTCAAGTCCCGCTTGGGGTGCCTTGCGGCGGACTGGCGTCCCGTCCTGGGTGTGTCCCCTTCCCCCTCCGGCCTTACGCCCTGTGTTGCCGGGTAGGCTCCGGTTCCCCGTGACCCCGTAAGGGACGAGCGGTTCTGAAAATGTGTGTGTGTGTGTGTGTGTGTGTGTGTGTACTTTAGATGCTTCTGTCCCCATTATGACCTCTCCATACAGAGGTATTCATCCATAGGATAAACAGATCTGCCTAGATCATAACACTGAGCATAGAACGGAAGATTTGAACCTGATATTTACCCAACCGTGGTCTGCAAGGCATAAACCGTTGTCACATTTTCATGGCTGCAAAAAAGGAAGCATTACTGTTACAACATATACTCTTAAATGAGGGGCAAGGATTTCACACCACAAATGAGCATTAACTACACAACTTAGAGAACCTGATATCTGAGTGTGTATATATATACTCACTGGCCACTTTATTAGGTACACCAGTTCAACTGCTCGTTAACGCAAATATCTAATCAGCCAATCACATGGCAGCATCTTAATGCATTTAGGCATGTAGACATGGTCAAGATGATCTGCTGAAGTTCAAACTGAGCATCAGAATGGGGAAGAAAGGTGATTTAAGTGACTTCGAATGTAGCATGGATGTTGGTGCCAGACGGGCTGCTCTGAGTATTTCAGAAACTGCTGATCTACTGGGATTTTCATGCACAACCATCTCTAAGGTTTACAGAGAATGGTCAGAAAAAGAGAAAGTATCCAGTGAGTAGCAGTTCTGTGGGCGAAAGTGCCTTGTTGATGCAAAGAGGTCAGAGGAGAATGGCCAGACTGGTTTGAGCTGATAGAAAGGCAACAGTAACTCAAATAACCACTTGTTACAACCGAGGTATGCAGAAGAGCATCTCTGAACGCACAACACACACAACACGTCGAACCTTGAAACAGATGGGCTACAGCAGCAGACGACCACACCGGGTGCCACTCCTGTCAGCAGAGAACAGGAAACTATTCTTAGCTGACAGGAGACAATTCGACAATTCACACGAGCTCACCAAAATTGGACAATAGAAGATTGGAAAAATGTTGCCTGGTCTGATGAGTCTTGATTTCTGCTGTGACATTCAGACAGTAGGGTCAGAATTTGGCGTAAACAACATGAAAACATGGATCCATCCTGCCTTGTATCAATGGTTCAGGCGGGTGGTGGTGGTGTAATGGTGTGGGGGATATTTTCTTGGCACACTTTGTGCCCCTTAGTACCAATCCATGACCATCGTTTAAACAACACAGCCTACCTGAGTATTGTTGCTGACCATGTCCATCGCTTTATGACCACAGTGTACCCATCTTTTGATGGCTACTTCCAACAGGATAACGTGCCATGTCACAAACCTCAAATAATCTTAAACTGTTTTCATGAAGATGACAATGAGTTCACTATACTCAAGTGGCCTCCACAGTCACCAGATCTCAATCCAATAGATCACCTTTGGGATATGGTGGAACGGGAGATTTGCATCATGGATGTGCAGCCAACAAATTTGCAGCAACTGCGTGATGCTGTCATGTCAATATGGACCAAAATCTCTGAGGAATGTTTCCAGCACCTTGTTGAATCTATGCCGTGAAGAATTAAGGCAGTTCTGAAGGCAAAAGGGATCCACCCTGGTACTAGCAAGGTGTACCTAATAAAGTGGCCAATGAGTGTATAGCTCATATAAACATTTAAAATAAGGTAATAACTTGCAAAGTCCCATACAGAAAATGAGTTTTTGAAATGGATTTGTCAGATTCATTTGATATGTTTGATTAACTACCTAACTTTTGTTTGTGGTCCACATAAACAGACATTAAAATCCACTGCAGACCATCTAGTGTGGGTTAGGGGTGTATCTCCATGTGTGTCCAACTGGAACCATAAAAGCACTGAAAGAGCTGTTAGCAAAGGGGCCTCAGCCATAACCAAACAATTTTGAATAAAACAAATAAGATCCAATGGGTAATGTCTCTCCTCAGAGAATAAAAGCGGAATTAAAGAAGGCCACCAGGTATTGAGGTTAATCTTATACAGCAGTAAGAAAGCAGTCAGTGCGGTAACAGAATGTGAGAAGCTGCATGTGCGTCAGAAATCCACAGTGACATTAAGACCAGGGTACATGGAACAAGTGGATCAACCCAGTCAGAAAGACACAATTTGATGCTATTAAGTCTTGAAAAGTAATTTTAAATTTAAACACTTTTATGACTATCCTCATACGCAGTCAGATCTTAACATCATTATCAGACATAATAGTGCTTATTTGTTTTGGGCCACATGTAGCATGGTGACTGGAGATGCTGCCTTCCCACTCAAAGGTGCCTGGTTCAACTCTCACTTCCTGCTTGTAATGCTCTTGACCAAGGCATTTGCTCTAAATTGCTCTAGTGAAAATTCCTCAGCTATATGAATAGGTGAGTCTCTTTAGAGAAAAAAGACCATCAGCTGAATTAACAAATTCAGATGTTTATCTTGGGAAGGAGTGACACTGCAAGAGAATTAAAAGTTAAGTTGTTATGCAACTGATATCCGATCACCACAATCTCCTGAATTGAAACTTGTTCCCAAGGGTAATACGTCCTTCTGTGGGATTTAAACCAACATCCCTAATCCCTCTGGAACTGCAACTATTAAATCACATTAATCCCTTGGTGCTGATACTGTAACATTGTAGCATTTCACAGAGTGATCATTAAACAGGGGCTAATGAGCAGCAGCAAAGAAAAAATACTTCTGTATAATAGCCCATAATACATATTTCTTCATTACGTTTCTCCCATTTGCTTTCCATTTATGTGTCTAATATATAGTTTGCTCCAACATATATCAGGCCGAAAGGGAAATCAGTGGGTCATTGAGGGTTGAGGATGGGGTGTGTGGATTGAGCTGTACATATCTTTCCTGGTACTGTGGGATGTGTGGCTGAGGCTGTACCTCTCTGTACCTGCACCCACCTGTCACATTCTTAGGAAGAGCCAGATGTTTGAAGGCCTCAAAGGGAAAACTGTGGGTAGACAATGAGCACTCGGCATTGCCGTTGCAGCTTCTGTTGGGAGCTAAGAAGGAGTGATTACGCGAGTGGTGAAGAACAGACCGGAGGGTGGAAGGGGGAATTGTGGAGGAGGAAAGGGTGATTGAGGGAGCTGTGGTGGAGAGAGGAATTCTTCAGTAGGGTACTCATGATGGAGGACATTGAGGGAGGGGGAATTATGGTGGAGGAGAGGGAGGGTGGGGTAGTTATGAATAAGGAGTGAGTGATTGATAGGGCTGTGGTGGAGATTGGAGGGGGGACTGGGTTGTTGTGGTCTAACAGATGGAGTTAAGGTCAGACCAGGGCAGGTGTGTGTGAACAAACAGAAAAACTCCCCAAGTGCTCATTAACCACCAGGAAGAACCTTGACTAGGTCATAACTCCAGGCTCCTGAACTTTTGCTAACCTTTACCCCAAAGCAACCCAATGCATCACTTTTTTATGTTTTTTACCCTCAAAACTTTGAACAACATTACAAAGCTGAAAACTTCTGAATTATCATTTTACTAATATAAAGACACAATGTACTGTAACTAAAACCAAGATCTGAAATATATAATGTATAAATTATACAAATATGTTACATATTTTTGGAAACTAATTTATAAATGGACAGAAATAGAAATGCACAGTCTCCACAAGCTCTTGTTTAATGCTGAATGATCACTAAGTGTTCATCATTTTGTTACGTATCACCGACGCGCTCAACTGCACTGTGGAAAAGAGTTGAGTGAATGCAGTACTACAGTCAAATTCTGTTTTTGTGTGTTTTACTGCCAACTAACTGCTAGGTGGAGAAACGTAGGCAGCTTTCACTATGCAACAGACAGAAATGTAAGAAAATGACTAAGGGAAAAAAATGCAATTAAAGCTAAATAAATGTTAAATGTTATATTTGAAAATGATAAGTCTAATGTTCAGAACTCAAGGAGTCAGTGTAGAAGCAAACACTGCTGTGGGATTTGTTTCACTTGACAAGGTATTTACATTTAAAGTGAAGATTTTTTTTGTTCTGGCAAGTCAATAACCCGTAATACAATGCAAAAGTCTACGAGGAATTGGTTAAAAACAAGATGGTCAATATTCTGGAACAGCCCTGAAAAAACTCAGACTCGAGTCCCTTTGAAAATTGGATGCTTTCATTTTTCTTAAAATGTTATTGGAGATTTTGTCTTGCATTATGAATTTACTGAATTAATTGTGATAGGGAAAGTAAAATCATTTAAATGAATTTAAATTTAAAGTTAAAATTGCATTTTAAAAAATAAAAAAAGAAAAATTCAATAGAGCTGAATACCATTTGAAGGCACTGTATTTTTCCAATAACTACATTGACTTATATTCCCTCCACTGGTTTTCAACCCCTATAATTAATTGTAAAATTTCTGTATTGTCATAACTCACTTTCACTTATTCACCTGCTACATCTGTGCTCAGAGGTAAAAGGCAACAAATGAAAAAAATGCTTTAATGCAAGCTGGTTGACATATTGCACAGGCTAATTTTAGACTTTGGAAAAACCAGTGATTTTCACCACAATGTTACATCACAACCAGGGGGGTGCGGTGGCGCAGTGGGTTGGACCGCAGTCCTACTCTCCGGTGGGTCTGGGGTTCAAGTCCCGCTTGGGGTGCCTTGTGACGGACTGGCGTCCCGTCCTGGGTGTGTCCCCTTCCCTCTCCGGCCTTACGCCCTGTGTTGCCGGGTAGGCTCCGGTTCCCCGTGACCCCGTAAGGGACAAGCGGTTCTGAAAATGTGTGTGTGTGTTACATCACAAATAAAGTTTTAGTCATATTCACATTTCACAAAGAGTTTTACAAAGGCTTACATTTCGTTTAACACTGTGGTATTACTACATTGCTCCAGAATGGCCCCTAGAGCACATCATTCCTAAGAACTGCTACTTGGGATCTTCTGAGAGAATATGTGCACAGAACTGAGTAAATGTAGTATTTAGGAAATCAAATCCTGTTTGGCAGAAGATGCAAAAAAATGAAAGCATAGAAAATCTCATTTGGGAAACAAATCAATATTGTCTTACTGTTCTTCACAGAGGGCAACTTCAGGCTGGTATTTGAAACTGAGTCTTATTAGATTTACCTTGCAACCACCTAGAAATGTCCCTTTATTGCATGGGTCAAAGGTGGAAAAAGGAAAAGTGATATTGGGGAAGGCATTAATAAATTATTGCATTATACAATATATACAAAGTAAAAAGTTTTTGGGAAGTTTTCACATGGATGAAATCCACCTTGTTTCCACCCTGTTTTAAAATTCCTTCTAAAATGCAAAAATGATTGCGAATCGAGACGAAAGGAGCGATAACTTGTACTTTCCAGTCAGTTTAGTAGCACCAGAGGCTGACATTTCCATCCACTTCATTGCCTAAGTATTTTACAGGATTTAGTTAATCAATTAAGCATATGCCCTCATTTCTAAATGTTAATGTACTGTCTATATTCATTAAAAAAAATTGTGTATGTGCAGAACAGGAATTTTTCTTTCCGCCTTACACAAATCCTGCAGAAGGTAACCACACGTGCTGGCTGCTTGTGAGAGAAAAATGTGTGTGTTATGTTGGTTTTTCGAGCGCTATTAGTCTTGACACCAGATGTCCAACACAACATTAGCGTGCCAAATATAACCGCAATGTACGACCCTAGAAGCAAGACCTATTTAACATATGTTTTTAACTAATTGGAATAATAATTTTATCACTTTAATGCACTTTAACTGACAGCTTAAATGGATCTCCATACTCCAGTGGATAAATTGCCGAAAATGCAGGAAAGTTACGTTCTGTGAACTCTTGTTCACTTTGGACGACTCCTGGATATTCTGAGACAGGTGGATTGTCTTGAGGCTGGCTCCAGACTTTTGGCCTACACTGTTTTAAAAAAAAAAAAACTTCCAGAGGGTGATCAAATTTTAATTTAATGACTGTTTCAGACCAAGCAGTTCAAGGACTTTTAGTACAGGACATATTGTCAATGCTGATATATTAATTTGTACCAGATTGCATGTTTTATGAATGGCTGCAGGAAATATACTGCACTGCCTAAGGGCACGAGAATCCATCTTTTGTAACGACAGAGACATGGATATCTGACTGCACTATGGCACCACTAGAACACCACAGAGAAGTGGCTGCAGGATTTCAGAGCAACCCGACCTTGTTTTTTCTTTGTATGGTTGCTTATTAGTTCTCGTCTCCACGTTAATCTATTCTCATCTCTGCAGACACCTTTATGTAATAACTCAAATACATTCAGTGACACCTCAAATCCAAAATACACATATACGGTAATATGTACCCATTAATAATATTTATGCTCTCATGTGCATGGTGTGTGGTAATGAGTCAGATGTCAAGGAAAGTTCCATTTCAAAGTACTATTTTAAAAAAGAACTTGGGTCAAGCTTTATTCCAGAATTTTTTTTTTTTTTTTTTAATTTTCTGGAGATTTTTTTTACCCGTTGTGATTACATAGGCATAATGAACAAGTGTTCAGAGCAATAGAACAGAAAGAGCAGGTTGTCTGTTTCTAATAAATTTCTTGCATGCTTTTAAGTCTTGTGTGTGTGGGAAGGAAGGTTTGCGACTGTATATAGTCCATCCTTTGCTGTACCCCAGAACACAATTTGGATTTCAAGAGAGTCTTAGATGAAGGAGAATGGTACCTTACAGATCTGTTAATATTTCTCCTATTATTCATCTGACAGTACAGTGGTAGCGATTCCTATAAGGCAGGACCCCTTGACTGACTTTGGCCACCATGTGCCAATGCGTACACTATGACTACCGTGTGTACTGGATGGGTAAACAGTCAGTTGGCCTTTTGGTGTGTGAAATAATACAAAACAATTTATGATGAACTGAACTGACAGTGGAATTCTCTAAGGACCTAATCATAATAAGATTTAGTGTATGTACTTGTTTCCAGACTAATGCCCTTCCAGTTTCATGTCATGTTTGTGTAATCTTTGTCCACAATGAATTAAATCCTAATTACACTATCACAGTCAACATATTTTTTTTCATACCTTGCATCAGGGGCAGTGTCTAATTCAATCTGGTACCTTTAATTATGAATTGACATGAAATATGAAACCTGTACCAAACAAAGAATTTATACGTACTGTGTTAAATACTGCGTCTGTACTTTCATGCTGATATGATCCAGTTATCCCATCAGGATGTTAAAATTTAAAATCCCTCACACAAACTCCTGTGCTTAGTATTTGATCTGGCATTTTGACTAAATGTATTAACATAAGAATTTATACCGTCTCCAGCAGTATTTAAAGGCACATTATTCCCCCTTGGTATTTGATTTAAAGGAATATACCATTAGTAAATTATATCTGGTAGCTGAAACAATGGCATCTTCCCCGACTCATCTGGAGTCATAAAGTAGAACTGGCTATTTCAGACTTTTTGTAAGGAGGAAAAGTCAGGTATGTGTTGTGTTTAGAGAGATGATTCCCCAGGAGGAAGTCTGCAGGGTGCTTAAATGCTTTTGTCATATGTCGCTTTCTGAGTAAGCCAAACTCCACCCACAGGTCTTAGAACCACCAGTACGGCACAGTTAGATGTGAAAGTTATCAGAAAATGCGTCAGGCTGGGATATCAAATGTCTCATCGGTGATAAGTGCATTTGATGTAAATGGAGCGCAGCATAACTGCTGTTGCTCAGTGCACAGACGTGACCCGTGGCTGTAACACCAAGCATCCTGTCACTTGTACTGACCCAAAGGACAATCCATTCATCTTTAATCATCTCTCACCCTTGCAATGTCAGACGTCTCCAGCTATTTTATGCCTCCCCCCATTCTTTCACAGATCATTGTCAGTGCTGCCATGGCATTCTGGGATGTTTCAGTAAACAAGTGTCAAGTTTCCATCAACATGCTGATGAGACAAACCTTTGGGGGGACTTCACGCAAATTCTACTGCACACGTTCAACACCGCACTTGTCAGACACCGCAGCAGGCCAGTGGAAGTGAGAAACAAGGGCCTCACACTTGCCAGATCGAACAAGGTGCTATGATGACATGGGACTGAGACCGTTTCTCTTGCCATTCAGTTCAGCTAGTCAGGATTTGCAAAATGCTGTGAGTAATTTTTTGTACTTCCTCTGCAGTCTTTCAAAGCTTGTGGACTTTTTGTGGCAGATGGATGAAATATGACCAGAAGCTGACTCTTCTGCCAGCTGGATTACTATAGGCCAGTGAGGCACAAGGCTTTTTTGCAGTATTTATTTACTCCTTTATCTTGTCCTGAGGGCTTTTAGTATTTTTTTTTTTTTTGAAATAATAAGCCATTTTAAGCAAGCCAGCTTTTTTCCCACATTGAGGACAAAGTTAATGTTGCATGTTGGAAAGGTCACAGATGTTGCTCATTGAGTGCCCTGTACTCTTATACGAACAGTACTTAGTTTAGTTTAGTTAAAACTGCTGTTTGTCATTGGCTGGTATAGTACTGGTGAGAGGTTTGGGTCCACCTGGACAATACCTACATGGCAAAAATCGGACAAAAGAGACAAATCAACCAACTTCAAGCAAGGGGAATTGCTACTGAAGAGGTGGGAGGACAGGGCAGCTGATTGCTTGCTGAAACTTGTTAACCGAATGCACTGTTTGCTCATGAACATCTGTAATAGAAAGAAAAAGAGTTCATAAGATCACTGTGTCTTTTACTCTGCAAAACACGTGGACGCTGGTTTTACAGGTGCTGTGTAGCATTGCTAAAAAGTGTTTGAGCCTTGCTCCTGCTGTAATACCCTTGAGCGAGGTTCTTTTCTGTACCTCGCTTAGGCCATTAGACTCATTCTGTTTCAGTTGTGATACTATATTTACCATAATTGAGGGTAGTGATTGGGTGAGATTTTCAGAGTGATACAGAGCATATACTGTAAATGGTTTTTTTTACGTATGAAACCTAGTGTCCACATTCTTTGCAGTGTAGAAGACAATAAGAAAGGGATTAAACACCTGCTGTGAACTGTAAGGAAATAAATAAACTTATCACATGACTGGGCAAAAAATGTGATTGTACTAAATAATGAGGCCATTGTAAGGATATGACAGATATTACCATAACCCATTGTAGTAGTTTTTTGATGTACTGGACTCTGTTATATGAGGGCCATGTAGTGTAAATATACTTTCAGTACATTCGAACCAAGTCTATTCTTTAAGAACACCAGGTGGTGTGAGGTGTTCCCTACTACACACAGAAGGGGGGGCCACGTTTAGCCACGTCCACTTCAATACACACATTTACACACCAACACAAAACGTACACCTGCTTTACATACTGCTCACCATGCTTTCCTGATCTCTCCACCGAGTTACAGTAATCAAGCAACAAGCACGTAGCTGCTGTGACTCCCCTGTCCAAATCCCTGCTGGTGGTGAGAAAGAACGTTTGATATGGAGGGAGAAGGGAATGACCAGAAACCCGCATTGTGAAGTTCAAGTCTCTACTAGAGTTATCTTTTATTTTGTCTTTTCCCAGACCACGTTCTCGTCTCATCCTCAAGTATAAATGTTGCTACTAAGTTCAGCAAACTAAAGTCCAAGAGTCATCCTAAATAGTGAGAATGAGAGCATTATGACATGGCATGAAGAATCTGCCTGAACATTTGATCTGAATGAGGCCTATGAATAAAGGTAGAGCCACTAGAGATGCTTTTATGTACTGCGATGAGAGACGTGCAACAGCAGCACAGGTTCTCCTTGCCTGCTTTTTCTTTTTTGAAAGATGCTTCCATATCCTCAAACTTTTTCTCATCTGATTGCACTTTTCTAAAGACTTCCAAAATGTTTCTTTTCCCTTCACATCTTCTTTTTCACAGGGGGATTTTCTTGCCTGCAATCATAGAGAGACTACCTTATCTCTTCTGTGGCTTTGTAATGAAATGCCTCAAATGGAATTTTTAAATCCATAATGCATATATTTTTTTCATTTTGCATTTTTTGTGCTGTTTTCTTTTGTAGGTTTTTTTTTTTTGTGAGGACTTAATTCTTTGGAAATTTTTTAAAATATATTTTTGGAGGTTTTCTATTCTTGGATATAGATATTCTTTTTGTGTCAAAATGTGTTCCATGCAGTTGTGTTTATTTATTTATTTATTTATTTATTCGTTCTTTTTTGCACGTTAAGCTATCAGCCTGGGTCCGTTAAGCTATCAGCCTGGGTCATAAACAGAGATTAATGTTTGTAAATTATAATGCTGCCTGTCAAATTTGATGTAGTGTAAATTTAGTGTTAAATTTAAGTGTTGTCATTTTCTAATAGGAGATTTTTGCTTCTCTGAAACAAAATGGAAGGTTCTCTTGTTATTTTTAATATTGTCGGATTGTAATACTCTCTGTAGACTGGAAATCTTCAAAACTGATACAATGAATAAATGGTATGTTAAATGATATAATCTTACACTCAGATTACTAGGTCCTCAATGAGAGCTTTAGTTAAGACTGCTGAAAATGGAAGGAATATTATTTTAGGCTTCTGTTATTCCAGTTTGCCTGACAGCCTTAGGCTGCAGTATGTCTAGCATCAATACGCTCCCTCTGAAATACCGCATGAAGCAAAGCTCTGGGAATGAAATGGCAGGGCTTCATATGTGATTAAAGACAAACACAGATCTTTATTTATGGAGATGTCAGTCCAGAAACGGCTCCTCCAGACTGAAGTAGCTCCACCACAGTAGATTGCTCTTTAACAGGAAGTGTTACTGAGTTTTTTCAGACATTTTTAATACGAAATCAGTTGAAGTCCACTTTAGGAGACTTTGGGCTTAATATTATACTCTCATGCATGTTTTTACTTGATTATACTATACCAATTGAACGCTCCAGCAAAACAAAAAAAAGTTGATGTGTCCCGTAAAATAATGTTGTGGTGTCCTGTTCTAGCAAGACTTCTGGCTTTCTTTTTCATAGCACATATTTTCCTGCAATTATGTTAAAGTGTCAGATTTAGTAAGGTTACTTCCCAAAACATTTATATAGCTTGTAATGAAAACAGATTAATATTACTCCACATACATTTACAGTAACTGAACAAGCTTATATTATTTTTGGCTTGTTGTCATGACATTTATCAAACAATATCTGAAAATTAAGAAAAAATGTAGTTACCGCTATATTGCTTTGCCGTAGTGCTTTTTAGCTGTTGCAGAAGTTGTTTTTGCATATGTAACTCATTCAAGGTAATTGAAATAATTTTAAATGTTGACTTGTTTGTTTTGCCATGCACCAGAGCACTCTTTAATTATATTGGACAAGTTGGCTTTCCGTGAGGGAATCAGCATGGTTTCTAATAAATAATACATATTCTGCTCTGCACAAGCCTCAGACTGCTGCTTAGGCGGTAGTAATGTGTACCAGAACAGGAAGGTTCTGGAACATTGGAAACAATGTCTGAACTATCTGATCAGACCCTGTTTGCTTGGAGGGTGATTGCATGAAGAGTACAGTGCACATACTGCAAGGAAGGGATGACGGACAGGTAAATGTGGTTTTGTGGTTCTTCTTTTGCCTATCTTGTTTCAGCTGAATATTAAAAGTGTTGCTGCTTATTATTATATTTTAAGGTAGTTGTCTAAGCGGGGGGGTGTGGTGGTGCAGTGGGTTCAGCCGGTGCCTGCTGTGTAGAGGGTCTGGGGTTTGAGCCCTGCTTGGGGTGCCTAGCAATAGACTAGAGTCCCATCCTGGGTGTGTGTCTCCCGCACCCCCCTTCGGCCTTGCGCCCTGTGTTGCTGGGTAAGGCTCCGGCTCTCCGGGACAAGCGGCTGTTGGCAGCGGGTGGATAAGTAGTTGTTGATTAAGTGTCTTAAGTATACCATGTTTTTTTCAGTTTATATCAGCAACACACACATTTATTGCTTTGAGTCAAATAATATTGTCTATTTGCATATGACGATAAGCATACTTGCTATATTTCCATTGCGATGTTCTTAACACTTTTTCTTATTTTCTCTTTAAGGACGAAAAGAACCAGGTGTTGATAACAAATGCTTGGCTGGAGATGGTAAGTTGCAGTTGAATTTAAGACACTTACAAAGGATAATATGCATATCTGGCAACCTCTTTTATTTAAGCACAGGGATAGACATGGCAGTAAGGAGAAACATCCTGTGTGACAACCTGGAGTCGGCCAGTCTCTGTCTTGGGTCAGGACATAATCACCCTGTATTATGAAAATCTATTATTCAGGTGGTTCATGAAACACCCCTCCCTCATTCTTTGAGCTGATATGTCGCAAACAGAAGCTATGGACTGTCCAAAAAAGCATATCAGCAGAATTAAGTTGTATCCATGTGGCATGTGCCCTTTGCTAGGGGGTGGAGGGGGGTTTCCTTATGCTCCTACTGCTTCTGGGTTTTTACATCTTCAACAGCTGCCACAGTAATTATGAAACATATTTTATCCAGCATTAGGTTTGCAGTGGTGGTTTTTGAAATCCAGCCATTACATATAAAAAACAAGTCAATGGCTATGATTTCTCATGAATATATCTCTGTTTTCTCATAAACTGGGACTTAAATAGTTTTTCACAAAATTCCACAAATGTGACAAAAAGTACTGTAAAAACAGCACAGGTGAAATGGAATGACACAAAATGAAGCTGAGGACAGAAAAAAACTGAAGGTTGACAACAATAAAAAAATTACAAATAAAAATGAACTGAACTTGGAACAGGCAGGAGGCATTTAAAAATTCTTAGTTGTCATGGAAGGGGGGTGCGGTGGCACAGTGGTGCAGTGAGTTGGACCGGGTCCTGCTCTCCGGTGGGTCTGGGGTTCAAGTGCCGCTTGGGGTGCCTTGCAATGAACTGGCGTCCTGTCCTGGGTGTGTCCCCTCCCCCTCCAGCCCTATACCCTGTGTTGCCGGGTTAGGCTCCGGTTCCCCGCAACCCCGCATGGGACAAGCGGTTCAGATAATGTGTGTGTGTGTGTGTGTGTGTGTGTGTGTGTGTGTGTGTGTAGTTGTCATGGAGCTGACAAGAACTGACCCAAAGGTTGTCCTGAAGGTGGAAGAAAGCAGGGAACTCTAAAGGGGCAATGATAATTTGGGGCTTTGACAAAATAATTATTGTCCATCAAAGAAGCAACTAATTGGTCCTTCATGACAGGGCAGATGTAGCTACTC